>NC_064642.1:48059982-48672482 GCF_023864345.2 Schistocerca serialis cubense
GTTTGTCTTTCCTTCTATCATATGTCGTAGGGTCAGTATTGCCTCGCGTGTTCCTATATTTCTACGGAATCCAAAATGATCTTCCCTGAGGTCGGCTTCTACCAGTTTTTCCATTCGTCGGTAAAGAATACGTGTTTGTATTTAGCAACCGTGACTTATTAAACTAATAGTTCGGTAATTTTCACACCTGTCAGCACCTGCTTTCTTTGGAATTGGAATAATTACATTCTTCTTGAAGTCTGCGGATATTTCGGCTGTCTCACACACCTTTCCCTCCATATGGAACAGTTTGGTCATGGCTGGCTCTCCCAAGGCAATCAATAATTCTAACGGAATGTTGTCTATTCCCGGGGCCTTGTTTCCACTTAGGTCTTTCAATGCACTGTCAAAATCTTCACGCAGTATCATATCTCCCATCTCATCATCTACACTCCTGGAAATTGAAATAAGAACACCGTGAATTCATTGTCCCAGGAAGGGGAAACTTTATTGACACATTCCTGGGGTCAGATACATCACATGATCACACTGACAGAACCACAGGCACATAGACACAGGCAACAGAGCATGCACAATGTCGGCACTAGTACAGTGTATATCCACCTTTCGTAGCAATGCAGGCTGCTATTCTCCCATGGAGAAGATCGTAGAGATGCTGGATGTAGTCCTGTGGAGCAGCTTGCCATGCCATTTCCACCTGGCGCCTCAGTTGGACCAGCGTTCGTGCTGGACGTGCAGACCACGTGAGACAACGCTTCATCCAGTCCCAAACATGCTCAATGGGGGACAGATCCGGAGATCTTGATGGCCAGGGTAGTTGACTTACACCTTCTAGAGCACGTTGGGTGGCACGGGATACATGCGGACGTGCATTGTCCTGTTGGAACAGCAAGTTCCCTTGCCGGTCTAGGAATGGTAGAACGATGGGTTCGATGACGGTTTGGATGTACTGTGCACTATTCAGTGTCCCCTCGACGATCAGCAGTGGTGTACGGCCAGTGTAGGAGATCGCTCCCCACACCATGATGCCGGGTGTTGGCCCTGTGTGCCTCGGTCGTATGCAGTCCTGATTGTGGCGCTCACCTGCACGGCGCCAAACACGCATACGACCGTCATTGGCACCAAGGCAGAAGCGACTCTCATCGCTGAAGACGACACGTCTCCATTCGTCCCTCCATTCACGCCTGTCGCGACACCACTGGAGACGGGCTGCACGATGTTGGGGCGTGAGCGGAAGACGGCCTAACGGTGTGCGGGACCGTAGCGCAGCTTCATGGAGACGGTTGCGAATGGTCCTCGCCGATACCCCAGGAGCAACAGTGTCCCTAATTTGCTGGGAAGTGGCGGTGCAGTCCCCTACGGCACTGCGTAGGATCCTACGGTCTTGGCGTGCATCCGTGCGTCGCTGCGGTCCGGTCCCAGGTCGACGGGCACGTGCACCTTCCGCCGACCACTGGCGACAACATCGATGTACTGTGGAGACATCACGCCCCACGTGTTTAGCAATTCGGCGGTACGTCCACCCGGCCTCCCGCATGCCCACTATACGCCCTCGCTCAAAGTCAGTCAACTGCACATACGGTTCACGTCCACGCTGTCGCGGCATGCTACCAGTGTTAAAGACTGCGATGGAGCTCCGTATGCCACGGCAAACTGGCTGACACTGACGGCGGCGGTGCACAAATGCTGCGCAGCTAGCGCCATTCGACGGCCAACACCGCGGTTCCTGGTGTGTCCGCTGTGCCGTGCGTGTGATCATTGCTTGTGCAGCTCTCTCGCAGTGTCCGGAGCAAGTATGGTGGGTCTGACACACCGGTGTCAATGTGTTCTTTTTTCCATTTCCAGGAGTGTATATCCTCTTCCATTTCCATAACATTGCCCTCAAGTACATCGCCCTTGTATATACCCTGTGTACATTCCTTTTACTTTTCAACTTTACCTTCCTTGGTTAGGACTGGTTTACCATCTGAGCTCTTGATATTCATACAGGTGGTTCTCTTTTCTCCAAAGGCTTCTTTAATTTTTCTTTAGGCGGTATCTATCTTACCCCTAGTGACATATGCTTCTATAGCCTTACATTTGTCCTCTAGCTATTCCCTGTTAGCCGTTTTGCACTTCCTATCGATCTCATTTTTGAGACCTTTGTATTCCTTTCCGCGTGCTTCAATTTTTAGATTTTCTCCTTTCATCAATTAAATTCAATATCTCCTGTGTTACCCAAGGATTTCTACTCGCCCTCGTATTTTTACCTACTTGATCCTCTGCTGCCTTCATTATTTCATCTCTCAAAGCCACCCATTCATCTTCTACTGTATTTCTTTCCCCCATTCCTGTCAATCTTTCCCTAAAGCTCTCTCTGAAACTCTCTACAACTTCTAGTTCTTTCAGTTTATCCAGATCCCATCTCCTTAGATTCCTACTTATGCGCAGTTTCTTCAGTTTTAAACTACAGCTCATAACCAATAAATTGTGGTTAGAGTCCATATCTGCCCCTGGAAATGTCTCACAGTTTAAAAGCTGGTTTCTAAATCTCTGTCTTACCATTATATAATCAATCTGAAACCTTCCAGTGCCTCCAGCCCACTTCCACGTTTACAACCTCGTCTCATGATTCTTAAACCAAGTATTAGCGATGATTAAGTTATGCTCTGTGCAAAATTCTACCAGGTGGCTTACTCTTTCATTCCTTACCCCCAGTCCATATTCACCTACTACTTTTCCTTCTCTACCTTTTCCTGCTATCGAATTCCAGTCCCCCGTCGTTGTTGTGGTCCTCAGTCCAGAGACGGGTTTGATGCAGCTCTCCATACTACCCTACTCTGTGCAAGGTTTTTCATCTCCATTACCTGCTGCAACCTACATCCTTCTGAATCTGCTTATTGTATTCATCTCTTGGTCTCCCTCTACAGTTTTTACCCTCCACGCTGCCCTACAATACTGAACTGGTGATCCCTTGATGCCTCAGAACATGTCCTATCAACCGGTCCCTTCTTCGAGTCAAGTTGTGCCACAAATTTCTCTTCTCCTCAATTCTGTTCAGTACCTCCTAATCTTCAGCATTCTTCTGTAGCACCACATTTCGAAAGCTTCTGTTCTCTTCTTGTCTAAACTGTTTATTGTCCATGTTTCACTTAAATACAGGGCTATACTCCGTACAAATACTTTCAGAAAAGACTTCCTGACACTAAAATCTATACTCGATGTTAACAAATTTCTCTTCTTCAGAAATGCTTTCCCTGCCATTGCCAGTCTACATTTTATATGCTCTTCATCATTTTCGGAGCTAATTGGCTTATAAACTTGTACTACTGTTGTAGGCGTGGGCTTCTTGTCTATCATGGCTTCAATAATGCAGTCACTTTGCTGTTCGTAGTACCTTATCCGGGTTCCTATTTTTTATTCACTGCTAAACCTACTCCTTCATTATCGCTATTTGATTTTGTATTTATAGCCCTGTATTCACCTGACCAGAAATCTAGTTCCTCCTGCCCGATTAAGGGATCTAACATTCCACCCGATTAAGGGATCTAACATTCCACGCTCCGATCCGTAGAACAGCAGTTTTATTTCTCTTGATAACGACGTCCTCATGAGTAGTCCCCGCCCGGAGATCCGAATGGTGGACTCTTCTAAGTCGGGAATGTTTTACCGAAGAGCACGACATCGTCATTCAAACCATACAGTAAAGCTGAATGTCCTCGGGACATTACGGCTGTAGTTTCCCCTCGCTTTCAGTCATTCGTAGTACAGGGCACAGCAATGCTGTTTTTGTTAATGTCACAAGGCCAGTTCAGTCAATCATCCAGACTGTTGCCCATGTAACGACTGAAAAGGGTGCTGCCCCTCTTCAGGAACCATACATTTGTGTGGCTTCTCAACAGATACCCCTCTTTTGTGGTTGCAACTATGGTACGGCTATCTGTATCGCTGAGGCAGGCAGGCCCTCCCCACCAACAGCAAGGTCCTTGGTTCCCGGAGGGGGGGGGGGGGGATATTCTAGATTCAGTATTATTCCTTTTAATGCGTTTCTTTCTAACAGCTAGAAAACTCTTAGGAAAAGGAACTAATAGTCTGATCTCCATATCCATTAGTCATACATCACGGTCAAATCCTGTAAAAGGGGTAAGATTATACTATATGCATAATTCTCCGTATAATAGTGATATACGTGGCTTTTCCATTAGTGGGACTATTTGTTCTGTGGAAGTATAGCGTTACACCATGTCATGTAATATATTGCATCATGTCAAGTACAACATGATACATGATATCATGTCGTATAAAATGACACACGCCATAATGTAATACAACATGGCATTGTCATGTCGCGCAGTATGACATGACATGACGTTTCATTTAAGTGTTGCATGGACGCATGCCCACTATGGAATAGTCCCCATTATAGACGCACCCACACTCTCGGGTACTTCCTAGTGTAGTCATTCACCCCTAGTGTAGATGGATCCCACTCTCTAGAACCTCACAAATTCGTGTCTGTTTGTTCCTACACCCCTTACCACATACGTAACAGCTGACAGAGGTCATTGCGCTGAGAAATTAAGGTTAACTCGCACTAAAGTGGAATATGTCAAGGTATTTTGATTTAAATGTCTTTGAAGATGCTAGATAAGTCGAAAACCTTCTTTTCAATCACTCTCTCTGTCCTCGACATATTCGCCTTTTTTGTGCTACTACAGGAGCAGTTTTCATTCTGGTTCGCAACTATTACTCTACCATAATTTTCACATTACACCCTAGTAGCTAGGCAATCGATGTAGCTTTTTGTTGACTCTGGCGACGACTGATGCGGTATAAATCTTTTTATTGCCTTTCGAAAGATGTTGCTTATATCGTGGCAACGGATAACGCTTTCATAAAGCAACAGGACGACCAGTAACTGCATGTATTTGTCTACCTTCTCACAAAATTTGAACCGATTGACACAAATCTGAAACACAGAAGTGACGCGCAGAAGAAAAAATCACAAAAAAACGTGTGTTTTGCACGCATAATCAGAATGGAGGTAACTCTTTGAATGGGTGTTTCAATTCTATCTTAAGAATGCATTTTTTTATTTGATTCACTTTAAACCGTTTCCGCTCATTAATTTACGTTCAAGAACGGATTTTATGTGCTACATTTAGCTCGACTTTAGATCATCGTATTCCGACAACGGATAAAGATTACTGGATAAAAAGATTTGATTTGACATTATCCATTTACCTACCTTCGTGCATAGTTTGAATGGATGTTTAAAGTATAGAAGGGTGCGCTCCAAAAACCTCTCAACAAAACATGTTTTTTGCGCTTAAAATACAAGCGAAGCAAGATTTTTGAAACGGTTAAATCTTCGACTAAGAACCGATTCACCGGTGGACCGAATTTTAGTGATCAGACTCATTCCAGTCCGGAGTTATATAAGAGTGACTGATTTTGCAAGTAACCTCCGAACTAGGGTGACTGTTTCTGCTCGTAAAATCCCAACGGTCGACATATAAACGGTGCCATTAGCAGAGCGTTAATTTCGGCCCAATTAAAATATTTTGTCTGGGTGTCAGCTCCGGTTCGTTGTTAAAAGCTTACTTAATATACCGTAACATAGCTACAGCAAGACAGATGTTCGAATGCCTGTACAAATGGCTTCTGGTCCAGGGTGAACCAGAAACTTTGTCCTCCATGTTCCTAGCCCAAATAAGAACAGAGCACCAAGACACCCCTCTCTCCAAATCGCGATTCTGCGGGCGGCCTTTTGAGACATAGTTTCCATAGGGGTTCCGCGTCAAAATGACAACTGTGAAAAGAGACTATACGTCGATTAGTGAGGACTTTCCCACAATTCATCCGCTTGATAATAGAGTTACCGTGTTTTAAACTTTACAGGAAGTATTTGAGGTGAACAGCTTAGCTGAATCACCCTGTGCTCATGATGTTTCTAAACTTAGCTGTGTTTCGCACACTTTGTGTGTGTGTGTGTAGCGTAGAAATTCTAATCATACGTTTAATAAGCACCGACCTAAGTTTTAGAGTGTCACATACATCATCAACATTCATAAATTTGGCCCCCTTTCACGTGGCTGGTGAAAACCAAAACATTGGTCGTAAGGATGCTAAACTAGTAAAGACAATAAGTTACAGACACTGTGGAAGGTACATGCGCATAATAAAATTTGTTATCGCAAAAGTTACTTTACATACAATAAATACTAATACGACATTATGTGATCTCTCGGGTTTTCTCACCACGATTGATTAATGATGAACTTCCGGCTATTCCGACAAGTTGTTATTTCCATTTTATGCACAACATTTCGATAACCGACGCAGTTTTTCTCTTCAGGTGGCGCGAGTTTTGCTGTTTTGTATATTCTCTGCCTTCACTCCCATCAGATTGTGAACTATTGTTGGTCTCACGCCGCTATTTATAGCCGACTTCGATTCATGACGCCCACTGCGCCCTTTGATGCTCGTTTGTTTTTCAGAGCCCGCACTCATATTCTGTGACACGCAAATTCTCTCTACGTTTTCCACTTGTGGTGGACATGATGGGTGGTGAGTGCCAGACCCCAAGCATTATTTCCATTGAAACTTCCGTTCATGTTTATTAGAGCATCAAAGGGCGTAGTGAGCATCAGAAATCGTACCCAGCTGCAAATAGCGGAGTGACAGCAACAGCAGTCCACAGTAGTGTGAGAGTCCAGGCAACGTGAATCCCCAAAAGCGAAAGTTGCTGCACCTGAAGAAGACGACTGGATCGTTCATCGAAATATTCGTGTTGTGCAGAAAATGTATAACATTCTTTACAAAATTTTAACGTCCTTTAAAAATTTATGTGTTTGCTTACCAATGAATATGAATTGCGTAATGCTTTTGTTATGCAAATTTACTGTGTGATGTGTTGTTCAGGAAATGGAGTGCTTAATAAGTTTTACTGTAACCCAAAAAAATTAAAGAACTTAGTCTGGAAAACCAATTCGCAATGCCCATAACTAAATCAATCCCTCTGAAAGTTAACCAGGCTCGTGAGTACGAAGTGCTATGACCCTGTAGAATAAACTGACAAAATTCTCTATGCAAACAAATAATGAAATAAATTTTCCTTAGCTCTAGAGTCGCAACGGATGTAATCTTGGTAGTCTGTTGTCTCCACAGTAGGCATAGAAAATATTCATTCAGTAAAAATACTGGATATTGGCTCACTCTGCAACGCTGCCCGCATTGAAACTGTTACAAACATTAACACTTTTCTGATTCTAGTATATTAATATTGTTTTGATTCTGACTGAAAAAATGATTTATATTAGAAAAAATTTCATTGGCTTTAAATAAACAAGACATGAAAGAGGATGAGGTATTTATAAGTGGAGATGCTAAAACCGAATGCTTCAGTTTGAAAATTGTATTCGAAATAAAGTTTAACCTTCACAAAATCTGATGTGAAACGCTTTAAATTAATTTCAAAATCAGTGAACTTCTCACCTGTTCTACAATTCTCATTTATTGTCGTAATTAAAAACACTTGGATTGTTGCATGAGAAAAAGTCTGACATCGTTTGACAAAATAGATTCCAAAATTTAACTTCTCTGTATCGGGATTACAAAAAACACAAAATATTACAAATCGGATACCTCTGATCAATCTATACATTAAATCTGATGGTAAATACTTGGTTCCTACTTACAAGGGCCAGTAGCCAAATCCACATATGGCGTTGCTGCTTACTTGAAACCAAGAGCACAAAATTTCATTACCTTACAACCTCGTTCCAGTTGCTTTCCCTTTGAGTTACAGTATAAATTCGTTACTCTTAAATGACTGCCATGGACAGTGGTCTATATTTGTTCAGGATTAGTATTATTCCAGTTCTTGATAATCTTATAGCCTTACAAATTAATAATACACGCTTTACACTTTTATAGAAATAACTACGACCTAACACTTACTGGCTCTGTGTAAGCATAAACAATATCACTCATCACTTCATTTTATTATGTATTATGCTGCGTCGATAGACCAATAACTAAATTCTCAAAGCTAGCCACTAGCTTTAAGGGTATACGGAACGCCCTATGCTTACAATGTTAAATTGAGCTAAAAGTTAGGAACATTTTCTCATTTGTTATTTGGACAATACTCTTGATTTTTTCACAGAACGCAGAGATATGTTCTGCTTTTATGCTGAATTATTAATTTTGAAAAAATTATATATAGTTTTTCAGATATTTTATTTTTTGTAAACGTTAAAGAAGTTATACATTTTAACAAGTATTTTAAAATTTACATCCATTAATACAAAATAATTCCAAATATCTTTTAATTCAGATATATTAGAAGGTCTTAAGGAACAACTACAGAAAATTTCATCTTTCTACTATAAATAGGCCCTGAGTAAATGTACCTTACACACAAAAAAACTAAAGTTACAGGAAATTAGCTTCAAAGTTTTTACTTCAGTACAAGCCTGCTCCATATCTTGTATCATCAGAATCGTCCAACAGCTTCCTCTTGATGGGTCTGCTATGCTGTCTAGCCATCTTTGAATATACTTTTATGGCATTATCTGAAGACCTGAGCCGTTCCTTGTCCAAACAAAGCATAGCTGCGGCAGTTCGTAGTCCTACACAGAGCCCCACTTCTGCAGAACTTTGCACTTTGTTATATTGCCCTGATTTAATGATGAAACAGCATCATAAACGCCAAAGTGAAGAGTGTTTATACCCACAAACACAGTTTTAGGTAGTCTATTCCATATTACATGGTTCACACACTCATTTGGATTTTGAGTCTGGCCATGAAGACATTTCTTTAGTAGATTAATATCTGCCAGGTCTCGGAATATTGGTTTTATTTCATCCATTATGGCAGGTGGCAGGTGATGAGGGTGATTGTATTGTTTCTTAGTTACCTTGCCTCTGTTGTACTTGCACCAACTATCGTCTCCTTTTGGACATAGCCCATGTTGGGGATTCTCATTGTTTGAAGCTGTATGAAAAAACAGAGCCCAGACTGCTCTTCTCATTAATTCTGCATCTGCTGTATTCTGTCTTATTGCTAGACCATAGCACTTCTGAATATGATCTATTGTAGCATCTGTCAGTCTATTTTTCCCATCTAAAGTTTTTCCATCGCTCAATTTCTTGCCTTTCATGCTAGCCTTGAGCCGTCGAAGTCTTGATCCCATCCTTTTCTGAACATGGCCAACACACTCCAGTTTGGAAATTTTCACATCGTTACCAAAGGGTCTCAGTTCCTCAATTTCTTTGAAAGCCTTTGAGTCACCATCTTCAAGATAATTTATGTATCTAACTTTGTACCATTTTACTGAGCGTTGATAAATACTTCTTACACCAGCAACTTCCATACCACCACTTGACCCATAGTAATTTGCCATGCACTCCTCTTCATGTTTAGTTTTCATTTTCTCCTTGCATCTGCAATGCTTGGAAAGTATTGCCACATCAACTACCTTACCAGTGTCCACACTTGCAGCTGTTACTACACCATTCAGAGATGTGAGGCCTCTCTTCTGCCAGCTTCCATCGAAAGCTATGGACAAGTCTCTGCTATTATTATTTTCAACAACTGCTTCCTCAACAGCATCTTTCATGTTTTCCTGTGCCACATCTTCTACAGCTGAGCCTATTGCAATTATGTGTTTGTTAAATTTTGAAGGTGGAGGAGGGAGGTTCATCACACCACATAACATGGCACCTGCAGCCCTGCCCTTTCCTATACACTGTAATCCATAAACCAGTCTAATGTTTATATCGTATAGTTTACCTGTATCTGCAGTAACATGTGAGGAATTGAAGAAAGTAACACTGTGTTTGCAATAACTGCACATCAACCCTAATTCACAAGCAAGTCCTACATGTAAGTTTGTTTTCAATGAAACACCACATTTCCACATTGTTTGCAGCACACATTGTTCTCCAAAACGTCTGATAATAAAGAGACGTTAATTACCTCATATTTTGTAGTCCCAGCATTTAGTTTCTTGTATTCTTCTTCAATTCCAGCTAGTTTTCTTCTTGAAGCACTTTCCGGTGTAGTGGCAGCAGCATCACTCAATGTATCACTACCAGTGTTGAGGTTAGTCGCTACTGGGACATCAGATACTGATGAAGATGAATCAGACGAATTTTTAGTACACTTTACTTTCTTGCGCCAATGTGCACGCTTTCTAAATACCTTCAGACTAGGTCTTGGCATGTTGAAGGAAAGAAAACTCAATGACTTCTCCACATACGACTTTCACAACAATGACATGGATGTACTCACAAAGGAAACAATACAAATAGTGCAGAATCTATTGTCAACTGTCTAGCAGTGTAGCCAATAGAAAAGCTAACTCTCTTGTGCTCAGTTATATCTCTGGCAAGGCTGTCTGTATCAGGTATATTTCGCGTCTCATATACAAGGTGCGGAACATCGTGTGTCGAAATTATTGTAAAAAAATTATTTATAGTTCTACTCACGTCATCCAAATATTTTATACATAGTATTAAACGGGAGAGTCTAAATTTTTCGAAAATGCATTTACCCAAAAATCGATTTTTTTCATCGAAAAACTCATTCCGTATACCCTTAAGGTTTATATTCTACCTACAACAGACTACAACGGCAAATGCTACTGCTCTCCGCGCGCTCCTACTTAACAATCGATTCTCCCACTCAGGCAACATCTATGGTTCAGTGGTGTCAAAGATACAACCTCTTCTGCATATGACAACCGCTTCATATCATTTTTCATGAATTATATTACAAAATCGGGCTCCACGTACAAGTGGACTCCTCACAAATGGAAACAACGAGTCGGCAGACACTCGGAAGCTCACTGTTAGTGATACAATATTTTCAGATGAATAGCTGAAGGCAAAGGTAGTTTCGGGCCCGACCGACCACCACGTCATACTCGGCCAGTGGCATCATCGAATGCGGAGGGGTGGGGGCAACACACCACTCTCCGGGTCTTTTCGGGTTTCTTGAACCGCTACTATTTGGTCAAGTAGGTCCTCAGTAGGCTTCAAGGGGCCAAGTGCACATCCTACAGTCTTCTCACGAAGGAAAACTTAATGGCAGTACTGGGAATAGAATTACTGTATTATGGCAGTCAGTCACAACGACCACTCAGCTAAGAGTGGATATTGAATGACTAAGATATATAGTAGTGTAATCGGGCGAGTAGTCGAATTAAGTCGGGTGATGCTGAGGGAATTAGATTAGGAAATGAGACACTTAAAGTAGTAAAGGAGTTTTGCTATTTGGGGAGCAAAATAACTGATGATGGTCGAAGTAGAGAGGATATAATATGTAGACTGGCAATAGCAAGGAAATCGTTTCTGAAGAAAAGAAATTTGTTAACATCGAGTATAGATTTAAGTGTCAGGAAGTCATTTCTGAAAGTATTTGTATGGAGTGTACCCATGTATAGAAGTGAAACATGGACGATAAATAGTTTAGACAAGAAGAGAATAGAAGCTTTTGAAATGTGGTGCTACAGAAGAATGCTGAAGATTAGATGGGTAGATCACATAACTAATGAGGAAGTACTGAATAGGATTGGGGAGAAGAGAAGTTTGTGGCACAACTTGACTAGAAGAAGGGATCGGTTGGTAGGACATGTTCTGAGGCATGAAGGGTCGCCAATTTAGTATTGGAGGGCAGCGTGGAGGGTAAAAATCGTAGAGGGAGACCAAGAGATGAATACACTAAGCAGATTCAGAAGGATGTAGGTTGCGGTAGGTACTGGGAGATGAAGAAGCTTGCACAGGATAGAGTAGTAGCATGGAGAGCTGCATCAAACCAGTCTCAAGACTGAAGACCACAACAACAACAATCGGGCGAGGCGAAAGTAGGTAGGATTGTAGTCGTAAGAAGGCCACTTGCAGCAATATGCTGGTGCAGCATTACGCCATGGGTCTCAATTAAGCACGCTGCTCGCCTGTCAGTCAGTGATGGGCTCCTTAATGAAACTGGGGACTCGGTGATACACACCATACTTGACATTTGCTGCAGCTGCACTGTTTTGGTGAGTATAAATACTGGCGGTCTGGCCAGGCTGGTCGTCGATTTGGTGACTCATTGAGCTGACATCTATTGTAGTTTGTTGGCTTCTGCTACGAGGTTGCTACCGCTCTACTGTCATCATGTCAAGACTGTTTGTCAAGGGGTCATGCAGCAGCATTGATGGACCGATGGTCGAACTGAGGCCCATCTAGCCATCGAGACACAGGGCATCCGCCAATGCCAAGACACTGGACTCTGCTTCGTGCTCCAAATGGCTACTCCTCTGTCCACCACCACATCGGCACATGTCCTGGCCATGTATCTAGAAGTCCAACAACCACCGACTGTTGCGCCAGCACCTGACGCAGCACTGCCGAGATACGCTGGCCAGGCAAGGCCACCTCACTGCTGGGCCGTGGTGGTCGTAGCAGCTAGAGGGAACTTCACGACAATGCTCGCCTCCAAGGACTGTGTATTCGACGCTCACACCCAGTACTTGCCAGTTGTGGGTATGAGCAACTAATACTAAGTGTAGCAAAGTGCTATGGGGATTTTTCTGTAGCCGCGAGGAATTAGCCGAGCGGTCTCAGGCACTGCAGTCATGGACTGTGCGGCTGGTCCCGGCGGAGGTTCGAGTCTTCCCTTGGGCATGGGTGTGTGTGTTTGTCCTTAGGATAATTTAGGTTAAGTAGTGTGTAAGCTTAGGGACTGATGACCTTATCAGTTAAGTCCCATACGATTTCACACACATTTGAACATTTTTTGATTTTTCTGTCGTCAAATGGTTTTGCCTCTTCTCAACCCACCATCCTCTACCACAGAACACCCTCAACCATTGTTGTTGTTGTGGTCTTCAGTCCAGAGACTGGTTTGATGCAGCTCTCCATTCTACTCTGTGCTTCATCTCCAAGTACCTCAACAGATACCATTAAGTTGTGGTTGCATCTATGGTACGGCTATCTGTATCACTGAGGCACGCATGCCTCCCCACGAGTGGCAAGGTCCATGGTTGATGGAGGGGGGGGGGGAGGAGGAGGCTACAACCGTTACAGCAGTAATAAGCTGTAATGATGCTTAATGCCCCATCCAATGGATGCTCGCAATTCATGAGACTTTGCAGAGAGGTTGGAATCTGATCCAGGACTTTGGCGAATACATGAAGTGTACGCGACCAACTCTTCTCTTCTTTCTGGAAAAAATAGTGATGATGAAAGTGTTTTCACAACTAGGATTCGAACCGACCACCTTCCAGTCAGGCGACACTGCTGTAGCATACGTTGGTGGGTTCAGCAGCGGTAGTGATACTTTCAGAGTAAACTGAAAATGCAGGACAATTAGAGAGTATGGTGGAGAAGTAATTATTAAAATAAAAATAAGTTTTTAATATATCACTTTTTAAATAGGATTAAAATGTATGAAATAATGATTTTTAGCCCCATAGAGTTTCCCAGCCCCATAGACCTACATATGTAATCCTGAAAATCTCAGACTGAGAATTTGGTAGCTATGAAAATATTTGTAATATTTAAAACGAAAAACGTGGGGTACATGCAATAGATAACAGCATGGTAATGAAGTGAACTACTCATGCATCAATTAGTAATGAGATGAGCTATACACGTATGAATTATGTATTACATGCACCCCACGGTTTTCGTTTTAGATCTAACAAATATTTTCATAGCTATTAAAAATTCACAATCACCAATTTTCTAGGCTATCTGTAGGAGGTAGGGAATCTGAATGGTGCTAGGTGAATTTTTTTAAATACTTTTTAGTCCGATTTAAAAACGCGTTACATTAAAAATCCATTTTTAAATAGATATTCGTCTGCTTTTTAGTTTTGCTTGTGTGAAATGTTTCAATCGATTTCACACATCAAGAAGAGATTACTACAGAGACATGTGATAAATTTCAGGTCGAATCATGTTTTTCGTCGCCTGACTCAACCAATATGTTGTTCCACCTACGTAAATCTCGCTAAAAGACCGCGAAGGGATTCAATCTCGGATGCTTATCAACAATCGTTCTTCGCACGATCCATTCACGACTGGAACAGGAAGAGGAGGAAAAACAGTGGTACACAAAGTGTCCTCCGTCACACACGAGCGAAGAAAGAGTTACTATGTGACTGCCATCCAGTTGTGAGCTGTTTAAAACTTCCAGTCTCTAGCTCTTCGGGGAGGCAGATTGAAACCAGTTGTAAAATTTATATCGGACAAAAAACGAACAAGAAAACAGTTTAATAAAAATGTGGTAAAATAAGTGAAAATATGAACTTTTCAACAAGCCCCTGAAGCGTTCAAGAATAGAACAGTGTGCTGTCTTCAAAATGGAGAAATCAAATTTCGAGTATCAGTCCGACACACGTCTTTTCCCATATGTTCATACGTGACATTTGCTGTGACAAATTTAGTCAGTATTTTTCTCATTTTACTATCTTATTTACTCCATATATATTGCTTGTTTGATAATAACGTGATTTTCAAAGAAACCTTTCTTGCGTCTTGCGTAGCGAAGGAAAAATTTCAATTACGAATGTGTGAAAGGATTTTTTGAAAGACCGAGGTTTTCACTCCTTCTTCCTACTATTTTCTTAGCATGGTGATATTTCCTTACTGAGCTGGGCAGTTCTAAATTATAAACTGAAAAGCGACCTCCAAGTTATTTTGTGAATATACTATTTCGCCTCTGTCTCCAGCAGTTGATGATGTATAAAATACTGCATAGAAAGACGGCCAGAGAGAAAAGTGTACCTTCCTGCTATTCTATGCGAATCTTCACTGACGCACATTTCAATGGGCTTTCGCTGCGATTCTGGGTTAAGCGCTACTATGGTCGCTACAGCGCACGTTTTCTGCTGGTATTCGAGCTTCGTATTTACCGTGAGGGCGAGTTTCCAGGAAATGCTGTAGCACTCTCTGATTCGCCGAACATCCGCTCATCGTTGCCGCTTAGGTCTTCAAATGTTTTTCTGCTTTAACACTGTATACGCTTGACCTTAGCATATAAATAACAGGTTTTATGCGTCTTCATTAATTAAAATTAAAAGGCGCAACGTTTCCCCCGCTGTTTATCCTTTTCTTCCACGAGAGACAGCTCCTGTTATAAATAGTCTTTTTTAATACGTAAGACGCTTTGGTAAAAATAGAATGAACTTCCTTTAAGTCTCGTTTCAACGCACGCTCTAATTACACGCTAGAACGCAATGAAATGTTGTCGACATAGTCTGAATTATCGACATTTGTAGCGAACGACGCGCAGTCTGTCTACCGCGCTTTTTATCCGTCGTGGCAATATGGTGAAGACCATTTAATTTTTAATTTTGGATCTCTGTCTCTATGGCGTATTTTATAGGACTTTTTCCACGACCCTGTTTCTCTTCCGTAGGTTGGGATTGACGTGTACTTGTTTTTAACTCCTCTCTTTGTCTTCGTGTTCTACGGTTTTGACATGGATGCGTATGACCCTCGTTGATTTTTCGCCCTAAAACAAAACAAACTGACTTGCGTCGTTATCAATAATTTACACTAATGCATAACAGATAGTGATCGTCTGTTATTTTACCCAATAAGTTAGTGCTGCTGTACAAGGTTCAACTGCTTACTGCGTCAACCCCATCCACGTCGTACGTTGTCTCGTCAACCAGTTCCACGCGAATATTAAATTGATACCGCTAGGAAGCACTCCGACTTCAGGCCACAAGTGGCCCATGGGGACCATCCGAACGGCGTGTCATCCTGAGTTGAGGATGCGGATAGAAGGGGCGTGTGGTCAGCACACCGCTCTCCCAGTCGTTATGATGGTATTCTTGACCGGACCACTAATATTCGGTCGAGTAGCTCCTCAATTGGCATCACGAGGCTGAGTGCACCCCGAAAAATGGTAAAGTACACGGCGACCCGCATGGTCACCCATCCAAGTGCCGACCACGCCCGACGCCGCTTAACTTTGGTGATCTCACGGGAACAGATGTATCCACTGCGGCACGGCCGTTGCCACACCGCTAGGAAGAGTATGGCCTATTTTGCACACTACCGTTCATCAATCCAATTGTCCACCTTTAACGGCCTAGTATAGGGTGTTTAAAACATGACCTGATTTCAAAACTCCAAATTTATTGATAAAAACATTCTGAAAACATGGGTTGCATTGCAAAACACTTGCAAAAGCTTGAAGCTTTACCTATGAGTTGTGCCACAAACTCCTCTTCTCCCCAATAGTATTCAACACCTCCTGATTGGTTATGTGATCTACCCATCTAATCTGCAGCATTCTTCTGTAGCACCACATTTCTAAAGCTTGTATTCTCTTCTTGTCTAAACTATTTATCGTCCATGTTTCACTTCCATACATGGCTACACTCCATACAAATACTTTCAGAAACGACTTCCTGACACTTATATCTATACTCGGTGTTAACAAATTTCTCTTCTGCAGAAACGCTTTCCTTGCCACTGCCAGTCTACATTTTATCCTCTTTACTTCGACCATCATCAGTTATTTTGCTCCCCAAATAGCAAAATTCCTTTACTACTTTAAGTGTCTCATTTCCTAGTCTAATTCCCTCAGCATCACCCGACATAATTCGACTACATTCCATTACTATCGTTTTGCTTTTGTTGATGTTCATCTTATATTCTCCTTTCAAGACACTGTCCACTCCCTTCAACTGCTCTTCCAAGTCCTTTGCTGTCTCTGACAGAATTACAATGTCATCGGCGAACCTCAAA
Source organism: Schistocerca serialis cubense (assembly GCF_023864345.2). Lineage (NCBI taxonomy): Eukaryota > Metazoa > Arthropoda > Insecta > Orthoptera > Acrididae > Schistocerca > Schistocerca serialis. The sequence goes on from NC_064642.1 coordinate 48,076,723, forward strand.
GTTTTTATTTCTTCTCCATGGATTTTAATACCTACTCCAAACTTTTCTTTTGTTTCCTTTACTGCTTGCTCAATGTACAGATTGAATAACATCGGGGAGAGGCTACAACCCTGTCTCACTCCCTTCTCAACCACTGCTTCCCTATCGTACCCATCGACTCTTATAACTGCCATCTGGTTTCTGTACAAATTGTAATTAGCCTTTCGCTCCCTGTGTTTTACCCCTGCCACCATCTAAATTTGAAATAGAGTATTCCAGTCAACATTGTCAAAAGCTTTCTCTAAGTCTACAAATGCTAGAAACGTAGGTTTGCCTTTCCTTAATCTATCTTCTAAGATAAGTCGTAGCGTCAGTATTGCCTCACGTGTTCCAACATTTCTACTGAATCCAAACTGATCTTCCCCGAGGTCGGCTTCTACCAGTTTTTCCATTCGTCTGTAAAGAATTCGCGTTAGTACTTTGCCGCCGTGATTTATTAAACTGATAGTTCGGTAATTTTCGCACCTGTCAGCACCTGCTTTGTTTGGGATTGGGATTATTATATTCTTCTTGAAGTCTGAGGGCATTTCACCTGTCTCATACGTCTTGCTCACCGGATGGTAGAGTTTTGTCAGGGCTGGCTCTCCCAATGCTGTCAGCAGTTCTAATGGAATGTTGTATACTCCCGGGGCCTTGTTTCGTCTTAGGTCTTTCAGTGCTCTGTCTAACTCATCACGCAGTATCATATCTCACATTTCATCTCCATCTACATCCTCTTCCCTTTCCCTAGTATTGTCCTCAAGTACATGGCCCTTGTATAGACCCTCTATATACTCCTTCCACCTTTCCGTTTTCCATCCTTTGCTTAGAACTGGTTACCATCTGAGCTCTTGATATTCATACAAATGGTTCTCTTTTCTCCAAAGGTCTCTTTAATTTTCCTGTAGGCAGTATCTATCTTTCCCCCAGTGAGATATGCCTCTACATCCTTACATTTATCCTCTAGCTATCCCTGCTTAGCCATTTTGCGCTTCCTGTCAATCTCATTTTTGAGACGTTTGTATTCCTTTTTGCATGCTTCATTTACTGCATTTTTATATTTTCTCTTTTCATCAATTAAAGTCAATATATCTTCTGTTACCCAAGGATTTCTACTATCCCTCGTCTTTTTACCTACTTGATCCTCTGCTGCCTTCACTGTTTCATCCCTCATAGCTACCCATTCTTCTTCTACTATATTTCATTCCTCCAATACTGTTAATCGTTCCCTAATGCTCTCCCTGAAACTCTCTACAGCCACTCGTTCTGTCAGTTTATCCAGGTCCCATCTCCTTAAATTCTCACCTTTTTGCAGTTTCTTCAGTTTTAATCTGCAGTTCATAACCAATGGATTGTGATCAGAGTGCACATCTGCCCGTTTAAATGTCTTATAATTTGAAACATGGTTCCTAAGTCTCTGTTTTACCATTACATAATCTATCTGATACCTTCTAGTGTCTCCAGCCCTCTTTCATGTATTCAATCTTCTTTTATGATTCTTGAACCAAGTGTTAGCTATGATTAAGTTATGCTCTGTGCAGAATTCTATCAGTCGGCTTCCTCTTTCATTTCTTAGTCCCAATCCATATTCACCTACTACGTTTCCTTCTCTCCCTTTTCCTACTACCGAATTCCAGTCACGCATGACTATTAGATTTTCGTCTGCCTTCGCTATCTGAATAATTTCTTTTATTTCGTCATACATTCCATCAATCTCTTCGTCATCTGCGTAGCTAGTTGGCATATGAACTTGCACTACTGCGCTAGGCATGGGCTTCGTGTCTATCTAGGCCACAATAATGCGTTCACTATGCTTTTTGTAGTAGATTACCCGCACTGCTATTTGTTTATTCATTATTAAACTTACTCCTGCATTACCCCTATTTGATTTTGTATTTATAACCCTGTATTCACCTGATCAGAAGTCTTGTTCCTCCTGCCACCGAACTTCACTAATTCCCACTATATCTAACTTTAACCTATCCATTTCCCTTTTTAAAATCTCTAAGCTACCTATCCGATTAAGGGATCTTACATTACACGCTCCGATCCGAAGAACGCCAGTTTTCTTTATCCTGATTACATTCCCTGTATGCAGTATAAATCTTCGATATGTCCCCCTTGAAACACCAAACATTTCGGTTTCTATTGTTACGGAAGCGCCCAGCATACCACCTTCATCAGTCTGCACAAGTTCTTCCTTTCGCAACGACATAATTAGTTCTCACCATGCTGCGTATTGAGAACACCACACAGGGGCCGCTCATGGTTAGATACAACAAAGCAGCCTGCAGGATTTGTTAGCATCGGTATTTATGTTCAAGCATGCACTTCTCATGGCGAATTCCATATTTTGCCCAACACTTGTCAGTACCTGTAGATGTAAGTTCAGTAGCAACGGCAGTTTATCACATGGTCTTCAGAACCTCATTTAGTCTTACGGCCCATCTAACTCCGGAGATTAAATATGCCTGTAGTACTGTATTGCTGCGTATTAGCAGGCCAGCATACCTGACAGGCGATCGCGATGTTGGCTTTTCACAGCTTGCCTAAATCACTGAGACGAGTACTTTCGGTTGATGGAGGTACTGTCGATTGCCTTTGCTGAACTTTGTGCTGCCGAAGTAGTGTGACTAATAAAATGTACACACATCAAAAAACGTTTTGCATCACCCCGATTTCCAGGACACCTGAAGACAGACGTTGACTGTGGATATTGTGTCACAGACACAGTCCCCTTGACTGTTCAGAGGTGCCACTAAATCCGCCCACAGATGTAAACAACCATGCATGAGCAGCGCCTACTGGACGGAAGGGGTCTGACAGCCGATAAGTTCCAGTCATTTCACCAGGAAGGAGGTACACGGCTAGTGTTGTCTGTAGTTCAACCATGCCTAGACCGTCAATATCGCGGTTCGATCGCGTCCGCATTGTTACTTTGTGCCAGGAAGGACTCTCAACAACGGAAGTGTCCAGGCGTCTCGGAGTGAACCAAAGCTATATTGTTCGGACATTGGGGAGATACAGAGAGACAGGAACTGTGAAAGACATGCCTCGCTGAGGCCGCCCAAGGCCTACTACGGCAGTGGATGACCGCTACCTACGGATTATGGCTCGGAGGAACCCTGACAATAGCGCCACCATGTTGAATAATGCTCTTCGTGCAGCCACAGTACGTCGTGTTTCGACTCAAACCGTGCGCAATAGACTGCATGATGAGCAACTTCACTTCCGACGTCCATGGCGCGGTCCATCTTTGCAACTACGACATCAAGCGGCGCGCTACAGATGGGCCCAACAACATGCCGAATGGACCGCTCAGGACTGGCATCACATTCTCTTCGCCGATGGGTGTCGCATATGCTTTCAACCAGACAATCGTCGGAGACGTGTTTGAAGGCAGTCCTGTCAGAGTGAACGCCTTAGACACACTGTCCGAGTGCAGCAAGATGGAGGTTCCCTGTTGTATTGGGTGGCATTATGTGGGGCCAAAGGACGTCGCTGGTGGTCATGGAAGGCGCCGTAACGGCTGTACGATACGTGAATGCCATCCACCAACAGGTAGTGCATCCATATCGGCAGCATACTGGCGAGGCATTCGTCTTCATGGACGACAAATCGCTCCCACATCGTACACATCTTGTGGATGACTTCCTTTAGGATAACGACATCGCTCGACTAGAGTGGCCAGCATGTTCTCCAGACAGGAATCCAATCGGACACGCCGGGGATACATTGAAATGAGGCTGTTTATGGACGACGTGAGGCACCAACCACTCTGAGGGATCTACGCCGAATCGCCGTTGAGGAGTGGGACAATCTGGAGCAACAGTGCCTTGATGAACTTGTGGATAGTATGCCACGACGAATACAGTCATGCACCAATGCAAGAGGACATGCTACTGGGTATGAGGTACCGGTGTGTAGAGCAATGTCGACTACCACTTCTGAAGGTCTCGCTGGATGGTGGTACAACATGCAATGTGTGGTTTTTATGCGCAATAAATAGGGCGGAAATGATGTTTATGTTGATCTCTTTTCCAATTTTCCGTAGAGGTTCTGGAACTCTCGAAACCGAGGTGATGCAAAACTTTTTTTCATGTGTGTATATCACAATACACTGACGTGAAAAATATTGCAGCACCAAAAAATAACTAGTGGAGAGTAATGAAATTTCGGGAATACGTTTGTCTTTCTAACATTTTTAGGTGGTTACCATTTCAAGATGTAACGGCGAGATAAGCCATTGTAAATGTGAAATGTTGGTACATTACCGTCCAGTGTAACTGCCAGAATGTTGATTGAGTACAAGCACGCAAGCGTACACGCATTGTGTTGCCCAGGTGCCGGATGTCAGTTTGTGGGATGGAGTTCCATGTCTGTTGCACATGGTCGGTCAATAGGGGACATCAATGTTGTTTGTGGACGATGTTGTTGTTGTCGTCCGATGACGTTCCACATGTGCTCGATTGGAGACACATTTGGTGATCGAGCAGGCCAAGGCAACATTTCGACTCTCTGTACAGCATGTTGGGTTAAAACAGCGGTATGTGGGTGAGTGCTGTGCTTTTTTAAAAGATCTCTTAGAATGCTGTTCATGTATGGAAGCACAACAGGTCGAATCATAAGCCCGATTCACAAATTTGCAGTCAACGTGGGCGGTATAACCACAAGAGTGCCCCTGTCGTCATACGAAATCGCACTCCAGATCATAACTCAGGATGTGGGTCCAGTGTGTCTCGTACGCAGACAGGTTGGCTGCAGGCCCTCAGCTGGCTCCTTCTGGCCGAAACAAGGCCATCGTCGGCGCCGAGGCAAAACTAGTTTTCATCAGAAAACATAACAGATGTTCAACCTACCCTACAATGAGCTTTCGCTTGACTTCACTGAAGTCGCAAATGGTGGTGGTATGGAGTCAGTGGATTGCACCCTACAGGGCATCTGGCTCGGAGCTGTCCTTGAAGTAACAGATTCTGTGGTCCCAAATGCTACTCAAATTGCTGCTCCAGATGCAGTACGATGCGCCAGAGCTATATGCCGAACACGATGGTCTTCCCTCTCAGTAATGCCACATGACAGTCCGGAACCACGACTTCTTGAGTCCGTATATTCTCGTGAGGACCGCTGCCAGCAGTCATGTACAGTGACTCCATTCCTGCCAAGTATTTCTGCAATACCGCAGAAGGAACATACAGCTTCTCAAAGCCCTATTACAAGGCCTCGTGAAGCTCAGTGAGGTGTTAGTAATGTCATCTTCGTCGCCTTATAGCCATTGTTGACTAACATCAACTCACCACGTCCAACTTCAAAGTTAACTGACTCGTACGACCGTTACAGTACGTCTTCAAAGTTTTTCCATCAATGTATTTGTGCTTAACCTCGGCGAAACTATACCCGCAAAAGTCAGCCTATACCTGAGAGCTCCTAAAAACACAATCCTTGGCCTCTTGGGACTTGTGAAATCTCTCACCCAGTGACTTAGTCCGAGTCAGTGCAACTTGACATTTGTTGCTTACGTAAGGAATTGCGGTAGTGAAGGAATACTCGTATATTTGAACATCGAGTCATGAACCTTTGGGTTTGTGATCTGACAAATACCCATTCAAACATCAAGCACAAAATGTTTACCGAAAAGTGACACATAGTTGTTAAAAATTTCTTCAACTTACGCGACAGTATTCCTTATTCGATTTACATCATATTAAACACAGAGGACCCAGATCAAAATTAATACAGATCAGAGGTGTCACCATGTAGTTTTCAATCTAATGAGAGTATAATACGGAGAAAAAGACACGTTATCTTCATCTGATAAGTGAGCCGCCTCTCAGAGTTGTTTGATAGAGCAGCCAGTGCTGTTTAAAGACTCGAAAGAAGGAATAGCCTCGCAGGACGATAAGTTGAAGATAGACGAACTTACACGTTTCACACTTTCAGAGTTTACGTTTCTTCAATGGTGCGACAAGAGAGCAATTTCACTGGTTCAGAATTACCGAAAACCTGAGTAGAGAACTAGCGTGAAGAAAAATTACACAAATACATAAAACAAAAATCTGTCGAAGGAAACTGCTGAATATGAAAACCAAAGTTGCACAGATCGTAAGGCATCTACAGGTACAATTAACTTCATAATTCTATATTTGAATTCAATCTAAAGCATAAGAAAATGAGTTAGATGGTATAGTAGATGCTTAAATGTAACAATTAGGTCTGTTACACCGTTTCATTCGTAGCTCAACAAACATTTGTTGGAATGTTCCAGAAAAACACGGGAGAACTGATATCCGGCAGTTCTCCCGTGTTTTTATGGAACAATCAGTACGCCGGGAAAGCTTTAAACATCACATTTGTTGGAATATTTTCGTAACGATGTAAAAAAAACCTACACAAATTTACACACACGCACACACACACACACACACACACAACTTCATTATGGATTGAGATACGTCGAAAATTTGACCCTGAATTGTATTTTTACCATTCTTACTGCAATGTTTACACAAACAACACTGCATTTAATTTTTACAGCTGCGTGAACGTTTTCTTGTCCCAGCGCAGCGATTAATTTAACTACAAAAAAGATTTCAACTATTAATTCCCATTCATTTTAAACTTTTATTCGTTTGGATACCAGCTGTCTGACAAAAACGTGAGATACGTGGAATGGGAGAAAGAAACAAAATGCAACTTCACAGGTTGAGAGGGTTATTGTAGTAGTTACAAAATCGAGTCACATTTACAAAGAATTTGGAAGTGTCAGTTCACTTATCACTATGAAGATCCACCATCTCTGGCCTAGATGCATGGAGTGATCGTTTGAGAAGGGTGCCATAAGGCCGTTGTAAGACAGTTCGTGGGCACACGTGTCGCGCATCGACGGGCATTGTCCTGCTGGAAAAGAGCATCACGGCACTGCTGCATCAGAGAAAATACATGAGGACGTAGGATGCCCGTTACGCACCGTTGTGACGGTACCAGCCGTGACATAAAGTCACACCCGATGGCTTTCCACACCAAGACGCCAGGAGCTACACTGCGGTGCCTCTTCAAAACAATGGAACTACGGGAACTCTTCCCAGGCCGCAATCATTTCGCCGATGATGGTCCTCCAGCGTAAAGCAGAACAGCGATTCATCGCCGAACACAGTACGGTGCAACTCGTGGGCACTCCATGCTTTCGGTCAAGGCATCAGTCAAAACGCAGCCTTTTTTGTTGCTATGTCAGTGGCAACCTACATTTGGGACGATAATTTCCGAGTCTAAACTGTTGCAAGTCTCCGACCAATGCTGCGGGATGACACAGGATATTCCAGGGAGTCTCTAATGGCAGGCGCGAGTGTGAAGGCTTTACTATATGCATGGTGCACGACGTGGCGATCCTCCCTTGGGGTGGTCAGTCGCGGTGGACCGCAACGTTGACGAGTAGCATACCTTCCCTCTCGTTCCAACTCAGTCCAACTTTGGGTCACTGTGACATCCACATTTCCCACCGGTCTGGTTATTGTGCGATTCGACCATCTGGCCAAATGGAGACCCACAATGAGGCACCTTTCAAACTCCGTGTGGTGCTGATAACGCTGTCTCTCACGACTGGTCCTTCACAGTGACCAATGAACAGCTGATGCGCAAACCAGGTGACAACACTAACACTAGCAACGACAGTGCACTCTGGTGGCCTTTCTATATGTCACTGATAATTACAACTCCGATCATTTACACAACAACCAATGCTGTGTATTTATACGAAACTACATTGACATCTGGCGATGTCTTCTGGGTGTTTCACTTTATTCTCAGACACTATATTTTCTATAAAATTTTAATTAATACATATGTGTTAAGTATACAAAATGTTATTAAAGTATCTGAGAAACGCATGTTAACATTTTTGAGAAATGGTTTATACTTTGAGAGGAACGAACTTAACAAAGTAGGGCGTGGTTAGTAGTTCCATGTATACCCGAGAAGAAAACTTGTGCTCTCTCATTAAGCGGAAAATATTGCGATAACTACAGTGAAGACTACTCTAGTCTTTCTAAGGGCGCAGTTTGCCACGAAAGTTTTCGCTCATCTCCATAAAAGGAAGAGTCCTGTCGAAGGCGTGCTTATTATAATCACTAACTCATTTGGACAAAGGATGGAGACTGGAGTCGACAACAACCTACTGCAAGGAATCGTATTAACATAGGGATTTTAAGGGAACCTTAGATAACTTAGATCTAGGTGGCCGGACGGCCACGCAAACGACGATATTTCCGAACAGAGCTCCCGTCACCTTGTTCGGTAAACTGCAAAATACTGCGAATCACAATTCTTTCAGTTATAATGGCGGATAAGGCATCAGATCCGTAGTTACAGAGCCAACCACAGTTAATCTGTACTTTTCCAGATATATGAAAAATATTGAAGTTTAACAGGGTGTTAATGCAGCAGTTGCTGAGGAGGAAAGAATGTAGCATTGTCAGTTGCGTCGACATCGTCTTCGGTAGGGGACGTTATGTCTACCATACAATACACTTCGACCTCTAAGAAAGCACACACGATTTCTGACTTAAGTCAGTCATCGGAGAGTGTTTATCTAATGAGCGAAATACCTTCAGTCTCGAGCCTCATCATTAAACGTTCAAGATGGAATCAGGCTGTCTGAAGTAGCGGTTTACAACAATTGTTGCCCCAATGCAAATCTTGTCGTCGGGGAGTGGTGGTCCAGAATGAGATTTTCACTCTGCAGCGGAGTGTGCGCTGATATGAAACTTCCTGGCAGATAAAACTGTGTGCCGGACCGAGCACTTGCCAGCGAAAGGCAAAAGGTCCCGAGTTCGAGTCTCGGTCCGGCACACAGTTTTAATCTGCCAGGAAGTTTCGGAGAGTAGTGGTATCAGAATTGCCCTTCAGCTACACAAACTCAGGTTGGCTTCTGAGACGTAGATGCAGATGTAGATAAAGCATCAGATGGTACACCAGCCGTAGTCTACACAACAGGGAGACGAGGCGGTAGTTAGTGCTTCGTAGTGCAATCTTCCTATTACGCTCTTTGCAATGGGACGGAAAGCATCCACCCACTTGGTGTCACCTAAAATTCTCGTCCCTATCTTTGGATTACAAAAGTATCAGTTTCGTGACGTATCTGAAAAACCAGCCACTGCAGGGAAGTGTTAGTGGCGTGGCAGTTCCAAGAAATAACACATTCACTGGAATTCCAAAGGTTTTTATAGGATTAAACAATTACTATAATGATATCTTGTTTCCACTGATTAAACTTCTAGCGGCTTTGCTATCTCCCTGTCTCTGACGAATATTCAAGATATTGAAAATTGCATGACGTGCTATTTTTAGTGACAACCAACAACTTCTCTCCGTCTAACGTCGTAATATCACAATAACGACAAATATAATGGTCTCACCTCTAACAAATGGTTCAAATGGCACTGAGCACTGTGGGCCTTAACATCTGAGGTCATCAGTCCCCTAGACTTAGAACAAGTTGAACCTAACTAACCGAAGGACATCACACACATCCATGTCCGAGGCGGGATTCGAACCTGCGACCGTAGCAGCCGCGCTGTTCCAGACTGAAGCGCCTAGAACCGCTCGGCCACCGCGGCCGGCTCACCTCTAACAATTCATTAACTAACTCCTCCTTGCGATGACGATAACTACTCAAGACTTCCTAGGCAGTACTGCGCAATTGATTGAACTGACAAAATTACCTTTATTTAATTAAACAAACGATCGCCTTATAAATTTTTTATTATCATTTCCTTAAGCGAAGAAACAAATATTTGCCTTCTATTCCAGTTTTCAAAAAGTAACTAATCTGCTACCCATTGAAACAGTTCCCATGTATCTAAGTAGTGACCAAAGTTAATATTAAAGGCAATCAGAAACTGAACACCGAATAACACACTGAACTACGGTCGTTACTAAACATCACCACCTCGTACCTGCTTATTCTTCTCTAACAACAGTACAGTTTGTCGCAGTGCTGCACCCAATTACGGCGCAAGACAGCACTTACTATTAGACAAGCCACCTGAAAGTTTATCATTTTGAAAATTCTATAAAAGCTTTCGATTGAAAATTTAGTTTTGTCAGAACCTGACTTCTGTTTGTACCTATTAACTTTAAAGTCACAGAGCTGTTCCATTCACTGTCGGCCGGAATAGCCGAGCGGTTCTAGGCGCCACAGTCTGGAACCACGAGACCGCTACGGTCACAGGTTCGAATCCTGCCTCGAGCATGGATGTGTGTGATGTCCTTAGGTTAGTTAGGTTTAAGTAGTTCTAAGTTCTAGGGGACTAATGACCTCAGCAGTTAAGTCCCGTAGTGCTCAGAGCCATTTGAACCAATTTGTTCCATTCAGTAACAAAGCTCAAAATTGTGTGAACCAAACTAACGATATTCCTCATGTATTTGTACTCAGAAACTTAAACATAGCATTTATTTGCAATGTTCAAACTGGGTGTAACGTGAGATTCGCTTTACTACAGGAACTTTGTGGTGAAAATCAAAACAATTCTGTTATTAATGAAAATAAAACTATAAAGCTATAAAAGCTGACTGTTATAAATGCTAAATTATTTCAGTTGCTGCAATTGTAAAAATATGTTCACGTCAGAACAGTCATCTTTCACTTAGTTTCGAGATAGCAAATGTACAACGTTTCCATTAACAGTTAATCTAAGAAAATGTACACTTTGCATGAACTTTGAAAGAAAGTGAAACACCACATTGACTGTAAACATTAAAAATGCGCGCATTTGAAAATAACATGTTTTAATTGAATTTCCGTTAAGTAAAAGTTACTTCACTTGCTATCAACGCAAGTCATAATCTTGTTAACACAGAATCTTCCTGCTTCAGCAACTTTAAAAAAAGTTTATTAGCACAACTACATAAATTAAGGTGTTTCAGCGTTCAAATCTGTTCTAAAACACGATAGAAGATAGTTTCTTTAATGGTAGACACATGTACTCATACTGTGGAGTAGCGCTGGTAATCAAATCCTTAATGAACCAAATATTCGAAGTACGTTATATACTCACAAATATACACAGTATAAAGGGGTTAACAGTGTATACTTCAACTAAAAAAGGACACATAATGTGTGATTCTCTGTATACTACCTAAAGTTAATCGAAACTTGAATCATCATCGTCTTATACAGGTAATTTTATATACTGAGTTGTCCTTGCTTGTGATGGACGAACATGACGAAGTTTGCACTCATTTGGAGGTGGTCATAAATTTGGTTTCATGTTGTACCAACCACGTCGTAATGGCCAGTTTTCTTTCTCTGGATATGGTGTAGCGTGCAATTATTGTTTTATATGTTGTACGTGATTTTCGGCCGACTGGAGCTGGTAATTGTAGTTTCGAGCAAAACACGTCCACATTTCATCTACTCTAATATTATTCTCTTCTCAGAGCACAGAATAACCACAGCCTTAGGAGAGCACACGACACTGTCCTTTCGACCACTGCTCTTATGCGGTTCGTCACTAGTTACTGCTTTTCAACAATGTTCTTCACATAGGTCACTATTCAGTCTTCCACTGTATGGCTACGACTGACTACTGCCTACTAATGCTGGCCATGAGCATTTTCCACCTCCCCAGACGTGCAGCGATATTAATCCTAAGCACAGTAAGACAATTCATAACGTTGTACAGTCGTAATATCTTTGGTATCATTCTACGCAATTCTACAGTTTTAATTTTTAGTGAAAGGTAACATATTGAGAATACAGCTTTACAAGTATTATAAGATTTTAAAAATTGCTAAACAAGTTCAGAAACAAATTTTATAAAAAAAAAATACACTGAAGAGCCAAATGAACTGGTACACCCGCCTAATACAGTGCAGGCCTCCGGCGAGCACGCGGAAGTGCCTCGACACCACGTGGCATACGTGGCACAGATTCGACTAATGTCTGAAGTAGTGCTGGAGGGAACTGACACCATGATTCCTGCAGGGCTGTCCTTAAATCTGTAAGAGTACGAGGGGGTGGAGGCCTCTTCTGAACAGCACGTTATAAGGCATCGCAGATATGCTCAATAATGTTGATGTCTCGAGAGTTTCGTGTCCAGCAGATGTGATTAAACTCAAAAGAGTGTTCCTGGAGCCACTCTGTAGCAATTCTGGACGTGTGGGGTGTCGCATTGTCCTGCTGGAATTACCCAAGTCCATCAGAACATACAATGGACGTGAATGGATGCAGGTTATCAAAAAAAGGATTCTTACTTGTCACCTGTCAGAGTCGTACCTAGAGGTTGGGTTCCGTATCACCCGAAATGCACACGCCCCACACCATTACAGAGCCTCCACAAGCTTGAACAGTCCCTTGCTGACATGCAGAATCCGTGGATTAATGAGGTTGTCTTCATACTCGTACACGTCCATCCGCTCGATACAATTTGAAACGAGTCTAGTCCGACCATACAAAGTGTTTCCAGCCATCAACAGTCCACTGTCGATGTTGACGGGCCCAGGTGAAGCGTAAAGCTTTGTGTCATGCAGTCATCAAAAAAATGTTCAAATGTGTGTGAAATCTTATGGGACTTAACTGCTAAGGTCATCAGTCCCTAAGCTTACACATTACTTAACCTAAATTATCCTAAGGACAAACACACACACCCATGCTCGAGGGAGGACTCGAACCTCCGCCGGGACCAGCCGCACAGTCCAGGACTGCAGCGCCCTAGACCGCTCGGCTAATCCCACGCGGCTGCAGTCATCAAGGGTACACGAGTGGGCCTTCGGCTCAGAAAGCCTATATCGATGATGTTTCGTTGAATGGTTCGCACGCTGATACTTGTTGATGGCCCAGCATTGAAATCTGTAGCTATTTGCGGAAGTGTTGCACTTCTGTCACATTGAACGTCTCTCTTCAGTCGTCGTTAGTCGCGTTCTTGCACGATCTTTTTCCGGTCGCAGCGATGTCAGAGATTTGTTCTACCGGATTCCGGCTATTCACTGTACAGTCATTAAATGGTCGTGCGGGAAAATCCCCACTTCATCGTTACCTCGGAGATGCTGTGTCCCATCGCTCGTGCACCGACTATAACACCACGTTCAAACTCACTTAAATCTTGATAACCTGCCAGTGTAGCAGCAGTAACCGATATAACAACTGCGCCAGATACTTGTTGTCGTACACAGGCGTTGCCGACCGCAGCGCCGTATTCTGCCTGTTTACATATATCTATGTATTTGAAGCACGCCTATACCAGTTTCATTGGCGCTTCAGTATAACATCACACACAGGAAATCCTAACTTACTTTTATTGCAGGGATGTATTCAGCATACTGGGACAGTAACAGTGCATCGTGGCCAAGTAACTGGAGAGACTATTCAAACGCGTATGTACATAGAAAACGGTGAGGTGTTAGGTGGGTGTGCCATATTGGCGAGGAGCATTTGGGGTTGTAAATATTGCTTGTGTTTGCGCCTTTCGAGCAATTCTTTCATTGAACTATGAAATGAACCTAGACAGCGTCAGTAGTACCAGTGAACAGTAATTTCAATTCTTCCGTTTAGAAGCACGATTTGTCAGTTTGCGCCAACCTATCATGACGGCTATGGCGTACTGGGTCACGGCTTGGCTTCGCGGAGTAATCTCTCCATTTTATTATTGAGCTTACTGGTATTACTCTGTAACTGTCAGTTAAGAATCTGTGGCCACATTTCCATATCCTACGTATCCCAGTAATTTCACATGTTCCCAAGATACCACCGGTTGGAAAGCCACCAACATAACAGAAAAAAGTGTTTGTTCTATTAATGGAGGTGTGTTTCGTCTATGCTCTAACATTCTGCGTGGTGTCTATTTGTTCTATATCGTGTCTCCCTACCACTTTCGCGCAACGACGCTCTGAGCGTGTTTTTTAGGGAATTGACTAGTTTGAACCTGGGACTTGTTGCTGGTAAGGAGACGTCAGACCACATATGACATGTAGAGTTCAGAAGAGTTTAGTGAGACTAGCGATGATATAACCAAATACTTAATGATTTCAGCATCAGCTCCACTGCACTCCCTGTAAAAGAATCTTAATACTAACTAAATTTAGTGGAAGGGGTTAAGGCTTTCCTATTTTTAGTTAGCTGGTAAAATAACGTCGAAAAAGCAGTCAACTTTACCAGTGGAAATGTTATTCTACTCACAAAACATTGTTTATAAATTGCACTATTGATAAAACGGATTGTTTTAATACAGGATGGTAAAAACCAACTGCGTTCAACAAAAATGTGAACGAATATTCCCTGAATGGATTTCCAAGATCTACAATGGATCGAAGGATGACCTATGCCATATCGCATCTATAATCTAGGTTTAAATTAAGATTCACAAAAGAGAAAACTATCAAAATGGTCTACAGTGACCCTCAATTATCTTTAATTACTTATCTAACTTGTCGTAAATTACAGTGGCTGATGTGGCTTCTCAATAATTATATAACAGAAAAATCATCGCGTTTCAGATTTTTACGTCAAGTGGCAAATGTGAACACCATGAGCTTTAATTGACGATCGACACTAGTATTACGCAAAAAGGGGGTGTAACAGATGAGACTTCTGCAGTTCTGAGTGAAGCTTTATGGGCTCTTATGTGGCATCGGGTGCGTTCATTACCTTGTCGGTGTTCGTCAGGGGACGGCGGGCAGCACAGCTCCGCTCACCTCGCCGTCTCGGAAGCAAGTCTCCCCTAACTTCTCCTTACAACAATTTACCGAAGTTGGTTTAAAAAAACTATCTGGCTGTGTTTTCATCTGACCAATCAGGGTCTCAATGTTAACCTTAAGCTCCACCTACAAAAATTCTGTCTATCCAATTAGAAACGTTATACTTTTCGTGGTGGGGCAATGTTTTTAAAGTTTGCAACGTAACAGAGATGCGAAAAAGTCTCACGCTAAAACTTGCAGCTGGTGTGATCCTTTTAGTGTTATCGTAAGATCTATACTGTTCATCTGGAGGGCTCTATCTTTTAACATGAGCTGTGGGGTGGTCCTGACGTAACAGAGACGCGAAAAAGTCTCACGCTAAAACTGGCGGTTGTGGTGGCCCTTTTTGTGTTATCGTAAAATCTACACTGTTCTTTTGGAGGGCTCTAGCTTTTAACATGCGCTGGGGGGTGGTCCTAGCGGTTAGCTGGCGACGTGGGTGTCCGTCCCTGACCGTAGGGCCTTCAGCTTAACACGGTTCTGCTCTCGGCTTCTGTTTCGTTTCTCCCCTTGGAACTGCGTCTGTCTCACGATGGGAAGGTATGACATGCATTTAGGCATTCTTGTGTTAGTCTGTGGTATTCCATTTGCTCACTCGTTACTCGTATTACTTTGGTTAATTTAATGTCACGATTTATTCAGAGCTATGTGACATACTACTGGATTTGCTTATCATGTCAGGGTTTTCATGGAAGGTGTTGGATTTACCTGACACCTTGCAATGCAACTAAATGAAAGTCTGTTTTTTTTCCATACGAGTTTCGATTCTGTTCATGAAGCATCTTCAGTGGTGAGTAATACATGTTTCTTTTTAGACATGTAATAAATGTGTTACGTAAAGTTACGGTACTATGTAGCATTTAGCCAAGTTATTCTCTTGTTTTTGAAATCAGAAACAACTTTTGCAGTACAAATTTCGTGATGTTAAATTCTCGTTTGTTGTCACAATTTTCAGTGTTGTTAGTCCATACGTGTGGTCCTAGAGATGTGATCATTCAGTCCCAATGCTCCAGTTGGCCGATTTCCAGTGTTTTTTCACCCACAACGCCGCCGGATATCGGATAGCTGGAGCATGTGGACAGAATGAACTCATCTCCAGTACCACAAGTATGGACTAACGTCACTGGAAATCGTGACACCAAACGAGAATTTAACATTACGAAATTTCTACTACAGAAGTTGTTTCTAACCTGAAAAACAAGACAAAAACATGACAGAATCTTACATAGTAAGGTATTGTAACTACTACATAATACATTTATTTTATGTACAAAAAGACAAGGCACTGAAGGTGCTTCATAAGTAGAAGCGAAGCGCGTATGGCAAAACCCGAACTGCCTTTCATTCAGTTGCATAGACGGAACATACCTTCACGAATTTCGAAGCAATTAAAGAACGAAAGAAATCGTAAAAAACGACGTATCTGTTTTAGTCTACAGTCGCACTTTTTCTTTATTTTTACCTACTGCCTACCGGTTTCCGTACATGGTACCATCCTGAAGCCATCCTATGACAAAAATATCACATTATATATTTAAAGTAATAATGTGACAAAAATTTAGATAATATTTTGTCTCTTTTGAAGAATATTGCTTGTTTCGGTGCCAAGCAGTTTCGTTTATGAAGTCCAGCGTAACATCAGTATTATTGTTTGATATCAGACTGGGGTCCTTAGGTAGCAAATTTACGGGTGAATAGTGTTACTATTAATTAGCGGCTACCTTTTAAGATTCGTGAAATGTGGTACGTCGCCTTTTTATCGTTACATTTACATTTTTGGTAATGTACACCCACGTAATAGGATGTAGGACTGTGACTATACAGGGTGAAGCGAAATTCGCGCACTCGGGCTTCCTGTCGCGACTCCTCACATATCAGCGATAAAAAAAATGTCCGTCACAAAATTTCACTGGCGAGTACATCTAGTAGAAGAAGGACGTTAAAGAGTGAATATCGGGCAACACTATACCCACATGTATGATAACTACCTATGTCAGCAAACTGTAGTTGTTCTGTGCAGTTGGTGCAGTAGATTAAGTTTTGAGTTTGCATGCAAGAGGTAGAGGGGTTATCGCGCATTTTTTTAATTTGCTAATTTCATTCTGACGTTTCATACTGTAATATACACCGTTTCTTAGGTCACATGTATCCTTAATTTACAACATTTTGTAACGCTGAACATAATAAATACATGGTTAGACAAATAAGAAATAGAAAGTTGAAACAAATGACCTGTCATAGGCCTGAATAACTACAGAAACAATATCAATTTCGAGATGCTAAAAACAACAGTGCAGTACAATAACACAACATTACTTTTCATGTATACTACATATAATATGAGCGCTCAGATGTCGCACATTTGCAGCCGGTGACAATAATTATGTCCATATTAATGACAGCATGACCTTCACAACAGAATACGTTGTCCACAGAACAACAGATGCTCAAAGCGACCTTCCTGCACGTCCAAACATTGCGCAGTCCTCCGGATCACACAGCTCAGGACCTTTCGCAGCAAAGCTGCAAAGTAACAAGAGCAGCACGAAAACGCGCTACCAATTCTTCCACATTCGTCGGCGGAGTAGAGCACATGTGCTCCTTCACGTGTCATCACAGGAAGAAATCCAGGGGATTTAGGTCAGGTGAACGCGATGGCCATACTAATGGACCTCCATGTCCGTGCCATTTCTCTGGAAATGTTCTCTTCAAATACCGTTGCACATTAATTCCATCATGTTGGAACCGTATCCTCTGCCGAACATGTAGTGGAATATCTTCCAGCGCATCAGGCAGATAGTTTGAGAAAATTGCATGAAATCTTCGTGCAGTCAACCGGTCAGGCAACATGCAGCGGCCCTAACACCTGTCGCCCAATATTCCGGCCCAGACGTTGATAGCAAAGCGAACTTGATATCGACGGTCGCAGGTGACGTGAGAGTTAACGTCACACCAGTACCGGGCATTGCGCATATTGAAGTCACCCTCGCGAGTGAATGCTGCTTCATCCGACCATATTACGGTGTTCATGAAGTCATCGTTGGCTTCCTGTTGTTGTTGGAACCACTGGATTCTGTCATGGACGCGTTACACCGTTCGCAACTAGTCCCTGTCTGGTGTACAGCGCATACAGTATAAACATGCCGTCAGTCCTGCGCGCTGTTTCACCTAATGCGCGTTACCCTTCTGACAGACATTGTTCTGCATGGTTCATGCCGACACCGCTAACTGTGAAATGTTCGGTTTCGAATTAATCTGTTTCCCTAATGGTAACAGACGTAATGATTCCACAATCCCATCGATAAAATAATAACAATAATAATAATACATTGAGATGGGTACTAAACAGCAGGCGATTACCTGACTCAGTGTTGAAAGGCTAAATAGAGGGGCCATGGTGATAATACATACAAACAGTAACCGAATTTGGACATCATTCGCAAAGCACGTTGCTAGTCCTACTGGTAACGTAAGGCCCTAACTAAACGTAATGGACCTGAACGAGGCAAGAATAATAATAGTTGGTACTAATCTATGGGACAATTGGAGGAGGGTACAAAGAAAACAGGTTTCGCATCTAGTAGATGAAGTGGTGCGAATAAATTCACGACCACGACGCGGAAAGGGCTTCTTTCAGCGCTGACCAGTCTTCCATTTCTAGGAATGTAGCAAATGCAAATGTTTTCTAGAGGACCCGCTGCAATCGCTGTTTACGATTAAGATGCCAGGTACCGTACCACCTGGACTACATTTACCAAATAGAAACATATCTCTCAACCCAGAATTGAACCATCGACCTCCTACATGCTAACCCAAAACTCTGTCCACTACACCAACTACACAGCGTTTCCAAGTCTTGCGGGCAGAGGTAGTTACCCTACATGTGGTTACAGTGTTGCCAAATTGCCACTCTTTAACGTCCTTTTTCTGCTGGATGTACTCGCTGGACGAAATTTTGTGAGAGACATTTTTTTATCGCTGACATGTGAGGAGTCGCACTGCGAAGCCCGAGTGCGCCAATTTCGCTTCACCTTGAATAGTATGCTTAGCGACTTACTTGTGTTCAAATGTGTGTGGAATCGTATGGGACTTAACTGCTAAGGTCATCAGTCCCTAAGCTTACACACTACTTAACCTAAATTATCCTAAGGACAAACACACACACCCATGCCCGACGGAGGACTCGAACCTCCGCCGGGACCAGCCGCACAGTCCATGACTGCAGCGCCTCAAACCGCTCGGCTAATCCCGCGCGGCTAGCGGCCTACTTATTTGGCCGTGTATAAACCTCTCCATGAGCTGTCTTTGATAAGACAAGGAGCAGGTCTGCCATTCCAGTTGCAGATGCCACTTGTCTTATATAGGCGTTGCCGACCGCAACGCCATATTCTGTCTGTGCACATGTCTCTGTATTTGAATACGCATGCCTATACCAATTTCTTTGGCGCTTCAGTGTATGTTCTGTATGTGTAGTTAGTCTTGTTACGTTACGTACTGTTGACAAACATAACGGCTATAAGCGATATTATTTTTCTTTCGGAGTACTGAAAAGTGTTCAAATTAGTTAGTTTTAACGTGCCAACACGCTGCGAATAATCTTAACTTCAGCGGTTCCTGTGAACCATTATTCGATACTTCAACTCTAAGATGCAAGCAGTAACACATTTACCCCTGTTCACAAGATGCTGCATAACTTTTCAAGCGTCTTTCATAGAGGGAGTCAAAGTGCAGTCGAGCGAAGACGCTGTAAATCTAATCTCTCCGGCAAATCCGCGACATCGCGCGGCATCAAAATGTTCAGAAAAGCCGAGCGGGAAAATGCGATTTATTCAGGGTGCCATATCTCCGGTTCTATTGATCACAGAGATAAGGGGAAATTTGTTTTGGATAGCGCGTGGCCTGGGGTCATTTGTATATGTCAGAAGAATGAGCGTAATGTAGCTTTAACAGAGTAAATCGACATTTCTCGTCCATACGGGCTGTCTTGACATGGAAATTGTTGGAGTATTCCACCTGGCGGCACAAGCACTATACAAAGAGTTATTTTGTCATACGAAATTCTTTGTCTCACAAATCAAACACCGAATTTCTTGGTATACTGTAGATGTAGCGTAAAAAATATTGTGTATTTTTCTGTAAAGTAGTGAAGTGAACTTGCGTTTGTTGGAAGACGATTTTGTGTTATCTTACATTATTCATGCTTATTTGTTGTTTATGTGTGTCAAAATATGTACGTGGTGAAGTATATAAAAATTGACAAAACTTTACTGACCGACAGAATTCGTTTTATATGTATAAGCAGCACACCTTGCAGTGCAGGAAAAAGAAGAGAACCAGCTGAAAAACGCTCGTGGCAGATCAGAAGAAAAGCCGAAAGTGCTCATCTTTTAAAGGACCCAGACAGAGAAGTGGGGAACCAGCTGCCGCAGTACTCATTCTGCCTCCCTCACAAGAAATTTGGCATGCGCTTTTTGTGATGAAAGAGAGTATCAGAGACACGGTGACAGTTCAAGAAGAGAAGACAATGCCAGTGGGAGAGAAACAGAGATAAGGCAGTGATGGTGGGAGAGAGAAAGTGGCAGCGAAAGAGAAAGAGAGATGGATGCAGAGAGCAGAATTGGGAGCCATAGAGAGAGAGAGAGAGGAAATATTGATGATCAGTGAGAGACAGTAATAGTAAAAAAAGAAATACAGATGGATGGAGATAGTAGCAGTGGGAGGAAAACAGAGGGAAGGCAGTGGAAATGAAAATGAGAGATCAGCAGAGGCCATACAAAGGTTCGGGAGGAGTGAGGGGGAAATTGGAGCCCTGCAGACCGTCGGACTTTAGCACGGAATCATTTGCCCACATTACGCTACTTTCTATACCCACGTTTTGAAAGTTTCGAGGTCCAGGGCTCAAAACCCCGAGCAAACCAGCCCCAAGGACGTGTGTGGAGAGAAGACAATGGTGACTGGAGAGAAAGACAGGAGTCTGTAAGCGAGAAAGAAAGACTGTGGCAGTGGGAGAGCAAACCAATGGGACAAAGACAATTGCGGTGGTACAGAGAGAGACAGTGGAAGGGGCAGAGAAGAATACAGTGGTAAGGAAGAGCGAGAGAAAGGGATGAAGACAGCGGCAGTGGCGGAGACAGATAGGAGGAAATATCAATGGGAGAAAACAGAGACAGTGGGAGAGAGACACATATGGCAGAGAAGGATACAGTGGTAATGAAGAGTGAGAG
This sequence comes from Schistocerca serialis cubense, assembly GCF_023864345.2. Lineage (NCBI taxonomy): Eukaryota > Metazoa > Arthropoda > Insecta > Orthoptera > Acrididae > Schistocerca > Schistocerca serialis. The sequence goes on from NC_064642.1 coordinate 48,097,689, forward strand.
AAAAGGTTGAAGACAGTGGCAGTGGCGGAGACAGACAGGAGAAAATATCTACGGGAGAGAAAGAGACAGTGGGAGAGAAACACACACGGACACTGGCACTGCGAGGGAGATGCTCACTACGAAAGCTTCACTACAAAGAGAGACTGGGTAAGAGGATTTAGAATGTTCTGTGTTAAAAGGGCGCGAATATGATCGCACGACAGAATTTTTGGTGAGGAAGATAGAAACAAGACTGAGACAGCTGTTCCCAATTTTCTATCAGAGTCTTTTAGGAGCATATTCGCCTGTTTTGAGCTGGTGATATTATCTTCGTGTGTGTGTGTGTGTGTGTGTGTGTGTGTGTGTGTGTTTTCGCGTGTGTGCGTGCTGTAATGCACTTGTTTTACCTACTTTTGGTTAGTTAAATAACGTAAACCAATCCTCCTGCGACAACTTCTTGTTATTTACTAACTGGTCACTGACACCGCATTTCCCCTCATTTTTAAGCATATATAACGAATGCGTCTTCACGTTCAGCCAACGAAGCAACATCTGATACATGGTTCATGTCATGTCATATGGCATGTGAGCATCGGCTGGCTCTTGCTTCAATACTGCTTTGCTATATGAAATAAAATATTACAAATGCGTGCTTATTGCTAAGTAACATGGCAGTTTAAGCCAGTGATACTACAAGCTCCTTGTACATCATTCATTAAACAGAACTGTTATTGTAAAAAACTGAGCAAACTTCATCAGTTAATAATACAATCTTCTCATCTTCATTGGTGTTTGTTGGCTGGACTAAGTACCATGTAAGTGTTGCTAATGCTCAAGGGTGTAGAAATTGACACTGGAATAAATGTGTCTGCTTCGTACAGATCATAGATTTCGGCGGTTTAAGATCATGGATGAATAGTTGATGTCTACCGTAAACCTTCACTGATAACATCTTACCACGCGACAACCGTGCCGACCCTTGCGACATAATGGCTTCCCTTACCTTCTCGACACACACATTGTCCATCTACAGTACAATTTATGCCTCCAGTTAATTGCACCCTCAATCTGCTCTTGTGGCAAGTGTCATTGCTGATCTCCGTTACATATGTTTCATCTTGATAACTGCTTGGATGAATATGGAACAAATTTACTAATGCTCTGGATTCTAACTTCTTTCACGGAACAAAGAATGTCAAATTCAGGCTACGAATGATTAGTGTCACCTCTCGTCCAAGTTCGAGGTAATTAATGTTTTTCTGCGATTTTATTTGTGCTTTTACAGTTTGCCGTGTCATTATAAGATACGTACTGTGAATATGATACTGCTTTGTAGTTGATGAGACTAAATAGAACACACATTGTTAATGATCGTAAGCGAGGATGTAAAACTATGTAATTCTGCAAGCATGTCCCACGGTGCAAGCTTGTGCAATGTTTCCAGACACGCTGTTTCATAAAAACGCTGCTGGAAGGGGGCACGCCTGCTGGAGCAGTTCCAGTTGACGGTAAAGGCAAGGGCTCTTAAAACTGAAAGCTGCTGCTCCCCAAGAAAAGACGAGGAGCTTTTAGATGAAAGGCGCACTGCAGTGTAGTGGCGGCCTGTGAAAGCGCGCGGCTGTAGTTTGCGGCTTAGAACTGGAACTACTCTGTGACTTACAGTTTCCACAATATTTTGTGGTTTACTGGACCAAGATCCACACTGATCGTAATATTCACAAAACTTCAGTTGACTAGAACTGTTAAGTGATCTCATTATTGCTCGGAAAAATCGTACTGGTATAATCCATTCATCATAAGAATAAACCTGATGTACACACTGCACTATGTATTCTTCCGCGTGTGCTGGAACCTCATTGGAATTCCGTTTAAGTGGGACTGCAGCCAAGCTGTCTCGAGTACTGTCCAGTACGATAATAAGGGTACGTTTTGTTCTGTGCGTTACGTGCACATCGACTTACCGGTAATTCAGGATAACAGCTTTACCGACGCATATAGCTTGGACAGCACTGGCCGGTCAGCTGGTACAGCTAGCCTGTGGTGACGTGGGCGGCTCCGGTACACACGTAAAAAAGACGAGCAGAGGAGCAGTACAGCTTCGAATGTCATTTAATTTTTAAGCAGAATGAAATAATACACTGCAAATCTACCACAATACGCTCCTTTGACGACTAGACGAAAACCGCAACACTGTTATCGTTTTTAGTCAACATACTATTGTAATTAAAAACAAGAATAATGAAAATTCCTAACTTAACCACAGGGTAATTTTCCTGTATAATCTGTGTGTAACGTGAGGATTTCACCGTATAGTTAAATATTGAAGCCACTGAAGGTATTACTTACGGTCAGTCGTCTGGTAATCTCTTAGCTCCTCCCGTGTCAGAATCGGAGAAATACATTTGTGTTCTGGAAGTGTCACCTGCTATGATGATAACAAGCCTATCAACAACGGAATCCACGAAGCCAGCCAGGCGCACCATTTTCTCTGCTTCTTTCATGACGAGCCGTTCTATATCCCACCAGCGTTCGGCAGTGACGTGTGAAAAAGCTCCGTGCGTTGGTTCCAGTACGTCTGGCAGCTTAACAGTCTTGTTACTTCTCGGGCCAAATCCCGCAGCTTGGCTCCAGATCAGTTCTGTTGGGTTCATATTGTAATGGTACAGTAGCAAATGTAAAAATGCAGCACTTGCATGACATACTCGATGCTGTGAAAATGTTTTTCATGTTCCTACGATACCTATTTACCTCTGTGGTATAAAACGATGGACATAGTCCAAATAAAGAGGATTTGGTTTTTCATTTATTCCTTAAAAATTAGATTGTTATGTTTTCTTAAGTTATGCAACTTGTATTAACAGTCTTTCATAAAACATCGATAGTTAGAATTTGTATTTGGAATGGAAACAGTAATTTCTCGTCCAATATGTATTTAGAAACAAGACGTGCACTATTCATAAAAAATGACGAGTTTTATAATTACGAGATGCAGGTATTTCAAACTAAACGAGAAAAAAAAATGAGAGCCAGGAGATTTGAACGAATGCTCAAATAAACAGATGTGGATCACTTTCCAGTACAATACCGACTGCCTCACACGTTCAATGTGTGTATGGTAATCACCTGCACAATATACAACTGTGGAAACACTTCAAAGCCGATTATCTTCGTAACTTTATGAAAAACATACAGAACAGCCTATTTCTCGTCACTTTTTAACCGTGTTCCACGCGCGTATTTCACTACGGAACAGAAAGCAGCCTCAGCGGATGAACAGCGCGACAATCACAGAACAACGCTGCAGAGGCTGTGACTGTACACGATGTTTGAAATAAAAACTATGTAGTTAAAGCGTGATTAACAAAAACAGTGATGGTTGTTAATACATTTGTATCTTAAAGTTTCATTTAACGTAACTTTACATAAGTAGGGCCTACTTCCAAGAGCGTAACACCACCAGTGTACGTGTGCTACGGCTTCTGACCAATCACCGCATTTGTGTTTATTCTTACGATGAACGGATTACAATTATACTTATTTGCGCCAGAAAATCTGCCGAAGACCTTGAATTAGTAGGAAAACTTCCCGACAAAATAAACAGCTTAGTTAATAGCTGTATGTAACTGAAAGTTCGAACAGGTAACGAGCAAACAACATACTCGGAAATATGTACAAATGTCAGTGTATCATACACTGACGTTTACGGATGTTACCGCACAAAAGAAGGAATGGCACGAATGAATCCAGAACATTGAGGTTAAAGAGACGCGGCGTAGGTCGGTTTTAGGTACGCAGCCGAGGGGTGCTAAGGACTAGCAATGAGATGCGCAAGTGTTACAACTGTTGTTTATTGTCAGCCGGCCGATGTGGCCGAGCGGTTCTAGGCGCTTCAGTCCGGAACCGCGCGACCGCTACGGTTGCAGGTTCGAATCCTGCCTCAGGCATGGATGTGTGTGATGTCCTTAGGTTAGTTAGGTTTAAGTAGTTTCTAAACATTCTGCGTGGTGTCTGTTTGTTCTATATCGTGTCTCCCTACCACTTTCGCGCAGCGACGCTCTGAGTGTGTCTTTTTAGGGAATTGACTAGATTGAACCTGGGACCTGTTGCTGGTAAGGAGACGTCAGACCACACATGACATGTAGAATTCAGAAGAGTTCAGTGAGACTAGCGATGATATAACCAAATACTTAATGATTTCAGCGTCAGCTCCACTGCACTCCCTGTAAAAGAATCTAAATACTAACTAAATTTAGTGGAAGGGGTTCAAGGCTTTCCTATTTTTAGTTAGCTGGTAAAATAACGTCGAAAAAGCAGTTAAGTTTACCATTGGAAATTTTATTCTACTCACAAAACATCGTTTATAAATTGCGCTATTGATAAAAGGAAATGTTTTAATACAGGATGGTAAAAACCAACTGCGTTCAACAAAAATGTGAACGAATATTCCCTGAATGGGTTTCCAAGTTCTACAATGGATCGAAGGATGACCTATGCCATATCACATCTATAATCTAGGTTTAAATTAAGTTTCACAAGAGAGAAAACTATCAAAATGGTCTACAGCGACCCTCAATTGTCTTTAATTACTTATTTAACTTGTCGTAAATTACAGTGACTGATGTGGCTTCTCAATAACTATATAACAGAAAAATCATCGCGTTTCAGATTTTTACTTCAAGTGGCAAATGTGAACACCATGAGCTTTAATTCACGATCGACACTAGTATTACGCAAAAAGGGGATGTAACAGATGAGACTTCTGCAGTTCTGAGTGAAGCCTTATGCGCTCAAAAATGCGGTATCGCGTGCGTTCATTACCTTGTCGGTGTTCGTCAAGGGGCGGCGGACAGCACAGCTCCGCTCACCTCGCCGTCTCCGAAGCAACTCTCTCTTAACTTCTCCTTACTACAATTTACAGAAGTTGGTTTAAAAAAAACTATCTGGCTGTGTTTTCATCTGACCAATCAGGGTCTCAATGTTAACCTTAAGCTCCACCTACAAAAATTCTGTCTATCCAATTAGAAACGTTATACTTTTCGTGGTGGGGCAATGTTTTTAAAGTTTACAACGTAACAGAGACGCGAAGAAGTCTCACGCTAAAACTTGCGGCTGGTGTGGTCCTTTTAGCGTTATCGTAAGATCTATACTGTTCTTCTGGAGCGCTCTATCTTTTAACATGGGCTGGGGGATGGTCCTGATGTAACAGAGACACGAAAAAGTCTCACGCTAAAACTTGCGGGTGGTGTGGCCCTTTTTGTGTTATCGTAAGATCTATACTGTTCTTCTGGAGGGCTTTAGCTTTTAACATGGGCTGGGGGGTGGTCCTAACATAACAGAGACACGAAAAAGTCTCACGCTAAAAACTTGAGGGTGGTGTGGTCGTAGCGTTTAGCTGGCGACGTGGGTGTCCGTCCCTTATCGTAGGGCCTTCTCGCTTAACACGGTTCTGCTCTCGGCTTCTGTTCTCGTTCCTCCCCTCGGAGCTGCGTCTGTCTCATGGTGGGAAGGTATGACATGCATTTAGGCATTCTTGTGTTAGTCTGTGGTATTCCATTTGCTCACTCGTTACTCGTATTACTTTGGTTAATTTAATGTCACGATTTATTCGGAGCTATGTGACATACTACTGAATTTGCTTATCATGTCAGGGTTTTCATGGAAGGTGTTTGATTTTCCTGACACCTTACAAGTTCTAAGTTCTAGGGGACTGATGACCTCAAATGTTAAGTCCCATAGTGCTCAGAGCCATTTGAACCATTTGTTTATTGTCGATATAAGAAACAGAACGTAAATACAACGTCAGTGGATTAATGTCCAGGCAACTAAAGTACAAACAGAAAAGCTTCTCCTAGATGATTACCTGGAATGCGCTTATGAAGTTAAGTCCACGAGTCGATTTGCACGGCTTTTGTAAGCGGGTGGGAAGCTTTTGCTCAGTATACTGGTCCTCAGTAGTTCGGATAATCTGACCGATGTATGAGATAAAAAATCAATGAAGAAACAGTCTATATCGCGATTGTACTTTATTAAAACAGTCGATTTCGGTCTAGGCTTATATCATCTTCAGACAGCACTATCAGCTGAAGCTGACGATGCTTAGAAGAGTCAGTTGACCTCCGTCGCTGAAACTGCTGCTCTCTGCAACAAAATGGCTCTCTTTACCTCTTCGACACACATTGTCTATCTACAGTACAATGTATGGCTCCAGTTAATCTCACCAGCAATCTGCTCTTGTGGCAAGTATCATTGCTGAGTAGCAGTTTCAGCGACTGAGGCCAACTGACTGTTCTACTCGTCGTCAACTTCAGCTGATGGTGCTGTCTGAAGATGGCCTAAGCCTAGGCCGAAACCGGTCATTTTAACAAATTTCTTACCTTTATCGGTAGGATGGTAATGCTCTTCGCACTGCTCTCTGTTAGTACTTTAAATTGTATAGCTAGGAACCAGCTACTCTGCAAGGCTGTTGCTTAGCACACATTTTAAATAAATCGAATATGACTGAGACAATAACATCTTGAGAAAAATAGTTACTCACAAATGACATGGATCTGGGTAACAAGATGGTACAAACTTTAAAACTTGTATTTCCACTCTTTGAAATATAATAATGCTCACAATTAACACACTCAATAAACTAATTATACATTAACATTTATCTTTTCAAAATGTGAGTGCCATACATTGTCTCAGTCATCAGTTATGAATACGCGCATTGCATTAGTAACAAAACAACTTTCTTTACCTTATTTATTTCCAGTTTCTGTTGAAATTCCTTTTACAGTTAGCAAACATCATAGCATCTTGCAAATAAAAAATCATTACTGCCCCTAGCAAGTATACATCCACCACACATCAGATAGAACACGTCTTTACACTTGAGAGTCCTCCATACATCTCTCGATCCAAAGTTACTCTAACACATTACCCATAACACTTCAATCAGCGATCGCTGTTGAGTAGTGACGCTACTACAAAGTCGATACTACATTTGACCATCTCTGGTTCAATATAATATTTTCCTTCAAAACTTGAATTAATTTACCCTGTGTATATACCTTTCAATATGACATACCACAACTGCAAGGAATATGACAGAAGATCGCCTTACTCAAACCAAGATTGTCCTCAATGGAACCTATAAGGATCCTAATCTTAGATGGAGGTCTGAAAAAAACACATTTCATATCATATTTCCGCAAAATGCGCACTGGCACACAGTTTTAATCTGTCAGGAAGTTTCATATCAGCGCACACTCCGCTGCAGAGTGAAAATCTCATTCTGGAAACATCCCCCAGGTTGTGGCTAAGCCATGTCTCCGCAATATCCTTTCTTTCAGGAGTGCTAGTTCTGCAAGGTTCGCAGGAGAGCTTCTGTAAAGTTTGGAAGGTAGGAGAAGAGGTACTGGCAGAAGTAAAGCTGTGAGGACGAGGCGTGAGTCGTGCTTGGGTAGCTCAGTTGGTAGAGCACTTGCCCGCTAAAGGCAAAGGTCCCGAGTTCGTGTCTCGACCTGGCACACAGTTTCAATCTGTCAGGAAGTTTCATATCAGCGCACACTCCGCTGCAGAGTGAAAATTCATTCTGCGACAAATATTGTTGGAATTGTTCCTTGCGTAAGCCAAAAAGGGCGTTGACCTTGGTGCCAACTCGGTATTATCATAACTCAATCGGCCCACGGTTGATCGATAGCGCAACGCGCATCTGATCTGTTCTTCACTGTGCCCATTCTGACTGAAGGTATTACCAAGATGAATTAATTCAGCTGATAGACTATCAGAATCTGAAATGACGTGGTCGCTGTGAACCAAAGTACGAAGTACCCCAGTACCCCTTCACGTTGAGCCGGATGGTGACATCTTCCAGTCTGTAGATACAAGTCAGTGTGACAAGGCTTCCTATAAGCAGCCTGTCCCAACGTACCATCAAACTTCCTCCTGACCAACACATCAAGGACGGAAAGATATCATTGTTTTCCACCTCCATCGTTAAATGAATGTTCGGGTGAACTGAAGTCAAGTGTTATGCCGCACCACACGTTAACACTCCACGGTTGCTGATGCTGTTCCTGTAAAAGCCAATTAGGGTTCTCTACTGACCAGTAATGCCTACTATGCAAATTCACGTGGTTGGTGAAAGTCGCTTCATCAGTAAAAAGCACCCGTTGAAAAAACGTTGGATCATCTTGTAGGCGCTGCAGAGCAAACCGGCAAAATTCCTTGCGCCGTTCGAAATCCACACCGGAGAGTGCTTGATGTAATGAAAGGTGAAAGGAGTGAAATCCATGCCGGTGCAATACGCGTAGAACACTTCTCTGACTCATACCACGTTATGACGTGATACATCGCGACGAAACAGTAGGGTCGTTATGCGCCAGCGCTAGAACGCCCTCTTCGTGTACCTCGCCAGTTGCAGTTTTCTGCCTTGCCCTCTGTATGGCGTTCCATGATCCCGACTCAAGCAGTTTCTTGCAAATACGTGCAAGAAGCTGGCGTGTAGGACGCTCACCATCAGGATACAGCTCTACACATCGCTTTATTGCTCTAACAGCATTTCTTCTGCTTTCATCATACACTAGAAGCATATGTAACTTTTCTTCGTTGGTGTACATGTCTGCTCCAAGAAACTGTAACGGAAATGCGGTGTCTCATTACCCCAGCAGCACATTTATACCCTTCTTTCCAGCTGTCTCGTGCGTCCCTTACAGCGTTATCGAGAAGCAGAAAAACAACGCCTTCCCTGATAAGTTCCTCAATGGTTAACAGGAAAGGTCGCATTTATCAACACCGCTTCGAAGGACGAATACGATACGGGAACATATCTGTGTCTCAAAAACTATTCTCCTAAATATTATGATATACACATATTTGAAACCGTCTTTTTAAGAACATCATGTTACGCTAAAATTTAACATAGTGTTCCATTAAAAAAAAAAAAAAACAAAGATGGCCTCATATCTCTGTAATAAAAAATAGCACAAACATGAAATGTGATGTATTCAAGTAGCCCCTGTCCCTGCAATTCACTTTCCAAACGGCATCTTTGTATCTATTATGGTTGGGGAGATACAAGGGGTGTTACGACTTAGCTGCCTCACCCTGTATATGTGTGACGTTCTTTAAATTATTTTTATCGTTTGGGATACTTAAGTGAGTGCGTGTGCACATAACAAATATGTAACTTCCTTGAAATATTATTGAATGAACACGCGACCGAAAACTGGATACAAAACTCGAGTTGTGTAGCGTGTTGTAACTGCAAGTGGTGAGCTTACTCTGTGTTATAGTTAGCAAAACTTTATAAGAGCTGATTGCGCAATGCACACCAGTAAAGGAAATACAGTCACTGCAAAATACATTAAGCCGCTTAGGCACTGAATTCTCTGGCCATGTTCAAAACTGATAACCTTGGTTCCTGTGCACGTAACAAATAAACTGTCTCATCTCTAAAGCAGCGACGGTGGAATGCGATATACTCTGGCTCTCAAGAAAAGAATAAAATATGCTGGCTACAGGCTCAGCGGTGTGCAATGCTGGCCATAATACTTTGAAATTCACATGAAATTCTTTTGGCTGATAAACGAAAACATTTAAGGGGCTCCGGAACGCCCTATACTTGCAATGTTAAAATAACGCTTATAAATTACATCTTTCCTCACAAAGTATTTGAGGTAGGAAGTTGAACTTTTTACAGATTATTTATTGGAATATGGGCTACAACTTAACACAGGGATTTTACAAAATTTTAGTTCAGTTATTAAAGATGATTTTTTTTCAATTGTAATGAAAATTCACAACTTTTTTTGCAATTTTTTATTTATATATTCAAAAATATACAGTTTTTTGGAAAAAGGCTGTGTTAAATTATGCAGAAGGTACTGTGTAACATTTACTGAAAGTTTGAAACAAATATGTTTGGAAGATCCTTAGAAAACATGTAATTAGTATGAGGAAATAAAAGTTTTGGGAATCGAGCGACAAAGATTGGATTAACTTTTTAGTGCATTCCAGGTCCATAGGATGGATTATCTTCATCCTCTGCAAACTCCTCCTCCAGCTTCCTCTTGTTCCTCCTCCTGTTTACTCTTGCTTGTATTTCTAGACTCTTTACAGCCCTGTCTGCAGCCCGAAGGCGTTCCTTGTCTAAAGCAAGCATCGCTCGTACCATGTTAGAACCTATCTTCATTCCCATATTTCTAAATACCTTGCACCTTACAATGTCGCCATCATTGAAAGTCGCAACAGCATCATACACACCAAAGTGAAGTGTTTCTATTCCAACAAATACAGTCTTGGGGATTCTCGACCATACAACACTATTTATACTTTCATTGGGGTTTTGAGTTTTTTCGTGAATACACTTTTTCAACAGTTCAGGTGCTGCTAAGTCTCTGAAAATAGGTTTTATCACCTCCATTACTGCATGAGGTAGACTATGCTTATGAGTGTACACTTCAACAGTTAGCAATCCTTTGTTATATTTACACCAACTGTCTTCTTCTTTGGGACACAAGCTATGTTGGGGATTTTCATCGGTTGAAGAAGTATGAAAAAAAAGAGCCCAAACAGCCTTCTTCATTTCGTCGACACTTTGTGTATTTTGCCTAATAGCCATTCCATAATAGTTCTGTATTTTGTCAATTACACTTCCAGTTAACCTTCCCTTCCCGTCCAACCCTTTACCATCACTGAGTTTTTGTTTTTTGTACGAAGCTTTCAGTCGCCGAAGTCTTGTTCCCATTCGCTTCTGTACGTGTCCAATACACTCAAATTTCTGCACTACAACATCATCACCATAGGGCTTCAGTCCTTGAACATGTTTGAAACTTTTAGAATCACCGTCACCAAGGTAATTAACATATCGCACTTTATCACACGCCTCAGAACGCTGGAATATACTGGCAACACCAGCCACTTCCATTCCTCCACTACTGCCACTATAGTTAGCTTTGCAATTATTTTCATGTGTACCTTTATATGTTTGTGGACATCTACAATACTTTGATATTACTGCTACATCTAAAACTTTCCCTGTATAAATACTGGTGGCTGATACTACACCATGAAGAGATGTGTGTCCCCGTTTATGCCAGGAACCATCGAACGCTGCAGTCAAATCTCTGTTACCATTATTTTCCATTACTGCCTCTTCCACAGCGCTCTTCATAGATTCTATACAGACATCTTCTACTTTAGACCCTATTAATTTATTATAGGTCGTAAACTTGGTTGGGTGATTTGGAAGATTCATGATGCCACAGAAAATTGCACCTGCAGTAGCACCCTTACCAACTGAACGCAAGGAATAAGCAAATCTAATGTTGTGTTCGTAGATTTTGCTACCATTTTCTTCAGTTGCAGTTACTGCAACACTGTTCCAAAAGGTGGTCATGTATGAACACTTATCACATTTCAGTTGTATTTCACTAGCAAGTCCTACGTGCTTTATTATGGAGAGTTCCAGACCAACTTCACTACAATGAATACATCTTACACAGTTTGAAAAAATGCCTTTGAGAACCGACATATCAAATATTTCATTCACATCCGATTCGCCCTTAAAACATTCATAGTTTTCACTCATTGAACCAAGCTTCTTCTGTGAAGTATTTTCTCTCCCACTTTGACTGCTATGGGCAGGTGTACTTGAGAGGTTAGGTTCACTCACTTGGTTATCGTCTTTATTGTTTACAGTAATAACACATACCTTTGGCTTTCCAACATTTCTCCTTTTCTTAAAAGCCTTCAGAGGATTTCTAATAACTTTACTTTTACTCATTATTATACTTCAACAAAACAGAGACTGAAGAAACAGAATTAATTACGAATATTTTCGAGATAACGACAGAGTAAATAAACATGAAACAATCGACAATCACACCAGCGATATATATTGAACCATCACAGGTTAGCCACAACACATACTTTATCTCACATCACTAAAATGTACCTGATGAACACGGACGTTAATAATAACACCATTTGACAGCAGTTTAACAGCGCTACAGTGGGTCACGCCCATGTAGAACACATTTAAAAAAAAATTTAAAAATAGTTGTAGTCTTCGGAATTGAATAAATTATATATCTATTAAAAGGTAATAGTCTGCAGATTCAGAAAACGCAAAAAAGTAAAAATTGAACTTCATGATTTTGAGCCTTTCCGGAGCCCCTTAAGAAAAATCCAACGTATTCGAAAAACATATGACCTGGACAGGGAGGCGGTATTGATTGTGGTGAACTACAAACGCTGAGTTATTCTTAAGCAAAATTATATTGCAAGTTAAGTTTTTTTTTTTTTTAAAAATTGAGAAATGAAGTTACATTGGTCATAAAAATACATCATATTTACTAATTAATTCACGGAAAATAGATTTATACAGCAAGTATTATCTAACCTCACTAAACCAGCACAAATGCAAATCATCAAATTACATATAGCTCTGTTAACAAATCTTAGAAAAATTACAAAACTGAAATATCTAACTAGTTGTTTTGTCGAATTAGTTCAAGTACAATCTGGGGTTTGTAAATAACTGAAAATTATCGGCCAACTCATCTATGCTAACGTGCTGGCAAAACTAAAGTCATAAATATTTAACATCTTTACCTTGCTTGTGAGAAGACTTCTGCTTACATGTTCTCGTGAATCGTACATTATACTGACACTTGGTGGCTTCACAGAGCAAACCACAAAAACTGCCTACTACATCCTCTTTCACTCATACACAGCCACCTACAACTGTGCGCGCATGTTCTCTTATTCCAGTTCGAATTCTCAGACCAGAAGCAGTATCTTTGGCTCTGCGGTCCTGCACAGACAGCGATCCGCATTACAAAGCCTGTTAGAGATATACATTGTTATAAAATTATAGACCTGTTCTGGTTTACATTGATATCATATTGGGGTGGCACATATAAGTGTTCCCCAGTAGACGCCTTTTAATTTGACAAACCATAACGTGAGTGAACAGTATGGTTATCGTGAATGGAGACCGCGCTACGTTACTGAAGCAGTTTATTACGTGAACGGCAGCTGTTGTAGTGCTGCATTGAGAAAGTAGTGCCGCTACCGCCCCTGTCCGGACACCGGTGAACTCAACGAGTGTGATGAAAAGAGTGTAAGAAGATCTCGTGTTATCACATTAAAATATTGCTACAGGATCTCTTTACTCTATGAAATTTAAATTAAAGAAACCTTTTAATGAAAGAAAGTATTTTCCCATTTTAAGCGTAATAAGTGGCCAATATTTGAACTTAACTGGATGTTCTTAGATTTTACTTTAATACCACATAAATTAGTATATTCACTTTCTTTTCCTTAATAATTATAGTGCGAGTCATGTAAAGCGTCCGTTGATGACGGAACGCAATGAAATTATTCCTACGCAAGATGTCTGCCAAGAATGGTCGATTGTTCGGCCGTTTTTGCTAACAATCCAGCGTACTGAAAACCTTACAAATAATACTTTTACTTCTGCATGAAGGTCACTCGGCATATGAAAGAAAAAATGCACGATCAGCATAAATTATCATGTTGTTGTGCTCTTCAGTACTGAGACTGGTTTGATACAGCTCTCCATGCTACTCTATCCTGTGCAAGCTTCTTCATCTCCCAGTACCTACTGCAACCTACATCCTTCTGAATCTGCTTAGTGTATTGATCTCTTGGTCTCCCTCTACGATTTTTACCCTCCAAGCTGCCCTCCAATGCTAAATTTGTGATCCCTTGATGCCTCAAAACATGTCCTACCAACCGATCCCTTCTTCTAGTCAAGTTGTGCCACAAACTTCTCTTCTCCCCAATCCTATTCAATACCTCCTCATTAGTCACGTGATCTACCCACCTTATCTTCAGCATTCTTCTGTAGCACCACATTTCGAAAGCTTCTATTCTCTTCTTGTCCAAACTGGTTATCGTCCATGTTTCACTTCCATACATGGCTACACTCCATACAAATACTTTCAGAAACGACTTCGTGACACTTAAATCTATACTCGATGTTAACAAATTTCTCTTCTTGAGAAACGATTTCCTTGCCATTGCCAGTCTACATTTTATATCCTCTCTACTTCGACTATCATCAGTTATTTTACTCCCTAAATAGCAAAACTCCTTTACTACTTTAAGTGTCTCATTTCCTAATCTAATTCCCTCAGCATCACCCGATTTAATTAGACTACATTCCATTATCCTCGTTTTGCTTTTGTTGATGTTCATCTTATATCCTCCTTTCAAGACACTGTCCATTCCGTTCAACTGCTCTTCCAAGTCCTTTGCTGTCTCTGACAGAATTACAATGTCAGCGGCGAACCTCAAAGTTTTTACTTCTTCTCCATGAATTTTAATACCTACTCCGAATTTTTCTTTTGTTTCCTTTACTGCTTGCTCAATGTACAGATTGAATAACATCGGGGAGAGGCTACAATCCTGTCTCACTCCTTTCCCAACCACTGCCTCCCTTTCATGCCCCTCGACTCTTATAACTGCCATCTGGTTTCTGTACAAATTGTAAATAGCCATTCGCTCCCTGTATTTGACCCCTGCCACCTTCAAAATTTGAAAGAGAGTATTCCAGTTATCGTTGTCAAAAGCTTTCTCTAAGTCTACAAATGCTAAAAACGTAGATTTGCCTTTTCTTAATCTTTCTTCTAAGATAAGTCGTAAGGCTAGTATTGCCTCACGTGTTCCAACATTTCTATGGAATCCAAACTGATCTTCCCCGAGGTCCGCTTCTACCAGTTTTTCCATTCGTCTGTAAAGAATTCGCGTTAGTATTTTGCAGCTGTGACTTATTAAACTGATAGTTCGGTAATTTTCACATCTGTCAACACCTGCTTTCTTTGGGATTGGAATTATTATATTCTTCTTGAAGTCTGTGGGTATTTCACCTGTCTCATACATCTTGCTCACCAGATGGTAGAGTTTTGTCATGACTGGCTCTCCCAAGGCCATCAGTAGTTCTAATGGAATGTTGTCTACTCCCGGGGCCTTGTTTCGACTCAGGTCTTTCAGTGCTCTGTCAAACTCTTCACGCAGTATCTTATCTCCCATTTCATCTTCATCTACATCCTCTTCCATTTCCATAATATTGTCCTCAAGTACATCGCCCTTGTATAAACCCTCTATATACTCCTTCCACCTTTCTGCCTTCCCTTCTTTGCTTAGAACTGAGTTTCCACCTGAGCTCTTGATATTCATACAAGTGGTTCTCTTCTCTCCTAAGGTCTTTTTAATTTTCCTGTAGGCAGTATCTATCTTACCCCTAGTGAGACAAGCATCTACATCCTTACATGTGTCCCCACTACTTCATCCCTCAGAGCTACCCATTCTTCTTCTACTGTATTTCTTTCCCCCATTCCTGTCAATTGTTCCCTTATGCTCTCCCTGAAACTCTCTACAACCTCTGGTTCTTTCAGTTTATCGAGGTCCCATCTCCTTAAATTCCCACCTTTTTGCAGTTTCTTCAATTTCAATCTGCAGTTCATAACCAATAGATTGTGGTCAGAATTCACATCTGCCCCTGGAAATGTCTTACAATTTAAAACCTGGTTCCTAAATCTCTGTCTTACCATTATATAATCTATCTGATACCTTTTAGTATCTCCAGGATTCTTCCAGGTATACAATCTTCTTTTATGATTCTTGAACCAAGTGTTAGCTATGATTAAGTTATGCTCTGTGCAAAATTCTACAAGGCGGCTTCCTCTTTCATTTCTTCCCCCCAATCCATATTCACCTACTATGTTTCCTTCTCTCCCTTTTCCTACTGACGAATTCCAGTCACCCATGACTATTAAATTTTCGTCTCCCTTCACTACCTGAATAATTTCTTTTATCTCGTCATACGTTTCATCAATTTCTTCATCATCTGCAGAGCTAGTTGGCATATAAACTTGTACTACTGTAGTAGGCATGGGCTTTGTGTCTATCTTGGCCACAATAATGCGTTCACTATGCTGTTTGTAGTAGCTTATCCGCACTCCTATTTTTTTATTCATTACTAAACCTACTCCTGAATTTCCCCTATTTGATTTTGTATTTATAACGCTGTACTCACCTGACCAAAAGTCTTGTTCCTCCTGCCACCGAACTTCACTAATTCCCACTATATCTAACTTTAACGTATCCATTTCCCTTTTTAAATTTTCTAACCTACCTGCCCGATTAAGGGATCTGACATTCCACGCTCCGATCCGTAGAACGCCAGTTTTCTTTCTCCTGATAACGACGTCCTCTTGAGTAGTCCCCGCCCGGAGATCCGAATGGGGGACTATTTTACCTCCGGAATATTTTACCCAAGAGGACGCCATCATCATTTAATCATACAGTAAAGCTGCATGTCCTCGGGAAAAAATACGCCAAGAAGAAATTATCATACATTATTTAAAATTTACAATTTATAATGCGAAATGGCCGCTGTATCGTGCGTTAGCTGCGAGAGTAGAACAGAGAGTGAGTAATAACACTGGTCTTTTCTAGTTCCTTTCGCCAGCGAGTAAAAGAACAATTAATTCCCACAAAGATCCTACACAGTTATCTTATAGCGTCTGTCTGTACCATTATATTATTTCATTTCATTATAAATTACCGTTATGACAGCTAATCGCACGCGCATTTTCAGAGATTTTTACAAATTTAATTTTACTTTATTTTGTGTCTGACTTGTCGTCGCACGATTTAATATTTTGTGCCGTGTATCGGTACAAAGTATCGCCGACTGTAGCGTCTGAGGAGAGAACCGATGTCATTAAATGGCTTTAAAAAGATGTTAATGAAATTCGAAAACGCGGGTGAGCTTGGTGTGACACCTGGAAGGGGAAGGCGCCCTATGCCGGCGGAAGTTACTAATGAGGTTGCTGTTCCTGTAACCGACAATGCAGGACGTGCCTCGGGTAGTGTTAGTGCTCGTGCAGTGTCACGAGAATTGTCCACCTCATGGTCAACAGTGCGGAAAGTTTTGAGTCTGTTTTACTCTGGTACCCGCACAACATCTAGATGATACAGCAACTGAAGCCTCAAGATCCGTAGTAACGGTCTGAATTTGCTCTTCGTTTTGTGGCACGAATGAAAGTTGGCGATACGTGGCCGGACAAAATTCTGTGGACGGACGAGGCACATTTTACACTACAGGGTGTAGTGAATATGCAGAAATGCTGAATTTCGGGTACTGTTAAATCGCGTGTTGTACACGAACAGCCATTGCACTCGCCATATGAGTACCTTTATTCTCAGTCCGTTCTTCTTTGAAGAGAATACGCCAAGAAGGTCTGTCAGGTGAACCGTGACACTAGAGACTCCCGCCAAGAAGGTCTGTCAGGTAAACCGTGAGACTAGAGACTCTGAGACTAGAGACTCCCGGTAGTTATCACTTCCCCAAGGACTGGAAATTACTTAATCGAAGCTTCCAGGAGACCAAGGTCGGCCGGGACATTACATGGGACTCAACTCTTGTGATCATCGCCGGCCGGAGTGGCCGAGCGGCTCCAGGCGCCACAGTCTGGAACCGCGCGACCGCCACGGTCGTAGGCTCGAATCCTGCCTCGGGCATGGATGTGCGTGATGTCCTTAGGTTTATAGTTGTAAGATCTAGGGGACTGATGACGTCAGAAGTTAAGTCGCCATATGAGTACCTTTATTCTCAGTCCGTTCTTCTTTGAAGAGAATACGCCAAGAAGGTCTGTCAGGTGAACCGTGAGACTAGAGACTCCCTGTACAGCATGTGATTCCTGTTTTGGAAGAGCTCAGCTGTGCGGGAACCACTAGTTTCATGCAAGATGCCATAGCACCTCATGTCGCTCGCCCAGTGAAAGTTCTGCTTAATCCATCCTTCCGCGAACGTGTTATCTCACGAGGTTTTCAAGATGCTTAGCCTGCGAGATCATCTGATCCGAATCCATGTGACTTCCGACTCTCGAGATATCTAAAAGATTGCGTTTGCCAGGGACACGTTCGGTCTCTACCTGATCTGAAGTGTAGCACACAAGAACACGTTGCTCAGATTCCACCGGAACTGCTGTGAGCAACTGTTGCTCACGTCGTTTTATGGATGTGGCATCTCGTCGTCCTCTGTGGTGCTCATATTGAGCAAGTTGTGAAAAGGATGGTTAGTAATAAAATCAATATTACGCCTTTCTCGGTTGCTTGACCTTTTCTGTCCACACCCTGTTGATAATCCATTACTTATAGAAACATTTATATATGTCTTTCGTGCATTCTCGGCTCCGGATTGGCACCTGGTATCCAAAATTGGAACAATTTTTTTCCAGTGTAACTCAGTTCCGCACTAACGCATTAGAAAATCAATCAAGTTTCGCGTCCATACGATAATTCCAGCCACACTAAACCTTTGTGTGCCTCTGTGTGTAGTTGTACTTTCATTATAACCAACAGGTAGTTTAAAAACAGCTTTGTAATAAAATCAGCCACTGACAAACGCTTGGGGGTCGGGGGAAAATTTAACCCTTCCTTAGTACTGCGTCGTCAAAAACTTCCTCCGTTAGATTTATTAGAAGTGTTGGGTTATAATATTAGACTCCGAGTCACTGAAACGTTCAAACTTCAGCAAAGGCCGGGCAGTTACAGAGTGACCAGACTGTGACCGTGGAACACCGTCCTGCCGATGCCAAGAAAAAGCCGACATTTTTGAAGCTGTCATTAAAAAGATGTCTGGCTCGAAGCTCTCTGAGGTAACCGACTTCGTTGTGTTACTGAGGTGCCAAGCCTTTCTGCAGTATCGCAGAAGGAACATTGAGCTCCTCGTACCCTATTACACGACCTCATTCAAACGCAGTGAGGTGTAGATAATGGAGTCTTTGCCACCTGAAACGTATTTTTTACTAATATCAACTGACCACGTCCTATCTCAAAGGTAACTATCGCTCACGACCATTACAGCGTATATTTAAAGCAAATTTGATTTGCATTCTCGTAGTGTCGCTATACTCTGATGCGACTGGTGCGAAATTTGAACAGGTATCATTCTTCAGATGTAGGAACACGCCTACCAACTTTCGTTTATGTCTGACAACTTCTCCTTGGCGTTGCGATTTTTTCTTCGTCAGTGTACAGCAGCAGCAGAGGGGGCTGCTTTACGACCTCTAAGAGTTGACGAGATATTGTTATTTTACCATGAATAGGCAATGCTGCTGCTGCTCTGGACAAACAAGGTTTCGTTCGAAAGATACAGTGCTTACTCTTTGATTCATCGGATCGCAGGATCGGTACTAACCCCACAAAATGTATTGGAAGAAAGACTAACAGCTACCTTAAGAAAAGTTTATCGCAAGAATCTTCGTACTTTCGTATTGTGCTGTTCCCCTAGGTTACACGGGCTTCCCAACATCCACAGAGGAGGGGTTTCTCTTCGCCCGATCGTGAATAACGTTCGTACTGCAACATAAAAGTGTAGCAAAACGCGTTGCTACTCTGTTGAGACCACTAGTTGCTCGGAGCGATTTCTGACGTCGATTAGAAGGAAAGCACCTGAATGAATATCATGTTCCAGTAAGTTTTGATGTGGTCTCTCTCCCCACTCTTGTTGCTCTGCCTGATTCGTTACGGTTAATTGAGGTTTGATGTTGAATTAACGAACCTATTTAGTCATTTGTTGACTTACACTTACATTTTATTCAATGACCAGTGCTACGAGTAGATAAATAGAGTTGCGATGGGTAGCCTGTTGTCTATTTTGCAAATTAGTTTATGGAAGACTTGGAGGAACGTGCCTTGGAGTCGGTGACTTTGAAAACTATGTGTTTTTCCAGATATGTAGCCGATACTTCCAGATTTTGGCCATCTCGCAGTACGAATTTCAACGACTTTTTAAAACATTTGAATTCAGTTCAACCGAATATTCGTTTAACGATGGAGGTGGAAAATGATGGCTCTCTTCCCTACCTTGACGTGTTAGTAGGAAGGTGGATGGTACGTTGAGACATGCTGTTTATAGGAAACGTACTGACACTGACTTGTATCTACAGGCAGGTTGTTGTCACCTTCCGGCTCAACGTGAAGGAGTACTTCGTACCTTGGTTCACAGCGATTATGACATTTCAGACAACGACGGTTATCAGCTAACAAGGGAATGGTCAAATACGAGATGTCGTAAACCACCTTGAAATTCTTCCATGCAGGAAGAATGCGACGAAAGAAATGCGCCCTCAAAATTTTGAGTGCTAAGGCTCACTGGAAGAAATTTTTTCAAAAAATTGTTGAAGTTATTCGTTTTTTCACACGAAGAACCTCTTATGACAGCGTTTTGTATAGCCCTTCCTGTGTAGAGCGCGATCGGCCGTGACAATGGAACTTAGCGTCCCGTAGTGCTAATATCGGGAGTGACAAAGCGAATTTAAAGCACCTAAACCACACAAAAATGTCACATCATTAACGTTTTGAATAAGAGGCAGTTAGTAAACTGCTGCATATGTAATACTTACAAAAGTGGCGAACAGAGGAAAATAATGAATCAAGGCAGTGTCTGATGTTACGTTTATAAACCCTCTGCCTGGTACATAAGGGTGTGTTGCAGAGCAGTCTCATAGATCTAGACGTACATAACAGACAAGTTCCATCAGTAGTGACTTTCATTTGTTGTAAGAATGTATTTCTTACACGTACATTATTTCAGAACAATTCCTTAGCACAGTTTCTACTATAATTTTTGAAGAATATATATTTTAGTAACAATGAAATGGTTCCTTGTTTATCGCCAGAGTCGTCATAATAAAGGAACTGTAATTTGAGTAAAGAAAACAATCATCTTAAACCAGACACACATGACGAAAGAAAAATTAATGCTTTCAGGCACTCCACAATAAATACTAGTTTTATTTGGACAGAATTCCGGTGGAGTAAGAAATGGCCCTAGCCGTTGCTCTGATTATTGTGCTGCACATCGAGCACACTTAAAGCAGTTCGTTAAATGTTTCAGTCCAGACTGATATTGCACAAATGACTGTTAATTTAAGAATACTGTTCTTCTGATACATTTCAAATGATACGGAGTTATCAGCAATTTATATTGCCCGACAATTTCCTTAAAAATACTTTTCACAGGTGAAAAACTACTTTATCTACAGTCACATTGGTTATTTTGCGAGGATTCGATGTTTCGTCAATAGTCTTTTCGTCGTCCTCCTGCAAGACGGAGGCATTGTTATGTCCAGACCAAGAGTCCAATAAAAGCATTGAATTAATTTCTGGAACTGGTTAGAAACAGTTTCGAATGAAATGCTAATTACTCTTTCCATTTTTTCAAATTTTGATAGGTCAATTATAAGATTTTTGCCACCAAACAGTCTTTCTTTTAATTCTATCTTCTAATACGCCAGGAGGACCCTGAAGACAGATAGTAAGCTGCAGAACCAGTAATCCACTGATACTTATCACTTTCACTGTTGTATATGAATGTGTCACAGCATTAATCGATTACACAACAGACTTTGTCCTTTTTCGCTTCGAAATGTTAAAAGTTCTGTTTGCTCGCAGTTCTTTCACGAAACCTGACTGATGTACGTTACACGCGGCAGACGTGTGGATAACAGCAAACTTTGTCTTCACATCACCTATGAATTGATGGTATCTCGTCTGCACTTTTACTCGAAGTAAGACTCATTGTTTTACGAACTCGTACACTGTATGATTTCTTGAATGTGCTAAACCAGATCGAAGAAGACTTGAAATTAGCAATTTTAATGTCAACTGCGATTTGAAAGGCCCTGTCTCATAGATTTTCATCAGCTATGGTATATTACTTCTCATGAGCAACTCTACATGATCCATATTCCAAGAAAACTCCATAGAACTGTTGATCATGTTATTTATTCAAGTGTAGGGCAAACATCTATTAGGCGCACTACGGATGTAGTGGTGTGGACATGTTGGGAATTTGGGTCTCACAGGGAGCGTGCAGGGGATAAGCCCCTGCAGGCGCACTATCCTCTGCGCCCTCGGTGGCTCAGATGAATAGAGCATCTGCCCTGTACACAGGAGATCTCGGGTTCGAGTCCCGGTCGGCGAACACTTTTCAGCATGTCCCCAATTATGTATAACAACGCCTGTTTGCAGCTATGGTGTCGATCTAATTATCATTTCATCAAATGTAGGGGTTTATGCTGGTTATTACAGGGGGTAACATTCAGCCAAACTCAGCAGTAAATTTTTCGGATAGTTTTGGCACGTATGTATTAGTTCGTGTACGTCTTTCTTCCATTTATACAATTCACTGTTAGATTTTACCAAGCAAAACAGAGTCTGCACATTGATTAACATTAAGCCTTAATCACTACGTCAATTCCGTTTTATCTCCATTGTTAACACTTACACTACCGTAAAAGCAACTGGTGATTATTACGAATATTAAATGAGTTTCAAATTTGAGTGAATAGTAACTGCGGATAATTGTTTCACAGAAACTATAAACGAAAACTGAAATTTGTTTCACAAATCACGATGCGCCGAGTTGTGTTATCTGTTTAGCGATGCGCTGTCAATCAAGGATATGCACCTGCCGTTTCGGGCATGCATAGTCCGCTACAGCTCCCTTATGAGTGTTCATTTTAACAGCCACCTTATGAACTACGAATTTGGAAATATTCAACATTCTTTTAATGTACTTGAAGTGCGTGTTATCAGCGGAAATTTTAACAGGGTCTTTCTTTCAGTGTATTCTTCCTGTATAAAAAAATTCAGAATATTTTTAGGCACGTCGCATTGGACTATTCCCTTGTGAGTCAACCTATTTTGAGATCCTCTTGCGCCAAAATGAATATAGTGAAAGGCAGATCAGACGGTCGACCAATTGTGCACCCGGTGAATGATGAAAATACCGAGTTCGCACCAAAGTCTACGGCCTCTCTGGCTTTTGCAGGGAGAATCTCCAACAAGATTTGTCATATTTTGTGGAAATATGGTGTGAAATGTCTTTTCAGACCATTTAAGATTAGGGTCCTTTTAGGTTCCATTAAGAATGATCTTATTTTGCGTAGGACGGGTGTCTACCGTATTCCTTACAGCTGCGGTATGTCGTATATTGGTCAGACTATCAGAATCGTCGAGGATCGCTGTACTCAGCATAAGCGCCAAACACGCTTACAGTAGCCAGGAAAATCGGCTGTTGCAGAACATTGTCTTGGCACCGGTCACCCTATGGAATATAACGGCACGGAGATTCTGGCATGCACTTCCAGCTACTGGGATAGTGTTATTATGATTAGCAGTTAACTTTATAAACAGAGCTGGAAGATTCTGCTTATATTCCGCGTAGACTCCTGCTCTCTCCCTTGTCAAAAAACAGAGGGACAGAGTTGCACCCCACCCGTTCTTTAGTAATTTTCACTATCGACAATCCTTGGCGTTGGTCTTCTGTCGCATTGGTTGATTGTGGTGGCTCTGTTGTTGACAGAGAATGTGTGTGTGTGTGTGTGATCTTTACGGAATTGCTCTGCTAACTGAGGTTTTAAATTCACTTACACAGCATTTACTTGCTCCAGTTTTGTCTGACAATGGCAGGGTGGTCACCTGTCAAAATATCGACCGATTGTGTCTCTAGCCTACATTCCTGTAAGTTATCTGAACATTGTATACGTCGGGAAACACTCAAGTCCCACATCTAGCACTTTATCGGCTGTTGGAAATAAGTATTTGGCATAGGTTGGTTTGTGGGATTGAAGGGACCAGACTGCGACGGTCATCGGTCCCATTTGGCATAGGAACTGTAGGCATTGATCGTCCTGATTGGGATACAAAAGTTTAAATTTTACCCTGCACATAAATCTTTTATATTAAAGACAGATTATCGGGCCTTAACCTGGGTACTTGCTTGTGCTGAGAAGACACGAAGGCTTGCCAGGTGGGTGGTGAAAATTTCTGATTTCCAATTTGAGGTTCGTCACTTTACAACCAGGTAGCCGATCCTCTAATTAGAATGTTCCAGGACAAAGGCAAGAATGAGGAGGAGGAGGAGGAGGAGATCTCGCAGAGTATGGAGGAACCAGTTTGCAGTGGAGGTGTCCTCGCTGAAATTCCTCGACTATTCGAAAATTTAACCGAGAAACGAGATGAGCAACCCTGGCTATGTGAGTTAAGAAGGTTTTTATAGGAGGAAAGGGTAGTACCCGGGATACTAGCTGAAGGAAGGGTTTAGCACATCCGCTGTGATCATAAGGATAAAATATGTCTACTCAAAGGTTTAATCTCGCCTATCTTTATTTCCACCATTTTGTCTGTGTGAGGGACAAAGCAATATTAAAGATCAAGGGACACCTAGCCTGGCCCGCCTTAAACGGGGATGTGAGAAAATTATCAGGCAGTACGAAGAATAAAGAAATAAACGATATCGGAATTGAAAAACAACTGCTATCACTTAGTAGCGGAAAAGCATCCGGACCAGACGAGATACCCTTAAGATTCTACAGTGATTATGCTAAAGAACTTGCCCCCTTTCTATCAGCAATTTATCGTAGATCGCTGGAAGAACGTAAAGTACCTAGCGACTGGAAGAAAGCGCAGGTCGTTCCCATTTTCAAGAAGGGTCATAAATCAGATGCGAATAATTATAGGCCTATTTCGCTTACGTCAATCTGTTGTAGAATAATGGAACATGTTTTGTGTTCTCGTATTATGACGTTCTTAGATAATACAAATCTCCTTCATCATAACCAACATGGATTCCGCAAACAGAGATCATGTGAAACTCAGCTCGCCCTATTTGCCCAAGAAATTCACAGTGCCGTAGACACTGGCGAGCAGATTGATGCCGTATTCCTGGACTTCAGGAAGGCATTTGATACGGTTCCGCACTTACGTTTAGTGAAAAAAATACGAGCTTACGGAATATCGGACCAGGTTTGTGATTGGATTCAGGATTTCCTAGAAGAAAGAACACAACATGTCATTCTTAACGGTTCAAAATCTGCAGATGTAGAGGTAATTTCGGGAGTACCGCAGGGAAGCGTGATAGGACCTTTATTGTTTACAATATACATAAATGACTTAGTTGACAACATCGGTAGCTCCGTGAGGCTATTTGCAGATGACACGGTTGTCTACAAGAAAGTAGCAACATCAGAAGACTCGTACGTACTCCAGGAGGACCTGCAGAGGATTAATGCATGGTGCGACAGCTGGCAGCTTTCCCTAAACGTAGATAAATGTAATATAATGCGCATACATAGGGGCAGAAATCCATTCCAGTACGATTATGCCATAGGTGGTAAATCATTGGAAGCGGTAACGACCGTAAAATACTTAGGAGTTACTATCCGGAGCGATCTGAAGTGGAATGATCACATAAAACAAATAGTGGGAAAAGCAGGCGCCAGGTTGAGATTCATAGGAAGAATTCTAAGAAAATGTGACTCATCGACGAAAGAAGTAGCTTACAAAACGCTTGTTCGTCCGATTCTTGAGTATTGCTCATCAGTATGGGACCCTTACCAGGTTGGATTAATAGAAGAGATAGACATGATCCAGCGAAAAGCAGCGCGATTCGTCATGGGGACATTTAGTCAGCGCGAGAGCGTTACGGAGATGCTGAACAAGCTCCAGTGGCGGACACTTCAAGAAAGGCGTTACGCAATACGGAGAGGTTTATTATCGAAATTACGAGAGAGCACATTCCGGGAAGAGATGGGCAACATATTACTACCGCCCACATATATCTCGCGTAATGATCACAACGAAAAGATCCGAGAAATTAGAGCAAATACGGAGACTTACAAGCAGTCGTTCTTCCCACGCACAATTCGTGAATGGAACAGGGAAGGGGGGGATCAGATAGTGGTACAATAAGTACCCTCCGCCACACACCGTAAGGTGGCTCGCGGAGTATAGATGTAGATGTAGATGTAGATGTATCAAGGCTAAACCAAATCCCAACACCCAGGTAAGAGAAGTCAATTCTAGCAGTGCGGAGTATCCATGCATAAAATTTTCGTTGATTACTAGGAGCCTCTACCTCGCACCAAGGCACGGAATTAGTATATGCTGCTAGTAGTGGATACCTTTTTCCGATTCGTGTGGTTGGTACCTGGTACGAGCACGGGGCTCACAACCCGAACCACACGCCACTGCTAAGCACTAATGAAGGACTGGGTGCCTTACTTAGATTGCACATAATTCATTAAGGTCAATCCAACACATTTATTTCAAATAACGTAAATGAAGTTACATTTGAATCTATCTGACATTAAACAGGAATAAAAAAAATTCAAAAACAGCTGATTTAATGCGTGAAGCGCGAGTTAAGCCAATAACCAGATATACTAAACAATTCACCGTAATTTCAAGAAAGAGAAAAACAAAATTGAATCAATACACCCAATTAACAAGTATCCAAAAATCCTTGCAATACTACTCAAAAGAATACAGTGAACTGGGGAGCAGTCGTTCACCCAACATAACACTTCCAAATGAGTTCAATAACACAGCTGCGTGCCCCAGAAAACAGCAAGACATTACATACACTTCATTTGACAAATACTCATTAACAATACGCCACTCCTGTTTGAACTGCAGTGTCCTAAAGAAACAGGCGCTTATTCTGAAAGAATTTTTTTATGTGTTTAAATCACAGCATTAAGGCATTCCAAAAGATGTCCAGTCGAACTACCTCCCCCCCCCCCCCCACCCCTCCCTTTTCAGTTGAGGCAAAATCTTTCACCTTTCTAGGTGGAGGCTGAGCCAGAAACACAGAATGCCACAAAAACACAGTTTTGCTGTGAAATCTTACAGGACACCCGGAAGCATTAACAATGAGTCGGCACCCACAAATAACACAGGCTAAGAGTCAGGCCGGGAGCGCCTTCTACGAGAACTTGTTCACGCTATGCTCACCACAAACTGTAGACATTCCGGCCGAACATCCGCTTGCGGTGGCTGCCAGAAGGACGAAGCAGCCAACAGGCCCACGCCATGCTTCTCACACAGGCACCTCAATTTGTACAAACATCTAGGCCAACAACTCCGGACTCCCCTCTCACTGCGAGGCTTGGCACAGTTTATACGAAATGCCTTCCAGGCAACCAGGAACCGCCGCAGGAGTTTCACGATTAGCAAACACCCCCAGCGTAGCAGACATCACACATGTGCTTACGCCCGAGCCACAACTCCGCCGGTCTCACCGGCCGCCCCAAACCGACTGCATCTCGCCGTCCCGCGCGCTCCAGCCGAAAACGCGAACATGTTCATGCCCGGGGACGCGCCACAGATAACAAGCCGATCGCTGATGTTCGACCAGCGATCTGGCTCAGTACCCAGTAGGTCGGGTACGACGTGAAACATATATTTTATATATTTCAGGCTTCAGAGATACTAGTTTTCAATAACCAGTCAGCTTTTTTATTTTGTGAACTCAAAAAATTCTTCTTTGGCAACCCCGTATCACACGTTACGACTACTCCATAGTATCGACAACTTTCGTTTTCCGAGAACTTGAACTAGAACCCGAAATCCACCCTGGTCATCTTCCATGCAAAAAATTCGGCTCATGTGGTATCCATCGATTGCGTGGATGAACTTTGCTTTCAGCTCTGCTGTACGTGCAGCACACAAAACCATCCAAACTAAATTGATGTTCACCTTCCCAGTCAACTCGCCACTGTTCAGCCTGTGGTCAGTCGTTGACCCCTTGCGTAGGATAATGACCCAACATCATTAGAAAAGACTGGGAAGCAGAGCACAGCAATGTGCGGCTTGCACGCCGCAGGGAGGCTGCTCGCTATAACAGAGGTTTCCTAAGAAACAACTGGGCATAGCATAAAGGTGTGTGGAAGATGTTGTCTAAGGTGTTGCTCCATTTCACAGGGCCCTACAAGTCTGTCAGGGTGATGGCTCCACTCAACTTCCTGATACAAGACCAGTCGACACGTAAGTGCGTTTGGGCACACGTTAGTCAGCCTATGTTAGGAACTGGGAACCAGGATGTCGGTGAATCATCAGGTACTTCAGCTAACCCTCCACCGCCTGTTGCAGCTAAAGGTAGGTGTCTGTGTGTGTGTGTATTTTGGGCGGAGGGGGGGGGGGAGGTGTGGGTGGGGGAAGATATACACAGTCTCGCACAGTCTTCGAGATCACGGACTTCCTCTGTCCGGTGGTGATGGAGGCTAAGCAGCGATGCTGCTGTTCCTCCTTAGACTGCTCAGGTGTTGTCAGGATGGCCTCTCGATGGGGTGGGCCTCTTGCTACTTCGCAGGTTTGACTGGCGAAGTAGACGGTTTCTGGCATAATACGCGCATGAAGTCTGGATTCTGATCAATGAATCGGTTCATTCCTTCCATAGTGAAGTTCTTCTCGAGCTCTTGGAATTGCTGGTATGCTGGATGCTGTTGTATTTCCGGGCGAACTTCCCCAGCCGCCGCGCCCCAGGCTGAGACCTCAAAGATGTGTTCCCAGTCCGTGGGCGTGAAGACAGGGTGTTGGTTGATGATGGCCAGGTCCTTCCTCGATACCAGTCCTCTAAGACCCTTGTTGTTCCTCACTGGTCCGTAAGGCCGGTGAGGAAGGGCCGGTTTCGTCCTGTCGGGTGGAGTAAATGGGTAGGGGTTGTCAAGGTGCGGGTATGTCCCGTCACGAAGAGACGCGGCGATCTTCTGCAGCACAGGCCGAACGCTGTGCTCCGTAGGGAGCGGCAGGCATTCAGTCACCGTCGCAGCAAGTGGTGCGTCGTGTGCCCGCGGCTCGACCTCCCCGTCGGGAGGGAGAGCAGGCTGCTCCACTTCAATGTCCATGGGTGCTTCCGGTCCGCCCGTCACGTTGAGTGGCGGCGCTGGTGGCTCCGTCTGGGTGGAGGCGTCAACCCCCGCTGGCCGACTCGCAGTGGAGCTGGCGGTGGGAGTAGCCGTCTTCCTGAGGACCCGCAGCTCCTCACGCAGCTGTTGCAGCTGGCGGTGAACAGCCGCGAGTTCCTCCCTCATGGCGGCCCTCTCGGCCGCGAGCGCGGTGTGGAAGGCGGCTAGTGCGTCGTCCGTGGCGGCTTCGCGGCGGCACGATCCACCACCCTCGCGGGAGCGGGGGGGTGGGGCGTCCGTCTCGACGCCACGTGCCGTTGTAGGGCATGGGGCGGCCATCTTGCGTCTGTAGCCCCGTACGTAGGCGCAGCTGCGCGAGTTTGCGGCGTGGGCACCGCCGCAATTCACGCACTTGGCAGCCGCGTCGCGGGGCTTGGTGCAGTTGCGTGTATCGTGCGCCTCAGCACACTTCAGACACGCTAATGTGCCCCTGTACACTTTAGCGATTGTGCCGTGTGTTGGCTATATTGGCGACTTAGGGCCGATTTGCAGACTGTGCTCCGACTGTGCTTCAAACAGTATGGGAGCGCGAATAAAATCGCCCTGTTCAATTTGTATAGGTGCTAAGTACCTCGTTTCCACGTAGCCTGCTGTGTCGTTGCTGTGTCCATGCCGTGCGCCTGTCGTGCTATAGGCTGCCCGTCAGAAGAGGCATTCCACGACAGGCGACAGGTGCCCAGCGGGAACATGGTACGTCATCTGGAAACTACATCACAGGGCCGGTACGTCGCATATTACTTGTGGCTCGCTGTTTCGCTCTTTCCGGTTTTGTCCGAACTGTCACGAATCTGTCCCGACCGCACGTGTGCTGTCTGACCTCACACTAGGATCTACGTGTCTTTCGTAAACACGGACGAGGAGCTTGCAATACTTGTTCAGCAGCACCCAGATGATGATTATGATGATGTTTGGTTTGCGGGGCGCTCAAGTGCCCGGTTATCAGCGTCCGTACAAATTTGCAATCTTTACTCAGCCCAATCACGCCATTTTCATGAATGATGATGAAATGATGAAGACAACACAAACACCCAGTCCCCGGGCGGAGAAAATCTCCAACCCGGCCGGGAGTCGAACACGGGACCCCATGAACCAGAGGCAGTAACGCTAGCCACTAGACCACGAGCTGCGGACAGCAGCATCCAGAACTCTGTGATTTGTGGCATAAAGATTACGACAGTACTCTTATCAAAGGCGATATATGGATGAACATCGGTGAGAAGTTTAACAAATCCAGTAAGTGTAGGTTTTGTTTTCCTGTTGGCGTTATCTTTTGTTCTACTTGAGAAAGGTAAAAGTAGATAATATTTTTTACATTCAGTAATAACTTTGCTTGCTTGTAGGTGATGAATGTAGAAGAAAATAGGCTCTACTGACATCGTATATTATTCGAGCTCGTGCTAGACGCAAAACAACATACGGCTAGGCTGCAAAGAAGTTAAAGAAATGGAGACTGGAAGATGAAATAGAGTTTTTAATTCCTTTTCTTCCAAACCGTGAGACGCTTACCAACGTTGAAAGTTCCCTAGATGATGATTACATGGAGAAGAAAACGAGATTGTTGAGGCAGTTCCATCCTCGGTGTATCGCAATACTTCCCCTCCTGCAAGTTGTACATCATTAAGGTGTGCAGAAAAAAGCGTTGCAGTTAGTTCACCAAGGACACTTGGGGATTGTTCCTACGAAACAGTAAGCGCGTCGACACTGTACTTGGCAGGGTATCGACGCCCAAATAGAACAGATGACGTCACAGAGTCACGCATGTGCGGAAAATCATTCCGCTCAGCCACAAAAAATTCTCTGCTTCGCCTAAGTGTCAGTCACGATGGCAACGTGTGCACATAGACTTTGCGGAACCTTTTTGGGACACTCGTTGTATGATTGTGGTTGACTCGTATAGCAAGTTTCCTTTTGCTGTGCCAGTGAACTCGACAACGTCACGTAGCACAATTCAGGCATTTTCCTCTAATTTTTGCCTCGAAGGCTTAGATGAAGTCATAGTGCCAGACGGCGGCCTTCGTTGCACGTCAAATGAATTTGAAACATTGTGTGAACGAAATGGCATGCAGCATCTAACTAGTGCTGCGTCCCATCCACAGTCAAACGGCTAAGCGGAACGTTTTGTCACACCTTCAAGCAACAGATGGCCAAACTCCGCTCCGCACACACCAGGGATCAAACATTGCAACTGTTTCTCGCCTCCTATCGTTCGGACCCACGAGATGGACCATCGCCGGCGGAATTGCTGCACGGCTACCGCCGTCGGACACTGCTCCACCCTCCTCAGCATCCGACGCCGAAGGAAGGTCGCAAGTATCGCTTCCGCGCCTCATGATATTTTCTTTTAGAGGGATTTTAGCGGCAGCAGACTGTGGGCGCGAGGCGAGATCGTCCGTCGACTTGGCGCTTGCATGTATCTCATTACAGGTCCAGGAGGCTTGCAGCGCCGACATCACACTCAACTTCGCCACTGTCATGTGCACAGTGATTCTTCCGTGTCTCTTCCTCCAGTTTCACGGATCCCGAAGACAGCGCTGCTACAGCAGCGGCCAGAGGGTGTCATTACGATAGCGGGAGACAACCCCATGGAGACGCCTCCTCTGCGTCCTCTCGTCCTACCGATGGAGCTGGACCCGCCTATACCACAGCAGGTGACGCCTTCAACATCTGGTTACTAACCTCCCGAGATGGACGCGTACCCTGGTCGTTTTCCGGGGGACGTTTCCGCCAGAGTGAAGGCCGGATGGCGGGGTACGACCGGAAGCCTGACGTCCCCTGCAGCCACAGCTTCCAGTCCAGCGCAGCGTCCAAACTCCGGCCTCCCCTGCCTTTGTCGCGCCCCCTACACGACGATGGTCCGTCGCTTAGGCGAGGAGGAATGTTCCGGCATAACATAAAGCGCCGGCACGTCGGCCTGGAGCGTTACAGCAGAGAGGGCTGTGAGACGACTTCAGCCAATAGAGCGCTGGCTAGGACGACACCAAGACAGAAACGGCTCCTATACGAAGAGAATATAAGCGCCGCTCCAGCCAGCATCGGCCGCACTAGAAGACGAGCCGTCATCCAAACGCTTTAGCCGTGACTTACGAACAATTGTGTTTTGCTTGCCTTGAACTTGTATATACCGAAGGTCATTGATTATTGGCATGTCGCCAATTGCTTGCGACACTACTTTGTGAAAACGCAGAGTTAAGTATTGTCAATTTAACTTACTACAATAAACTCCATTAATAAGATTTGCTTTAATTTTTGTCTAACTATCCGAGAAAACAGCTTCCTAGGCATCCTATATTAGTCGAGTGGGGAGGAAACGACAGTTACAGTCAGTCTTTCCGCTGGTGAAATACACTCTCCCCATTTCGTGTGTTTTTCTGAAGCTGGGGAAGAAGGGATTGCAATAAATTTTTGAAGTCAATAAAAGTCATTCTAAAATGCTTCACGAATTTCACAGAATCAGCAGCAAGCTTATTAAATATCGTGTGGCATTCTCCCTTCTCTTCTCTGACTCTGAACAGAGGCTGAATCCAGTTACAACGTTTCTTCCTTTTCCGCTCTTGTTTCCCCTTAAACAAAACTAAATAAGTATCGAGGGCTACAAGAACCTCCTCGTATATTTGCTCCACTAGTGACTCAGCACAGGGAATTCACGCGAATGCGACGCGACACGGCAGGAGCACGGTCGAAGCACGCTCGGAACACGGTGCCCTACATGGAAACAGGCCCTCGATTCGCTATCAATGTAGTCCGCTCGGAGGGAACCTCTCTGATGTGACACGTGGCAACTCGCGGAGATGCTCCTACCAGGTGGCGGCAGTGTGGATCGACGCGAGCCGAAGTAGAAGCTGGTACGAGCCGTGTGTAGGAAGCCACATAGGTATTAAAGTGGGCATTCATTTACCATATGTCAATGAAGGAAGGTGAAGATTTGTGCCTGGCTGGGATTCGAACTTGGGGCTCCTTCTTACCAGGTAGATGCGCCAACCAGACTCAGTGGTCAGTACAACGGCGCGGACTAACTATGCCTCCAACCACACCCATATTCTCGACTTATACCGCACACTAGTGCTGTAGTGCCCCTGCTCATTAGCTTCATTACTCGAGGCATCTCGCCGATTCTCACGAGAGTTCGAGGTTGGTGTCCATCTGCACTGAAGGGATAATTGGTCATAATTGCCTTCATTAATTTTATTTGTTGGGTCTCTTCTTCTGGATATGCAGTTCCTACACGCCTGCGCCGCCTGCAGATCATACAGAACAAAGTGCTACGCATCATTAGCAACGATCCACGGTACACACGCACCGTGGGCCTTCACAATGAATACCACCTAGAAACCCGCAAGGAAATATCCAAAAAACACGACATACGACTATACAGGAACTCGTGACACTCGGATAATCCTTTCATCCTTACTCAGGGAAGCTATGATCAAAACCATAGGTGGAAACATAAGCGGCCAAAGACACTACCAGCTAGGGCATAACCGCCTATGGCAAGCTAACATACACCAACAAGCGACACGCGTCGGCAAGACCCTGCATATCAGCAACGCTGACTGGATATACCAGCTGCTATTAAAGCTGACCAACAGGCTACAGCAGGGAAACCGACGAGCTCGCCCACTGACGCGCAAACAAATCGCCGACATCATCCTGCACTGTGAAACTGATGTATGACCTACCGGACACAAAACAATGATGAACCTAACCGTTACAGGTATGCTGACAATGACTGAGAGATCAACACCGGCACTCAGCGGCGGCCGCCGAGTAACAGCACCGCACAATCAAAGGTATCGATATGCATCACACCCACTACTAACAAAGCCTACCTTTGCATGACCTGTCGCAGGCAGCAAGACATCCGTTGCTGCTCTTACTACCCGACCTAACTATCGCAGATGTTTTTTTCTCTTGACTCCTGCCTTGGCACTTTTTTTCCTCTGCCCTTCAAACCGCTATCCTTCGTTCGACAGTCGACCCAATCTATCTCCAGATGAGCGCATATTAATGGTTAACCTTAACCAGACGTACGCAAACATCGCAGTACCCACATCCTGCGACACCTCACTTTAATGAAAAGTGCCGCCCGGAGTGGACGAGCGGTTCTAGGCGCTACAGTCTGGAAGCGCGCGACCGCTACGGTCGCAGGTTCGAATCCTGCCTCGGGCATGGATGTGCGTGATGTCCTTAGGTTAGTTAGGTTTAAGTAGTTCTAAGTTCTAGGGGGCTAATGACCTCAGAAGTTTAGTGCTCAGAGCCATTTGAACCATTTTTTTTAATGAAAAGTAACCCTTATGCAGAGATGGCAGTATAGCTTTTGAGTTGGCCATCATGCTAGTGTTGGCGTGGAGGGGCTCCACCTCTATTTGAAATCTTCTTTTGGACATTTCCGAAAGAACAGCACCACATGTGCAGGGTGAATCACCTAAAACTTGCACCGCAAATATTACTGCTATTGATGTACCGGTTTTCACAGAATGGGTTAGCAGTCAGGGGCTCGTACTGTTAGCCCATAAACAGATTACAGTATTACTTAGAAAGTCAATGTCTTGTGCAAACATACACTTTTTAAGTGGTACAATGGCTACTGACATTAAGAAACTAAAAGTATGGTAAGTTAGAATGTCAGTGGTGTTTGTTGCGGGATTCTATTGTCGTATTTTGAAAAGTTTCCACAACAACAGTTGTACAATACCTGTGTGTACAATTCCTCTGGTAGCACACACTAAAGAAAAATGCACAGGTGCATACAATAGTCATGTGGTTTCTGAACAATAGCTAGGCAACTGACCATCACAGGTTGTGTGCAAAATGACCACTGGCAGCGGCAATACACACTTGCAGTCTGGTATGGAACGACAGCTGCACACTTGCTACGATTTCAGCAGAGATGTCTGAGCACGCTGCAATAATATGCCGTTGCATATCATTGGGTGTAGTTGGTATGTCCTTTAAACAGCATCTTCCAGCTTTCCCACGCTGGAAAAAGTCTACAACCGTCAGATCCAGGGAATGGGCCACCCAACCTACCAGTCATCTACGCCCAATTCAACGATTTGGAAACAATTTGCGAAGACATGCTGTAGTACTTCGTGCACTATCGGTTGGACAGCCATCATACTGGTACTACGGGTTCCACCTAGTCTGTAGAGGAACGTCTTCTAGCATCCATGGAATATTGTCTGTTGCGAGGCTGCTATGCTTTGTAACGCCGGAAA
Organism: Schistocerca serialis cubense; assembly: GCF_023864345.2. Lineage (NCBI taxonomy): Eukaryota > Metazoa > Arthropoda > Insecta > Orthoptera > Acrididae > Schistocerca > Schistocerca serialis. The sequence continues at coordinate 48,132,664 of NC_064642.1, forward strand.
TGCATATCCTCCTATTTCCATCTATTGTACTATAAATTTTTCCTTATTTTGTTACCTGAAGATATGACATTTCAGTGTCTTTATATATTGTAATTGTTTTACTATTTGTATATGCATTTATGTCGATGTATAATTTGTTTGTTTCGTAAATATTACACTCCTGGAAATTGAAATAAGAACACCGTGAATTCATTGTCCCAGGAAGGGGAAACTTTATTGACACATTTCTGGGGTCAGATACATCACATGATCACACTGACAGAACCACAGGCACATAGACACAGGCAACAGAGCATGCACAATGTCGGCACTAGTACAGTGTATATCCACCTTTCGCAGCAATGCAGGCTGCTATTCTCCCATGGAGACGATCGTAGAGATGCTGGATGTAGTCCTGTGGAACGGCTTGCCATGCCATTTCCACCTGGCGCCTCAGTTGGACCAGCGTTCGTGCTGGACGTGCAGACCGCGTGAGACGACGCTTCATCCAGTCCCAAACATGCTCAATGGGGGACAGATCCGGAGATCTTGCTGGCCAGGGTAGTTGACTTACACCTTCTAGAGCACGTTGGGTGGCACGGGATACATGCGGACGTGCATTGTCCTGTTGGAACAGCAAGTTCCCTTGCCGGTCTAGGAATGGTAGAACGATGGGTTCGATGACGGTTTGGATGTACCGTGCACTATTCAGTGTCCCCTCGACGATCACCAGTGGTGTACGGCCAGTGTAGGAGATCGCTCCCCACACCATGATGCCTGGTGTTGGCCCTGTGTGCCTCGGTCGTATGCAGTCCTGATTGTAGCGCTCACCTGCACGGCGCCAAACACGCATACGACCATCATTGGCGCCAAGGCAGAAGCGAATCTCATCGCTGAAGACGACACGTCTCCATTCGTCCCTCCATTCACGCCTGTCGCGACACCACTGGAGGCGAGCTGCACGATGTTGGGGCGTGAGCGGAAGACGGCCTAACGGTGTGCGGGACCGTAGCCCAGCTTTATGGAGACGGTTGCGAATGGTCCTCGCCGATACCCCAGGAGCAACAGTGTCCCTAATTTGCTGGGAAGTGGTGGTGCGGTCCCCTATGGCACTGCGTAGGATCCTACGGTCTTGGCGTGCATCCGTGCGTCGCTGCGGTCCGGTCCCAGGTCGACGGGCACGTGCACCTTCCGCCGACCACTGGCGACAACATCGATGTACTGTGGAGACCTCACGCCCCACGTGTAGAGCAATTCGGTGGTACGTCCACCCGGCCTCCCGCATGCCCACTATACGCCCTCGCTCAAAGTCCGTCAACTGCACATACGGTTCACGTCCACGCTGTCGCGGCATGCTACCAGTGTTAAAGACTGCGGTGGAGCTCCGTATGCCACGGCAAACTGGCTGACACTGACGGCGGCGGTGCACAAATGCTGCGCAGCTAGCGCCATTCGACGGCCAACACCGCGGTTCCTGGCGTGTCCGCTGTGCCGTGCGTGTGATCATTGCTTGTACAGCCCTCTCGCAGTGTCCGGAGCAAGTATGGTGGGTCTGACACACCGGTGTCAATGTGTTCTTTTTTCCATTTCCAGGAGTGTATTTGTATTTTTACGCTGGGTCTTGCCTAGGGAAAACTATGCTATCGAACGATTACATCGATAGGTCGTATGGAGAACCAAAGTGTTTAGGATTATGCCGCGTGGAGCGCGGGCAGAGTGGAGTCTGGCTGGAGTAGGGCGGTGGAGCAGATGTGTTGAGTGACGCTCCCGCGAGTTGCCGCGCTTCCGGGGTTTGGCAGCATGTAATAGCGCTCGACTTTCTATGACAGTTTCTGGCACGGTGTCGCGGACGGGAAACACTAGCAGGCACACGTCAAGAGCCTGTTTTGCCTGGTGACCGTGTCGAGAAGAAGGCGCGCCAACATCCAGCTTCTGCAACAGCGACGGCCGACAATGAGTGATTGTCGCCACCTCCTCGATCGACGATTTCAAACCTTCAATCAACCAACAAGGAAGACTGAAAGCACAGTAAGTGTTAGAACTGTATGGCAGACCTCAGCTTTTCAAACTATTCCATTAGCATCACTAAAATACAGCAACTTAGCATGAACCTTTGTTGCTCATTGTCCCAATTGCATTAACAAGCAGGGGACTTCCTTTTCCAAAATGAACTCGAGTGTCGTTGAAATTCAAACGCCAGTGTTAAAGTAATATCATTCCATTTCACTGCTTTAATTTCAAAGTTCAGTTAAGGTATTCATAGCTGGCTACAATATTTAGATTACACAAGCACAAATTAAGAGTGCGGGTTTTGTTACCATATTTTAGCTTACCTGTGACTGCAGCTCAGCTTGGTATATACTAAATTTTACTATTGTTAATTGTTCAGAATCTTTTAATTCATGATTAAAGTTAAATCTCTTATTTCTAAATTGCGTAGATTCAAGTAGCTTTTGAAATGATTGTTGAGGTAGCCCAAACTAACCTTATTTTATTGAATTTCGTAGTGCTTCAGAAACAAAGTTCACTATTTATTTCAGTCACTAAATTAACTTTCAATTTTGCGGTTTTATTAATTCTTTTGCTAAATTAAGTCCGAATGTAGCTAAATTTATTACTTCTGACAAACATTCAGTTTTCACACAACACGTGTCAACCTTCAGTTGCAACGCTTTTAGTGCTAATTATATGTGCAATAACCTTTCTTTTTCAGTTATTATAGTAGTTGACCATAGGACTGGTGACCGTAATTTTCCCCAAATCTGAAATATCTAATTAACGTCAGTTAACTGTTAACGTAACGACTGTACATTTACTTTCTTTATTAACTTTACCCCTTTTCAAAATTAATTTCCACGAGTTTCATTTGCATTTTTCCTTTCATTTAGATGTAACCCTCCCCTCCCTCTTTACCGACAGATTAACTTCGGTGACGATTGCTTTTGTCAAATTTCCATTAGGTACAAGCGGTTTAATTTTTACTGTCATTAAGATCGATAAGGGAGGGGGAGATAACAGCTTGTTAGCGTTCAGTGTTCCATCTATGAAAAACGGATGATGGTTCACTGTCCCACACCACATGTTTACACTCCATTTACGTCGGGAACGTTCCACCTGACGAAGCCAATGGGGATTGTCAACAGACCAATCGCGCATGTTTTGGCGGTGTGCATGGGCATTAATGGTAAATGTGTCTTCACCACTAAACAAGATACGTAATGGTAAATGTGGCTTCATTACTAAACAAGATAGTGGTACATCTGGAGTATCCTGTCTTGCCCCAGTACAGAAGTTAACGCGATTCTCATAATCGTTTTCATGCATCTCTTGATGGAGAGATATGCGATAGAGATGGAACCTTTGTCGATGGAGAACGCGTAGCACACATGCCTCATTCATGCCACTTGTGCGATTGCGCGGGAGCTAAAATTCGGATCAACTGCTACTGCAGCATGAACATTAGTTTCCTCCTCTTCTGTAGCCACTTGTTTCCTTCTGTTGCGTTATCCAACTGTTACACTACCACTTTCACGTAACTAGCAGAAGAGGTTGATAAATAACTGCTGAGATGGTTGACGTCTATCGGGATATCTTGACGCATAAACCGTAAAAGAACAGACTGCATTCTTCCTACACTCTCCATACCATGAGCAGATTGGCTTTTTCTGCATTGGTAAAGCCCCATCATTCACTCATGACCTAGTGCTTGGACTGCCACACATTAACTGACTAGCAAGACGCAGTGCAGTCAAGGAAGACACAAGCACACTGTAAGCAAACATAAAAACGTCGTACCTAGCAACCACACAGGTAGAATGGCACAAACGAGTGTTGGTGCGGAAAATTTTCAAAATACGGTATCTCGTAAATGACTCGCACTATAACCCGTTCATCATAAGAAAAAAACCTGATGTAAACAAACACAAACGCGATGATAGGTCAGAAGCCGTAGCACATGTACACTGGTGTTGTTACGCTCCTGGAAGTAGGCCCTACTTATGTACCAGATATATTATTAATAAGTTACGTTAAAAGAAACTTTAAGATATTCAAATGTATTAACAACCACTAATGTTTTTCTTAATCACACTTTATCTGCGTAGTTTTTATTTCAAACATCGTGTACAGTCACAGCCTCTGCAGCGCTGTCCTTTGATTGTCGGACTATTAATGCGCAGTATGAAAATGGACGAAGCTGCTTTTTGTTCCGCAGTGAAATACGCGAGTAGAACACGGTTAAAAATTGCCGAGAAATAGGCTGTTCTTAATGTTTTTCATAAATTTTGGGAGATATCCGCTTTGAAGTTTTTCCAGTGCTATATATACTGCAGTTGATACACAAACGCCCTGTGTGCAGTGCAGTAGGGAGTGTAATGGATTAAGTAAATGCGGTATGCGTGCATTGGTTCATATCTCCCTAGTGTCGCTTTTATTTTCTCATTCACTTTGAAATACCTACATCTCGTAATTATAAAACTCATCATCATGTTTTATGAATAATGCACGTCCCGTTGTTTCTAGATACATATTGGACGCGAAATTCCTATTTCCATTTCAAATACAAATTCTTAATGATCGATGTTTTATGAATCACTGTCCATAAAAGTAGTTTAAATTAAGAAAACAAAACAATTTAATTTTTAAGGTAAACATGAAGAACCAGATCTTCTTCATTTGGACTATGTCCATCGTTTTATACCACAGAGGTTTCATTATTAGTATCATAGAAACATGCAAAACAATCATTTTCACAGCATCGAACACATCATACAAATGCTGCATTTTTACATTTGATACTGTACCATTACAATATGAACCAAACAGAACTGATGTGTCCGCAGCTCGTGGTCGTGGGGTAGCGTCCTCGCTTCCCACGCCCGGGTTCCCGGGTTCGATTCCCGGCGGGGTCAGTGATTTTCTTTGCCTCGTGATGACTGGGTGTTGTGTGCTGTCCTTAGGTTAGTTAGGTTTAAGTAGTTCTAAGTTCTAGGGGACTGATGACCATAGATGTTAAGTCCCATAGTGCTCAGAGCCAGAACTGATCTGGAGCCAAGCTGCGGGATTTGGCCCGAGAAGTAACAAGACTGTTAAGCTGCCAGACGTACTGGAACCAACGCACGGAGCTTTTTCACACGTCACTGCCGAACGCTGGCGGGATATAGAACGACTCGTCATAAAAGAAGAAGAGAAAATACTGCGCCTGGCTGGCTTCGTGGATTCTGTTGTTGATAGTCTCGTTATCAACGTAGCAGGTGACACTTCAGAACAGAAATGTATTTCTCGAATTTGGACAAGGAAGGAGCTAAGAGATTGCCAGATTGTATGTAACACCTTCAGTGGCTTCAATATTTAACTATACGGTGAAATCCTTCAATACTCTCTTACGTTTCACACAGCTTATGCGGAAAAATTACCCTGAGGTTAAGTCAGAATTTTCAACATTCTTGTTTTTAGTTACAATAGTACGTTAGCTAAAAACGATAACGTGTTGCGGTTTTCGTCTAGTCGTCTAAGGAGCGTATTGTGGGAGATTTGCAGTGTATTATGTCATTCTGATTAAAAATTAAACGACATTCGAAGTTGTATTGCTCCTCTGCTCGTCTCTTTTTACGTGTGAACTGCAGCTGGCCACGTCACTGCAGGCTAGCTGTACTAGCTGACCGGCGAGTGCTGTCCAAGTTCAAAGCACCGGTGCAACTGTTGTCCCGTATTATCGATGTGCGCTAATGCACAGCACAAAACGTACCCTTATCATCGAACTCGCGACAGCTTTGCTGCAGTCCCATGTGAAATGGAAATCAAATGAGATTCCAGCAAACGCGGAAGAATACATAGTGCAATGTTTACATCAGGTTTATTCTTATAATGATCGGATTATAGAATCCTGCAACAAACACCACTGACATTCTAATTTAGACTACTTTTAGTGACATTCTAATGTAGACTACTTTTAGTTTGTTAGTGTCAACAGGCATCGCTCTGTTTAAAAAAGTGTATGTTTACACGTAAATGCATTTTTAAGTATTGCTACAATTTGTTTATTGGCTAATAATACGAGACCCTGTCTATCGATCCACTCTGTGAAAGCCAAACATTTATAGCACTTTCCATCCCGCAATATCTGAGGTGCAGGTTTTAGGTGATTGATCCCATGTAAGTATGTGGGGAAGGATGGATCTTCAGCAAATGGAGTATGCTGCCTGGCGTAAGGAAACGACGCATGGTGTCCACGACTGTGGAGGACAGGTTTATTTTGGACCACGGCGGAACAAAGCGGATACGCACCAGCCGTAACAAGGCCAGTTTGTGTGATTACAGCTGTTACTATCTGAAAGGGGCTGAATACTCAGCCATGGGAAGAACGGCGCCTTAGCTCGCTGTCATTGTTTGAAATGAACATCGAGCAGATTTCTTGGTGAACATCAAGCGTTTTTGTGGATTGAAACTCAACCCTGGTTACCTAGTGCCTAGTCGTGCAACAGTGACAAAAATTGTTTCGAGTAGCAAGCGATTTCCCTCATTACAATACAGGGTTTTATTTGTTTATATAGTTTTTTGGTGTGTGATTGACCTGTTCGCTCGGATAATGCGACCTGTCTTTTTTTCATTAAACTTTTGCATTATTTCATTAAGCCATTGATCGCCAACTGTTGCGTGTTATTTGATATAGAAAATATCTAATTAAAGTTTATGAATTAGCTCATTTCTGCTGTGTAAAGCAAAGCGTAATTAAATGCGTCCTTCGACTGCTAACACGCAACAGAGAGTTGCGTGAGGTCGTTGAAACTAGAAACTTTAAAATCCATGTCTTCAAGGTTGATTGGTAAGTTTGAAGCTGTCATGTACTGTGCATGCGCAGCATTCAAATGTTGGTTTATCTTACAGGTTAAAACGTCGTTGTTCTTTCTGTCAATTTATGACAATTCCTTGTTTAAATTAAGGAAATTTTTTCTTTGTTGCATGTGTCTCTTCTCATCCATCGTTTATCGAGTTTATGTCTAGTTGTTAATGAGTTTATGTTTAATGATACGTTCGCGCCATCGATCGTGGCCACTTTTGATTCAAATTGCGCCGTGTTTACTGATCTGTCATTCACCCATCTGCTTTCTCTGAGTTAACGCTCGTTTGTATCTTCAGGTCATGAAGTGTAAGTGTTACTTGCTTCTTCTGCTGCTTTGAAGTATTTTGTAGATACAAAGTGTGTGACAGTTCATCAAGTCATTTGTTGCCACAGTTCTAGTTCGTGTATTCTTTAAGGTCAAAGTTGACGGTCTCTCACTTCGTCACTGTTGCCTGGTGCAGTTTTTCTCATGTTTATTGCTTTTGTTAAAAGCGGAGTAATAGAAGTGAAGCTATAAGGAAATAATACCACTAATAGCTATTGGTGTGTTTAAATAATTTTTTCGGCGATGGGGTTGGGATGCGGCTAGTTCCACTATTACCAATATCTCAGCGTAAAATTTTTTCTCACTGTTTACGTTAAAGCACTAATTTCATAATTTTATTTTTTGCATTATATTAAATTTTTTTGTAGTTGGTTATTTAAAAAGTTATTTCACCATTAACAGTTTCCAGTCTGCTTTAAATTTTAATGTGATGGATTACTTTTAAAAAGCTAATTTCATTCACTTCAAAAATTTATGGGATCAGCTAAGAAAGATTTTTTTTTTTAAATGGGCCCCAGGCAGTTGTAACCAGTTGTCAAAATTTGTTGCCTGTCTATTAGGCAGTAGCAGCTGTGACACGCTCTGAATTTATTCAGAACATAGTGTATCTCTTGCAACGTCTATATTATTGGAGATTTGGTTAGTTAAATAGTATTGTCTTTTTGGTAAAGGCTTCACCAAATTTTGATATTTATCCCTTGTGCAAACTTACATTTTCAGTTTTTGTAAATGAAGTTTGTTAATCTTAATAATGATTTTACTGAGGAAGCACCTTACCACAGTCCCCACCGCTTCCTACTGCTTCAGTATGATAAAATGAGAGAATACATTGTTGCATTTAAGAAAGTAATCACGTACGATATTTCCTCTGCTTGTTACTACGTAGACCCAAAGTGTTAATTATGTGTTTGAAAATAGTCGCACCTCACACCCGCCAAGAGCTCTCTGCGTTTATGAAGAAGCACGACTTTGTTCAAATGTTACAAGCCGTGGGTACCACGAGGACAAAATATAAACTACCTGTGTTTTGGCAACTGTCCACACGGTGACGTGCAAGTCCCTTAGAAACGTCCAGCTTTCTTGAAATAACGGATCGAATGCAGTGACACAGGAACAGTGACAAAGTGCCAGGTGTACCAACACGCCACACGCAATGGTCTACGAATTCTCCGATGCAGAAGCACTCCGCAAATACGACTAACGCTCGTTTCCTCGAGTTCTTAGCAAACACAATCTGCTGCCGTTGCCATTCAAAAGTATTTATAAACGCGATGTATGGATTGGTGCTGTCTCGATGTAAAACGAAAGTAATAATATTTATAAGGAACTACCCAATAAGAACTGAAACAAAGAGATATGGCAAAATTGTATTGGCGATGTTCATTTGTAATTGTCTTGGGTGTTATATGTCTCCCACATCGTGCTGTAAGGAAAAAGTAAGACGGCGAATGAGAACTTCAATTTCTTTTCTCCAGAATCTTAACCACTGTGCCGGCTCTTGACGCACACTGTGTTACAGTCGACTTCCCCCCGGCCACAACGCATTGTTAATGATGTCTTCCGTATGTCACAAACGCCACAATATTGCCTGAGACGAGATTTCGCTGCTCCACGGCTTTATAGGAAACGCCTGGATACGCACTTTTATTCTCCATGTCTCTCTCTCTCTCTTACGCCCACTCTCACGCACTCTTACTCATTCTCTCTCTCTCTCTCTCTCTCTCTCTCTGACACACTCCTTTTTACGCGCTTTAAAGTCTTCTCAACTCGTTGTTCTCAATTTGTGCATGCTAATAATGCTTTTCACGGTATTCGTGTGTCAAACTAAGCATTACGTAAAATCTTATCACTCGCTTGCTATTCGCGGTCTAATAAAACTGACCTCTGTTCTCTGCTTTCAAAAGCCTGTCAGGCGACATAGATCCATAAACACACACACACACACACACACACACACACACACACACACACATATATATATATATATATATATATATATATATATATATATATATATATATTCCTTACTGTCCCTTCCCCTTAGCCGGCCGGAGTGGCTGAGCGGTTAAAGGCGCTACAGTCTGGAACCGCACGACCGCTACGGTCGCAGGTTCGAATCCTGCCTCGGGCATGGATGTGTGTGATGTCCTTAGGTTAGTTAGGTTTAAGTAGTTCTAAGTTCTAGGAGACTTATGACCACAGCAGTTGAGTCCCATAGTGCTCAGAGCCAACCTTCCCCTTCCCTTTCACTCTCCATCTCTCTCTCTTACACTCACTCTTACTCACTCGTTCTCTCTCTCTCTTTCTCTGACAGAAAATGTATTCTGAGCGGGAGTTTTGAATCTTGTTTTGATTGTAGGCTTTGAGAAGTGCCTCTCTCTCTCTGAGTAAAAGAATAACTGCCATGCAAAAAAACAAAAAGCTGCAGAAAGCACAGCGTTTGAGCATGTTTTAATAAAAACTGAAATTTTATATCCACAGAATAAGAAGCAATTTTTCCGGTTGTTTGACAGAACGCAATTGAAAAGTCCACAGCAGACACTGTGACTTCAGCGGAACATGTTTGCTGCTACTTCGCTACGTCATTACAGGATGTCAAAGGTCGGAGAGCGGGTGTTGAAGAAAATACGCTATTTGACGGAGGGGAAACAGATCTTACACATGTCAAACACTTTCATCTGATTTAACGCCCAATCAGGAAACGTCTTAAATGAAAGGCCGGTGTCATTTCTTGAAAACTGTACATCTGATTTCGTACCAAGTATAGCACAGATATTGATAGAGCCGACTAGTTAATGAAACAGCGGCTTCCATGTTTCACTTGAAAGAGATGATACCGCAAAGTAGAATTACAGTAAAAATGTTCTCTGGTAGGAAATAATTTATAATCTCTTAGTTACAGCCCTTTCTGTTTTATTTCTAATTAATAATTTATGCGCTATTAATAATTTATGAGGAACAAGTAGAATCTGTTTTTATTATACATAATACTAACATAGCCGGTTTAAGGCCCAAAGGACAAAGGCGGCCGCATGGGGCGCCCTTCCGCTAAAGCTGCCACTGGCGCACCTAGTACCAAAATTTTGAAGGGCTTACCAATAGTCCAAGGAAATAGCCTAGGAAGCAAAGACTGTTGCACTCTCACTTAAGAAAAAAAAAGACCGCTCAAATGACGACAGGCTAAAGTTAGTAGAAATAAGTGCTCCCGTCAAAAATAGTGCGCGAAGCCATTCAACAACTGCCACCATCACACGTTGGCAAAAGATTTTGCCGAGAAACCTAGAGAAATATTGTCCTTCCTGAAATCGCAAGGCGGGTCGAAGACTTTTATATTCAGCAGTCGTTGACGAGATTGGTGTGGCAATGGAAAAAAGCAAAAGGAAAGCAGAAGTTTTAAATTTCTAGAGACAAAGGAACTAAAGACATTGATTTATGTCAGTGGGGCACGTCGAAAATTTCTGCCAGAAGCGGATTCGAACTCGGGTGTAATGTTTACTGGGTAGATGCGGGACCACTATGCCACCCAGACGCAATGGCCACCACAAACTCACGGACCACCCATGCCTACTATAAGACCCAAATTCTCGACATATACTGGTGTCGAGCCCCTGCTCATTAGCGGAGTGGCCGCGCGGTTTGAGGCGCCAAGTCACGGATTGAGCGGCCCCTCCCGCCGGAGGTTCGAGTCCTCCCTTGTGCATGGGTGCTATACCGTCCCCAGTAAAATACTAAGAAAAGACTTAAAAACAGTATTTATAAAGAAGAGACATTTAAAAATTGAATAATGAGTGGACATTAGACGTTCAGGCGAACACGCATTTTTCTCATGTATCCGTATTATAATAATTTCTCTGAGTAAGTTTCGAGGGCAAAGAAATATGAAGATGCACTCGAAACAAAATGATCTCTTTTGTTAATTTTTTAGTCGTCTTCACTTCTTCTCTTGTCTTGGTTGCGCGTAGACGGGACATCTTGCGAGTGCTGGCAAATGTCAGCATATTTGTACTAGTTAAGCAGATAATATATTGATTTAATATTATTGTTCACTTTTAATTTGTAAGAGGTGATCCCGATGTCATGTCCGCTTTCCTTGAATTAACCTGCATTCGAGTAATTTACAGTGCAACAATCGTAGCGGCCGATGCAACCAACGACGCAATTACATGGCGATATTAACTTATAAAAATTAGCAGAAGCCGAAAACTCGCCTGCTATTAACATAAGATACATTTTTCTCAACAGCCGCCCGACGCTGCAGAAAATACGTAGCTTTAAGATTCTTATTTTCAGTACAACAGCCGAGAGCCAGAGCCAGGACTCGGACTGCAATGCAAAGGTTAACGGAGGTAAGAAAAAATATTCTCGCGCGTGTGTGGGCCGCAGTTGTAATTAATAACTAAAGATTTTTTGCTTTAAAGTGGACTGAATAGCCGAGGAAATTAATATGAAAATTTTATTTCATTGTTCAACTTATATGTTCATGTTTTAAGATTAAGCGAGTCTTACGTCATTAACGTAACAAATAATTACCATTGAAGATTAATATTGTTAAAAAGGAGACAACTTCGCAAAAGCATTTAATTGTAAATCAAAATTGAATACAATATCATTTTGATTAAGGCCAACCACGTAAGTCGGCAACAATCACCATTACCAATCAATTTCTGCAGTAAATAATAAATTAAATTACGACGGCCGACGGATGCGAGAGTGTGTATCTTGTTCTTAGTATAAGTTAGTTTAAGTAGTGTGTAAGTCTAGGGACCGATGACCTGTGCAATTTAGTCCCTTAGGAATTGACACATACTTGAACATTTGAACATTAGCAGTCTTTACTCGCGGCATTTCGCCGATTTCCGTAAGAGTTCAAGCTTGGTGTGCATACGCACTGAAAGCCTCATTGGACGTCATTGCCATAATTATATGGGTTGTTGTTGTTGTTGTGGTCTTCAGTCCTGAGACTGGTTTGATGCAGCTCTCCATGTAACTCTATCCTGTGCAAGCTTTTTCATCTCCCAGTACCTACTGCAACCTACATCCTTCTCAATCTGCTTAGTGTATTCATCTCTTGGTCTCCCTCTACGATTTTTACCCTCCACGCTGCCCTCCAATACTAAATTGGTGATCCCTTGATGCCTCAGAACATGTCCTACCAACCGATCCCTTCTTCTGGTCAAGTTGTGCCACAAACTTCTCTTCTCCCCAATCCTATTCAATACTTCCTCATTAGTTATGTGATCTACCCATCTAATCTTCAGCATTCTTCTGTAGCACCACATTTCGAAAGCTTCTATTCTCTTCTTGTCCAAACTATTTATCGTCCATGTTTCACTTCCATACATGGCTACACTCCATACGAATACTTTCAGAAATGACTTCCTGACACTTAAATCAATACTGGATGTTAACAAATTTCTCTTCTTCAGAAACGCTTTCCTTGCCATTGCCAGCGTACATTTTATATCCTCTCTACATCGACCATCATCAGTTATTTTGCTCCCCAAATAGCAAAACTCCTTTACTACTTTAAGTGCCTCATTTCCTAATCTAATTCCCTCAGCATCACCCGACTTAATTAGACTACATTCCATTATCCTTGTTTTGCTTTTGTTGATGTTCATCTTATATCCTCCTTTCAAGACACTGTCCATTCCATTCAACTGCTCTTCCAAGTCCTTTGCTGTCTCTGACAGAATTACAATGTCATCGGCGAACCTCAAAGTTTTTATTTCTTCTAGATGAAGTTTAATACCTACTCCGAATTTTTCTTTTGTTTCCTTTACTGCTTGCTCAATATACAGATTGAACAACATCGGGGAGAGGCTACAACACTGTCTTACTCCCTTCCCAACCACTGCTTCCCTTTCATGTCCCTCGACTCTTATAACTGCCATCTGGTTTCTGTACAAATTGTAAATAGCCTTTCGCTCCCTGTATTTTACCCTTGCCACCTTCAGAATTTGAAAGAGAGTATTCCAGTCAACATTGTCAAAAGCTTTCTCTAAATCTACAAATGCTAGAAACGTAGGTTTGCCTTTCCTTAATCTTTCTTCTAAGATAAGTCGTAAGGTCAGTATTGCCTCACGTGTTCCAGTGTTTCTACGGAATCCAAACTGATCTTCCCCGAGGTTGGCTTCTACTAGTTTTTCCATTCGTCTGTAAAGAATTCGTGTTAGTATTTTGCAGCTGTGACTTGGTGGCGTCTGTTTTTTCGGACGTGATACCTTCAGCGCAGATGCACATCAAGCCCCAACTCATTACGGGAATCGGCGAGATGCCGCGAGTAACGAGACTAATGGGCGGGGTTGCTACATTAGTAGTGTGTGGTGTAATTCGACAATTTGTGGCGACACGGCCGAAAGAACAGACACTACGTACATTCGCTTTAACTCTCTCTTTTAAGAAATCTCTCATACAGGAAGATCGTACAAACCTATCACTGTTTTGCCGTCGTACTAACTCTAGTACAGAGGACATGGTAATAGGCATCCGTAGCATAGGGAAGCAACTGAAAGAGCTAAAAACTGAAAGAGCTAAAAACGAATGAGTCGCCTGGTTCGGATGGAATCGAAATTCGGCTTTACAGAGAGTACTCTATGGCACTCGCCCCTTACATAGCTTGACTGCGTTTATTGTAAATCTCTTGTCCAGCGCGAAGTCACAAACGAATGGAAAAAAAAACAAACGCAGGTAACTCATCTAGATGAGAAGCGCAAAAGAACTGACACGCAAAATTACAGATTAACATCCTAAACATCGAATTGTTGCAGAATTCTTAAACATACTTTCACTTCGAATATAATAAATTTCCTTGATACGGAAAAGTGTTTGCCGGCCGGAGTGGCCGTGCGGTTCTAGGCGCTACAATCTGGCGCCGAGCGACCGCTACGGTCGCAGGTTCGAATCCTGCCTCGGGCATGGATGTGTGTGATGTCCTTAGGTTAGTTAGGTTTAAGTAGTTCTAAGTTCTAGGGGACTGATGACGTCAGAAGTCAAGTCGCATAGTGCTCAGAGCCATTTGAAAAGTGTCTGACCACAGATCAGGGCGAATTTAGAAAGCATCGCCCTTGCGAAACTCAGCTTACGCTTTTCTCATATGATATACGGCGAACCGTGGATGAAGGGCAACAGGAAGTTTGCATATCATATTCCTAGATTTGCGCAAATTGTTTGACGCAGTCCCGCACTGAAGACTGTTAGCGAAGGTACGAGCATACGCATCAGGCTCCCTGATATATGAGTGGCCGGAAGACTTCTTACGTAACAGAACCCAGTACGTTGTCCTTGACGGCGAGTGTTCATCAGAGCCAACGCTATCGTCAGGAGTGGCCCACGAAGTGTGATAGGACCGCTATTATCTATGATCTGGCGGACATGATGAGCAACAATTTACGGCTGTTTGCTGGCGACGCTGTGGGGTATGGGAAGGTGTCGTCGTCAAGTGACCATGGGAAGCTGTAGGATGACTTAAGACAAAATGTCTAGCTGTATGAGGAGTTACTGGTTGCTGTAGCCTAAATGTAGGAAAATTTAAGTTAACGCGGATGAGAAGGAAAAACAATCCCGTTATATTCGAATACAGCGTTAGTAATGCGCTGCTTGATACAATCACGATGATTGAACATCTAGGCGTAATGTCGCAAAGCAATATGAATGGAACGAGCACGTAACGACGATGGTCGGCTATGCGAGTGGTAGACCGGTTCACTGGGAGACTTTTAGGAAAGTTTGGCTCATCTGTGAAGGAGACTACGTTCAAATGTGTGTGAATTCCTATGGGAACAAACTGCTTAGGTCATCGGTCCCTACTTAAACTAACTTATGCTAAGAACAACACACACACCCGTGCCCGAGGGAGGATTCGAACCTCCGGCGGGAGGGGCCGCGCAGTACGTTACATGTCGCCTCAAACAGCGCGGCCACTCCGCTCGGCGAAGGAGACTATAAATGAAGCAGACTATGTACAGAACATACTATTGAGTACTGCTCTAGTGTTTGGGATCCCCGTTAGGTAGGATTAAGGGGACCGAGCAAGGTGGCGCAGTGGTTAGCACACTGGACTCGCATTCGGACCGTCCTGATTTAGGTTCACCGTGATTTCCATAAATCGCTGCAGGAAATTCCGGGATGGCTCCTTTGAAAGGGTACGGCAGACTTCATTCCCCATCCTTCCCTAATCCGATGGGACAGATCAGATGACCTCGCTGTTTGGTCCCCTACCCCAGAGTCAACCAACCAACGAATTAAAGAAATACTTCGAAGAAATTCAGAGGCGTGCTGTCAGATTTCTTACCGGTAGGTTCGATCAACACGCGAGTATTACATGGGGTTACCGGAGAGGGGGGGGGGGGGGGGAGGGGTAAGGGGCATCAAATCTTCGGTCCATTCACCTTGTCTTACGGTGTAGCACACATGCATTTAATATTTTGTCCCTACACTTCAAATGACAATAATTACAGGCCCTGAAAGTAGTTTAAGTCCTTTTGTGCAAATGACGTAATTAATTTCTGTGACAGGAGTTCATATTTTCATCTCATGTATGTAATCCCAAATAGCTTTCTTTCCTTTTTAAAAAAAAAATCTTATGGGACTTAACAGCTAAGGTCATCAGTCCCTAACCTTACCCACTACTTAACCTAAATTATCCTAAGTACAAACAGACACACACCCATGCCCGAGGGAGGACTCGAACCTCCGCCGGGACCAGCCGCACAGCCCAAATAACTTGAAGGTGCAGTGACATGAATCAGTCTGCAGTAACTGACATGAAAACGCCTCATTTAAATACTTGTGCATTTAATCTTCCGTAGAAGCGGTTACGAATTGTTCATAAAGAGAGTACAAAATAAAATGTTTACCACTATACGAATAAATTCGACTGTTATGGGAGAGTATCCTAGGTTCGAAACCAGCGACTCTGCCGCCGCGCACACTAGTACGTACCTCCCTCTCACACAGCGACGCAACTGCAAACCCTCTGCAACTGACTCGCTATTCCGCCCTCTCGTAGACCGTTTAAAGCCTTCCCCCACCACTTTCAGGTGCTAATGGAGCCCCCCCCCCCCATTACTGCATGCCAGTAAAAACGTCAAAGATTACTGAAAGGAAACCAGTAAACGTGATTACAGTGTCATTGGATGCACTGATGTGCTGATGTGCTGATCAGAATCGTATCGAAACTTCCTGGCAGATTAAAACTGAGTGCCGGACCGAGACTCGAACTCGGGACCTTTGCCTTTCGCGGGCAAGTGCTCTACCAACTGAGCTACCCAAGCACGACTCAAGCCCCGTCCTCACAGCTTTACTTCTGCCAGTACCTCGTCTCCTACCTTCCAAACTTTACAGAAGCTCTTCTGCGAACCTAGCAGAACTAGCACTCCTGAAAGAAGGGATATTGCGGAGACATGGCTTAGCCACAGCCGGGGGGTGTTTCCAGAATGAGATTTTCACTCTGCAGCGGAGTGTGCACTGATACGAAAGTTCCTGGCAGGTTAAAACTGTGTGCCCGCGAAAGGCAAAGGTCCCGAGTTCGAGTCTCGGTCCGGCACACAGTTTTAATCCGCCAGGAAGTTTCATATCAGCGCACACTCCGCTGCAGAGTGAAAATCTCATTCCAGATCGTTTGTCCTTACGATTAAAAGCACAACGTAAAATCCTTAATTATGAAGCTACAGCTGCAGCACAGAAAGATGGTGCAGGAGTAATATAAAGATTAAGTGTGGCACGTTTTAGAATTATAGTAATTATTTGAATAGTACACTTATATTCAGAAAAACAACAGAACACGCTGAACGACTAGAAATAGAATGTTCATATTCACAGCACTTGTTAGTTGGTTAATTGGTTTTGGTGAAGCGGACCAAACAGCGAAGTCATCTGTCCCATCGGATTAGGGAAGGCTGGGGATGGAAGTCTGCACGCAGGTTCGAATCTTTTCTCAACAACTTATATCACAAACGAAACAGTTTTCAATATTAATTAATTTTTTTTGTTCACTTGAGACATAACATAAATTTTATGTGGTGCAGACTGTTGGAATACATACAGACAGTTTTTAGCAGCGGCTTGCCATATAATCGTGACTTATTTAGTTTCGAAATCGAAAAAAGAGCTTCACACACACATATGTTGATTGAAATATTGCCGCACTTTTGCAACGTCATTATAGAGATCTGGGAACTCTACCTGAGGAAAACAGTGCAGATGTCCTGGACAGCTTTAACGTAAAATGATTTGTCTTTAAAACGGGAACCACACTGTAGGTCTATTAGTTACATCTGCAGATGGTTAAGGACATTTTCAACAAAAATTGCGAAGTGTCGAAAACACATGTAAGATTGGCAATGTCCTGAAAACGTTTGGAAACCTGTCCTTGTAATACTTTCAAGACCACAAAGAATTCTTCAAACCTTGCATTTTCTTTAACGCTATTGAGCCTTGGGAACTGGGCTGTGTTTGTCAGAATTTATCCCTTCTGTAGTGTGATTTTCTCTTTAAATGCGTCCCCATCAAATAAATTGTTTCTCGCCTTGCAGTCTCTTACTGTCGGCAGTACGCAGTCAAGTCCACTTAAAATGGCACGTCTGAAATCCTATTCAGATGTTCTTTATTTTGGTTCTTCCATTCTATTTTCTTTCATAAACTCGACAATAGTGGGTTTAAAATCTAAAAAATTGTTCCTGTCATGTCCCCTTACATAACTAACATATTTTGCAGTAATATATAATGTGTCCATACTCTTCGTTCAGTTCCATTAGCGGAATGATATGGGCAACTTCAGAAATTTTACAGTGCATACGACCGATTTTTCAGGTGCTCCAAACCTGCAGATTTGGCAAAACGTTCTCCTTGATGTACGCACTAATGAATCCCGTCCATCGATCGTCGTAATTTTTTGCTCTTTCATTTTCAAATGAATACTAAAATTCTTTCTACATGGTACTGTAATGTCGTTTCCTAGCAAATTTGCCGCATCCATGGATTACGCAATTGCATCATTGATATTGAGGATGCTCTTCCTTCCCTTCTGTGGTTACCATTCACTTTTAAAGGTTTGTGTCATTAGATCGCTGGACTGCATCCTTTTGTGCAAACAGGGACTGGACGTGTGAACGACCTTCATGCGAGGGGGTACCCAAAAACAACAGAATTATTTTTTAAAAGTTATATATTTTCAACTTTTTTTTACAAAACAACCTTATTCTCTCCATTACAACCAATACATTTGTCCCACCGGTGCTTCCACTATTCGAAAACATTTTTGTAGTCATCTTTAGAATTGGCTGACAGCTCCTCCCTTGTTTTTTTTCCTGGATTCTTCAGTGTTGTCAAATCGGAGTCCTTTCATACCTCTTTTACTGTGCCGAAGTAGGAAAAAGTCGCACAGAGCCAGGTCAGGCGTTTAAGGTGCGTGGGACTGTGGAACCATGCCATTTTTAACCGAAAACTGTCTAAAAGAGATGGCTGTGTGTGCTGGTGTGTTGTCATGGTGGAAAGATCAGCCTCCTGTCTGCCATGAATCGGGTCTTTTTTGACTAACAACGATTCCAAGGTAACCCACTAATCCCTGTCAGTTGATCAATTGTCTGTCGACGATCTAGGAGCACAAGTTCTGGAATTTTTTCAATTTTTCGTCGTTTTGGGCAATTGATGGTCGTCCAGAACCAGGTTTTTGATCAGTCGACATGATGCCATTCTTTAAATTGAGCGAACTACTTGTACACTTGAGTTTCTCCCCTAGTGTTACCTTGGTAAGCTGTTTTAAACATTAAAACAGTTTCAGCAGCATTTTTACTGAGTAAAAAACAACGTTTCACAGCTGGACGTTGTTCACTTAAAGTTGCTGTCATAAAAAACGTAACAGGAACATAACAGCGCCAACAAAAGCTATCACTACAGACGAACATAAAGAGCCAGGTCGACAACATCGCTGCCACTGAACTGGCAATGAGTTGCGATAAACACGCCTAGCGGCAGAAATGCGTACTACACTAGCTCCGCCCATAGCAACGTTATTCTCTCTCTCTCTCTCTTTTTATTTTGCGTTTATTTATTTATTTTTTTGAGGGTATCCCCTCGTACTGCGAATAAAGAGTGAAGAGTAAGCAGCGCTGTTACCACGATTCAGCCTAACTAAAGAGAATTGTCCCGACCGAAAAATGCAGTGCAATACTGAATGAGATGTCGCGCCATACCGAGTACTTCCGAGAAGGACCGAGTAAAGCCGAGTGACAGGCCGAGTCTCAGGTCGCAAGCAGTCCGCACATCCGGCTCACATAGGGTTAGGCACGCCTTAGCTGGCCCTGGTCTGCATGTTCTGACTCGCCTGATGCCTAGAGAAATCAAGCATATTACGAATCAAAACTTCGAGAGCTGCTCTTGAAGTGACATTTTTCTTTAGTTTACTGACACTTCAGAGGTATTTATGAACATACCTCTCCATGTACGTAGACCAGAGTATGTGAATCATGAAAGCACAAACAATCTGAATGCGGTTTTATTTAATTTTATTTTATTTTTGTTGGGGGCTTCATGCTCGAAATCCAACAGCGATTTTCTCTCATTACTAATCAACAAATCTGTACCATGGCCAGTTGCACATAGTCCAGTACCATTTTGTGTTTAACCTCCTGCAAAACTGCGTTTTGGCAACCAACTTTTTCACTAAGAGAAGAAATACAAATGTGCAAAACTTCATCTGATGCTGAACCCACAGGTTTCATAAAGCATTTTACCTACTAAATTAAGATTTAAGTGTGATTGGAGACGGATGTCTGACTCCACCATTTCTTTTATTCCTAGCTGCAGCACAGGTACCAGCAATAGGTAATTCATTTTATTTTAAATAAAGTTAGTTCCTTTCAAATTTATTAAAGTACACTACTATTCTACTGGATAATACATTGCCGAAAAAAATTAGTACACCCTTTTAGAGAAATACAATTCACTCAAGATTTATTACTGCAACAGTGTATATGAAGTTCATGATATGATTAAATTTAGAGATCAATAGTACAAACGGTTCTGAGGCACCTGGTATCGACCCATGCTGAAACACCCATATATTATGTGATCAAAAGTATCCGGACACCTGGCTGAAAATGACTTACGAGTTCGTGGCACCCTGCATCAGTAGTGCTGGAATTCAGTATGACAGCTTCCACTCTCACAGGTGTACATTCAGTCAGGTGCTGGAAGGTTTTTTGGGGAATGGCAGCCAATTCTTAACGGAGTGCTGCCCTGAGGAGAGGTATCGATGGTATTGGGGCAATGGGGCCCCTCACCCCAAAATACCGTTATCCAAGATGGCGGCCATTACGTCATTCAAGATGGCGGCTGTGACGTCATCCAAGATAGCGGATTTTGGCGGGAAGTTTGAACTTTGGAGGGAAGATAGGTCAATTGGGCTAACTCCACTAACCTAGCCCCCCTTCCCCTCCCCTTCCCTCTCCCAGAAAAATGGCAGGAAGTTCAAATTCTAACAGGATAATGCATCACACCACAGTTATCTCTACTAACCTAAGAAAATCGTGGGAAGATAGGTCACTTGGACTACCTCCACTAACCTAACTTATCCGACCGCCACCTAGGAACTGGCGGCAAGTTTGAATTTTGGTGGTTAAGAAAGGTCAATTCATGTATCTCTACTAAGCTAAGAAAATGGTGTGAAAGAAAGGACACTTGGACTACCTCCACTAACCAAGTCACCCATCCGCCTCCTCCTCCTAGGGATTGGTAGGATAAGGACTCAGCCTGCTATGGGCTGGTGGAGAGAGGAAGGAGTGTATTTATTTTGGAACAATTTATTTAGGGATGAAGAATATTTATCACAGTGATACAGAACACATGCTCTGATATGCCACACAGCATACAGACCTGCAAACTACTCCTAAATAACCTGTGGGCTACACATGCACCCGCTAATTGTAAACTGTCAAAATAATGCATTGCACAGCCTACAGACAAACCACTCGTAAATAATGCAATACATTTACTTCCAGAGAGACAAACAAATCGTAAATTGTGAAAATAATAATCCATCTAAAAGACTCTGCAAACATGCTTGCTAATCGTCAATTGTCAAAATCATGCACCAGTCTTTATTTAAACAATTAGAGACAGCACCACCATCCAGTGTGTTCGCTAGGAGGTCCACACGCCATCCGACCTAGTACACAGTACCACCACCAGAGGGCACTGTCGTTCGTTCCGTGATGTAATCTAAGATGGCAGCCATGACATCAGCTGATGACGCAAATACCGTTATTCAAGATGGCGGCAAACAGTGTGTTCACCAAGAGGTGTGGACCTAGTACACAGTACCACCACCAGAGTGTGCTGTCATCTGTTTTATGATGTAATCCAAGATGGTGGGGGGGGGGGGGGATGGTGGGAAAACGACTCTGCCTGTGCTGTACATAAGTATTTATTTTGCAGGCAATGTCTCCACCATGAGATCTGGACTCCAACTGAGCTAGTACACAATACTGCCACCAGAGGGTGCAGTCATCCCTCCTGTGATGTAATCCAAGATGGTTGTCTGGAGGGGGGAAAATGGCGTGAAAATGACTCAGCCTGCGCTGGGCTGCTAGATGGAGTAAGGAAGGCGTGTACTTTATTTATTTTGGAACAATTTATTAAGGGATGGAGTATATTTATCACACTGATAAAAAACACATGCTTGGGGTCACACAATACAGCCCACAGTCCTGTAAACTACTCCTAAATAACACTCTGTAGAACGCAAACAGCTCGTAATTTACTGAAATAATTTCAGCACAGACATGCAGACTCCTTCTAAATAATGCAGTACACAGATGAGCAGACACGAAATCAACTCGTAAACTGCGCAAATAACACATAGCACAGCCTACAGACCTGCTCACAAAATAATATAACAGATACTCAGTCAATGTACGCAGGCACCGTCCACTGCCCACTGTCCAGTAGACCGCACAGGAGGCTACAGGCAGCCCCGCAAAGTGACGCAGTCGTCAGCTGTCAAACCATGCACAGATGCCTGCACACATGAGGTGGTGACATCCCTTTCATACTTGATACCTGAGAAATTCCTCTTGAAATACATGTCCACCTAGGCACCATTGCTGATGCGACTGGGCGGGAGTGCAGACGCTCCAGAGACATGTGCGCCATCACAGCCGCGAGCCACTGCCACACACACGTGAGAGTTGCATCTATTTTCGGGTATACAGTCAGTGTTATACAGATGTCACAGAACTCCAAGGCGCACTCACGCAGCTCGCATATGCGAGACAACTCTGGGAAGCATGTGTCTTTACTGTCGATGACAGAGTAGCACAGGGCGCATTGTTCCTAGCACATCATGAGAGACGGTTCTAATCGTGCTTAACTGCAAATAGCGCAGAATAACATCGAATGCACTCTTCCCAGCGGTCCTAACGTGATACCTCAGTCCATCACGTCTTACCCTTCCTGCTTTCAACACATCCATATGTTTCCACCGCTATGTAGAGGCTCCTATATCCCAGCACAAAGGATGTGAATGAATCGAGTATTATGACTGGCTCTTATCGAATTTACCCGCCAAATTACTGATGCCATCTGTATCGGAGCACCATCCACCTTTTCTTTCTTTCTGCAGACAGGACTTTCAGCAATAAAATTATTTGCACAGATCACTAAATTGTATCGACAGTTAAACCCACAAAGTTGTCTACAGATCATCAAATACATATGAGACTCACAAGAATATTGGAAGTGAGGAACATATTTACCAGTGCAACTACAATTAAATATTACGATTGCTGCTACAGTCTGACACCAATCGATGCAGAGGTAATTTCTCCTCTTGACGGCCGTGCTTCTGGAATAGGTCTCAGTTTCCATAGTGCACATAATTTTCCACACAAAAAATCTCTCTCATACCCTCATGGTTATCAATGTGCTGAATCTATATATCCCTCATGATAGGACACACAGTCATCCTCTCTAGTCATGCCACAACATAAACCATTGTAACTTTACAATGCAATATATACACATTTTACACAAATAGTGTTGTTATCTTTTATATCTGTACAGCACCGGCTATATGTCACGATGCTCCTCAGTCCTAGGGAAGCACCGTCCTTTAAAAGTATGAGGTGCAGTACCACCGAGATTTTATGGTCTTCCTAAAGTTCACAAGATGGGTGAGGATGAGCGTCTAGAGAACCAATAATGAGCACTATTGGTTCACCAACGTATTTTTCTGCCAAATATTTAGCTTCCTTATTAAAACCGTTCTATGGATTTTATTCAGAGACTTAGCAATATCAGGCTAAACAGTACGGATTTGCTTGTTAGTTTTGACGTGATATCGTTATACACCAAGGTATCTTGAAAGGACTCTTGATCTCTTATCGGCCAACATTTTGGTAAGGACATTACAGCCTTATTTGAACATGTGCTTTTATCATCTTATTTTCAGTTTAATGGTGAATTTTATGAGCAGATTAATGGTGTTGCCATGGGAAGCCCCCTCTGCCCTCTGGTAGCTAATCTCATCATGGAAGACTTCGAGGACAAGGCACTGGACTCAGCAAGTTTTAAACCTACGGTCTTCTGGAGGTACGTGGACGACAAATTTGTGTTATGGCCGCATGGGATGGATGAATTACATCGATTTCTTGAGCATTTGAATTCCACACATGCTAGCATCAAATTTACTATGGAAACAGAGAAAGAGGGCTGCCTTCCCTTTTTGGATGTTGTTGTTCGCCGTAAAGTTGACACATGCAACAGATATTTGCAACTTTCCAGTCTGTGGGTACTGATGTTTCGTCGAACGAGCGGTTGTATATGATTGTGAAGTATGGAGGTATTGCATCAGCATACTCTGAAAGGAACCTAATTGGTATACAGTCTGGACCAGAAGACTTGCTTTTATTGATTTAAGTTGCTTGACTACTCCGAGGATATCTGCTTGTAAGTCACTCATGTTGGCCTCTCCCAAAGATATACACTTTCTGAGGGGACTCCTAACTGCGCAACTGCTATAACATGGGGCTGTGGACAGTGCCTCGCACTTCCGCACAGTACAGCGGCGTTCGTCGGCGACGCGGCCGCGGCAGCGGCAGCGGGTGGGTTTGCGACACCGGGCGGCGGATCCCCAGCTGGTGGGGGCGGCAGTGACCCACGCAATCCCTGCGCGACGCTTCCGTGACCGCCTCCCACGCCCCGTCCATAATTCATGGCCTCCTGCGGTATCGAGCTGAACCCTGAACCCTGGCTGACCCCTCGCGGCCTCCCGCCGCTCCGCAAAGTGGCCCGTTTAGCTCGTCACCGGCCTCCACCCCACCCTCCTCCACCACCAAACGTCACTATCTCGTTTACCGATCGCTGTCATTGCGTACCACGGCGTTTTGCGGCTGGTGACAGCTCCACAAGACTGTGGTATGTAGGTTTAAACGAAGGCGCATTTGGATCAGCTATCACATATAATCAGGCGGTCACCATATACAAGATATCAGAAGTATCCGGACACCATTACATACACTTTAGGCGAACCCGTCGGTACGAAAGGAGGCGGAGATTACTGTGCTGTCAGCAGAGAAGCGCCAACAGCAGGGTGAGTTGGTCGGAGAGCTCCATGACTTCGTAGACTATTCATCGAACATATCAATCAGGGACATTTGGACGCTTCTAAATCCGATCAAGTTGATTGTCGATGGCATTGAGGCGCAGTGCCTTACATCATGCCTATTGGGGTCGCAATAACAGTGAACAGGCGTGCAGTACGTGTCACGTGCAGGACAAGTGGCATCAGATGTCCGAGTGTATATAGAATGAGATTTCCACTCTGCAGCGGATTGTGCGCTGATATGAAACTTCCTGACAGATTAAAACTGTGTGCTGGACCGAGACTCGAACTCGGGACCTTTGCCTTCCGCGGGCAAGTGCTCTACCGACTGAGCTAGCCAAGCACGACTCACGCCCCGTCCTCACAGCTTTACTTCTGCCAGTACCTCGCCTCCTACCTTCCAAACTTCACAGAAGTTCTTCTGCGAACTTTGCAGAAATAGCACTCCTGGAAGAAAGGATATTGCGGAGACATGGCTTAGCCACGGCCTAGGGGATGTTTCCAGAATGAGATTTTCACTTTGCAGCGGAGTGTGCACTGATATGAAACTTCCTGACTGATTAAAACTGTGTGCCGGACGGAGACTCGAACTCGGGACATTTGCCTTTCGCGGGCAAGTGCTCTACCGACTTGCCCGCGAAAGGCAAAGGTCCCGAGTTCGAGTCTCGGTCCGGCACACAGTTTTAATCTGTCAGGAAGTACCGAGTGTATATAGTTTCTATGCGATCTGGTAGCTGACGGACTTTGTTAGAGCTGCAGTCAAAACATTCTCATTATTTGCAGTTCTGTTTGTTTAATTTTCTAATTGTTTATTAATTACTATTATAATTGCGCTTGGTTATGAGAGCGAATGAAGGTCTGAACTTGAAATAATGCTTTATGTAAAGTGTTTATACCATTCATTGAAATAACTGGTCTCACGAGGGATATTTGAGAATGACATGTGTGTTACCCATTCGTGCCGGCTAATTTGCTACAAACTGTTTCGTCATTTTATATTTCTGGGGAAATGAGATTATGATTTCGGTGGAGTAGTTCTGTTACGAGGGAGTTAATTTTATATTTGTCGGTTTTCAAAATTTATTTACGTTAATTTACTGTTCTCACTCAGTGATAAATGTTTCTCTACCAATCAGAAATTAATATATTTGCTCGTTTTTTGGGGGGAACTAGGAACTTCTTTTGTGTAGAGAGATGAGGAGAGTCGCGGCTCGTATCTCATAGTGATAAGATCTACTGATATGCGCTCCGATGAAAATTATTATTAGGTCTACAACTTTGCTTCCGCCGTTTTGCAACAGACACCAGTAGCGGCAAGTGGGGTTCAGGTGGCAGGTCATAGGTGTAATACAATAAGCTTAGGCATCCCTAAACATAATGCCATAAAAATATTAGTCGATTTGTGATTGCATCCTAAGGTTATTCTCGATTAAGTACGTCAACTTACGTACCCATTTCTCGCCATTTGCGGGAAGTTTTAATTTTCTGCTTTAACATGAAGAAATCTGCGTCTTTGGGTCTTAAAATGCTGGGTAAGACCAATGTTGAGGGAACTATTAGTGGAAGAAAGTGCAGAGACTGTTTTCAACGCCTTAAGAACGGTGATTTTCATGTCGAAGACCGGCGTGGTGGCGGAAGACAGAACGTTTTCGTAGCTACTGAAACAGACGAAGACAGTCACAGGACATCACTATCGAAAGCAACTGATGCGTTCGAGCCCAGCACTGAAACACAAACGGCCACATACAGCGATGGAGACATAAAGGTAATTTTGCAGCAGGTCAGTGCTCGATCCCATGTCGCAAAACCCGTCAAAATATACATGCAAACGTTGAAATGACAAGTCCTATCCTTTCCGCCGTATTCTCCAAGCGTTGCTCTCTCTGACTACCACCTTTTTCGATCAATGGCATGCAATCTGGCTGACCAACACTTCTGATCGTATGAACAAGCGCAAAATTGAATCGATTCATGCATCCCCACAAAAGACGCCCAGTTCTCCCGCCACGCGATTCGTATGCTATCCGAAAGATGGGAGAATGTAGTGCCCAGCGATGGGCAATATTGTGAATCACAATTTTTTGTACGTTTTCCACAATAAAGCCCCGAACTTCGAGAAAAAAAGGCCGGAAGCAAAGTTCTAGACCTAGTAGTTTTGTTACAAGGGAATTAATTTTATATTTGTCAGTTTTCAAAATTTATTTATGTTAATTTACTGTTCTCACTCAGTGACAAATGTTTCTCTACCTGTCAGAAATTAGTATACTCGCCGTTTCTTGGGGAACTGGGAACTTCTTTTGTGTAGAGAGATGAGGAGTGTAACGGCTAGGCCCCATCGTGATAAGATCTACTGATATGCGCTCCGATGAAAATTATTAATATTGTGAGATTTAGGTACCAAAGCGTTTGACAAGTGCCGCAAATTGTGGAAGGGAGCTCGATTTAAAGCACAGTGTGTAATATTGAATTTTTGGTGACATTTTAAATTACTAAATTCCGCGTGGTGTGTTGCTTACTCGCGAACGTGAACATTTTGTTACGTGGGTCTGGTTATAGCAACATCTGAAGGAGCAATTCTAAAAGAAACAATCCGTTTATAAACTTTTTGTGAAAGGCATTTCGTAGTTATCATAGAGTGGCTACGGTTATGAATGATGTGTGCGTGTGGACTTTGCAGATTGTGTGCAGGTTAGAGTAAGGCTTGGTAGTAACTGGTGTATGCAAGCTTACCGTAATAAAGCGAAATTTTACGGACATCAATACTTTCATTTAACTATTCCTTCCACAAACGAAACAATTTTGAGTGCGACTTGTGGTCATGGTGTGTACAGCTGCTTTTTCTACAGCTTTTTCCAGTCTAGAACTGCATTTCAGTAACTTCAAGGAGACGTGCGTGATAGAAGAGATTCACCACAAGGTGAGTGGAACTTTGCACCGCTTCGCGTCGCCGCAATATGACTGTGAAATGAAATGCGAAGGAACTGCCCCAGCTATACCAACGCCGGGTAGGCTTCGTGTACGGATGAAGATTGTCTGTCGAGCATTACGGGGAGTTTTTTTAAGTAATCACATAAAATCAGCGTAAGGAATTACTAGTGATTTCCAAAGTGCTAGCTGCACTCAGTCCAGTACAACGACTGTTGCGGGCCTTCGAATAAAAAATGAATGGCCCTCAACTACGTACCCTCAGACACAGAGTTGAAATATTAAAAGTATTGGCTGGTTTTGTTGTCTAGGGGCGGGGCTACGTAGTTGCCGCATTACAAGCCAAATACTGCTGAGTCTACTGTATGCAATAAGAATATACACATGAATCGAATGGTCGAAGGTTCCTATCACTCGGCAATTGCGAATTTTGAATGTAACACAGAAATTAATAAATGCAAGATTGCAATTAAATAAAACCTGCAGGTGCTATTTTTAACGACTTTAAATGACGTGTACGATAGCAGAAGTACGTTTAAGAATGCCGTTTATTACTGCAAAACACTTATTGGTGTCGATGGTCCAGCAATTAAATAAATTATAAGTTGAATACCGGAAACAATAGATTCCTACTTCACGTAATTCGTTATGAACCACAACACAGCTCGCGATATGTTAACTTCAAAACGCATACTACGTCTTCACTGAAGAAGCCACGGAAATCTCACAAGTGCACAAGTCGGCACTACGAAATATTCTCCCACGACCACGCGCAAACTGCTCAACACTCTCCAAGTATTTCCTGCGACCGTCCGTCGCGCCTTCCCGTGACCTCTGCGACCCGATGCTCCTCCCCCACTTCCATACAGTCTCTCCATTGTCTTCGGTAGTCGCCTGCCGTAGTAACGAGCGCTGTGATTGGCTAGAGCACTCCCGCCATGTCTCCAAGCCAACACAGACACACAGACATATTGAAACACATACGAAACACTGGATTTACATTTAAATAACTTGAAATTAAATAAATATTCATACGGATGGACCATAAACACGCTCTAACACACACTATTAAATACATAAACAAATTAAATAACCATATATCAAAGGAATAGAAGCAAAAGGAAGCCAGTAGCCTAATGTCTCCGTGCTTCCTAAAACACAGTAAATATTCGACCAATTTCTTCATGAATAGTATATATCGCAAATAAATTTTCGTGTAAATGTGGAATACTTATGGCCTGACGCGATCAATAGCAATCGGCCACTTTGACCTCCAATAACTCATATAATACTCAAGTTACATCCATGTAATTCATACCACTTTAAGTTTATACTAATAACTTTCTAAAGACACGTCGACCGACAAAATCCGACGAACTATTTAGATTTTGGAAATTCGTTGCTGGGTGTTACTTGTATAATTTACAGTCAGGTAATAAACTTTAAACTAATAAAGAAATTGAAAATCTGGTTACACCATCAGAATCATCGTGCAAATAATGGTAATGTACATGTTTCTTTTTAAGGTATCATGATTCCTTTGGCTATTATTAATTTCTACATGAATTGTGAAATGTCTGCCATTATGGTTTCACAAGTGAACCATCTTTGGCGCTCCCAGCCAACAAATCTCCTTCATCGACACAAAGCACATTCCGCGACACAGCGTCAGCATGGAATTCCCAGCCACGCAGTCAGCCTGGACCACACGCTGGGGCTGCCCCTCTTGCTCCGGGTAATGTTCCGCACCACGCGCTTGCTGACGAGTCCCGGCTTGCCGAGTGGCCCGTGCCGCCACGTCAATTCCGAACTTAGAATATTTTCAGGGCGCCACCATTCGCCCTTTGCTTAACACTGTGGAAGATAATTAGGTAGCGAGTGGTTATATTCAGCTACGCACGCAGGTCCAGTGTGGGCTCTGATTATCGTATCGCAGTGAAACTTGGTAATATTTTAATGGATTTACACTGCAAAAATTTTAGTTCCAATTTTGGCCACCAGGTTCAAATCTTGCCCCGTCAATGCAAGAAAGATGTACAGACAGTCTCCTTATATAGTGAGGTGTGGGTAGAAGAGCTCAAACAAATTAGAAAGGCAAAATGTTTTATTTTATTACTAACCATCGCTTAGAGAGTTTCTTTAACAAGAGCACCGGAGACATCTGCGAGATGCTATAAAGGGGCGGATTTGCTCTGGATCACCAAAACTGGAACTAAATTTTTTGCAGCATGAATCGGTCCCGTATTAACACATGAGCATATATACCAAGTTTCGCTGCCATACCATAATTACAGCCGACACTGGACCTCCGTGAGTGGCTGTACTTAAATTATAACCACCCATACAATGGCCGACAGCTCGTCATAGGCCATCCGCTTCTGTAGTCAGCGCTAAGTCAGAACTTGAGGTGGTGTGAAGGTCGTCTCCAACAGACAGTGGATGACTGGAAACGTGGGATTTGGGGTGATGGATTATGCTGTATCCACTGGCAATGTGACAGAATGTTTTGGGTTTCGCGAATGCCTGGAGAACTTAACTTGTTATTGTTTGTAGTACCAACAGTGAAGCACGGAGGGATCGTGTTATAGTACGGGGATGTTTTCGTGGTAAGGTTGTGGTCCACTTATTATGGCTAAGGAAACGCTAAATGCGGAAAGATATGAACACATTTACGGCATTGCGTATTGCGTACAGTTGATAACCAGTTCGGGAACTCTGATTGTAACAGCGTAACAATGAACTCTGCCATAAAGCAACGTCTGTGAGGCAATGATTTGGGGACAATAACGTTTCTGAAATCGTCTGTCCTCTCCAGAGTCCCGACCGGAAACCAATGAAACACCTTCGGGATGAGTTAGAAAGTCGACTTCTCTACAGATCCCAGAGTCCAAGATGACTACCTTCTCTGGTGTTAGCTCTTCAGGAAGAATGGGCTGCGACTCCTCGACAGAGATTCAGACGCCTCATTGAATGTGTCCCCAGCCGAGATCAGACCGCCATGAAGGTGTAAGGTGACCACACCATATATTAATGTCCATTAATAGATGTTCAGGTTAATTTGATAAGGTAGTGTCAGGTAGTGTCTAGGACCATGAAAGAAGGTTGTATACGTGGAAGAGGCCTGGAGACACTGGAAGGCTTCAGATAGGTTATGTAATGGCAATACAGAGATTTAGGAACCAGGTTTTAAATTGTAAGACATTTCCAGGGGCAGATGTGGATTATGACCACAATCTATTGGTTATGAATTGTAGTTTAAAACTGAAGAAACTGTAAAAAGGTGGGAATTTAAGAAGATGGGACCTGGACGAGCTGAAAGAAACAGAGGTTGTACAGAGTTTCAGAGAGAGCATTAGGGAACGATTGAGAAGAACAGGGGAAAGAAATACAGTACAAGAAGAATGGGTAGCTTTGAGAGATGAAATAGTGAAGGTAGTAGAGGATCAAGTAGGTAAAAAGACGAGGCTAGTAGAAATCCTTGTGTAACAGAAGAGATATTGAATTTAAGTGATGAACGGAGAAAATATAAAAATGCAGTAAATGAAGCAGGCAAAAAGGAATACAAACGTCTCAAAAATGAGATCTCCAGGAAGTCCAAGTGGCTAAGCAGGGATGGCTAGGGGGTAAATGTAAGGATGTAGAGGCATATATCACTAGGGATAAGGTAGATACTACCTACAGGATAATTAAAGAGACCTTTGGAGAACAGAGAACTACTTGTGTGAATACCAAGAGCTCAGATGGAAAATCAGTTCTGAGCAAAAAGGGAAAGCAGAAAGGTGGAAGGAGTATATAGAGGATCTATACAAGGGCGATGTACTTGCGGGCAATATTATAGAAATGGCAGAGGACGTAGGTGAAGATGAAATGGGAGATACGATACTGCGCGAAGAATTTGACGGAGCACTGGAAGACCTACGTCGAAACAAGGCCCCTGGGATTAGACATTAGAACTACTGACAGCCTTGGGACAGCCGTCCTGACAGAACTCTACCATCTGGAGAACAAGATGTATGAGACAGGCTAAATACCCTCAGACTTCAAGAAGAATATAATAATCCCATACTCAAAGAAAGCAGGTGTTGACAGGTGTGAAAATTACAGAACAATCAGTTTAATAAGTCACGGCTGCAAATTACTGACACGAATTCTTTACAGTCGAATGGAAAAACTGATATAAGCCAATCTCGGGAAAGACCATATTGGATTCCGTAGAAATGCTGGAACATGTGAGGCGATATTAACCCTACGACTTATCTTAGAAGACAGATTAAGGAAAATCAAACCTATGTTTCTAGCATTTGTAGACTCAGAGAAAGCTTTTGACAATCTTGACTGGAACACAGTCTTTCAAATTCTGAAGGTGGCAGGAGTTAAACACAAGGACCGAAAGGCTATTTACAATTTGTGCAGAAACTAGATGGCAGTTATAAGAGTTGAGCGGCATGAGAGGGAAGCAGTGGTTGGGAAGGAAGTGAGACAGATTTGTAGCCTATCCCCGATGTTATTCTATCTTTATATTGAACAAGCAGTAAAGGAAACAAAAGAAAAATTTGGAGTAGGAATTAAAATCCATGAAGAAGAAATAAAAACTTTGAGGTTCTCCGATGACATTGTAATTCTGTCAGAGACATCAAAGGACTTGGAAGAGCAGTGGAACAGAATGGACAGTGTCTTGAAAGGAGGATATAAGATGAACATCAACAGAAGCAAAACGAGGATAATGGAATGTAGTCAAATTAAATCGGGTGATGCTGAGGGGATTAGATTAGGAAATGAGACACTTAAAGTAGTAAAGGAGTTTTGCTATTTGGGGAGGAAAATTACTCATGACGATCGAAGTAGGAAGGATCTAAAATATAGACTGGCAATGGCAAGAAAAGCGTTTCTGAAGAAGAGAAATTTATTAACATCGAGTATAATTTTAGTGTCAGAAAGTCTTTTCTCAAAGCATTTGTATGGAGTGTAGTCATGTCTGGATGTGGAACGTGGACGATAAATAGTTTGGACAAGAAGAGAATAGAAGCTTTCGAAATGTGGTGCTACAGAAGAATGCTGAAGATTAGATGGGTAGATCACATAACTAATGAGGAGGTATTGACTAGAATTAGGGAGAAGAGAAATTTGTGGCACGCCTTGACTAGAAGAAGGGATTGGTTGGTAGGACATGTCACCAATTTAGTATTGAAGGGCTGTGTGGAGGGTAAAAATCGTAGAGGGAGACCAAGAGATGAATACACTAAGCAGATTCAGAAGGATGTAGGTTGCAGTAGGTACTGGGAGATGAAGAAGCTTGCACAGGATAGAGTAGCATGGAGAGCTGCACCAAACCCGTCTCTGGACTGGAGACCACAACAACAACAACAACAGTGTCTATTTGTCTGGCTTGCACCCTATGAACTGACAGATACGGCTCCTATTACACGAAGTTTATTTAAGCCGCATGTTAAAGTCTTGAAGTTTGATAGAGCCCAGATCTCTAGCTCTTAACATTATCCTTAATGCAGAGGTTTAAGATTGGCCCGCATGCGATTTCGGTTCGCTGATAAGATAAGAGAGATTAGGGCTCGTACAGAGGCATATAGGCAGTCATTTTTCCCTCATTCTGTTTGGGAGTGGAAGATGCTAGTTGTGGTACGAGGTACCCTCCGCCACGCTCCGTATGGTGGATTGCGGTGTATGTATGTAGGAAGACCTGGGTAAACAATGCGCGTCTTAGATTTTTGTTCATAAAGCTCTGAATTTTTTTGGACGGAAAGAACAATCAGTGACGCGGTCGTTGGGCTCTATCCACACCATGGGCACAGTGAACAACGCCACATTCTCTTTATCTTTCCGCCACTGTATTAGTTTGCAGTAACATGTAGCACAACAGAAATGTGGCACCCCTTCTTTATCTTGGTCTCCTACCTCTACTCAAAAGTCATGTTTATGTGCTTGCTTTACAAATGTTGAAATTTTCTTGCTATTTCCGACAAAGGTGAACTTCCCACAGATATAGCAGAAGTTCTCTGGCTTATATCGACATCCACGACGACGTGACAGTTCTGAAAATTTAAAAATACCTCTTCAGTAATACACGTGTACTACATTAAGCGTAGAGAACTAGAGAAACGCTGATATGTAAAAACAAGCAGTCAATTTACCTTCAGCAACAGGCTAAATCAGTTTAAACACAGGATCTTATAAGTTCAACTGTGCTCGGAAATATGACAGACGGTTGTTACTTGTCAGCCAAAACACCCACTCGTTACGACTGACACAAATAACGGCGAACAACACTGCTATAAACTCGACGCACCTGCCTCTGGGAAGCGCGAATATTTACTGCCGAGGCAACGACCGGCTGTCGCCGTTAGAGTTAATGAGCTATTGCAGGAGGTATTAATGACATAGATGAGGCGGGGGATGACACAATTAGGTCTGATTCTTCCCACCTGCTGTTGAACAAGAAATTGTCACGTTCCATCACTACTGCACTACTGGATGCGGCAACATACCAGTATTTCTTTATAACATCACTTTGTTTGTCATGAATTATATATACACTACCGGCCATTAAAATTGCTACACCACGATGATGACGTGCTACAGACGCGAAATTTAACCGACAGGAAGAAGAAGGTGTGATATGCAAATGTTTAGCTTTTCAGAGCACTCACACAAGGTTGGCGCCGGTGGCGACACCTACAACGTGCTGACATGAGGAAAGTTTCCAACCGATTTCTCATACACAAACAGCAGTTGACCGCCGTTGCCTGGTGATACGTAGTTGTGATGCCTCGTGTAAGGAGGAGAAATGCGTACCATCACGTTTCCGACTTTGATAAAGGTCGGATCGTAGCCTATCGCGTTTGCGGTTTATCGTATCGCGACATTGCTGCTCGCGTTGGTCGAGATCCAATGACTGATAGCAGAATATGGAGTCGGTGGGTTCAGGAGGGTAATACGGAACGCCCAACGGCCTCGTATCACTTGCAGTCGAGATGACAGGCATCTTATCCGCATGGCTGAACGGATCGTGCAGCCACGTTCGATCCCTGAATCAACAGATGGGGACGTTTGCAAGACAACAACCATCTGCACGAACAGTTCTACGACGTTTGCAACAACATGGACTATCAGCTCGGAGACCACGGCTGCGGTTACCCTTGACACTGCATCACAGACATGAGCGCCTGCGATGGAGTACTCAACGACGAACCTGTGTGCACCAATGGCAAAACGTTATTTTTACGGATCAGTCCAGGTTCCGTTTACAGCATCATGATGGTCGCATCCGTGTTTGGCGACATCGCGGTGAACGCACATTGGAACCGTGTATTCGTCATCGCCATACTGGCTTAGCATTCAGCATGAGGGTATGGGGGGGGGGGCATTGGTTACACGTCTCGGTGACCTCTTGTTCGTATTGACGGCACTTTGAACAGTGGACGTTACATTTCAGATGTGTTACGATCCGTAGCTCTACCCCTTATTCGATCCCTGCGAAACCTTACATTTCAGCAGGATAATGCACGACCGCATGTTGCAGGTCCCGTACGGGCCTTTCTGGATACAGAAAATGTCGCGACTGCTGCCCTGGCCAGCACATTCTGCAGATCTCTCACCAATTGAAAATGTCTGGTCAATGGTGGCCGAACTACTGGCTCGTGACAATACGCTTGTCACTACTATTGACGGCCGGCCGGTGTGGCCGTGCGGTTCTAGGCGCTTCAGTCTGGAACAGCGCGACCGCTGTGGTCGCAGGTTCAAATCCTGCCTCGGGTATGGATGTGTGTGATGTCCTTAGGTTAGTTAGGTTTAAGTAGTTCTAAGTTCTAGGGGACTGATGACCACAGATGTTAAGTCCCATAGTGCTCAGAGCCATTTGAACCATTTTTTTGAACTACTCTTGATGAACAGTGGTGTTGTGTTGAAGCTGCACGGGCAGCTGTACCTGTACACACCATCCAACGCCAGAGCTGGTTGTTAACTGCAAATTGCGTGAAAATGTAATGACATGTCAGTTCTAGTATAATATATTTGTCCAAAGAATACCGGTTTATCATCTGAATTTCTTCGACAACGATATTTTGTTTACAGATTTGAATTTCCCATGGTAAAGTGGTCTAGAAGCACACACTTCAATATCAGAAATGGAGCCCTTGTCGAACAGTGTAATCAGTAATGAATGGACCTATTCGTCACGGAGCTGAGGATATATGCCAGGAGAATTGTATACAGCGTGAGGTGCAAACCAAAGGAAAACGATGTACCATTTTTATTGAAACAATAACAATGTTGTACAAGGTTAAAAGCTAGTATGCAATTCGAAGTAGTTAATTAAATCGCTTCAGAACCGGGCGAAAGGTATGGCTAACGGGTCGGTACAATACCGACATAGGCGTCAGCTCTGCGTGGGAATTAAACAGTTAGCAGAGCGAACGAAGCACAAATAGAGTCCGCATTCGCAATCACAAGAAAGAGCTTTGTTCGGATTGATATCACAGGGCCAGAGACATTAAAAATGTTAATGGAATGAAAAGCGAAGATCATGATCTTATAAACCCCTTCCTCGGTAAAGTGAATGCTGACCTACGACGACCAGGAGTGGCAGATGGCACTGGAATCGCTGTGGCAGTGGAGCCACTGTACAGTGGCTGGTCCCAACAGCAAAAGAGAATATACGAATTTAACTCAAAGCAAACATGACTGTTGTACTAAACGTTATGTACCTTGAAGCAGAACGGCCACACTGAGGTACTGCCCTCCAGGTTATGTCTCTTTCTCGTTATCTTTAAAAACTTCGAAGTTGTTACAAGCCCTGTTTCTGAAGATGACGGACTTCACTTCCACTATTCTACAATCGAAGTAGCCAGTAGCAGCTGTAGTAATCGAAGTTGAAAGTCAGTCACTTTGTAGTTTAATTATATTCCTTTCATTTCGACTACACTTCATCATCCTCCTTACAGCCCGGACTTACCGCCCTGCGATTTCCATTTATACGGACAGCTTAAAGAAGCCCTAGGTGGCCGACGATTTGAAGATGACGAGAGTGTGGAAGACATTCAGCGCAACTGGCTGGTGACGCGGCCCATTTCTTCTTATGATGAGGGCATCAAAAAGCTGCCCATACGCAGGGACAAATGCATTTCCAAACCGGGAGACTATGTGGAAGATAAATTATAATCGTCTCGATTTTTTCAATAAATCAGTTTAAATAAAAAATAAAATTCCGTTTATATTTGATCCGCCCTTGTATACAGGGAGGTCAGAAAATGTGTGAAATGATTGTAGGGATGTTACGGGGCAGGTTGTACTGAGACATAAATGTCAAGAAAGAAATTCGATACGTTGCGCCGTTTCCGAGTTATTTAGCAGTGAAGTTAGCCAATCAGATCGTCGCGCGCGGAAATTCAAGTTTCAGCAAACGAGACAAAGCACTGGTTGGTCAACACCGCCCCTGGCAGGCCGCTTGAGTGTGAGCGCGCGACGCCCCGATTGGCTAAATTCTACGCTAAATAACTCGGAAACGAAGCAACGTATCGAATTTCTTTCTTGACATTTATGTCTCAGTACAACCTGCCCTGTAACGTCCCTACAAGCATTTCACACATTTTCTGACCACCCTGTATATATTACTCTGGAAGCAACTGATGATGTTTTGCAGAGGGTAGATAATGCAAAGTATCACGTCCGCCCCCGCCCCCCCTCCTCTTCCTATTCTAATCGCGGATGATACGTGGGTGCAAAGTTTTTTGGTATGACCCTGGATTTCTATAGTTTTAGAGCAGTGAACATTGAGTAGTCATTATATAAGATGTATGTTGGGGAAAACACTTTATTTTTTTAAAACGTGCATACTGGGGACTTCGTGTGTGAGGCTCTCGACAATTCACAGCGTCCTTCATGCAAAGTAGCCCACTGCACTATGGAGAGCAACTCTGAGAACCTTTCACGGTGGCTTTGTAAAACTATAACGAGTAGTACAGCTCTTCTCTGGATCTTTTCCATCTCTTCCGTTAATCTTGTTTAGTTTCAGAATGGTGAACAATAGTCAGGAACTGGGAGAACGACAATTTTTGTAGGCCATCTTTTTTATGCACGAAGAAAACTTCCTTAAAAATTTGTCAGTAGGTCTTGAGTCGTACCATTACACTTATTTATGTTTACATTCAGCTGCCAGCCTTTGGACCAAGTG
The DNA here is from genome assembly GCF_023864345.2 of Schistocerca serialis cubense. Taxonomy (NCBI): domain Eukaryota; kingdom Metazoa; phylum Arthropoda; class Insecta; order Orthoptera; family Acrididae; genus Schistocerca; species Schistocerca serialis. The sequence goes on from NC_064642.1 coordinate 48,170,519, forward strand.
CTGATCACCTGTAAGTCACTCTGTATTTTCTAACAAATTTCTGACTATGACACCTTCCTGTACAGCGCCTTCTGCTAGCAACCTCACAAGACTAAGATATTATCCGTCTGGTCATCTACATACATAGTACGTAAATTCACTATTCTCTGGAAAATATTTCAAGCACCATAAGGAAGACAGCACAACTTACATCACTCTCATCTGGGACAACACTATCATAATACGGTGACATGCGTCGTATGCTACCTTTTGCTTCTGATAATGACTTCTCCCTGTTAGCGACATATCAACTTTCGTATGCTATGAAGTATTTAACACGATTGTTTATTTGTGCTGATTTTCCGTATGTCGATATTTCGTTTACCATGTGACTGTGGTCAAATACACTCTAGGAATGGAAATGAAGTCCCATTCTTCTTGACAGAGCGTAGGGGAACGATGCGGGAGACCCGCACCGCCGTACTAGGTAAGGTTCTAATGGAGGTGGTTTGCCGTTGCCTTCCTCCGACCGTAATGGGGATGAATGACGACGATGAAGGCGACATAACAACACACAGTCATCTCGGGGCAGATGAAAATCCCTGACCCCGCTGGGAATCGAAACCGGGACCCCACGCTCGGGAAGAGAGAACGCAACCGCGAGACCACGAGTTGCGGACCACTTTAAGAAAAAAAAGAAAAAGCGGCACTTCACGGAAGAATTACCCGAATCGGAAGGAAATCGGTAGTTGTAGCGTACGTGAACAGAGGAACAAATTTTTATAATTCCAGAGAAATTGGATGGTTTATTCAAGAGAAAGAGCTTCACAAATTGAGCAAGCCAATAATGCGTTGATCCACCTCTTGCACAATATATATATAGCCTAGAACCGCTCGACCACGGCAGCCGGCTAAACAAATGGGTACCACACCACTCACATAGCTATATTAATGGGAGGGGTACTCTTCTAGCTATGAATGGAAACAAATGGGCACTGTAACAAATAAATTTATTGACTCAGAACATGAAAGTTACCCACTGCCGTTTTAAAAAACCATTAATAACCGAATAAGGGAATTCAAGTGAAAGCATAACCTTGGTACAGGTGGGTAGGCAGGATAAAACTCAGTTAATAACTCTCAGATACGGGCAGTGACTGAGTGAGTTATTAACTAAGGGTAGAAAGTACAGGGGAAGATAGGAGTGAACGCTGCTAGATTGCCAAAATGCGCTTTGAGAGCAACAAAATGGATGTGGGACTTGACGGTCACGCACTCGCCTCCTGAGGGGAACGAGTCAGATTCATTTCAGAACTGCTTCGGCGGTGCTACGAGCGCCATATTACGTGTTGGTCAGTTCGTATACAAACAGCAACAGCTATAAGATACGATATCCGCCCTCCTTTAGTAAGTGGAGCTGAAATGCAGACACCTCCCCAGCCGAAGCAAGGCCTGTCACTAAAGTCGTCTCTCTTGACCAAAGCCTAAAGAAAAGGCGTCACTGAACGAAGAGCTAAAGCGAAGTGTTTCCACTAAGAGCCGTCTGAAACTCGTCTGTCTTGCTGCCAGAACTGGAAATCACTGCCAAATGAAAGCACAGATTCCAAGTTCCTACGGACGAAAAATGTGTAACAGCGTTAAACAAGCTTCTATACTTTTCTGTCAGATTATACCTCAGACAATCGCTCAGAGGCGGGTAGCTAGAGGCAGGAGATTTCTCCCACTCCACGACGCGATTCTGAAATGGACACATGAGAATCTCTGCACGTAGGCACAGAGCAAAGGCGCGAGCGCTGCCGAAAATGCTGCGTGACCCAATAAGGAGGCTGTATTCTGAAAGTTTGAACTGGACGTTACTCCGAGGCATTATAACGAACCCTGACCAGAGCTACACCTGCCGAGATATCTCTTATTTGACTAATAGGACTCCGGTGAAAGGTTCGATGTTTCCTTCGATAGAGGAATGTGTGTTCCCTATCCCTTCTGCGGGATGAGAAGGCCAGGAGTCTCTCTATCTGCCGAAGGGCCACTGCCCAAGTGTAGCGGCAAATCCGTCTTAAGAGAGACTATAATCCTGCGCATCCATCTTCTGAGCTTCCCACTCTTTGTAACCACCACCAGCTACGTAAGAAAGGCAGAAGTAAAGCGAAAAAACAGACGTCTCGCAACTCTAATCTACACTACTTGCCATTAAAATTGCTACACCAAGAAGAAATGCATATGATAAACGGGTATTTATTGAACAAATATATTATACTAGAACTGAATGTGATTACATTTTCATGCAATTTGGGTGCATAGATCCTGAGAAATCAGTACCCAGAACAACTACCTCTAGCCGTAATAACGGCCTTGATACGCCTCGGCATTCACTCAAACAGAGCTTGGACTGCGTGTACAGGTACAGCTGCCCGTGCAGCTTCAACACGATATCACAGTTCATCAAGAGTAGTGACTGGCGTATTGTGATGAGCCAGTTGCTCGGCCACCATTGACCAGACGTTTTCAATTGGTGAGAGATCTGGAGAATGTGCTTTCCAGGGCAGCAGTCGCGACATTTTCTGTATCCAGAAAGGCCCGTACAGGACCTGCAACATGCGGTCGTGCATTTTCCTGCTGAAATGTAGGGTTTCGCAGGGATCGAATGATGGGTAGAGCTACGGGTCGTAACACATCTGAAATGTAGCGTCCACTGTTCAAAGTGCCGTCAATGCGAACAAGAGGTAACCAAGATGTGTAACCAATGGATCCCCATACCATCATGCCGGGTGATACACCAGTATGGCGATGACAAATACATGCTTCCAATGTGCGTTCACCGCGATGTCGCCAAACACGGATGCGACCATCATGATGCTATAAACAGAACCTGGATTCATCCGAAAAATGGCGTTTTGCCATTCATGTACCCACGTTCGTCGTTGAGTACACCATCGCAGGTGCTCCTGTCTGTGATGCAGCGTCAAGGGTAAGCGCAGCCATGGTCTCCGATCTGATAGTCCATGCTGCTGCAAACGTCGTCGAACTATTCGTGCAGATGGTTGTTGTCTTGCGAACGTCCCCACCTGTAGACTCAAGGATCGAGACGTGGCTGCACGATCCGTTACAGTTATGCGGATAAGATGCCTGTCATCTCGACTGCTAGTGATACGAGGCCGTTGGGATACAGAACGGCATTCCGTATTACTCTCCTGAACCCACCGATTCCATATTCTGCTAACAGTGATTGGATCTAGACCAACGCGACTAGCAGTGTCGCGATACGATAAACCGCAGTCGCGATAGGCTACAATCTGACCTTTATCAAAGTCGGAAATGTGATGGTACGGATTTCTGCTCCTTTCACAAGGCATTACAACAACGTTTCACCAGGCAACGCCGGTCAACTGCTGTTTGTGTTTGAGAAACCGGTTGGAAACTTTCCTCATGTCAGCACGTTGTAGGTATCGCCACCGGCGCCAACCTTGTGTGAATGCTCTCAAAAGCTGATCATTTGCATATCACAGCATCTTCTTCCTGTCGGTTAAATTTCGCGTCTGTAGCACGTCATCTTCGTGGTGTATCAATTTTACTGGCCAGTAGTGTATCTCTGCAATTACAGTGCAGTGTACCGAACTATTAATTGAACAAGGGAATTTGCATATTGACCTCTGAAATATGTTAGTGGACAGTTTCAAGGAAAAATGGCCACTTTGTATTATTATCACTGAAAGCGATGTCTCATTCAGTAAGCCAAGGAGAAATTCTATATAATTCATTCAGTATTACCTTACAATCTCGTCCACATGTGACTCCCTGCTGTGGACCTCACAGTTGGCTGCAAACAATTTAAAAACTGCTCGAACAGTCCACGGGTATACTGCCGGTTCATAGTGTCCAGCTGGCACAATATTTCGGCGATCAGACATGTCTCCATCGTCAGGTGCGCTGACGATGGAGACATGCCTGATCGCCGACGAAATATTGTGCCCGTTGGGCACTATGAACCGGCAGTATACCCGTGGACTGTTCGAGCAACAAATACGCCGGGAGAAAACTGAAGAATCACAATTTAAGAACTGTCCATTTAAGTACAGTACATGGGGAAGAACATGGGTCAGATGAGGGGCATTCAATAAGTAAAGCGACGTTTTTTTATCTCGGACAGTGCTGGTGGAAAAAATAAGAATTTATTCTGCAACATCTTGGAATATTCCCGCTTCAGTCCCTATAATTTTCATTTAGTTCCGAAAGGTGGCGGCGCTATACGTAGCCACCATTATGCCGTCTGTAACGGCGATGCGTTTACCAAATAGAGAGCTATTACGGAGTTTCTTTTGACGGAAAACAACAGCATCGCAGATATTCATAGGTGCTTGCAGACTGTCTACGTAGAAGTGGCAGCGAAGAAAAGCGCGACGAATCGTTGGGCGAAGAGTCTCTCAGCATCGCACCGAGGTCGCGCAAACCCTTCCGATCTCCCGCGTGCTGACCGGCTGCAAACATCTCTGGCTCCTGAAATGTTGGAACGTGCGGACACCCTCATTAGAGGTGATCGCTCGATCACAATCGGACACCTCGCTACTCAACTGGACGTCTCTGTTGGCAGTGCTGACACACTCGTCCACCACTTCTGGTACTCAAAGGAGTGTGCCAGCTGCGTTGCTCGCTGCCAAACAGAATACAATAAATGACAAAGAAGGAACGCGTGTGTGGAATTGCTTGCGCGTTACGAGGCTGATCTGACAATTTTTGGTCGAACGTCGTCACAGGCGATGAAACATGCGTTCATCACTTCGAACCGCAAACAAAACGGAAATCTATGCATTAGCGCCACATCACCTCTCCTCCGAGGGAAATTTTCAACGCTGCACTCTCAGCCGGTTAAGTCACGGTGACAGTATTCTAGGGCTCTGAAGGGTTATTCTGTTTGATGTCCTCCTTCATGGTGCAACCGGCAGCTATGATCCACAAGCTGCGACATTGTCGCGAAAAAACAGTGACCCGTATATACAATAAGTTTCCCTTTATTTACGTCTATGGTCACAAACTTTTTGTTAACAGATTATCGGTTTCGGTCTTTAATGACCATCATCAGATCTGCAGCAAAAATGGGAAAAACATAAATACACTCGCATATTGTCTACAGCTTAAAAACAATACATAGACCATAATGAAAAGTAGTACTGGTAATATATACATTTGTGCGCTTTAAGTATGAAGAAGCATACCTGTTTCATAAAAACAAAGTCCTAATGTACTGCAGCCATAGTGGCATCATCAAATGTCAAACGCAGAATCAGCACCAGCATCGTCAAATGCATATAAATAACATCATATGCATGAGTCATGTTGTCAGTAGCACTACTGTTTAAAACAAGCTGTCGAACGGTAGCCACAAGATGTTTGTGTTGTAAGTTCACCAGATGTCGCTAATGTCGGAATGCACTAGTTTTCAATAATCAATTGAAACAGGGAAGATAAGGAGGGGGGGATACAGTAGTTGAAGTCTGTAATGAACTTATAACGTATAAAAGGCATTACAGTAATAAAAAGGAATAAAAAGAAGAACATGACCAAAGTAAGATTGTTAAAAAGAGGAAGAGTTAAGAAACTGGTTGACATGTAGTCCAGTGCCAATATTATAGATAATGACATAAATATTAAACACCGTCGACAGTACACCGGATAATATTAAACAGCCATAAAACAAATGGCTAAAGGAGCCACAAATGAAAGAAAACACAGTGCTGCACATAGTCAGCGCCCTCTGTTAGCGCTAACTCCAGAATTCCGCACAGGCGGGAAGTGGTTGGAGGAACGTGACCGGCACAGGGCCCCTCGTTCCCAGCGACACTCCGTTGCAAGAAACGAATGATAAAATTCCGTGACAGCGGATGACCCACATTATCTGGTTAATGCAGTCTATGAAATGAATAGAGAAGGTACAAGAACATACTAGAGTCATACGCAAAACGTACGAAAACGAAGTAAATATGTGAGGCACTCGATACTCGGTGAAATTATCAACACACTATATATAACAGAGGCATGTAGCGATTAGAGAACACAGATTCCTACACATTTTTTTCCTCCACTGTTGTGCCCCAAGGTTCCGTCTTTTGCACCTTCTGTATACAGCGGACATGCTGCCGCCTTCATCCCCCCATCCACTTTCTCCAGTACTCCGATGACACCGCCTTTCTTGCCCTTGCCCCCACCCTGCAGCGCTCCCAACACCTTCTCCAGTCCCGTCTTGACCAGTTCACCACTTGATGCAACAGGTGGTTGCTTAAGGTCAATCCTTGCAAAACCCAGGCGATCACTGTAGGCAAAACCACCGCTTCCTTCCGCCTCCTAGATTTCTGTATTACCATCTATGGCCGTCCTATCGTGCTCACCCCCACCCTTAAGTACCTTGGCGTCACCCTCGACTGTCGCATCTCCTGGACCCCCCACCTCCGAACAATCCAAGCCAAGGCACGCTCCTGACTCCGTCTCCTCAAGCTCCTTTCCGGCCGTACGTGAGGTCTGGACCCCTCCACCATCCTCCATACCTATAAATCCCTCATTCGCCCTATCCTTTGCTACACCCACCCTGCCTGGATCTCCGCTCCCCCTACCTTTTACAAATCCCTTTAGATCCTAGAACGCCATGTTCTTCGCTTCGCCTATCGCATCCGTCTCCCCTCTCCCACGCGGATCCTGTATGACCTTATTCCGTTCCCCCACCTCCTCCTTTTCCTCGTATGGATACGGATCCTCTACACCTCCTGTAAACTCGATCCTCCACACCCGCTGGTCTCTCCCATCCTCTCCCGCACCCGTCCACTGCGGCACCTGTATTTCCACGTCCCACCTGCTCTCCATCTCTCCACTCACCATACCCTCTCCCAAGGTGGCTTCCGTCAGCTCCCCCTCCCTGATGATGCCCTCCTCCCCTCCATCTACCCCTCCTACCAGCTTTGATCCTCCCTCCCTCTTCCTGTGTTTGTTCCTATGGGCACCCTCTCTCCCTTCTCTCCCCCTTCCCTCCCTTTCTCCCTACTCCTCCCCTGGGATTCCCCTACCCCCATACCTCCATTCCTCCTACCATCTCCTCTGCCATTGGCATCTTTGCTCTCCCTCCCCCACCCCTTCTTCCCCTCTTGGCAGGTCCCCGGACTCGCACACATTACGTGGACATTCGCGCGCCGGAAATCATCGCCTAGTGTTTGTGTGTGGCGTCGTGTTCGTGCTGAAGTGTTCCAGTGTTCATTCGTTTGTGCTCCAACGTTCGCGTGTGCCATCTATCATCTCTGTGCGTGTCCACGTACCTGAACATTCTTATCTTGGACTCTGCGCCCGTGAACTGCTCCGTGTGTTTTAATTTTGTATGTCTACGTCTGTATATCCACCCTGTCTGTTCTACGACTATCTTCTTTTGTATCTTTAGTTTTATCTGTGGCCGAAGAGCGGCGTAATATGCCACTGCTGGCCTACCTGTATCAGGTGTGAAAATAATAAAGAAAAGAAGGTGACGATTAGAGTAAAACATTGTTAAATAAAGCAGCTATTATACACTCCTGGAAATGGAAAAAAGAACACATTGACACCGGTGTGTCAGACCCACCATACTTGCTCCGGACACTGCGAGAGGGCTGTACAAGCAATGATCACACGCACGACACAGCGGACACACCAGGAACCGCGGTGTTGGCCGTCGAATGGCGCTAGCTGCGCAGCATTTGTGCACCACCGCCGTCAGTGTCAGCCAGTTTGCCGTGGCATACGGAGCTCCATCGCAGTCTTTAACACTGGTAGCATGCCGCGACAGTGTGGACATGAACCGTATGTGCAGTTGACGGACTTTGAGCGAGGGCGTATAGTGGGCATGCGGGAGGCCGGGTGGACGTACCGCCGAATTGCTCAACACGTGAGGCATGAGGTCTCCACAGTACATCGATGTTGTCGCCAGTGGTCGGCGGAAGTTGCACGTGGCCGTCGACCTGGGACCGGACCGCAGCGACGCACGGATGCACGCCAAGACCGTAGGATCCTACGCAGTGCCGTAGGGGACCGCACCACCACTTCCCAGCAAATTAGGGACACTGTTGCTCCTGGGGTATCGGCGAGGACCATTCGCAACCGTCTCCATGAAGCTGGGCTACGGTCCCGCACACCGTTAGGCCGTCTTCCGCTCACGCCCCAACATCGTGCAGCCCGCCTCCAGTGGTGTCGCGACAGGCGTGAATGGAGGGACGAATGGAGACGTGTCGTCTTCAGCGATGAGAGTCGCTTCTGCCTTGGTGCCAATGATGGTCGTATGCGTGTTTGGCGCCGTGCAGGTGAGCGCCACAATCAGGACTGCATACGACCGAGGCACACAGGGCCAACACCCGGCATCATGGTGTGGGGAGCGATCTCCTACACTGGCCGTACACCACTGGTGGTCGTCAAGGGGACACTGAATAGTGCACGGTACATCCAAACCGTCATCGAACCCATCGTTCTACCATTCCTATACCGGCAGGGGAACTTGCTGTTCCAACAGGACAATGCACGTCCGCATGTATCCCGTGCCACCCAACGTGCTCTAGAAGGTGTAAGTCAACTACCCTGGCCAGCAAGATCTCCAGATCTGTCCCCCATTGAGCATGTTTGGGACTGGATGAAGCGTCGTCTCACGCGGTCTGCACATCCAGCACGAAAGCTGGTCCAACTGAGGCGCCAGGTGGAAATGGCATGGCAAGCCGTTCCACAGGACTACATCCAGCATCTCTACGATCGTCTCCATGGGAGAATAGCAGCCTGCATTGCTGCGAAAGGTGGATATACACTGTACCAGTGCCGACATTGTGCATGCTCTGTTGCCTGTGTCTATGTGCCTGTGGTTCTGTCAGTGTGATCATGTGATGTATCTGACCCCAGGAATGTGTCAATAAAGTTTCCACTTCCTGGGACAATGAATTCACGGTGTTCTTATTTCAATTTCCAGGAGTGTATCTATTATGTTACCCTCAGGAAACTGGAGAAATGACTTCAGCGAGTTCGTCGCCACGAAAGGGGAAACGAACTACTTATTCATGACAGTGCAAGGCCTCACACACGTCTGCATATCTGACAGGATCTCACAAAACACCATTGGCCTGTTCTTCCGCATCCAGCCCACAGTACTTGTCTCGCACCTCCCGACTTCAGTCTATACGGCCCAATAAAGGATGCACTCCGCAGGAAGCTGTATGCACCTGATGCGGAGGTCATTGATGCAGCAAGACGTTGTCTCTGGCGTCGACCAGTAGAGTGATACCAAGGGGGTATACATCCCCTCCCAGTAAGGTGGCGTAAGGCCGTCACATTGAACAGATGTTATGTTTAAAACTAAACCAACTAGCCAAAAAAGTGGGGCATAAAAAAATGTCGCATTACTTCTTAATGGGGCCCGGATTTTAATGACAAGTCATATTTTTTTCTGAACTATAGGGTGAATTTTAGAACAATTTATACACAAATCTAGACATTTTAGCGTCGAAAAATGTATTTTGATTGTGCATATAAAGTCGTATTTCAACAAATTTTAGTAATAGACCGTCTTGCGGCTAAATTTTAATATAATAGGTCATATTTCCGTCAACTTTTCCAAAAATGCATATAGCGTTTTCTCGTATCTTACGGGACACACGAATAAGAAAATGAATATGTTGCTCTCGAGACAATATTTAACGTGGTATTATGAAAGATAAACAAATTAGTACATAGCTTTATTTCTCAGATCTGTAGCAGGAAATCAGTGTACCACAACAATCGTTTCGCGAACATAAAACATTGTTGTGCAGAGTCGACAATACGCTCTCAGAGCCAACAAAGGCGGCTTCTGCCGTAATAATCATCACAGTCGTACAGGTGTTCCCAGTAACCAGTTTGAATACAGTCTTTGCCTTGTTCAACATGCCTAAAGCAAAGTGCCCCGACAGCGTGAAGTTGCGAGGATATGTTCGAGAATTTGGAGAGAAGTTCTTTAGTACTGATGGGAAAATATTATTTTGTAAACTGTGTGAAGTTAGTGCAGAAAAGCGCTTTAATGTGCAACAACAGTGTAATACCGCTAAACATACCAGCTGTGTGAAACGAAGTGCTGAAAATAACAGTAGGCAAACGCTGTTATTTGAACAGACAGGTCAATCGTCAACCGTGCAATCATTCTGCAAGGATTTGTGTGAGATGATGGTGTCCTGCAACATCCCATTAGAAAAGCTGAAGAATCCATGCTTCAGACGGTTCTTGGAGAAGTACACGACACATCCAGTTCCAGATCAGATCAATCTACATTGAGAAAGAACTATTTATCCGTATGCTACAATACGAAATACGAAATACGAATTACTATTGCTGAGCAAAAGATCTGACTGTCGATAGATGAAACTATTGATATTAGTGGGCGATATATTGCAAATGTTGTTGTTGCTGTTCTAAAAGTTGATGGCCCTGGACATGTTCCTACTAACGTGTGGAGCTCTCGACAGAGTAAAGAATCTACATCTACATCTATACTCCGCGAGCCACCTTACGGTGTGTGGCGGAGGGTACTTATTGTACCACTATCTGATCCCCCCTTCCCTGTTCCATTCACGAATTGTGCGTGGGAAGAACGACTGCTTGTAAGTCTCCGTATTTGCTCTAATTTCTCGGATCTTTTCGTTGTGATCATTACGCGAGATATATGTGGGCGGTAGTAATATGTTGCCCATCTCTTCCCGGAATGTGCTCTCTCGTAATTTCGATAATAAACCTCTCCGTATTGCGTAACGCCTTTCTTGAAGTGTCCGCCACTGGAGCTTGTTCAGCATCTCCGTAACGCTCTCGCACTGACTAAATGTCCCCATGACGAATCGCGCTGCTTTTCGCTGGATCATGTCTATCTCTTCTATTAATCCAACCTGGTAAGGGTCCCATACTGATGAGCAATACTCAAGAATCGGACGAACAAGCGTTTTGTAAGCTACTTCTTTCGTCGATGAGTCACATTTTCTTAGAATTCTTCCTATGAATCTCAACCTGGCGCCTGCTTTTCCCACTATTTGTTTTATGTGATCATTCCACTTCAGATCGCTCCGGATAGTAACTCCTAAGTATTTTACGGTCGTTACCGCTTCCAATGATTTACCACCTATGGCATAATCGTACTGGAATGGATTTCTGCCCCTATGTATGCGCATTATATTACATTTATCTACGTTTAGGGAAAGCTGCCAGCTGTCGCACCATGCATTAATCCTCTGCAGGTCCTCCTGGAGTACGTACGAGTCTTCTGATGTTGCTACTTTCTTGTAGACAACCGTGTCATCTGCAAATAGCCTCACGGAGCTACCGATGTTGTCAACTAAGTCATTTATGTATATTGTAAACAATAAAGGTCCTATCACGCTTCCCTGCGGTACTCCCGAAATTACCTCTACATCTGCAGATTTTGAACCGTTAAGAATGACATGTTGTGTTCTTTCTTCTAGGAAATCCTGAATCCAATCACAAACCTGGTCCGATATTCCGTAAGCTCGTATTTTTTTCACTAAACGTAAGTGCGGAACCGTATCAAATGCCTTCCTGAAGTCCAGGAATACGGCATCAATCTGCTCGCCAGTGTCTACGGCACTGTGAATTTCTTGGGCAAATAGGGCGAGCTGAGTTTCACGTGATCTCTGTTTGCGGAATCCATGTTGGTTATGATGAAGGAGATTTGTATTATCTAAGAACGTCATAATACGAGAACACAAAACATGTTCCATTACTCTACAACAGATTGATGTAAGCGAAATAGGCCTATAATTATTCGCATATGATTTATGACCCTTCTTGAAAATGGGAACGACCTGCGCTTTCTTCCAGTCGCTAGGTACTTTACGTTCTTCCAGCGATCTACGATAAATTGCTGATAGAAAGGGGGCAAGTTCTTTAGCATAATCACTGTAGAATCTTAAGGGTATCTCGTCTGGTCCGGATGCTTTTCCGCTACTAAGTGATAGCAGTTGTTTTTCAATTCCGATATCGTTTATTTCAATATTTTCCATTTTGGCGTCCGTGCGACGGCTGAAGTCAGGGACCGTGTTACGATTTTCCGCAGTGAAACAGTTTCGGAACACTGAATTCAGTATTTCTGCCTTTCTTCGGTCGTCCTCTGTTTCGGTGCCATCGTGGTCAACGAGTGACTGAATAGGGGATTTAGACCCGCTTACCGATTTTACATATGACCAAAACTTTTTAGGGTTCTTGTTTAGATTGTTTGCCAATGTTTTATGTTCGAATTCGTTGAATGCTTCTCTCATTGCTCTCTTTACGCTCTTTTTCGCTTCGTTCAGCTTTTCCTTATCAGCTATGATTCGACTACTCTTAAACCTATGATGAAGCTTTCTTTGTTTCCGTAGTACCTTTCGTACATGATTGTTATACCACGGTGGATCTTTCCCCTCGCTTTGGACCTTAGTCGGTACGAACTTATCTAAGGCGTACTGGACGATGTTTCTGAATTTTTTCCATTTTTGTTCCACATCCTCTTCCTCAGAAATGAACGTTTGATGGTGGTCACTCAGATATTCTGCGATTTGTGCCCTATCACTCTTGTTAAGCAAATATATTTTCCTTCCTTTCTTGGCATTTCTTATTACACTTGTAGTCATTGATGCAACCACTGACTTATGATCACTGATACCCTCTTCTACATTCACGGAGTCGAAAAGTTCCGGTCTATTTGTTGCTATGAGGTCTAAAACGTTAGCTTCACGAGTTGGTTCTCTAACTATCTGCTCGAAGTAATTCTCGGACAAGGCAGTCACGATAATGTCACAAGAGTCTCTGTCCCTGGCTCCAGTTCTGATTGTGTGACTATCCCATTCTATACCTGGTAGATTGAAGTCTCCCCCTATTACAATAGTATGATCACGAAACTTCTTCACGACGTTCTGCAGGTTCTCTCTGAATTCGACAGTTGCTATTTTGTTTGACAACTCTCTGAAGCTTTGTGGCCGGATGGTGTGAAAAGAGACAAAGTTTTGCTGCTTGTAACAGATGGTGCTTCATATATGGCTAAAGCAACCAAAGGGCTTGAGATTCTCTACACCAGTATGGTGTACGCCACTTGCCTTGCGCATGCCTTGCGCATGCGTTGCACAGAGTTGCTGAAGAGGTGCGATCAAATTACCCTGACGTGGACAAATTAATTTCCTGTGGCAAGAAAATCTATGTGAAAGCTCCGCTACGGGTGCAGAAATTCAAGGACACAAGCACCTTCAACGTCCCTCCCACCTAAACCTGTTCTTACACGAAGTGGTTCTTGGCTTAATGCTGCTGAGTATTGCTGCACCAACTACACCCAAATAAAGACAATCTTCTGTGAGCTTGATAGCGATGAATTAGGTGCTATCAAAATTGTGAAAAAAGTCTTTACAGATACATTGTCTCGAAACTTGGCATACATCAACGCCAATTTTTCAATGATATCAAAAGCCATCAAACGACTGGAAGCTGTTGGCACTCAGCTATGTGAGGCCCTGAGTATTGTACAACATTTGCAGAGTGAGCTGGGTCGAGCTCGTGGTCATGTGGCTGACAAAGTGAAAACCAAATTGCAAAGTGTTCTCCAACGGAATCCTGAATATTCTACACTGTGCAAAATTAGTGACAGTCTTTCAGGAAATGCCGCAACATTTGAAGATACTGAAACAAAGCTGAACTCCAGTGACCTGGCTGCCTTCAAATACGCTCCAGTGACGTCTTGTGAAGTGGAGAGGAGCTTTTCCAGGTACAAAACTATCCTCAGCGCCAACCGTAGATCTTTGACAATGCAAAACCTGAAAATGCACCTTGTGATCCAGTGCAACTTTGCAGATACTGAAGATTGACATACGGTATTAAATAATGCGCAACGCTTTAAATACTATGTAGAAATAAAAACATTATTTTACCGTTTCAACAGATGATCTTTTCACTGTACCTTGTGTTTAGAAACTAAAACATTCAGACATTAAAAAAATAGGTGCAAATTACCCACAAACACTACAGAAAGAAAGAACTATACTTACAATATTTTGAGAAGTGAATTTTGTATTACTTTATGGTGAATAAAAATTAATTAAAAAACAAGAATGCTTTAAATAAATTTCTATTAAGTCGTATTTTATTTTTAAGGTCTTATTTATGTAAGTTTTAGGCCCTAAATGCTTGCATATTTCACTGTTTTTTAGGTCATTAAAATCCGGGCCCTACTTATGAAACACCCCTCGTACCACTCTTCCTTCGGAATATCTGACGTAAGAGGTTTTTTTTTATACGACTGTCAAGCGTAACTATAGAGCTTGTATGTAGCTCCTGCTAAAACGAAATTCTAAGAGACGTCACCTACCGATGCCTGACTCACGACGGGAGACCTTTACGACGTGGAGCTGTGTAGAAATCCGGTTAATGAGGCGAAGGACCTACAGATGAGGGATATAAGGCGCCCGAGAATCTGGGCCGACCACAGAGGAGATCTATAACGCTAACGTGGCAAACGAGCCGCCAACCGCCAAGCATACGAGGCCGGCGACTTCTCCAGCGACCGCAGTCCAGCAGGTCTGTCCAGCAGCCCAGAAGCCCGCCACGTACGGTACCTCTCACGTCATGCCTGTGACGCCGCGAACATGAGTGACCTACACATTTTTAATTATATCTTTAATCACATCTTTACTTTGCCAGCCATCATACGGAACAAAGCGGAGGATACATATTGTATCCTAAATATGTTGCTCTCGTCCTGTATCAGTCAGAGGTGGTACACTTCCAATATTGCTGCACATTTACCTGGGCTTACTGATGTATCCAAGAAAACTGTTGTTATTGAAGAGGCAGATCTAAGTTGCAACTGCGCCAATCCCCCTCTCCCCTTCCTTTCTCCTTGGCTATGGTTGTGGAAACCCTGTTGATTCTTACACTGGAGTTGTTCGGCCTCCATTAACGACGCCAAACGTGACTGCAAGGGTACGTTTCTTAATTTTATGAACGTTTTTCGCTGTTGGTAGTTACAGTGTCTAACAGTTCTTACCTCCATATCAAAAACGTATCACATAGCATTATTAATCACAGAAAAGCCCTTTTCGCACTTAAATGGAATTCGTTTGGATTTGTGGGAAATTAATACCCGACTTACAGAACGATTCAAAAGTAAATATCAGTTTAATACTAGTGGAACCTGGAAGGTTAAACTATTTTTTTTGTTCTGGTTTAAATGTCGTCCTTTTAGTATTATCCAGTTGACACTTCTTTATTTAAATGAGTGTGTCTGTACTTAAATTGCAGAATGACTGAGAAGATGACACTTCTACGTTATCTGATTCTGAAACAGCTGAGTAAAACTGAACGTTCTGAGAATACTTTCCCTTTACTTTTTCTTATCATGTCAACATTGACCCACTATATTCTGACGCAACGCAAACTGACTACTCAAAAAAAAAAAAAAAAAAAAAAAAATAATAAAAAAAAATAACCTGACTTCAAATAATTAATTCAAAAGAATGGCCCTGACTAAAAAGAAATCTGAACAATAACCTATTTCATTAAGCACTTACCTCACAAAAATATTCGTTACCCGAACTACTGCAATACAGCGAGCTTCAATACTGCCAGATAAATAAAAGATTCTAACTACTGAAGTCACTAACTACTAATAGGCATGTGCTTAGCAACGGAAAGATTTTGTTGCAAACCAAATAATGTATTTTTTACCTTAATAATGTGACATCCAGTTCAAACACGAATATATATCGTCATTGACATACAGTACAAAGATATATAATACTTCAGACCTCTACCCTCCACCAATGCTAACTTCTCACATCTAACATCCATCACTGCTGGGTGTTCACCTCCAACTGCCCAACAGCACTTCCATTACTGTTGGCGACTAACTTCTACTGCCCAACACTACTGGCGATTAACTTCCAACAACGAGTCCGACCAGTCACAGGGTCTCTTACAACGAAAGCGCAGCCAGAGATCCAATGCAAAGCGCTACACAGCGCTGCCAACACAGAAGCAGCCCACTTACACAGAATTTGAGCATACTAGCTTAGTGCCTAAATCTTTAAATGTATAAATTGTTCACTGTATGTATTTCTCAGTATTTCTGTTGTTGAAATACGATAAATAAATAAAGTGGCAACTTTGTTAATTTCTAGTCACAATGAGAGGAAAGTTCGACCACATAAAGCGGATTAGCGCTGTCCTCTTGTCGCAGCCGCGCGGGTTCGAACTCCGGTCCAGCAAAGTATGTTAAATTGTTGCGAATGATAGTATTTGTCCTGTTCCGCGCTTCCATGCTGCTACTGCTGTATGAATCTTATAAACAGCTCTCAAACATTTTTCAGTATGGTATCTGTCCTAAGAACAACTGCTTGGCCATGGGGACCAATTTTATATCGATTACAGCAAACAGTCAAGAACCTACATCTACATCTGTACTCAAAATATCATCGGAGAGCGAATAATGAAATAAAAATATTTTGTTGGTTATTTTTAATGCTCCAAGTTCGGAAAGCTACATCTGGTGGTTATACGTGTTCGGGATGTAGTTGTTTACGATTTCTGTACTGCTATCCAGTCTATCATCTCAAGGTAGTAACGGTTCAATTACGTCCGATTTTTTAATTCTCACCTAAGGAAATCGGCCAGACATCTTAAACTAATCTTACTGCGACGGGCAGCTGAACTTGTTACAGAAAGTGCCGACAGTAAAATTTTCGTTATTAAGTAATCTGGGTTACTAGCCGCAGATACTGCCAGCGCTTTTTCCCATAGTAAATATCGTCCAATGAGTGCTTTGCTGGTTTGTCGTGACGATAAATACTTTTAAAGTGCGTTACGTTACCTTAACACTGGCAGCCATCAGGTGTAAATCTCACAGACATAAAGCAAAAATGCAACCTGCTGATTAACCGCATCAGAGAGGTCGGGAAATGTGAACAATAGTATTACAAAGACTACTCATATGTTGGGAGCCCGTAGTGTGGAGACGCCGCCACCGATCGACATACCAACGATACCAATAGATTTAACACATACTGAGTCATATTTTTTCTAGTACACAAGTGCTGCAATCCGCACCATATCTTATGATTTTTTTAACAAATGGCAAAAATAATCATCTAGAGAAAATATACCATCAGATAAAATGGAGTACTACCTGGAGGAATTTACAGAGTAACATTCTATCATGCGGTACACGATTGCCAATAAAATATAGCAACCAACGAAAATTGTGCAACATTCACCTCAGCACAATTTTCACGTGTCGATACGTTACTTCACAGGTTCAGATGAGATGCGGTCTTGTAGCCTAAGCAGACTTGCAGTCTTAGATTGCACAACTCCAGATTGCATTGATATAATGAAAGTGATAAGGTCTCAAAAGCTGCGATGGATCCGGTGCAAAAACAATGCATCATTTTGGAAAATGTTAAAATGTGTGCGAATTCTCAAGCGACCAAACTGCGGAGGTAATCAAAAATGGCTCGGAGCGCTATGGGACTTAACGTCTGAAGTCATCACTCCCCTAGACTTAGAACTACTTAAACCTAACTAACCTAAGGACATCACACACATCGGTGCCCGAGGCAGGATTCGAACCTGCGACCGTAGCAGCAGCGCGGATCCGGACTGAAGTGCCTAGAACCGCTCGGCAATCGCGGCCAGCTGGCGCGGGGTAATCGGTCACTAGACTTACACACTACTTGAACTAACTTATGCTAAGGACAACACACACACCCATGCCCGTGGGCGTACTCGAACCTCCGGCGGGAGGTGCCATGCAATTCGTGACATGGCGCCTCAAACCACGCGGCCACTCCGCAGGGGAGCATTTTGGATGGTCAAACACGCGGCTACTTATGCAATTCATAATCAATCGGCCTTTTTCACCGATTATTACTCACACAAACAATTCGAGTATCAAACAATAAGATTCTGTAAGAACTATGGAGAATTATTTAGCGATTGGGTAAACAGCATAATCACACCACCATAACTAAGATTAAGAAGATGAAGAGTAAGAAGCAGAGGAACAAAGAAGAAGAAGAAGAAGAACAAGAACAAGAAAAGTAGGGTGCAACAATGGACGGTTAAGAGTCCTGTGTTCCAAAGTGTCGAGCTTTCATTCAGATGTTCCTAAATACCACACGAGACAAAATTTGTATTGTACTTCTAAATGTTGTATTAACTTTCTGTTTCATTATCACTATGCAGAATAATATGTCGTTATTATTAATAAATCTCGTTAAAAATGAAGTATTAATTCCAAATGCAAAACTAGGGCCGTGTGTCCACTCCCGCAAGTAAATATTTTTTGGGATGTTTAGATTAGAATAAAAACTTGAGCAAGTTTACTTCTGTAAGTCGCTTAGATAAGCTAATTTCAGGAACTTGTTACAACCACTTGCAGAAATGTTTCCACGATAGTAGTCGTGTCATGAAATAAGCAAGTGAAGTTTATGGTGTCATGTTTAAAATCCAGAGCAGCTGTCACCTTTATTCCATTATTGTTACTGGACAAAAATCGTTACAAAATACATAATCTTTAGAAAGAAAGAGATGGTCTGGTCAAAAAGTGGATGCAGAGCCGTACATATTTAAGTAATCTAGAAACACCATTGGATGAATTAATATCAGAGGACTTCCTTCACTTTAAAAACTTTCAGAGAATCTCGGTCTTTTGTACGCCTACAACCAAACAGTTGAAAAAAGGATATAAAAATTTGGCAAATTTGCGATTTTTGCTAATAGTGTTTATTACTATCATTGCAAACGTGATGCATGTACACTACGGGCCATTAAAATTGCTACACCACGAAGATGACGTGCTACAGACGCGAAATTTAACCGACAGGAAGAAGATGCTGTGATCTGCAAATGATACGCTTTTCAGAGCATTCGCACAAGGTTGGCGCCGGTGGCGACACCTACAACGTGCTGACATGAGGAAAGTTTCCAACCGATATCTGCGATTTCTCATACACAAACAGCAGTTGACCGGCGTTCCCCGGTGAAACGTTGTTGTGATGCTTCGTATAAGGAGGAGAAATGCGTACCATCATGTTTGCGACATTGATAAAGGTCAGATTGTAGCCTACCGCGATTGCGGTTTATCGTATCGCGACATTGCTGCTCGCGTTGGTCGAGATCCAATGACTGATAGTAGAATATGGAATAGGTGGGTTCAGGAGTGTAATACGGAACGCCGTGCTAGATCCCAACGGCCTAGCATCAAGGTCCTGTAAGGGCCTTTCTGGATACAGAAAATGTTCGACTGCTGCCCTGGCCAGCACATTCTCCAGATCTCTCACCATTTGAAAACGTCGGGTCAATGGTGGCTGAGAAACTGGCTGTCACAATACGCCAGTCACTACTCTTGATGAACTGTGGTATCGTGTTGAAGCTGCATGGGCAGCTGTACCTGTACACGCCATCCGAGCTCTGTTTGACTCAATGCCCAGGCCGTTATTACAGCCAGAGGTGGTTGTTCTGGGTACTGATTTCACAGGATCTATGCAACCAGATTGCGTGAAAATGTTATCACATGTCAGTTCTAGTACAATATATTTGTCCAATGAATATCCGTTTATCATCTGAATTTTTTCTTGGTGTAGCAAATTAATGGCCAGTAGTGTATATTTGCGCCAAGTTTACACAAAAAATTTAAAAACCTGTGTCCAACCATTGTACTTCCCCTACTGGTGAAACAAAGTAATCGGTAAAGTGGCTCCGTACTTCATTGCCTGACGGTGACCAGTTTGATCAACCACTACAGACCCTATATGGCAGTGGGAGTAGCGGGACATGAGATCGTTAGCACAATCTCCCCTCAACGTTGGCGCACGACTCTTAATTCGCCAGCTTATTATACACAGTGGTACCAGATCGAAAAATGAAGTATAAGAACATCTTGCGGCGGGAGACGCATTTCCTACCTAATCCGTTCTACTCCATACGCTTTTGGTCGCTCGTAAGCCAAAGCAAGAGTGAATTTATTCGTGGCATCGCGGTAAGATTAATGCTCGATGAAATCGGACTCTCAAGACAAGCCGCTACGCAGAAGTAAAGAAAACGCTGTCGCTCACAATCAGCATTAACAGGCGAGGCTCGAACAAGACGTTCTCGCCTTACCACTACCGAAGGCAGACTACTCGCTCGGCTGCGAACTCCTTGAATACTAGTGACCAAAGTGTACAAACAGCCAAAATTTTCTAAGCGTGATTGCACCTGATTTCTAGTAAATGATTAAGAGTTGCGTGTTAACTGTTTCCATATGTTGAAGTCCTAATCGTGTCCTAAATGTCATGTCAACATGAATCAAATCTGTGTGTGTTTGTGGGGAGGGGAGATGGGGGGAGTTCGTACGGTGCCCTACTGGGAGGTCAGCGCGGGATAATGCCATGCGAGGACCCGGGTTCGATTCCCTTCCAGGTCAGAGATTTTCTCCTCTCGGGGATTGGGTATTATTGCGTTGTCTTAATCATCATATCATCCGCCTCGAAGTGCAAGTCGTAGAACTGGCGTCGACTAAAGAGATGTCCACCAGACTGGAAGGCCCTGACCACAGCCACATTTCCTTTACGTCTTCCCGAAGTTGTGTAGATATGTTTCTCCCTTCTTCTTAAGTCTCTTTACTGAGAGACAGCAACAGCTAGCGATTCCTGCAACCTACACGAGCACGGTTTTTAATGAGCATTTTCTTTCGTCATTTGCCTCTTCTGATAAAAATGGCACAGCATGTAATCCCACGTGTTTGGTTACGAAGAACTTTTGCTCTATCTGCGGCGGGCGGCAAACGCGGGGCCGTGCTGTATAGTAAAGAGATAGCGGACAGGAATGGAAACACTCCAAGCGTTCAGGCGGGCTGGC
Source organism: Schistocerca serialis cubense (assembly GCF_023864345.2). NCBI lineage: Eukaryota > Metazoa > Arthropoda > Insecta > Orthoptera > Acrididae > Schistocerca > Schistocerca serialis. The sequence continues at coordinate 48,191,375 of NC_064642.1, forward strand.
GATAACTAACCGAAGCGACTGCTCCTTCTCAACAAAGGGATGGAGTAGATCTTGTTTCGCTTACGACGAGAGTTCGTTTCCTGCGCCAGTGCCACGTTATTATGCGCGAGTTATACTCGCTTCAAGTCACAGTTTAACAACTCACGTCAGAGCAGCTCGTGTACCTGCTGTGGTAACGCCAAGTAACGAGGCTGGAAACTGCGTTGTCAAAAGAGCAACAGCGGAAGCCGAGAGTGACTACTGTGAAAACTTTGGTTAAAAAAGAAAGTACAGTTATACAGGTTGGGCCAAAGGTCGCGGAGAGCCTATAACTGTGAGTAACATGTTTATTTATTATTTTTATCATTCTTTTGTTTATGATTCCACCAGAACAAAGGATGCAGGTCAACCACGCAATATAATATATAATTCCTTCGTGACTGTATGACTTTTGGCTCAGCCTTTACAGTAAAAATGCGGTGACAACCTATCTAACAAGGCAGACAGGTCAGCTACAACAACAATTACATGTCCTTAATAAGACTCTCGGTAGATGAATGAATGTATTACTTTGCCAGGACGAAGCACTCTCGTCTCTCCACTGCTCCTGATGTATATTCAGTTTAAATTCCTGATTTTATTTAAAAGTCATTCCATCTGCCTGTTAGTCAAGCATCTTCTCGTAGTTTTGGGTCACGATTTTTATATTTATTAAAAAAAAAGTACAGTTACTTCTTGCTTTCCTGCGATATTCATTGCGCCTTTTATCTTTAAGAGACCTGAAGATGATCATTATTGTTGAAATTTTCTAATAATAAACTGGAATTACGGAAGGTAACTCCTGTACTGCCTCGGTACCTCGTGTACAAATGCAACGCTGTCGCATTTGTAAAATATTGACTCATACACTCTATGGGTGTGTTGTGGGGGGGGGGGGGGGGGGGACGTGTGCAATGTGGTGAAGTGGTGATGGTGTTGTCACAGTGGAATTATCACAAACCAGGATGAATTAAAGAGAGGTAGTTACGAGAAGTAAGAACTGCCTGATTACGACAGTAAGTGACATTTGAAGTGGAGCTTCATTGTCCATCGAGGTGTGTTGTTTCGCAAGAACGTTCGTGCGACCATTTTCCGCATTAGCTAGACTAATATTCGGCTATAAACAAAATAACCTACGCGTGCTGAAATTTTGAAATTTAAAATCTTAGATTCGTTTTGCCTTCTGTGTGATGGGAATGTCAGCTGTTGTTAGTTATAATGTCCTGACGATGTACTTTCTCAGGTTCAAACGCACACTTGCACCATTCGGCATATTCGCGTCGATGTTATTCGTTTCTGATCTTTTTTGTGAGACTTTATTCTGCATACAGTAGCTAATTCAAAGCCTTCTCTGATTATCTGGCTACCAACTGGCGCTCTTAAGGTGTCATAGTATGTCCTATGCCGCCAATGTTAAATTGTCGAATTTTGTGACCCATTATCTCGGAAACTTTAAGACACCAACTTACAATTTTCGATAATTATTGAATGCACCTTTCTAGATACACTGAACTAAAATTATTACTAAAATTATATTATGGGGCAAGTTTTTATTTTCAAACACTCAATTTTTTGACAGAATTTTGTAAATAAATGAACATAAAAACAAAAAAACTCAGGATATTTTAATTATTCTAGTTCCATATGTGTTGAATTTCACACTTGGCATGCTGTGAAAATTTCATGTCTCTATCTTCAGTACTTTTTTAGAAAACGGGACATTTATTGCTAAAAATGTAGTTCAGAGATATTGAGGTTTAAAACTTTTTTTATTACAAATTCTTAAACAGATTTAAATTTCTGCGTCTTTTATACACTAGAATTGCCCTGGCCCATAGTCTGTGTCTTCTTCAGTGTCACAACAGCCCAGTGCTTGCCTCCTTTTCTTTCTTGCTTCTTTTGTCATTTGATGAGCAGTTAACTCTGCTTCACTTACATACATTTCCTGTAGTCTTTTAGCTGTGTTCTGTCCAAATCTTGTCCCTAACTTCTCCAGAACCTTAAGTCTTTCATAGTTCCCACCATTAAAAGTTATTACAGCATTAGAAACTGCTAACTTTAGAGTTATAAGGCCAACAAATACATTTTTACCCACATGGCACCACACAACATTATTGAAGGACTAATTCACATTCTGGTTCTTCCCATGCAAACACTTGTTTAGTAGCTCCGGATTTGCCAAATCTCTGTAAAGAGGTTTGATTGCCTTCATTACTACCAAAGGAAGAGAATGTTTATGTGTAAATTCATGCAGGGTGCCAGAAAGTTCAGCTTGCCTGTATTTACATCAAGTGTGTGGTGGTGGTGGACACGAAGCATGATATGGCTTTTCATCGGTTGATATTCGATGAAAGAAAGTGCTCCACACATGTCTTTTCATCTTCTCTAAATTGTCACAGTTTTCTCTAATGGCCTTCCCATAATATTCCTGTTATACATCAATTACTTTGTCCGTTAGTCTTCCAGCACATTTTATTGTCTAGCCATCAGACAGTTTTATGTTACCCTGCTTGGTTTATAGGTTACGCAGTCGTGTTCACATCCTTTTCTTGACATGTCCTACACACTGTAGTTTTTGTATAGGAACATCATATGGCTAATATCTCATTATATGACTGCTCAACTGTGGCATTATATGCTTAGCCGCGAAATTTGACAGTCACGTGTCAACATTCAGAATATTATTTGAAGATCTCGCAATTGTCTGATTTTAATGTATTACATACCAAAATTTTCAGGAAAGTCCAAAGTACATTATGGAGTAGATAGCAGAAAATGTCAAGTTTCAACGAATTTCAGGTACAATGTCCCCTTAACACGAGAACTATTGTAGGTTCGAATGCAAGACGATTTGTGCGTACATAATTCGTTGACTAGTAGAGAAATACTAATATCGTCAGAAAACATTAAATTACGTAACATCCACTGAAAAAAGCTCTCACATAAAAAGTGAATCGTACTTGGGATTATATATTTCAACAATACAACACGTAATACTGTTCCATTTGAACGACTGTTCGTTCGGCATTACGTGAGATTGTACGAGTAGTTGCAACTCAGTACCGTTATGTAAACGGGGAAGTGCTCCACACGAAAATTTACCCATACACGAAAGCTCGGAGCGAAACACACGGTACGAACGTTGCATATTTTTAGTTAACGTAACTATCAAGTTGCTTCGTGTTACTGCTTTTGTTTTCGTATGACTATAATTTTCGACAGTCGCGAGTTGAAAACTTCTTAAAACAATCATGAGTTTTCTATCACGATCTACTTCAGTGTTGGGAAGTGTTATAAGTCAGATCTTATATTGCCGCAGATAGCACTGCTACAGTGATGCCTAAACTATTCTATTACGAACCGAAGTACATTTAAGAGACCTAACGAGTCAGGGAAGAATTAAACACAAAGTCATAATGAACACTAAATAACCTTAATTAAAGTTGTGTTATCATGACAACCAAGAAGAAAATCAAAGACGTTTATTATTTCATAACTAAAGAGCAGGAGATTCAATACCCGAAAAGTATCAAGAAATATTATATGATATTGTTTTATGTGAATATGCTCGCTACTAGACGTATTTTGTACTAAAAAACAAATGAAATAAATTCTAGGAGACTGACCGTTCAGATTGAGCTTTTGTGGTCCTTTTCGCTTAGTCGCACGACCGAATGGATGAAAGCATTGAAAAACATTGTCAGACCATAGCTAAATATAAATGAATTTCAGACTACCCGGACGCGTCAGTTAAACGCTAAAAACATATTAACCAAAATAACGACCTCTGAATTTACAAAAGAAGTGCAAAACAGAAAATAAAACTTGAGACCAGTTGAAACGAACGAGCATCATTTTAAGTAATTACTCACAGCTGAATCCTAGAAGTGAGGTCATGTATAACCGTAACTTCGAGGATTCAGGAGGCCTGTAAAGCGAGTGAAGTGAAATGATACGATATCTTTTTTAAATTTTATTTTCGCTGTCATACTGAAATACATGTGTAAAATGGAAGATAAAAACTATTATATTCTAACAACAAAGTAGAATCAGTAAGAACCTTTATCATTAAACAATCTTTGAAACTGTATCTGTATGTAAGGAGTAGCTGCTATCATTTGTTAAAACAGACACATCTGGGGAGAAGAAACTGCTTCAAGTTTTTTATGATTAGACTTTCCGCTTGTTCCTTCTGCTCAGATAGTCGAATGTACATGTAGCAGTCTTGTAATTTAATTTAGACAGAATAATAATTAGCCGGCCGAAGTGGCCGTGCGGTTAAAGGCGCTGCAGTCTGGAACCGCAAGACCGCTACGGTCGCAGGTTCGAATCCTGCCTCGGGCATGGATGTTTGTGATGTCCTTAGGTTAGTTAGGTTTAACTAGTTCTAAGTCCTAGGGGACTAATGACCTCAGCAGTTGAGTCCCATAGTGCTCAGAGCCATTTGAACCAATAATAATTAATTGTTTGCAACCGTGCCTACAATCAGTGTAGTCTCCTGTAGATTTTTCACATATATTTTCATGTTGCATATTTCCTGTTCTAGGAACGTGGTTTCAGAAAGGGTAACGTAAATTGCTCAAAAGCCATCAGATCGATGACGTGTCGCGACTTCTTGCTGTTTAAGCATTCCATTTCAGATAGAAGCTCATTTTTTAATACGAATCCCGAATCAGTATTACTACCACTACTTACGATGCAAACTAAATTTACACGTTTCACGATCAATCCACTAATCGAACAATGGGACTTTCGGCAACACCCATGGCTTGATACACTCATCAATTAGCAAAGCGATGGCTACTTTATTTTTCAGGAAAACAAGTCAGTATTTAACAGTGGAATTAATAATTTGATGTATGGATTTAAATTCGGTGCATCACGCCATCACCTTTGCAATGTGTCTTTTAGACGGCAGGTCTTCCATTTATGCACTGTATACTGTTGAGCAGATTTAATAACCTCTAACGTTTTCGCTTGCTCTTTGCTGCCAGACAAAGGCTACATTACACGTGGACCATCTCTCGTGGTAGCTACTGTACATCTTACAATACTGATACGGAAACGAGCGAAAAATATTGCGCATATTACCTTCCTTTCCTGATTCTTCTCCCAGTTGTCCTTGAAGACTTGTAACCAACAGGGTGTTCGTAAGCATGAGAGATAAACCTTGAACTGTTGAAGATGAATGTTATATTCATGCTATTAATGAGCGCCGCCCCAGGGAACCTTTCAGCATGTACACGGCGCCCGTATCAATAATGTTTAGTGCCTTGCTTCCTTCATTTAACTTCGCGTGTCTTCGACGAGTCCGCCAACCGTTCGTGTCACGTTTCCGAAGAACGAAATTATAGTGGCGGAGTCCTATCGGTCTTCCGAACAGGAATGACAGCTGCTGCGCCTCATGCGGAATTATAAATGACGGAAGTGTCTCTTTGTGCCGACTGCCACATGCAGGCAGCGGCTATCTGTTTTTTTCCATTCTTTTGTTACAGTACAAGAGCTAGAAAAGAATGCTGGAACCCCTTCCAGTTTCGTATTTACGCTTCTGGATATTAAAAACTGCAACACTGTGAAGATGGTACGCAAGAAACTTCCATCTGGCATAAACTGTATTCTTTACTTCAATACGCAATTGATTAGCATTTCACTGTATCTGTGAACAGTACATCGGAGTAACACCATCTACATTCTGTATGTAGAGAAAGATTTCGCTGCGTTTTCTCATTCAGAAATCGCATTTGAATGTTGTTTTGTTTGTGACAACATCGTGTTATGCCTCGTCTAACAAGATGATCTCAGACGTGTTAATCACTGATTTTGGCGAGTCGTAGGTATATTGCAAAGGGACTTTTCCTGTTCAGCTGGCTAGCGCCTTTTCATAAGTTTCCGAGGAAATCGACGTTAAAATTTTATGCGTACCTGCTGTACGTATAAATTTTGTTTCGTTTCGACCAGTTGAACGTAGAGCAGTGACGTAAGTTGACGAGCGCCATGCTGGCGGTATGGGTTCAAATCCTTCCTGCCTACTTCATTTACAAAATGTAGTGCATGGCTGCACGTTCAGAAACCGTGAATAGTTACAAGTGAAAGAAAAACAGCCCTCGGTCACTATTTTTGACAAATTAACCTGGTTTCAACACTGCTAGGAGTGTCTTCTTCAGAATTTAAAACAAAAACTTCGTTTTGCAACCAGCACCACGCAAATAACGAGCAGCCCTTGGTGGCTCGCCATTACAGTTTTCTTTATCTTAAATATCTTTGTGACTAATGCCCTTTTGGCCTATTTATTATTTTATAAATGACATATAAGTACTGTCAGTCTTTTATTATGATTCCGTACTTACACCCTGTCATACGTCTTTAGTCATTATTCTGTGACCAAGTTATAGAATATAGACCATTCTTTGTTTTAAATTCTGAAGAAGACTCTCCTAGCAGTGTTGGAACCAGGTTAATTTGTTAAAAATAGTGACCGAGGGCTGTTTTTCTTTCAATTGTACTTCATTTACTTTTCAATTTCATCGTATAGATTATCATTGAACAGTATACATCATGCAAAATATGCCAAAAAATCGTCATTTTCGCTGTAGTAGTTCTATCAATAAATGTGTGTCTTACTTTGCATCGCTTATATGGCTTGCTGTTATACAACACATCAGAATTCCGGGTCGCATTTGTCGTAAAAGCAACCGGAACACAAATTCGTAGAGCACCGCGCATGTTTATTGAAAGCCGTTGCCTTGCAGTCACGCAGATTATGCAGAAGCGATAAGGCGACGAAGCACAGTTCGATGAAATTAAAAAAAAGACTGTTCTTTATTCGATTGCCGGCCAGGGTGGCCGAGCGGTTCTAGGAGCTACAGTCTGGAACCGCGCGACCTCTACGGTCGCAGGTTAGAATCCTGCCTCGGGCATGGGTGTGTGTGGTGTCCTTAGGTTAGTTAGGTTTAAGTAGTTCTAAGTTCTAGGGGACTGATGACCTCAGAAGTTAAGTCCCATAGTGCTCAGAGCCATTTTTATTCGATTAACTTCGATACGAACTACGCGTATTTGGTCATTCGAGTGAAAGCAGATCCACTAAACCGATATACAATTAAAAAATGTATGTTTATGGAATCTTGCCTCGAAGCGATTTCTCTATCAGTCTTCAGCACGTCGGGAGGATTTTGAATGTTTTTTGTGAAAATTTTAACCTGTCTATAAACGAGAACATCTCGGTGTTGCGCAATTGCAGTACATTTGGGTGGAATAATTTAAAGGTGCATGTGCGTGATTTACTTTCATCTACAAAGATTTGATCGTAAACTGTCTGATCAATCTGCCCTCCCCACGAATGAACAAGTTGACGAAAATTACTCTTCTCTCACACAGAGAAGAATGACATATTTTAAAAATTATTCGTGCAGCACTTTCGTGAGCTTCCCTGATTTCGTGCGGGTCGCAGCTACATTACTTGAATTATGAGTCAACCCGCCAGCTCTTTTTTGAACAATACGAACAAATCTCCTGGATGCTTCTTGCATAAATGGAATAACGTAAGGGAAAAAAATGGTGCAAATGGCTCTGAGCACTATGGGACTTAACTTCTGAGGTCATCAGTCCCCTAGAACTTAGAACTACTTAAACCTAACTAACCTAAAGACCTCACACACATCCACGCCCGAGGCAGGATTCGAACCTGCGACCGTAGCGGTCGCGCGGTTCCAGACTGTAGCGCCTCGAACCGCTCGGCCAATCCGGCCGGCTACGTAATGGAATATTTGCACTGTGTTGTGCATACAATGCTGTGTATACTGTGCCGTGAAGGAATGACTAACCTTGATTGAAATATTTTTTTCTGCGCGGGGATGGTTTTCACTCCTTGTTCCGAAGGGCTCTACTGTACGCCGAATGGTACTGGCAGCCCGTGTGATCGGGATTAATTACATAATCGAGGTTAAAATTGGGGATTGGTAGTTCCGTCTGTAACTGGAATCCTTACTCAGGTGGTAATACCTGGTCCATCGTTGCGAACTCTTTGTTGTCCAAATACTTGGAATTTTAATTACGAACCACTAACGGTTTACACATTTGAATAAAGTGTGCAGTAATTGGGTTGTTCAGGGAGAGGAGACCAGACAGCGAGGTCATCGGTCTCATCAGATTAAGACGGGGAAAGAAGTCAACCGTGCTCTTTCAAAGGAACCATCCCAGCATTTGCCTCGAGCGATTTAGGGAAATCACGGAAAACCTAAATCAGGATGGCCGCACGCGGGGTTGAACCGTCGTCCTCCCGAATGCGAGTCCAGTGTGCTAACCACTGCGCCACCCCGCTCGGTTGCACAGTAATGTTCGATTTATTAATGAAATTACAACAACGAAAATGACTACTTTTGAATAATTTGGCGTAACGTAGTCTGTACGACGAAACCAAAAAATAAATTAAAATTGAACCCATACCGCCGCCTGTATAGTAGCAACTGCGCTACGCTCGCTTGCTCAAAATGTGTGTGCCATTACAGGTATGGGAGATATGCCTAAGACTTCAGTGTCGGTTTTCTCGGAAAATAGGGGCCGTCTCGCGGAATGCCGCTGGCCAGGTATTCAGGGCAGGCCCTTCTACAAGGTAGGTACGGCTCTGTATTCTGTCAAATAAAACTCATAAGTGCAAAAAACTAGCAAACAGAACAGAAAGGCAATAGCCAACATCAAATTTCGATTAACGATCGAGATATGGCAATACAGCTGCCGCAATCATGTAACCTCACCTGTAAGACATTGACAGCACCAATCGATGTTTAATGGACGTAAAAAGCAGCTACACGTAAGTGCTACTGTATAACCACCCAATACTGTTAATAACTGTACCATACATAAGAATAGAAACAAAAGTTAATGGAATCGTGTATTATTCACAGGCAGCTAGGAAATGGCCGTCAGATCATAGAAGTTAACCACTGTCGGGCTGGGCTTGCACTTGGATGGGTGACCCTCCTGTCTCCCGAGCGCTGTTAGCAAGCGGGGTGCACTCAGTCCTTGTGAGGCAAACTGAGAATCTACTTGATTGAGAAATAGCGACTGATGACCATGGATGTTAAGTCCCATAGTGCTCAGAGCCATTTGTGAAGTAGCGGCACCGGTCTCGTAAATTGAGTGGAGTGTTGACCACATGCCCCTCCATGTCTGTATCGAGTGATGGCTATTGACTGTGGATGACACGGCGGCCGTCGGTACGGTAGGGCCTTCTTGGCCTATTCGAGCGGAGTTCAGTTTACTTTTTCAATTAGAAAATGGCACTGTAGCCGAAATAGGCCTCTCGCGAACCAATAATATACTAAATAATTCAAACAGAGCAGCGATGTGGTTTTCTCTACTTATAAGTGGGACTCGTCAAGAAGCGTGATTGATAGGCCTGATGGTCCGGTTGTAAGAAGGAGGACGTCTGATGGCATACATGGAATTTGGACAGCGACAGGACCGTGACGTATGGTTCCGCGACATCCTTACTTTCATTTTCGGGGTCTATCTAAAGTCTCGGGAATTTGGAATCGATAAATTCAGTAGGATCATACTGAACGCCATGAAGGATCTTAACGACGCCACGCAAGTAGCACCCAAGAGGACACGCTCGTCGTTTGTTCGAGCGTGCATGGTCACATACACACATAAAAAAAGTTTTGCATCACCTCCGTTCCAAGATTTCCGGAACATGTAGAGAAAATTGGAACAGATATCAACATAAACCTTTTTATTGATCACGAAAGCTACACATTGCATGTTGTAACACCATACAGCGAGACCTTCAGAGACGGTGGTCCAGATTGCTGTGCACACCGCTACCTCTAATACCCAGTAGCACGTCCTCTTGCACTGATGCATGCCTATATTCGTCGTGGCATACTATCCACAAGTTCATCAAGACACTGTTTGTCCAGATTGTCCAACTCCTCAACAGCGATTCGGCGTAGATCGCTCAGAGTGGTTGATGGGTCACGTCGTCCATAAACAGCCCTTTCACCCTTTCCCAGGCATGTTCGATAGGGTTCATGCAATGTCATTATCCTGAAGGAAGTCACTCACAAGATGTGCATGACGTGGGCACGAATTGTCATCCATGCAGACGAACTCCTCGCCAATACGCTGCCGATATGGTTGCACTATCGCGGTCGCAGTATGGCATTCACGTATCTCACAGCCGTTACGGCGTACGTCGACCCACATAATGCCACCCCAGAACAGCAGGGAACCTCCATCTCGCTGCACTCGCTGTACAGTGTGTCTCAGGCGTTCAGCCTGACCGGGTTGCCTCCAAACACGTCTCCGACGATTGTCTGGTTGAACGCATACCGCACCGCAAGGTGTCGTTGTTGCAAAGAGAGACCTCGCCATGGACGTTGGGAGTGAAGCTGATCATCATGCAGCCTATTGCGCACAGTTTGAGTCGTAACACGACGTCCTGCGGCTATACGAAAAGCATTATTCAACACGGTGGCGTTTCTGTCACGGTTCCTCCGAGTCGTAATCCGTAGGTAGCGGTCGTCCACTGCAGCAGTAGCCCTTGGGCGGCCTGAGCGAGGCATGTCATCGACAATTTCTGTCTCTCTGTATCTCCTCCTTGTCTGACCAAAATCACCTTGGTTCACTCCGAGACACCTGGACACTTCCCTTGGTGAGAGCCCTTCCTGGAATAAAGTAATAACGCGTACGCGATCGAACCGCGGTATTGGCCGTCTAGGCATGGTTGAACTACAGACAACACGAGCCGTGTACCTCCGTCCTTGTAGAATGACTGGAACTGATCGGCTGTCGGACCCCCTCCGCCTGATGGGCGCTGCTCATGCATGGTTGTTTACATCTTTGGGCGGATTAAGTGACATCTCTGAACAGTCAGAGGGATTGTGTCTGTGATACAATATCCACAGTCAACGTCTATCTTCAGGAACTCTAGGAACCGGAGTGATGCAAAACTTTTTTTAATGTGTCTGCTTTGAGTCAGGATGTGGACTTGTTCACAGCAAGATAAGTATACACACGAGAAATGCGAAGACGTAGGCATCATCTGCAGCGACTTTCCGCAGCCCTCTCTTGATTATGGGAACTGCGAACAGTTGTAAACTCGTGTAACCTGGTGATGGAGGTTTAGTCAGCGTTACTCGGGAGACAACACGAGGAGGTTGGCTGATTATCTCCCACATTCGCCACCGAAATTACAACGGAAACACCAATCAACTAACACACCATGGGCAAACATCAAATCGTAAAAAATAAATAGTCCAGTTTCTTTATCGGGGCAGAAACCTGAAGCTAATTCTTTAGACAAAACCGAACCACTCGAAGACTGCTTTCCCCTCAAGTCTGCTTCTTTTCTTTTCTTTTTGGTCGCTTGGCACTGTTCGTACTCCTGATCTTCAAGTATCTGTCTGCTTGCCCCGTAAGAGGGTAGACAGGAGGCCGGGCACAATAATACGAACTGTTCAGTTTAGTTTAGAATGGAACGTTTCACAACTGTTAGTTGGCGGGAACAAGACTTCGAGAGATTTACGAGTGTCGAAAACGTAGCCGGGTTCAGTTTCAACACATGCTCCCCAAAAATGGTTCAAATGGCTCTGGGCACTATGGGACTTAACATCTGAGGTCATCAGTCCCATAGACCTTAGAACTCCTTAAACCTAACTAACCTAAGGACATCACACACAGCCATGCCCGAGGGAGGGTTCGAACCTGGGACCGTAGCAGTCGCACGGTTTCGGACTAAAGCCCGTAGAACGGGCACGTGCTCCCCGTCTTCCTATAGTATCACGTTTTCTCTGACAGTTTTCTGATGCCGCAAATGTTTATGCGTATCCACGCAAGTGATATATACAGCTCCAACACGATTGCGAGACAGAGAGAGATTATCTCTGACTCGTGATATAAAAACGCTGTGGGTAATGTGGAACATTTCGTGTACTATGGATTTGCGACTTCTAATTTAGCAGCTGTGGAGAGGAGGATCGCAGCGGAACTAGGATGATGAATCCTGAAATGTAGCGATGAAAATTAGTTATGCAAAAATATGTTTATTTATTTTTTGTTCCATGGGACCAAATAAAGGAGAAGTCTCCATGGTCATGGAACGAGTCAATACATGAAATTATAACACGATAGTAGAAACAGATAAAATGAAATATAAGAAACATATTCAGACGACAAGTCGTAAGTTTAAATAAAGAAAATCAACAGTGTAACACTGGAATTTGCTTAATTTTTCAGCTCTTCCAGGAGCTCCGCGACAGAATAGAACGAGTGAGCCATGAGGAAACTCTTGAGTTTTGACTTAAAAGTGTTTGGGTTACTGCTAAGATTTTTGAGTTCTTGTGGTAGCTTATTGAAAATGGATGCAGCAGAATACTGCACACCTTTCTGCACAAGAGTCAAGGAGGTGCATTCCACATGAAAGCTGGTAACCCTTGGGAATAAGCTAATATTGATAACAAAAAACGACATTAAAGAAAATATGTACTGTGAGGGCAATGTCAGAATTCCCAGACTATTGAATAGGGGTCGACAAGAGGTTCTCGAACTCACACCACATACAGCTCGATCAGCCCATTTCTGAGCCAAAACTAGCCTTTTTGAATCAGAAGAATTACGCCAAAAAATAATACCATACGACATAAGTGTATGGGGGGGGGGGGGTTGTTTTGGGGAAGGAGACCAGACAGTGAGGTCATCAGTCTCATCGGATTAGGGAAGGACGGGGAAGGATGTCGGCCGTGCCCTTTGAAAGGAACTATCCCGGCATTTGCCTGGAGCGATTTAGGAAAATCACGGAAAACCTAAATCAGGATGGCCGGATGCGGGATTGAACCGTCGTCCTCCCGAATGCGAGTCCAGTGTCTAACCACTGCGCCACCTCGCTCGGTCATAAGCGTATGAAAATATGCGAAGTAGACTACTTTTCGTGTTGACCTGTCACTTATTTAAGATACTGTTCTAATGGTAAATAAAGCAGCATTTAGTTTCTGAACAAGATCCTGAACATGGGCTTTCCACAACAGCTTAATATCTATCCGAACGCCTAGGAACTTGAACTGTTCCGTCTCGCTTATAATATGCCCATTCTGTCTGATCAAAATATCGGTTCGTGTTGAATTGTGAACTAGAAACTGTAAAAATGAGTCTTACTGTGATTTGGCATCAAATTATTTTCCACAAGCCACGAACTTATTTCATGAACTACATTATTTTATACTCTTTCAGTATTACATACAAGATCCTTCACTACCAAGCTGGTGTCGTCAGCAAACAGAAATATTTTTGAATCACCTGTAATACTAGAAGGCATATCATTTATATAAATAAGAAACAGCAGTGGCCCCAGCACGACCCTTGGAGAACACCCCACTTAACAATGCCCAATTGGGACTGAACATCACTACCACTCTCAATATTACGGAGAATTACCCTCTGCTTTCTGTTCTTAAAGTAAGAGGCGAACCAATTATAAGCTACTCCCCTTAATCCATAATGGTCCAACTTCTGCAGTAATATTTTGTGGTCAACACAGTCAAAAGCCTTCGTTAAATCAAAGAAAACACCTACCGTTCGCAACCTTTTATTTAATCCGTCCAAAACCTCACAGAGAAAAGAGAATGTAGCATTTTCAGTTGTTAAACCATTTCTAAAACCAAACTGTACATTTGACAGCAAATTATGTGAATTTAAATGCTCCAGTAACCTTGTATATACAACCTTCTCGATAACTTGAGCAAACAACGATGGCACAGAAATAGGTCTAAAATTGTCGACATTATCTCTGTCTCCCTTTTTATAAAGTGGCTTCACTACCGAGTACTTTAATCGGTCAGGAAACCGACCACTCCTAAAGGAAAAGATACAGATATGGCTACGTACTGGGCTAAATACATAGAACAATACTTCAGTATTCTGCTAGATATCCCGTCATATCCATGAGAGTCCTTGGTCTTTAGTGATTTAATCATTAACTCAATCTCCCTCTTGTCAGTATCATGGAGCAGCATTTGGGGTAACAGTCTCGGAACATTTTCTTCTAAGAGCGCTGTGTGATTCTCTGTTGGGACTAGGTTTCTATTTAGTTCACCTGCTATATTCAGAAAGTGATTATTGAATACTTTACATATATGCGACTTATCAGTAACACGGACATTCCCACTATCACTGATTCTATATCCTCGACCTGTCTCTGCAGACCAGCCACTTCCTTTACGACTGACCATATGATTTTAATTTTATCCTGAGACTTAGCTATTCTATCTGCATACAACATACTTTTTGCCTTCCTAATAACATTTTTAAGCACCTTACAATACTGTTTGTAATGGGCTGCTGCATTTAGATTTTGACTGTTTCTAACGTTTTGATATAATTGCCACTTTGTTCTACAAGATAGTCTTATAATTTGATGAATGAAAAATGTACGTTTAATTCTTTAGTTACTATAACTTCTGCCTTGTCTGTGGCTCAGAACAATATTTGGTGTAACTCGTAGGGAGATTTGTATCCTCGGAAAGCAGTAGAGTCTGCACCACGGTCGTTTATGCTTTATTTTAAGGGATTAAATTCTGGACTTTATCGAAATTATTACACAACTTGAACACTGATTCCCATGCTGCAGAATGAGTACGTCATAACACCCATGACGGCTTCCCCACGGCGCACGATTGTGCCTCTGATTATTTCAAGAATTTTCAGAGTAGATCACCGGAATTCTGTAGAGCCAGAGAAATTTTTTTGTACGTAGTGACTTCGACATCGAGAGGCAGACAGAGTATGATTACGAACTGTAACTTCTAATCTTTTCTTTTGATAGACTTGAGAGCTAAATTAGGAATTAATTTTATACCTGCAAGTGTGGGTGATAATTGTGTTAAGATATTAGGGTAACGACCTTTCTCGCCCAAAAGTTTCCACTCGAGCAACTAGATATTATTCAGTCACAACAGTTTACCTTCAATTTCATGAGGAGGGAAGTTAAATTCCCACGCCCAGTCACCAGGAATAGCTGGCATGAAACCAATTGTGATGCACCCCATCACCTCATCTGTACTCAAGAAAAGCAGCCCGAAGTAGGTTTTCAAGAAATAACTCTCTAGCCTGTTGGAAGCTACCTTGTACGTTTCCGACAGCCCTAGCTCCTCTATCTTGCGTCACCAAGACTGAACAAGGTGGAACCAGGGGATAACGGTGCTCCTGAAAAACTGTCTCTTGGAGAGCGATCAGTGGCCTCATATACACTTACTTTGAGGTTCTGTGGTGGCGCTTCCCGCGGAAGCGTCGTACTTCCACGCCCAGCGATTGCGGGGAAGGAGGGGGGGCGGGGGACCTAGCCGCTGTGTCTTCCTTTAGCGGCTGACGATGAACTCTTCATCGCCAACTTCTGTAGCTGAATCAATTGCCTCCAATGTGGAATCGATGGACGATGATACCACACATAGGACACCATGAAGCGGAAATGTGAAACACCTACATCAATAGTAAGTAAATAAAAGTAAATGAAACTGAGTGGATGACCAGAACGACGTGTTTCAGGAACGTGAGTAAATCACAGTCCGCAGTTCACAAAGTTTCGACAGCGAGAGTCGATGAGTGATTATCGGATTAATCGATAAGCCGGAACGTTCCGTAGTCCAGATGGCGACGTAGTGAGGTGGGACCCCTCTGGCCAGCATAGCCAATAACTGGACAGCAGCTATTACATTACTGATGTGCTCCGGGTTTTGTTTTATCTATCCCACCACTTAGCGTCCAAGAAGTGCTCTGAGAAGGAAGCTATTAAGCACGTGAATCCAGGCCCTGCCAGATTGTTTGATCCCAGACACGCCCACTGTTAGGCATCAGAAGAGCAGCTGTTGTTGGTGTACCTAAAATATGTCAGTCAGGAAGAGGGTCCTCCGTTTTACGACAAACAAACAGTCTACTCCCCGTACACAGAAATTTTTTATTACATACAAAGGGCGATTAAAAAGTTTTGCACAATCGTCTCTAATTTTTTATTTTTTGAAGGAGGAGAATGAAATTGTTTGCAAACTTACCAGAAACATTTAGCTGTAAGTTGGCGTATAAAAGTATTTTCTTTTATTTACAGGTGAGCCATAATGTACCGTGAAGTAGATGTAAGGTTACGACAACGGTCGGTGATGGAGTTTCTCTTCAAGACCGGCGATTACTCTGCCACATCGATTCACAGGAAGTTGCTCCCTGTTTATGGGGAGGACACAGTGGATCGCAGCAGTACCCAGCGGTGGTTACAGAGGTTTAAAGAAGGTGATTTCTCTCTACTGGACAATCCACGTAGCGGTAGACCATCGACGGCAGTGAGTAATGTGAATAAGGAGATCATTGCTCAAATCATCCAAAATGACAGATGTGTGACGACACGACAGCTTCCTGAAAAGACTCGTTTGTCACTGTGTAGTGCGGTATCGCTGGTACAGTCACTATGGTACAGAAAAATCTGTGCACGTTGGGTGCCTAGATTATTGACAAGAGAAATGAAAACGGTGAGGAAGAATGTGTGCGAGGGTCTCATGAAGACCTTTACTGCAGAGTGGAGACACTGTTTTGACGGCGTCATTTCCCAGGATGAAAGATGGTTGTTTTCGTCCGAACCTGAGAGCAAAACCCAGTACATGGAGTAGCCTCATCTGGGTTCCACTCGGAATAATAAACCAAGACATTCACGAACAGCAGGCCGAAAGGTGACAGGCCTCCTTCTTCTGGTATCAGTGTGGGGTCATCTTCATTGGCTTCTTGGAAGTTGGCTCCACAAACAAGCTGCGACGTGCCATCAAGACCCACAGACTACTCCATGACAATGCCAAACCCCATCAGCCCTTATGACGCAGGAGAAAATCAGGAAAATGGGTTGGAAAATTGTTCCTCATCGTCCTTACAGTCCGGACTTGGCTCCGTCTGATTTTTACCTCTTTGATTGCCTGAAGGCTCATCTGCGCGGTAAAACATTTGATAATGAGGAAGACCTTATTTCCTGTGCCAAGCGATGGTGTGAAAGTTCAAATGGTTCAAATGGCTCTGAGCACTATGGGACTTAACTTCTGAAGTCATCAGTCCCCTAGAACAGAACTACTTAAACCTAACTAACCAAGGACGTCACACACATCCATGCCCGAGGCAGCATTCGAACCTGCGACCGTAGCGGTCTCGCGGTTCCAGACTGTAGCGCCTAGAGCCGCTCGGCCACCCCGCCCTGCTGTAAAAGTCAATCCCCAGAATTTTACCAACGTGGATTTACATCATGGAAAGAACGTTGGGCCAGATACGTCACAGCTGATGGGGGCTACACTGAGTAGGCTCAATGTATGTCTAAATGTTCCAACTACGTTCACAAAAATTTTCATCCTCCTCCGGCAAAAAATAAAAAAAATTAGAGACGACTGTTCAAAACTTTTTGAAAGCCCTTTGTAAATTACCATACACATTCAGGTTCAGGATATGAAAATGGTAATCTCAGGAAAATCCTATGCAGTCTAGGAAGATCTCATTTCAAAAATATAAGGCAAGAAAAGTATGTTCATCAAATTTAACAAAACTTAATGCGAAAAAATATGACAAAAGTGCAAGCAGAAATCTCAACTGAAATTTGCGTCAGAAATATTCACTCTGACAAGATAAACCAAGCTACTGTAGTTGGGCAACGTTTCCTGTCACCTCTATGACTTTTCCGAATTTAAACCTCAAGGTAACATGACTGTCACAAACACGAGGGAATTATCTCCAACATTTAGTGCCTCAGCAATGAGTCATTTACCTTCGAGCGAATGGCGGTGGTGGCCGGCTGCTGTGTTCGACCTGTCTTGTACCTGTCAGCATAATAATTCTGCGTTGACCTCTGACTGAACTTAACCAGTCGAAAACTTCCCTGAGTTTCCGTGAAGGGAAAGACTGTATGTGTCCGCAGGCTAAGACAAAATGACTTTGCGCTCTCACTAAGGTTGGGTGACGTGCACAATACTGCCCTCAAAATTCTCACAAGAACGTTAACTAGAACGATTTCATCTGGTTTTCTCCCCTTTGGAGAACTAAAAGGGATTCAGCACAAATATTGCTGAAACAGAGAATAGTGAATCAAAAATGTGCAAAATGAAACCTCGCATGGTGAGGAATTAATAAGTAGCGTGGAAACTTCAGAATTCTTAGGAGTCCACATTGATGAGAAAATTGGGAAAAGCACATTTTGAAACTCGAAAAACAACTTAGTTCAGAAACATTTGCACTTACAATAATTGTAAATCTTTGAGTGAGACAAATCAGTAAATTGACATGTTTTACATATTTTCATTCATTAATGTCATATGGAATAATGTTCTGGGTAACTCATCTTCAAGAAAGAAAGACTTCATTGCTCAAAAACGTGCTGTAGGAATGACGTGTGGTGGTCATCCACGATCATCTTGTAGAGATCTGCTGGATTTGGGCAGTCTGACTGCTGCTTCACTGTATATTTCTACTCTCATGAAGTTCGTTGCAAATAATTCAATGCAACAAGTCCACTAAAGAGACAGCTTACACTACACTCGTTCGTCCTCTGTTAGAATATTGCTGCACGGTGTGGGATCCTTACCAGGTGGGATTGACGGAGGACATCGAAAAGGTGCAAAAAAGGGCAGCTCGTTTTGTATTATCACGTAATAGGGGAGAGAGTGTGGCAGATATGATACGCGAGTTGGGATGGAAGTCATTAAAGCGAAGACGTTTTTCGTCGCGGCGAGATCTATTTACGAAATTTCAGTCACCAACTTTCTCTTCCGAATGCGAAAATATTTTGTTGAGCCCAACCTACATAGTTAGGAATGATCATCATAATAAAATAAGAGAAATCAGAGGTCGAACAGAAAGGTTTAGGTGTTCATTTTTCCCGCGCTCTGTTCGGGAGTGGAATGGTAGAGAGATAGTATGATTGTGGTTCGATGAACCCTCTGCCAAGCATTTAAATGTGAATTGCAGAGTAGTCATGTAGATGTAGCTGTAGAAAGGGAACAATGATGTACATAATTACAATACAAGAACGAAAAATGACATTCATTATTCCACATTAAGGTTGTTTGCAGCACAAAAAGGGATGCACAATGCTGCAAAAAATATTTTGATCATTTACCCGATGACATAAACGTCTGACAGGCAACAAACTAAAATTTGAAAAGAAACTAAGAAAATTTCTCCTTCACAACTTCTTCTATTTCGTAGAAAAATTTCCTTTATCGTAATGTGCAAAAAGGTCGTGGGTAGATATTACTAAGTCGCATATGTTTATCTATTTTCTTTTTTTAAAAAAGGAACAAACCTAGAAATGTTCAGAATTTAACCATATGTACTAATTAATGTGCAATGTGAAAATGAAATTGCTCGTTCCATACTAATAGGGTCTATGCTGCAAAATGATACATGTGACATATGACTAACTAACTAAATAACTACCTAACTGTATATTCTGGATATTCGATGCCTGTATAAATACCAGCATTCTGGGATATTCGATGACTATATAAATAGCTGTAGTCGCTGTCCAGGAGGTCAGTTCTCTTCTGGCTGTACGCTCTTGTTCGCAATAAACTTGCTTTCAGTGCTAAGTGCTGTATTTCATTGACGATCCTGCTTTTGGATTTGAACTTGACTGTGGTTAGGACGTGAGATTATAATTACTTCTTCTTCAGAACACGACTATGTTGAAAATTCTGACGGCTCTTGCACAGATTTAGCAATAACTGCGATACTGAACAATAAAAAAAAATTTTAATTTTTGTCCGTTTATTATAATGTTTTTGGGGAAGTTTTCTCTTCAGCTACAGTTAACGTGGGTTATGTGCTGCATTTCCAATTTTACGCGTTTATAAACTAGTTTGCTTCGAGCGCACAAAGGTTCAAGTCGTGGTCTAGATATGCGACGTCTTTCTGCAATTTATCATGTCCTCTGCTGCTTTACATCTGTTTCTTTTTCTTAAAAAGAAACGTCACTTTTCATAAACTCTAAGATACAGTAAAATCGTAACTAAACAGTCCTGGAATGTGCTGTTTCATACCTCTTGTCGTCATCAAGCAACATATAGAATGGCAAATTGGGTGTCTTCTTTTAGTTACTGTCGCAATTCATTGCGCTATGTACGCTCTCTTTTATGGAAGCTGTGCTACAAATCAGTATAAACTATGGGCGACGGACTAAGCGCGTCGGAGAAACTACATGTGGACCTCTATCTGTTTAGAAAATGATGTATCTGTAATGAATATTTTGTAGAAAATGAATAATATCGGTTCGTGTACGACTGAGCACGACACCAATATATTCCAAAAAGCCACGGACGAAAATGAGATTTATCAATGGGTCATATGTAGGATTCTGTTGATACAGAGCTGGTGGGTCATGAGTTTAGGATACGTCTTGGCCTAGCGACCATTTGTATATCTATTGGAAAAATGGATATACTGTAGCAATCCCATAGTATAGGTCAAACTGAGCCAGTCGGTTGGTGCTTTTGCATTACATGTGATCTAGTGTGTACCTTAGGCGGCTTACAAAAAGCACCATTTGTTCATGTGCCCCGATAACACCAAAAGCCATGATTTTTGAGTCTGAAAAGTGCCAGTTGTGCGGATGGCCACTTCTATAATTTATATTCATAGTAAATCGTCGAAAGTGTTACCATATGTTTTTAAATCGATGTTCTCCGGCAGCCTTGGAACTTTTTCCGATATGTGTACCCGTTACCAAGACCCAAAGGTTCAAAGTTACCATACATACGCACCTAAAATGTGCATGTAATATCCCGTGCGAGGCATAAATGCAGTTTAACTGACATAGTGAACACATGACTTGGGTTCTAGTGTCGTCAAAATTCTTTCACCACAACAATTTTATGATGTGCCTATACGTATATAAAGAAAGTGGTACAGCAGTGACAGCAAATGGTCTAAAAAGGATCTTAAAATGCCTAAAAAGAATTTAAAATATCTGCCAAAGTTATGTTAAAATGGAAAGACTGCAAATTCAGTAAAATATTTCTAATAACATCTTTACTCTTTTAAGATACAAATCATGAGCTGGGCATTCTTGATAAATTACGATCACTGAGCAAAGTATATAGAAAAGTAATCTGTAGATTTATATAAATGTGTCGAAGTATACAAATAAACTGTCAAAACTTTACTGACATATAGAATTCGTTTTGTATAAGCAGCACTCTACTGTAGCAGGGAGAAGCAGAGAGCCAGCGGAAAACTGCACTTGCCGAATCACAAAAAAGAGGCAAAGTGTTCTTCTTTAAGAGACTGACAGAAGAGTGGGGAACCAGCTCCCTCAGTCTTCATTCCGCTTTCCTCACCAGATATTTCGGTCTGCGAATGTATTCGTGTTTTTTTTCTGCTGAAAGAGAGTAGCAGAGAGGCAGTAAAGGTGAAAGAGAGAGGAGATAGTGCGAGTGAGAGAGAAAGGGAGAGGAGACAGTGATGGTGAGAGAGGTAGAAAGTGGCAATGAAACACAAAGAGAGATGAATAAAGAGAGTATCAGTGGGAGCCAAAGAGAAAAAGGAGATAATGGTCGTCAGTGAGAGACAGTGGCAGGCAGTGAATGGGATACGCTGAATGTGAAGGCTTAACTACAAAGAGAGACTAGGGAAAAGGATTTAGAATGTTTTCTTTCAAAGAATATGTTCGTATGTCAAAATATTTGTTGAGCAAGGCGTAGCGAGGACAGAGGCAGCTGGTTCCCCACTAATCTGTCAGAGTCTTTGAAGGAGGAACATATTCGCCTTTTTTTGTGCTCCTACAAGGGCATTTTTAGGTTGGTAGATGTAATGACTAACAAAAAAATAAATAATGTGAGTACTCTACGTTGTTATATCGTGATGAACATATTTAAAGATATAGGTGAGAAAACTGGAATACGGATCACCATTTAGCACAGTAATCGACAAGTAGAATGTAAAGAAATAATAAAGAATAAAATTGGAAAATCACCTTTTGTTTTATGTACCTAGACAGAAAACTTCTACAATTATAATATCAGTCTCGCAGCTTTAGTATGAGACAGTGGTTATTATTTATTTATTATAATATATCATTCAGTACCATTATTTTACTGCGTCGTTGAAAACTATTTCATTTCAAACTTTTCTTTCAGTTGATATTAAACAACATACTGGATAGTTTTTCTTGATTTCTCGTAGAGTGAAGATAACTTTTCATTTGTATCAGTTCAAAAAAATTTCTGTTGCATGATGCGACAGAGAAACAAATGGTCAAGAACTATTGAATTATAAGTGATGTGCTGAGTAATGATTCACTGAAGACGCATTTATTTATAAATTGAAGGTGTTCTTCGGCTGTCCGTCTAGCAGCTACATCCAAATTCGTATCAGCTACACGAAGATACCTACGCTAGCTTTCTATTGCTTGCAGCACCTCCTCCTTATCGAATTCACTGCAAATTTCTATCAGTTTCTCCAGAGATATAGGTAGAGCGTCATCGGAAGCTTCAAGCATAAATTTTGTTCTGTTGTTTATGCTTCAAGCATAAATTTTGAAAAATTTTGATGATTTTTTTTCCATGGCCATGTATCGTTGAGGCAATTCTTGTATAAATCGGTCTATGCAATTAAACATTGGTGGACGAACTTCTTCTTTAATCAATAATTCAGCGTTATGAGCTAGTTCACTCCACATTGCTTTACTTACCTTCCTTATTCCTCGACGGTCAAACTTAATGTACACATCACTGCATTTTTAGTGCCAAAAGTAACAGCACTTTCTGCAATTTTTGGAGACTAGATATTGTTGGAGTAAATCTGCTTCCTCTAGTATGGTGTACCAATAGCTAATGTAGGTTGAAAGGGTATAACCACAACGATCTGCAAAGAACAAGCTTACTGCGGATTCAGTATCGAGGTTTTCCTTCGATGGATCTTGCGTATCTTCCAAAGTGCTCACAATTGTATCCACGTTTTCTTTTATGACTGTAACGGAATTGTAGTGAGGACTATAGCGGGTACCACATAATGTTTTTAAACTTACTCCTTTTTTCTCGCTAGCGCCCAGGTACTGCATGTTGTCCCTTTTATGAAATAAATCATCACATAATTTCTCTGTTGCTCGGACCTGTTATTTACGTTTCGCGCCGAAGCCGCCATAGACCGAGAGGGATGCACACCTTTAAGCCGCTGACTGTAATTAGATGAAGATTTTGCCCTACTGGGTGTGCTCAGCAGAAAAAAAAATTACGAACTTTTCTTGACGGTTAGTTCCAGCCTGTTGGTAAAAAACCATGTATGACTCTACACTAGTTCATGTAGTTGGATGTTCATATTCGTGAAAAAGAACTATTCTGTGTAGCCTCTGGCGTTAGGAACTTGCTTATACTGTATAAGAAACAGTAGTAAATAATAATAGTGATGCTGTCGCTGTTTGTTGGTAATATTTACTGGCAAAATGCAACCTACCACCAGATTGCGTACTTACGGCTATCCTGTGTGGCCGTTTTTCAGTACGACTTGAAAAGAGAGAGAGATTATTAATTGATCACCGATGCGGCGGTTCTCGATTGTGTTCATTTGAATTGTGTTTATTTGAATATAAAAATGGAAATGAAAGCAAATTAGTGGAGTTTCGTAAGAGAAAGATTAACAGTCGGAAGTTGAACACACTAGTGGTCTCCCAAATACAATCGAGACACCGCGATAAAGAGCGAACCTGTAACAAAACCCATATACAATTTGAACATCATTTTTGGTTAGTGAAAGAAAAGAATAAGGAAATTACTGCATCGTAAAATATTAATATATTTTGAACAAATTGGCTGTAGACTTCTAGACGTTGAGAAATACACAATAAATGCATGACTTACATCTGATATTTCTTTTGTACATTGGGCAGTCCAATAATCACTGTTTTGTCAGTCCGCTCCTTCTTAAAAATTAAATGTCTTTGCATGTTCGCAAGTACATTATATCCTCACCCGAGTTACCGGAATGTTTGTTCGTCGTTTCACATAGTTTTTGCACAAAATAAAAATACAACTTGTAGCAATGCTATGTAGTACGTCTTAGCATGTCGGCGACCAACAGTACGAGGAATAATGAAGTCTTTAGAATATTTCTTAACAAAAGATAGATTGTTCTTTCTTCTGTTTCGCAGCTTCTTGCTATCAAGCGCTGCGGCAATGATTTTAAATATCTGCGCACAGATGGTCATAGTGTTTATGTAGAGTATTTAAATGATGACCGCGCGTCTTGGTATAGGCGCACATTAAAAAAAATATTTCTACTCTTTACTCTCGCGCTGTGATGCTTAGCATTTTTGTGAACTACAGCTCGTTGGCTGTCCTTTTATATTATGACAAATATCTCATATGTAAAGTATCTGAAATCCAATAATATTACAAGCCTTTGAAAAAGTAATTTTTAGACTGTATTACTTTAGTTAAAAAAATTAGTAAATCACTGGTAGGCTCCTCACCACACTTATGCACTTATTATTAAACTGTACACCTACATAGAGCACAGGTATCAAAACACGTTCGATGTAGAATAACTGTGTGTAGCAGACAATTGGCTATCATTCTACAGTTTTTATGTTTCGTGCAAGTTTTACAAAATTGTAAAAATTCTAAACACATCAATTTACAATTTCCATGGCCAGATAATAGGTAAGTAGGTATCTGTGTTTATATTTCGCTTACTATGGGTAACTCCAAATAGCTTCTTATTTACTAAGCATACAGTGTCTCAATATTTGCGATTTGATTAAAAAAAAAACCTCCCCCCGCCACCAATTAGTCCACCACTACAAAACATACTATTCGCATTAATTGGATATCGTACTCAACAGAGAGAAGCTTACCATCCCCTTAGTAGAGCGCTACTGCCGTAGCGTATTAACAAAGTGAGCGGGGGTATGCCATATCCCCCCCGCCCCCCCCCCCCCCCCTGCCACTGGCTGGTGTTGCAGTGATGCTCCGGACGCCCCCGCCGTTGTCTGGAAACGTGCCGACCATGTTTGTGTCGCGTTTGCGCCCGCCTTTTGCGTCATCCGGCTGGTTCGTAACCTGGCAACGCCGCCGATTTTGGGCGTGACACAGCTAGTGCGTCACACGGGCGCGCCGCGGGTAGTTTCGCGGGCCTGCGCTCACGGGTAATTAATTAGTCCACCTGATCCGCTACTGCCACGCAAACACTGCCACCCACACAAAAGCACGTGTCAGTTTCCAAGGAAACCAACAAACACCGTTTGTTGGGATTGTCTCAGCGGATAAACAAAGAGCTTTTAACTGTCTGCCAAAGCCGTTTCGCTTCCGTTATTTGTGAGGCGTCATCAGTAGTTATATATACTGATCAGCCAGAACATTATGACCACCAAACGAGTATCGATATAAACCCGTGCAGGTGAAAGCAGCGTCAACTGGCGAGGAATGACTGCTGGTCAGACACACGTGTGGCGCACGTAGTATCAGTGAGTGTTCTGCCCGAGTGCAGAATGAAGAAGGCGCGCGATCTGAGTTTGTCAGAGGGCACGTTGTGATGGACTGGAAGCTCGGAACAAGCATTTCGGAAACTGTACAACTTTTCGGGTGTTCGAGGAGTGCTGTTGTGAGTGGCTTCAACACGTGGCGAAACCGAGGTGTAAAACAGAAGTAATATCCGGCGTTCGCCAAGGAAGTGTTATAGGCCCTCTATTGTTCCTGATCCATATTAACGACATAGGAGACAATCTGAGTAGCCGTCTTAGATTGTTTGCAGATGATGCTGTCATTTACCGCCTTGTAAAGTCATCAGATGATCAAAACGACTTGCAAAATGATTTAGATATCTGTATGGGGCGAAAATTGGCAACTGGCCCTGAATAAAGAAAAGTGTGAAGTTATTCACAGGAGTACTAAAAGAAATCCGCTAAATTTCGATTACGCGGTAAGTTACACAAAACTGAAGGCTGTAAATTCAACTAAATACTTTGGGATTACAATTACAAATAACCTAAACTGGAACGATCACATAGATGATATTGTGGGTAGAGCAAAGCAAAGACAGCGATTCATTGGCAGAATACTTAGAAGGTGCAACAGGTCTACTAAAGAGACTGCTTACACCACGCTTGTTCGCCATATTCTGGAGTATTGCTGTGTGGTGTGGGATCCGCATCAGGTGGGACTGACGGATGACATCGAAAAAGTACAAAGAAGGGCAGCTCGTTTTGTATTATCGCGAAATAGGGGAGATAGTGTCACAGACATGATACGTGAATTGCAGTGGCAATCACTGAAACAAAGGGTTTTTCGTTGCGACGGCATCTTCTCATGAAATTTCAATCACCAGTTTTCTCCTCCGATTGCGAAAACATTCTGTTGGCACCCACCTACATAGGGAGAAATGATCATCACGATAAAATAAGAGAAATCAGGGCTCGCACAGAAAAAATTTACGTGCTCGTTTTTCCCGCGTGCCGTTCGAGTGTGGAACGGTACAGAGACAGCTTGAAGGTGGTTCATTGAACCCTCTGCCTCGTACTTTATTGTGAATAGCAGAGTAATCACGTAGATGTAGATGTAGCAACCACGTCCAAACGTCGTGGCGCTGGGCTGATAACCCTCATTACAAATGTCGGACGTTGTAGGCTGAGTGCACTGCTAAAACAGGACAGGCGGAGAACTGTGGTGCAAATAACACCAGACTTTAACGCTGGGCAGAGTACAAGCGCATCTGAACACACATCACACCGGACATTTGTAACGATGGGCTTCCACAGCCGACAACTCACGCATGTTCCAATGCACCACGACATCGGGAAGTGGGTAATTTCCGAGAATGAGAGCCTATCGAAGTTGGAGGGCTCCAAATGATACATATCGAACGTGCGATAGTAAATTCATTATGGAAGTCTAGTGGCGCGCGTTTTGATAAATAATTTGTAATCGTCGTTTTTATCAGTTTCGCTTCGTTTTTTAAGTTCGTGTACATTACATTCCCGCCGTAATTGTTTGTAATTCCATTGGGAAATCGACACGGTTTCTCTTGATAGCGACTGAAATGTGTGCTGCTTCTCAAGTTTCTTCTGCGGATTGCCTCACATGGAACATTCTAATTCCATGCATATCCAGCATAGACAAACGTTTGACTTTTTGCCGGAAATATGGAGTTCTGCAGGATGACGAAAGGAGGGCCTGTGTTGACTGTGGTGCTGCGAGGTCTGTGAAACTCCGTAAGGCAAGTGCGAACACTGAGATTCCGTTGCAATTTCATTGCGGACTCTGCGGAAAGCGAACCATCATCAGGAAAAATACGTGGTACGAGTCCTCCGAATTATCGATTCAGACGAGCGTAATTGTTGTGTCGTGCTGGATTCGAGATTACACGTTGCAAGCCACAGCATCAGATACTGAGTTATCGGTAAGTACTGTATGTGACTACTTCGGGTTCTGCCTAGAAGTGTGCTACGTGATAATGACAAATGACAGTGTGCCAATTGGTGAACCGAATAAAACAGTAGAAGTAGACGAATCTCATATTGCTATACGAAAGAATCAGAGAGGACGACCTTCTAAAAGCGAAGTAGATCATATTTGGGCTTTTGGTGGGGAAGAAAGGGAGTCACGCAAGTGTTTCGTTGTGAGGGTATTGTCCCGAGACAAGGTGACTTTAGTGGGTCTCATAAAACATTTCATACTGCCTGGGACAAAAGTCACCACAGACGGGTTTCAGTCGTACCAGTCTCTCAAAGCTGACACGTTCCAGCACGAATTCTTGAACCACTCTGTGGAGTTTGCCTCTTTAGATGACGCCAGTGTCCATACCCAGAATAAAGAACGGCTGTGGAAGTCTGTCAAGTCTACCATAAAAAGAGAAGGGCGTCCAGGACAGAAGGAACAACTGTATTTGTTCCATTACCTATACTTTCACAACTTGCGTTTGCAGGGGAAAGTCGACGCATGCGACACTCTGCCGATATTCCTGCGCGATATTGGCAGAGTTTACCCTGGGTACGGGAGAAAAGGAATTGCTCCTGCAGCTTATACATCACGCGGACTGTCACAAGGCGTTAACACCGACGACGAGTAAGGTAAGTCGTCTCCTTTGAATTTACAAGTGCTTCTCCAACGCTTTTCTTTTATCGTTGCTGTAGCGACAACTTAATGGGGGGTAGGACGTCAAACTGGCCGACTTGGAGCAGGAGAGGCACCACAGGACATTTTAATCTCCACTGTCGATACTTTTACAAACAAATTCATAAAACTTTGTCAGCATGACCAGGAAGGGTTCAGAATTCACGCTCATAGCAGTGGAAGTTCCAAAATATAACAAAATATATATTTTTTACATGTGAAATGTCATCATTTTTTCACTTACTTTTGGCAGCATACGTTGCTATAGGTACACTTTTCTTCAAAGTAAGGGAGATTCTTCAATGAATTTTGCACAGCATACAAACCATACTTACAGGTGTATGAAACTCTAGAATTTTCCAAGTCTATTAAAACCTGTGTTAGAAATTGAGATAATTAACCATAAAATTTGAGTTTTTTCTAAACATGAAGTTTAAAATGTAACAGCTCATTTAATTTTTCATTAATTAAATAAATTCTAGAGTTTCGTACACCTGTAATTATGGTTTGTATGCTGTGCAAAATTCATCGAAGAATCTCTCTTACTTGTGAAGAAAAGTGTACCTATAGCAATAAATGCAGCCAATAGTAAGTGAAAAAATGATGAAATTTCACACGTAAAAAAATTTATTTTGTTATACTTTTGAACTTACATTGCTATGAGTTTGAATCCTGAATCATTCCTGGTCGTGTTGACAAAGTTTTATGAATTTATTGGTGAAAGTATAGACAGTGGAAATTAAAATGTCGTGTGGTGCCTCTCCTGCTCCAAGTCGGCCCGTTTGACGTCCTACCCCCCTTAAAACATACTCGTAACGCGCGCCACGAGACTTCCATAATCTACTATTGCACGTTCGATATGTATCGTTTGGAGCCCTCCAACTTCGATAGGCAATCATTCTTGGAAATTACTGGGAAGTGGGACTGAAATGAGCACCTGACCATGGGCACTGTAAGTTGGCGTAGCGACAGAGCGTGGCATGAACTGATAAATCCTGATAC
The DNA here is from genome assembly GCF_023864345.2 of Schistocerca serialis cubense. Taxonomy (NCBI): domain Eukaryota; kingdom Metazoa; phylum Arthropoda; class Insecta; order Orthoptera; family Acrididae; genus Schistocerca; species Schistocerca serialis. Next base: position 48,220,498 of record NC_064642.1, read on the forward strand.
CTTCTTCATTATGCTGGTGGGTGGCGCGAATCCGTCGTCTTCACCTCCTTGACACCTGTACTGCGGGACGGAGACAAGCTGATGGCGGCTCCATTATGCTCTGTGGAATACTCATGTGCGAATCCATGGATCAGTGAGGCAACATGTCAGCCAAGAAGTATCGTACACTGGTTGCAGACCACGTACACCGCATCGTGACAATCGTATTTCCCAAAGGCAGTGGCATTTTTCAACAAGATAATGCGGCATGCCACAAGGCCTGGAGTTTGGTGGAGTGATTCGAGGAACACAGTGGCGAGTTCCAATTGGTGTGCTGGCCCCACAGATTGGAAGGTCTAAACCCGATCGAGAACATCTGGGATGTGATTGAACGTGGCGTCTGACCTCATGGCCCATCTCCCAGAAATTTACGGGAATTAGGTGACCTGTACGTGCAGATGTGGTGTCAGCTCTCTCCAGCGATCTACCAAGGCCTCATTCTTCCCTGCCACGACGTGTCGCGGCTGTTATCCGTGCCAAAGGGGGACGTAGGGCTATACAGGCGGAAAAGAAACGCAACACCAAGAAGAGTTGTGCAACATAAACGAAAGTTGGTAGGCGTGTTTCTACATCTGAAAGATGATGTTTATCTTGAGTCTCTTAAGAGTGGCGCTAGTAGCGTCCCTGTTAGAATCCAGATAAGGTTTGGTTTAAATACACGCTGTAACGCTGGTGAGCCTTCGTTACTTTTGAGACTGGACGTGGTGAGTTGATGTTAGTCAAGAATGCCTTTAAGGCGACAAATACTCCATTATCAACTCAGTTTGAACGAGGTCGTGTAATAGGGCTACCAGAAGTCGATACCGCAGAAAGACTTGAGAGGAATGTAGCCACTGAGCCACTGCACATGACGGCTAGCAGCACTGGTCACGAGAATCTACGGTCGCAAGAAGACCGGGGTGCGGATAGGCACGTGGCACAAGAAGGAAGGCCACTGTGTTCGGTGCATGGGTGTGGCGCATAGTACTGCATCTGCAGCAGCAATTTGAGCAGCAGTTGGCACAACAGTGGCACAATGACCTGTTACGAGTCGGTTACTTCAAGGAAAGGTCCAACCAGTCGTCCTGTAGCGTGCATACAATTGACCCCAAACCACCGTGATTTGCAACTTCAGTGGTCTCAAGCTAGAGCTAATTGGAGGACAAATTGGAGGTATGTCTTGTTTTCTGATGAAATCTCGTTCTGTCTTGGTGCCTGTGATGCCCCTATGTTGATTAGAAGGAGGCCAGTTGAGGAGTAGCAACCAACCTTTCTGTGCGCTAAACATACTCTACCTTTACCTGGAGCCGGCCGGAGTGGTCGAGCGGTTCTAGGCGCTTCAGTCTGGAACCGCGCGGCCGTTACGGTAGCAGGTTCCAATCCTACCTCGAGCATGGATGTGTGTGATGTCCTTAGGTTAGTTAGGTTTAAGTAGTTCTAAGTTCTAGGGGACTGATGACCTCAGCAGTTAAGTACCATAGTGCTCAGAGCCATTTGAACCATTTTTACCTGGAGTTATGGTCTGGGGCGCGATTTTTTATGGCAACTGGAGTACTCTCGTGGTTATCCAGCGCACTGTGACTCCATATTTGTCCGTCAGTATGGTGATTCAACCTAGTGTCCTGCCATTCATGAACAGCATTCCAGGTGGTGTTTTCCAACAGGATAACAGTCGCCTACATACCGCTGTTGTAACCCATCATGTTGTGCAGAGTGTCTACATGTTGCCTTGGCAACAGATCTGTCTCCATTCGAACACATATGGGACACCATCGGATGACGACTCCTGCATAATCCATAAAAGCATTAACCGTCCCCACAACCGCTCAGGCTTGGAACTCTGTCCCACAAACTGCCATGCGGCACCGGTACAACACAGTGCATGCACGTTTGCATGCTTGTGTTCAACATTCTGGGGGTACACCGGTTATTAATGTACCAGCATTTCACATTTGCAATGGCATATCTCGTGCTTACAAATATATTCTCGAAATTTCATTACTCTACATTAGTTATTGTTTAGTGTTCCGATTTTTATCCCTCAGTTTATATATATATATATATATATATATATATATATATATATATATATATATAATGACAACATAAATTAAAACGTTTTCACCTTTTATTCAGTAATTCGAAGCCCTAGAGGTTCAGCTTGATCATGTTGTTTCCCCTCTTCACCTCTGTGTACGACTGATCATTTATCGCAGCTTTGGAATATAGAATGGTCTTGATCGGACAATTTTATATTAAGCGTTATGCTTTTCAAAATTTCATCATAAGACTGAAGCTGTGGAATAAAGTGTACAAGAAAATTAACGATAGCGCATTGTTTATGATAACATAAGTATGCATCTAAGTATTCCATATTCAGGAATTCCGATTAGTATCGTACATGCATTAAAATCAAACTTTAGTACAAAACTCACGAAGGTGACCACACAGGCTGAATAAAATATAGATCTCATCTCTTGTAAGCATATTTGACAATGCTGGTGTTTATTCGAATAGAACCAGTGCCAAACTGAGTGTGGCGACTAAGCAATCAAAGAAGTAAACGAAGGCCAGTAGGTGGCAATAACATTAACACATTAACCATAGAAAGCAAGGCAAAAGAGTAACTTAGCAAACAACTATGCATTACGATGAAATACACGTCAGAACTTCGCTAGCAAATTGACTAAGATACATTATGCTATTTTTATAGAGAAGAAACTCATACTGACAGCGTGAAATGTGCGTTGTGAACAACGTTATGGAGATAGTCATTACTGAATAATCATAACAGAAGACATACAGGGCTATTACAAATGATTGGATCGATTTCGTAAATTCACTGTAGCTTCATTCATTGACATATGGTCACGACACACTACAGATACGTAGAAAAACTCATAAAGTTTTGTTCGGCTGAAGCCGCACTTCAGGTTTCTGCCGCCAGGGCGCTCGAGAGCGCAGTGAGACAAAATGGCGACAGGAGCCGAGAATGCATATGTCGTGCTTGAAATACACTCACATCATTCAGTCATAACAGTGCAACGACACTTCAGGACGAAGTTCATCAAAGATCCACCAACTACTAACTCCATTCGGCGATGGTATGCGCAGTTTAAAGCTTCTGGATGCCTCTGTAAGGGGAAATCAATGGGTCGGCCTGCAGTGAGCGGAGAAACGGTTGAACGCGAGCGGGCAAGTTTCACGCGTAGCCCGCGGAAGTTGACGAATAAAGCAAGCAGGGAGCTAAACGTACCACAGCTGACGGTTTGGAAAATCTTACGGAAAAGGCTAAAGCATAAGCCTTACCGTTTACAATTGCTACAAGCCCTGACACCCGATGACAAAGTCAAACGCTTCGAATTTTCGGCGCGGTTGCAACAGCTCATGGAAGAGGATGCGTTCAGTGCGAAACTTGTTTTCAGTGATGAAGCAACATTTTTTCTTAATGGTGAAGTGAACAAACACAATGTGCGAATCTGGGCGGTAGAGAGTCCTCACGCATTCGTGCAGCAAATTCGCAATTCACCAAAAGTTAACGTGTTTTGTGCAATCTCACAGTTTAAAGTTTACGGCCCCTTTTTCTTCTGCGAAAAAAACGTTACAGGACACGTGTATCTGGACATGCTGGAAAATTGGTTCATGACAAAACTGGAGACCGACAGCGCCGACTTCATCTTTCAACAGGATGGTGCTCCACCGCACTTCCATCATGATGTTCGGCATTTCTTAAACAGGAGATTGGAAAATCGATGGATCGGTCATGGTGGAGATCATGATCAGCAATTTATGTCATGGCCTCCACGCTCTCCCGACTTAACCCCATGCGATTTCTTTCTGTGGGGTTATGTGAAAGATTCAGTGTTTAAACCTCCTCTACCAAGAAACGTGCCAGAACTGCGAGCTCGCATCAGATGCTTTCGAACTCATTGATGGGGACATGCTGCACCGAGTGTGGGAGGAACTTGATTATCGGCTTGATGTCTGCCGATTCACTAAAGGGGCCCATATCGAACATTTGTGAATGTCTAAAAAAACTTTTTGAGTTTTTGTATGTGTGTGCATAGCATTGTGAAAATATCTCAAATAATAAAGTTATTGTAGAGCTGTGAAATCGCTTCAATCATTTGTAATAACCCTGTATTTGCATACATGTAGTACAATATAAACATAAAACCGATATGGATAAGAAATAAAATATAAGTTGTGAAGGAATAAATTTATGACCAGAACTAAATAAAATGTTACATAAGTAACACCACATGCAGTCATTTTACATAAACGAACATATAATAAATGACACAACAGTATCATTTATGTGAGCCCAGATTAGTGGCAAGAATTTGAAATAAAAAAAGAATTATCATACAGTAAAAGGAATTTTTGTATCATTTTTTTAAACTAATTGGTATAGTGTTAGATCGTATAACTGTCCAGCTGTTACCAGTTTACAACCATCACAAAATGAAATGTTACTTCAGTATGACCAATTGTAATCGTCACGTTAGTCGAACAAAGAATGGGTGACATGCAACATAACCATTTAGGAAAGCCTAGGTGAGTGGCAACAATTTGAAATAAAACAGCTCTTATCAGAATTTATAAGACGTAAAGGTGTAATATCACAATGTACTGTATAATAGCTCAGCTGATGCGTGAAGACATCCAAGAAACATCTTAACATGTTGTGTTTGAGGATGTAAAGTTGGGATCATTTGTTGACAAAAGCCGATGCCTACTCAATCGTAGTGCTGAAATAGTGGTCATAGTATATAGGAATTTATGGATTCCATTTGGACATATAATTATACGGAATGTATTTGGCGAATTTGTATAACCTTATGGAAATGTAGAACTATGCACAAAAAATTTTCTCTTTGAATTAGTAGCGAAATCCAAACGTTCAGCTTTCGTAAGGTTTAACTACAGTGTGATGTTCCGCCTCGATAGCTGAATGGTCAGCGTGACGGACTGCTGTCCTATGGGACCCGGGTTTGATTCCCGGCTGGGTCGGGGATTTTCTCCGCTCAGGGACTGGGTGTTGTGTTGTCTTCATCATCATTTCATCCCCATCCGGCGCACAGGTCGCCCAATGCGGCGTCGAATGTAATAAGACCTGCACCAAGGCGGCCGGACCTTCTCCGCAAGGGGCCTCCCGGCCAATGACGCCAAACGCTCATTTCCATTTTTACTACAATGTAATGTGGTAATGTACATTGATGAGCCAAAACATTATGACCACCTGCTAAATAGCTTGTTTTTCCGTCTTTGGAAAGAAATACATCACCAATTCTGCGTATCACGTATCCGACAGTTTGTTGGTAGGTTTGTGGAGCTACCTGTATGTGGCATTAGATGTCTAGACACAGGTCGCGTAACTCGCGTCAGTAACGGGCCTCTGATCTGCGTACGCGGTGATGGCGCCCGATAGCTACCCAGATGGGTTCTGTGGGCTTTACATGAGGTGAATTTCGTCGCCGAGACATCAACGTGAGTTCACTGTAATACTCCTGACACCACTGTAGCACGGTTCTGGCTCCAAGACACGGACAATTATACTACTGAATGATGGCATCGCGGTCGGGGGAGACATCAAGCATGAAAGGGATGGAGACGATTGGAAGTTGTCAACGTATCTTCGATTACTACCACAGGTCCCACGCAAGCACAGGAGAATGTCTCACATAGCGTAATAGTGCTCCCACCAGCCTCCATCCGAGCCACCATTCAACTGGATGACGGCGTTTGTAGAGAAAACCAGCGACCTAGTGTAGCAAAAATGCGATTCCCCCGAAGAGCCGACGCGTTTCCATTGATCTACGGTCGACTGTCGGTGGTCTCGTGCCCACTGCAATCCTATCTGACGATGTCTCTGGCTCAGCATGTGAACACTTACGGATGGTTTGTGTGGTGTCACCGCCAGACACCACACATGCTAGGTGGTAGCCTTTAAATCGGCCGCGGTCCATTAGTATACGTCGGACCCGCGTGTCGCCACTGTCAGTGATTGCAGACCGAGCGCCGCCACACGGCTGATCTAGGGATACGTCCTAGCACTCGCCCCAGTTGTACAGCCGACTTTGCTAGCGATGCTACACTGACAAATACGCTCTCATTTGCCGAGACGATAGTTAGCATAGCCTTCAGCTACGTCATTTGATACGACCTAGCAAGGGGCCATTACCAGTTTATATTGTTATTAATGTATCAACAAGAGCGATGTTCTCCAATTATGGATTAAAGTTAAGTATTCAATCAACTACGTTCTTTTCTTCATAGGATAATTACTTTACCTTGTTCCAGACCTCACGCCAGTCTGCGTGAGTTTAAACGCGTGCATTTCGGCCTCCTCTAGCAACACGGTGTTGGCTCTTCTGCCAACACAACAGTTTGCTGTGGAGCTCCGCGATCAACAATGTTCGATGAACGGAGTGCTCTGAAACACTTGCCCGTGCACCAGCACTGTGCTCTTTCGCCAGAGATGCCACAGGTCAGCACATATCCATCCTACTCTGCACAGCAGAAAAGCCTCCGAACTCCACGTTCTGTGAAGAGTCATGGACGTCCAACCATTTAGCACCTAGTGGTAGTTTCATTATTCCTTCTATCTTTTTCCGTAGGTGCTCACGACAGTAGCATGTGAACATTCGACCAGGTTCGCTGTTTTAGACGTACTCATTCAGAGGCTCTGTGTAATAAGAACTTGCTCTTTGTCAGGGTCGCTTATCTCAATGGCCCACAGCTTCGCTAGGGTGATACACTGTCCGTGACTCTCTGCCTAAAGGCTTTTGTTACCGTGTCACCTGTTCCCAATGCCACCAGGCGGAATCCAACGTTAAGGTGCTCTTTGTCCATAATGTTTTGCCTTGTCAGTTTACACGTAATGTAACTATATTCGATGCGAGAGTGAAATTTACTGTGCCCATAGTGTGGAACGCATGGCGAAGAAGCACACGAGTGTTGCGATAAAATTGTAAAGTAAGTGAAATGAATAGCATGAAGTACTAATGTTGGCGAAATGCAAAGTACCGATGCACTACGTATTGAAATGTCCCCTTTAGAAAAATTATACAGGACTATGCTTAAACTGACACACAATATTTTTAGCGCAACGCAATCTGACTTTCAAAAATCCCTGCAAAAGAATGGCCCTGACTAACATTAACCTATACCTTTCACAAATCACTTACCTCACAAAAATCTTCGTTACTCGAACTACTGCAATACAGCAAGCGCCACTACTGCCAGCTAAATAAAAGATTCAAAGTACGGAAGGCACTAACTACTGATAGGCATAGTTAGCAAATGAAAGATTTTAATAGAGAACAAACAATGTATTTCCCTTAATAGTGTTGAAAAATCATAATATACATAGCAGTTCATGACATCCAGTCTTGCAAATTTCCAAACTCTGCCATTTCTCTCCCCACATCCACCACTGCTGGCGGCTCACCTCCAACTGTGCAACGCTACGCGCTGTTAACATCCAGCTGCCCAACACTAAAATGGCAGACAACAATGCAAACCAGCCACAGACTGCACACAGCACAGCAAGTGATTTTCATACAGAGCGCTACGTGGCATTATCAATAAGAAAACCTAAATAGCCTACTTACATAGCCCCCATGCTCCCCACAAAAAATTTTACAAATTGTTTTGGGCAGTGGCCAATAATGATTTGAAGAAATTTTTCATAATTACAATAACAAAGATATCAAATGCACACACTTACTGATACGATGTTGGTCAAAAGCTAAAATTTTATCGCAGTCCATAAAGACAGTCCTGATCATTCATCACAGCAGATTTTTTTTTTCTCAAAGTCTGAGCAGTAAAAGAAAATGCACACGGAAGTAGTGGATTTCCATGCAGTCTTGAGGAAGTAGTGTTGTCCTTCAACGGAAAGACAGTGCTGACTCTTAACATGCAGATAGGTAATGGGCCACAACAGAGCAAACCCACAGCAGAGTCATTCGAAGTTTTGAAGAATATTGGTAGGTAGATCATCACAGACCAGACTCACTGTAGTCCTGGTAGAGATTACGGTATTGGTGAGTCATCAAAGGTGCAGACCCAGTGCAGTCCTTGTAGAAATAATGGTATTGGTGAGTCATCAAAGATGCACACCCACTGTAGTCCTTCTAGAAATAATGGTGTTGGTGAGTCATCAAAGGTGTAGACCCACTGTAGTCCTTGTAGAAATAATGGTGTTGGTGAGTCATCAAAGGTGTAGACCCACTGTAGTCCTTGTAGAGATAGCTAGCAGCCATCTGTTGCGACTGTGCAGGTGCACAAGCACCATCGAAGAGTCTTGCAGAGAATATAGCAAGTCCATAAACCACTACTTGTGCACTCACAAAGTTTCTGGAATCGTCCCTAGAACCATCAATGCTGTTATCCAGTCCCTTGCTGAATTATTAACACACGTGCAAACACTAACAGTCTCTACTTCTCACATATTGTCCATATACTATGACCAACAGAAACGTGTGCAGTGAAATGGAACTTACAAGGTAATAATATGATGAGCTGGTGTCAATTACAATGTTATAACATAAGAATACAATTACAAAGGTACAAAATACATCATTAAAGAACATAACAATACAGATAACATTTGTAGTAATACAGGCTTTACAAAAGAATAGAAATAGACATATACATCAGTGTTACAGGAATTATGACATAAGTAAATAAATAAAATAATGAGAATAGTTCTTGAAACATTAATTTCACACATGATCATTAAAACAAAACAGAATAAATAATGTCTAAACATCTTTACGAAGAAAATAACATAGTATTTGAAAAATTATACAACATAAATCTTTTTAGCTAAACACATAAAGACAGGAAAAACACAAATATACAAGAGTACACAAACGCATAGCAGAATAACACAGGGGGAAAGGACAGGGTTTGTTTTCAGTGTAACATTTGGTACTGCAGTATTTTGCAAACAAAACCTTTTTTTTTCTTGGAGATCTCCCTTCATTCATCATTATTCCCAAAAAGTCCTATCTATACCTGCTTTCTGTACTTTTTTCGTATTACTTCTCAATGTATTTCTTCCAATTCATCGCAACTCATTCTCTTATACAGTCTACCCCCTTTTAAGCTAACTTAAATCTACTGAGCTCAGATGCTAAACTAAGGGACGAGGCAATGCAGCAGCATAAAACAATTAATACAAACAGCAATGAAAAAAAAATGGAAATTGTCAAAGCAAGCTGCAGTAAATCTAAATTACCAAGCAATGCAACATTACAACTAATATGAGCCAATGTGCAGCAACAAGAAAAATAAATCAGTAGTAAAACTAGATTAACAGAGTAATACAAAGTGGAATTTAATAGCACTATGCCTGGCAAGCAGCAGCAGCAAATGCAATAACTTATGTCTAATCATGAAAAAGCTCAAGCAGAAAAAATATTACAGTAAAGATGGCCATGTCTAATACCTATGTCACATCTTAACAATAGAGTGATGCAACTCTGTAACTTGCTCTAGCAGAAAAGTTACCAAGTCACTGACAAAAATTATGTATGCAATTCCTATGAAGTGGAAATGTCTTTTTGTGCTCCCTCATTTTTTTGGAGTACATCCATCATAAAGTTATCTTTTACTGGATCTGTAGGCATAAAATATTTACATTACTACATCTATAAAATTTTATTTTAACCAATGCTGCAGTGCAGCTAGGAACTAGATATTAAACAAAATAGGCAAAGCAAGGCTTGAAACGTCATTCACTAGCCTTATGGCATTTCATAATGCAGTAAACAATCTTTCAACTAGCAAGACAATAGACATGAAATGTTTCTCATCATTTCATTTCAGTAAATATCATAAATTAAGAACTCTACAGTGTAATCATGTTTTCAAGTTTGAGGGTGTCGTATTTACGATGCTTTCTACAAAGGAATGTCAATAGCGAGGATAATGGCCTTTTTTTTTCTTCTCCACCTGTGCCTCTGAAAGGCACACACTAATGGCTTTTTTCCAAGCATCTGTCACGCAGCTGGGTGCCCACGACGCATTACGTGAAGGTGGTCACTTAACTTTCCTACCGAAATATTTACGACAGCAGTTTCCGCTACAGTGACAGTCTCATATAAAAATATTTCACAGGTCAAGAATTTGCGTTACAAATCTGTAGAAACAAAATCCTATTGATATAACAGTGTCCAAAAAATTTTCGGTGGCATTGTAATACATTCACGCATTTACATACATTTCATAACTCTTAAAGTACGATTCTTGGTTTCCAACATCCTTTTTCACAAGTCAGAGTCCCTAACCACTATTCATTACTCCTTACCTTATTACACATATACATATTCGTCGACACGTCAATCTTGCAGCGACACTTCAATATTTCATCATAATAAATACATAGCACAATCAAATTCCTCCTATAGCATCAGTTTATTGATCATAAACATGCCTCAACAGCATAATACACATTGTCATCATAATAATAACATCATTAAAAACTCAGGCAAATCTCAGAAACGTCATAGCTTTCTGAAATAATTTCAAAACCTAAAAAACATTCTCTGCTCATATCAATAGTGTCATCTACCTCAAACTTACTTTAAAATCATGATTCCATACCAAATACATCATTCAAAGCTCTCATAGAATCACAATGGTTCTGAAAAAATATGAAGAGTTCACAAAGTACATACAAAATACAATTTCATAAGTGTGAAGTTATCCAACTGTGTAATTACATAAACATCTGTCACTGATGTAGTAAAAAAAATGTTTGTCTCTCTCAGTTAAATGATCAGATAGCTGTGTAATTTGTGTGTTAGAGAAATATGATACCGATGTGTAAAGTTGTATAAGCAAATACCATATTAGCTAGGGCTCCTTGTGCTTGCCAAACACATGGTACACAAAGTAAGTGTGTACCCCCCTGAGGATTAATGTAATTATACCCTCAGGTGTTACAGATTACAGCAATGGAATGAAATGTATCACGGAAAACTTTCTTTGTAATTCAAAAATCTTTAAAAATAAATGATTTAAGTACAAAATTAATCACTCAATTACGTATCCTGTAGCGCTAAACTGTGCGTCTTGTTGTAAGATAATCTCTGTGGAAGTGTCGTAGTTATCGTCCTCCAAAAGCTGAGTTCTGTAGAAGCCAATGTACTTACCTCATGATAAACAAAAGTGAAATGCTTTGCATATACACTCCTGGAAATGGAAAAAAGAACACATTGACACCGGTGTGTCAGACCCACCATACTTGCTCCGGACACTGCGAGAGGGCTGTACAAGCAATGATCACACGCACGGCACAGCGGACACACCAGGAACCGCGGTGTTGGCCGTCGAATGGCGCTAGCTGCGCAGCATTTATGCACCGCCGCCGTCAGTGTCAGCCAGTTTGCCGTGGCATACGGAGCTCCATCGCAGTCTTTAACACTGGTAGCATGCCGCGACAGCGTGGACGTCAACCGTATGTGCAGTTGACGGACTTTGAGCGATGGGGCGTGAGGTCTCCACAGTACATCGATGTTGTCGCCAGTGGTCGGCGGAAGGTGCACGTGCCCGTCGACCTGGGACCGGACCGCAGCGACGCACGGATGCACGCCAAGACCGTAGGATCCTACGCAGTGCCGTAGGGGACCGCACCGCCACTTCCCAGCAAATTAGGGAAACTGTTGCTCCTGGGTCTATCGGTGAGGACCATTCGCAACCGTCTCCATGAAGCTGGGCTACGGTCCCGCACACCGTTAGGCCGTCTTCCGCTCACGCCCCAACATTGTGCAGCCCGCCTCCAGTGGTGTCGCGACAGGCGTGAATGGAGGGACGAATGGAGACGTGTCGTCTTCAGCGATGAGAGTCGCTTCTGCCTTGGTGCCAATGATGGTCGTATGCGTGTTTGGCGCCGTGCAGGTGAGCGCCACAATCAGGACTGCATACGACCGAGGCACACAGGGCCAACACCCGGCATCATGGTGTGGGGAGCGATCTCCTACACTGGCCGTACACCACTGGTGATCGTCGAGGGGACACTGAATAGTGCACGGTACATCCAAACCGTCATCGAACCCATCGTTCTACCATTCCTAGACCGGCAAGGGAACTTGCTGTTCCAACAGGACAATGCACTTCCGCATGTATCCTGTGCCACCCAACGTGCTCTAGAAGGTGTAAGTCAACTACCCTGGCCAGCAAGATCTCCGGATCTGTCCCCCATTGAGCATGTTTGGGACTGGATGAAGCGTCGTCTCACGCGGTCTGCACGTCCAGCACGAACGCTGGTCCAACTGAGGCGCCAGGTGGAAATGGCATGGCAAGCCGTTCCACAGGACTACATCCAGCATCTCTACGATCGTCTCCATGGGAGAATAGCAGCCTGCATTGCTGCGAAAGGTGGATATACACTGTACTAGTGCCGACATTGTGCATGCTCTGTTGCCTGTGTCTATGTGCCTGTGGTTCTGTCAGTGTGATCATGTGATGTATCTGACCCCAGGAATGTGTCAATTAAGTTTCCCCTTCCTGGGACAATGAATTCACGGTGTTCTTATTTCAATTTCCAGGAGTGTAGATATCTTAGTTAATACGCTTATTGCTGTGATGAAGAAAGTACTGTGCTGTAACGTATTGTTGTGCTACGGAAAAGGCTGTCTCCTTGTAGCTATACCGCAAAAGTTACTACTAAAACACGTTTTACTTTCCAGAATAATACAGAAAAACTGTGCTGATATAAAACAGAAACACTGAAAGAGCAACACTGTAAATTGTCACTCATTAGTAGCGTCGTGATAAAATCGTGTAGCTGTCATATAAACTAACCACTGTGTCATCTGGTATCTCACAGAAAGTACTTTAAATCCAGAATGTATTTTCAAGTAAACCAAAATGTTGCATTAAAATCTCATTAGCAGTACTGGTAAATGTTCTAAGTATGTGAGCCTTATAGTCGTTATGTAATTGTGCAAGTAACAAGCAAGAATGTACACACACAATAACACTGTGTCATCTGTTCACAATAACAATGCATTCGTAATTTCTGTTTAAATAAGTTCTCTAGGTTCTTGACTGGATATTTAACTTCAAACATTGTTGCATATTAACAGATACTAAGTCTGACAATGCATACTAGAAATGTGAAGTGAAAAGTTTTATGGCAAAGACGAAGTTAAAAAGCAGATTATCTTTCAATAAACGGTTTTACATGTGAAATGTTGTGTAAACCTTAACTCTTCCTAGTACGCAGAGTTTCAACCTGAACGCAATTATCATGCGGTATACGTCGATAAAAAATATTGGAATTTTTCTCAAGGTTAGCGTCTATATTATTTTTCTCTGAGCCAGCCGGCGCACGCGGCTGCCTGCGGTGCGAGTCATTGTCTGCTATCTCTTTGTTGGCGTGCGTCGTTATTGGGATTAGGAGACCTAACTTCTACGAATTCACCTTGTCGAGAGTGCCCTGCTCTGTTTGAATCCCGCCAGTTCTAATGGAATTCAGGTCTGTCGTTTTGTCGGTGGTTTACATAGTGGAGAATTTCTCCAGGAATCGTAACTGCGTGCTAATCTGTTGCGTCTGAAGTTATTCTGTCTCTCTTGATAATAATTGTTTTTGTTCCCATATTGTCTCTGTGGTAATCTCTGTCATATTCATTACTACGGAAATGCGATCTTTCTCTGTAACTATTATTTCTCTGCCAGTGGTTGTCATATGGGTGGTGTCTGTTTAGGTCACGATTTGCGTTGTAAGAATAGACTTGTCGTGTCCAGTTATTGTTTCTGTCGTCACGGAATTGTGACGGATGTGACCTGTAGTGGTTGTTTTCCTGTTTTCGCATCCCGCGACTGTCTGTGTCAATTTCTAATTCTTGTAAGAGTCCCTGAAAAGCTTCAATGTCGTCTTTGCAACGTCCTGCCAAAATAATATTTCTTAAATGTTCAAACAATTTCATTAAGCAAATGCGGATGAGTTCTGAAGGGCTGTATGCGTTTGAAAGATATGGTTCTTATGCAACATGTCTTCAAAATATTGCACAAGACCGGAAAATTCGGATTGTTCGAAATGTTTCATCATTATGATGCTATGTTTTACTCGGCCTTGTGTAGCTTGAGACCAATATGCTGAGAGGAAGGCATGATAAAACTCTGCTTCACTGTGACAATCGTGAATGACCAATCGCATTCTTACAGCTGGTTCATTCTCTAAGTAGCCACACATAAATTCTAATCTGTGTTCTAACGACCTGTTGGGAGGAAAACAATGAGAGAATTGATGGAGCCATGCTTATGGATGAATGTCGTTGCCAGAATTCTTAAATGTTTTGAATTTACGTGTAGTAATGAACAGCTTATAGTCAAAATCATCGTGTCGGCGAGTCGCACATCGCTCATTGTTACTTCGTTTCGGCGGTTCCATCTCAAAATTCAATGCGCCTTGCCAATTTCTTTCATAATTTCCGAAGTGTCCTGTGTTATTATTTTGTGGTTGCTCCGTATTTCTATGTCCCTCTTCCCATACTGGAGTGCGAGTGTCCTCTGAAATATGTAATTCTTGTATTACTTGTGCCAACTGATCTTGTACTTCCCGGATTTCTCTTTTGTACTGTGTATTGATTTGATTTTGATTTTGTTTGAATTTTCTAAGTTGTTCATACTCTTCAGTGTCGGTGAAAGCTACAGGTCTTGTGTCATTCAGATCATCATCTACCTTTGTAGATAAGTTAGTGAATTGATATGAAAGTTCGGCTACTTTATCCGATAGTGAAATTATTTCCTCTGTGTGTTTTTCTGAACCAAGTTTCAGAGTGTCCATTTGTGTTGAAATCGTATCTACTGTGTCCTTTAAATTTTCCTGAGTTTTTGCAAGTTGCGTACCAAATTGGTAGATGCAACTGAGTCAATTTTAGCTTGCAAGGTCTCATGATTTTCATGAACAATAATTTGCAGTTCTGTTATGGCTGCTTCGTGATTCTGTAATGCATTTTCATGCCGCCAAAAAATAGGTTGAAAATGCTCACAAATTTGTGGTTTTACGTCATTACAGGCTTTTTGACATTTCGATTCAATGTTATGTAACTCAGTAGTTAAATCTTCATGTGTTTGTTCAAGTGTGATGTCTAACTTTTGAAGCTTTGGCTGTGTTTGTCTCTGATTTTGTTCCATTTGTTGCATTAATTGCAATAATAATGTATTAGTGTCTGGAATGTATTTCTCTATGCTTTTTGGCAGTGCATTTTCACTGGCAACATTCGCATTTTGAAAAGCAGAAAATGTGTCTTGACGTATTTGAGAAAACGGTGAGGACGCAAAACCTGAATCTGCAGTATTTGTAAGATTATGTCTGTTAATTCATTACACAGTGGTGCTGATAAGCTACGTCCGTCGTCACTATTATTTCTCAATTTACTTTGGAGCCTAGTGTTACGTATTTCACACGCCATTATTGTCAAAATATTTCACACGATAACACAGAAAAGCACAATTTGAAGAGCAAAAATAAGAGAACACATTAACATAGCACTGATTAAAATATCTAGTTAATTGCAAGTGTAGCTGCGAAATACTTGGTGCAAATTTACATGCATGCTACAACTGTGTACAACAATGAAAAACTACAACTACAGAGGAAATTCTCTCTATGATTACGTGCTAGCAATAAACAAAAGCTACACTAATTACACAAACTACAAGAAAAAATCAGAAGATTCCAGTGAGGTATCCTCGGCTAAGGGTCGACATATGAAACGTCCCCTTATAACAATTATACATGACTGTCCTTAAACTGACACACAATATTTTTAGCGCAACGCAATCTGACTTTCAAAAATCCCTACAAAAGAATGGTCCTGACTAACATTAACCTATACCTTTCACAAATCACTTACCTCAAAAAAATCTTCGTTACTCCAACTACTGCAATACAGCGAGCGCCACTACTGCCAGCTAAATAAAAGATTCAAAGTACGGAAGGCACTAACTACTGATAGGCATAGTTAGCAAATGAAAGATTTTAACAGAGAACAAACAATGTATTTACCTTAATAGTGTTGAAAAATCATAATATACAAAGCAGTTCATGACATCCAGTCTTGCAAATTTCCAAACTCTGCCATTTCTCTCCCCACATCCACCACTGCTGGCGGCTCACCTCCAACTGCGCAACGCTACGCGCTGTTAACATCCAGCTGCCCAGCACTACAATGGCAGACAACAATGCAAACCAGCCACAGACTGCACACAGCACAGCCAGTGATTTTCATACAGAGCGCTACGTGGCATTACCAATAAGAAAACCTAATTAGCCTTCTTACAGTATAATTAAAGCAGCTACACATCGAGGCAGTTACATTGTGGTGACAGCCTGCGAAAACAGTGACACCGTCACTTGCGGTCGAATGATTCTACAGAGGAATCCTGGCAAGACAGCCACATCACGTTGGCCCATGAAAATGGTGCATCATCTAACAGGGCAGAAGGTATTAACAACCATTCAACTATAATTATTGTATAGTATATAAGTCACAAATTATATGTGATTATGGCCAAACTAAGCAACATTAGATCAATTGGGCCAAATACGTGATACATTTCGTATAGTGCCTTCAAATAAATCTAAAACCCAGTTCCCACTGAAAAACTCCTGCTGACTAAGTAACTGACGTATTGCCATGGACGTCCTTGATCCCATTGGTAGTGACGACCTCCCCAATCTTCTCACCATCTCCTCTGCCCATGGCCCCACTCCCGCCCCCCCCCCCCGCCCTGCCACCCCTCCGAAATCCGTCCACGACTACCACCGCGCCGACTGGGATGCCTACCAGGAATCCATAGCATCACAGGTCGAAAGCTACCCCCTGCACCTTCCTCTCCCCTCTGTTTCCCTCTGGTTAGGCCTCCCGTCCCTCAGCGGGCCCCTACCAGGACTTTTTACTCTTTGTGTGTGCTCCATTGCTTACAGTGGTTTTATAAGTGTCTCTCGCTCTGTTTGTTTTTAAACTGTGGCCGACTTTTAAATTGTGTGTGTGACTCCAGTGTATTTTAAGTTCCGACAAATCGCCAACTATGTTATTTTAATCCTATGTCGACTTGTCCCCCAATGTACGTCCATTTTCGGTGTTTTTATAACCCCCTTTTCTCTACCCTTTTTATTTATAAGTTTCCACTTTTTATTTTGTAATGCCCCTCAGCTGAAGAGTGGCGGATTGAGTCGCTGCCAGCCCTCCCCTGCCCATATGGGGCAGGGAAATGAAACTATAATGAAGAAAAAATGCAAACAATGTGATTGACAGATTTGATGTGTATATACTTCAAATTCATCCAAAATATTTAACAGACGACTATGAGGCGCGACATGCAAAACTTCAAGTCTTTCGGCTATCGGCAGCAAGCCGTGCTTCGTTTTTAATGCCGCCACAGAGCCAGGTGTTACCGGGACATGAGTGCTCTCTGTAACTAGTACTGACTTCTCTCCCCATCCCATCATAAAAATTATCGCAATCTCCACATTGTCACTTATATACACCTGATTTACGAAAAAATTCTTCTTGGTTTCTGTCCTACATCATGTCTTAATTTCATGTGTAAATTTCCTCTCGATTTAAACGAATCATTGATATCATCCATTCTCAAAACTTTCGCAATTTTGTCACAGTGGCGCCCATTACGTGCTAGGCTAACAAAACGGCCTTTTGTATCCTCTTTTTTGATTACCTTGGATTTCTTCTCCTGTATAGAATAAAACAATTTACGAATACTTTTAACTTTATATCCATTTGCTATATCTACTTGAACAGTCATCTGCAATTCATAATACCTTACGTCCTGATTTATAGCCATCCTCAAAATTTTGTGTATCATGGAGCGAAAATACACCCTTTTGTAGCTGCTTGCATGACATGAATCTTTAATGATTATAACATTGGGGGAAGTGAGTTTACAAAAACCTCTGAAAATAAGGTTATTGTCTTTCTTAGTAATTGAGATATCTAAATAATTCAGTGAACTGTTCACTTCAAAATTAGAAATGTCCTCATCATACCCTTCAAACAATAGTAGTATGTCATCTGCATAACGACCATATGATTTAACTGTTAGTATGGACACTCCGAATATGATTAAAAAAATGTGCATTCCAAGTGATTGACATAAATCTCTTCCAGGTTTCCAGCAAGTGAATTACCCATACCTAAGCTATTTGACTATTTGACCATGAGTAGAATTTGTCATTGATGGTAAAGGCAGTGAAAGACAAGGATAGTACTAGTACCTCAATGAATTCCACAGCCTCACCATGGTAAAGCACACTGTTGTTGTGTGGTCTTCAGTCCTGAGACTGGTTTGATGCAGCTCTCCATGTTACTCTATCCTGTGCAAGCTTCTTCATCTCCCAGTACCTACTGCAACCTACATACTTCTGAATCTGCTTAGTGTATTCATCTCTTGGTCTCCCTCTACGATTTTTACCTTCCACGCTGTCCACCAATACTAAGTTGGTGATCCCTTGATGCCTCAACACATGTCCTACCAACCGATCCCTTCTAGTCAAGTTGTGCCACAAACTTCTCTTCTCCCCAATCCTATTCAATACTTCCTCATTAGTTATGTGATCTACCCATCTAATCTTCAGCATTCCTCTGTAAGCACATTGTGGGTCAATAAATTCTTTTTACTTACATCAAGGGTTGCTTTAACGGTAACATGAGCACATGTTAGCAAAATCCAGTGAAGGTAAATGGGTACCATCTGGTACTTGAGTTTTGAGTTTGTCCATTAATTCTTAGGAATTTTTTACACTAAACTTCTTTTGAAAGACATCGGCATCATTAAATTTTTTGTTTAAAAACTTGTTAAATTTATTATTAGAGCTCAAACAATAATTAAAAAGAGGCCTTATAGGGAAAAGGTTGCTATGTAACTTCACTTGAGATCTAAGATCTGGTGTTTTTGGATTCATCATAATAACACTTTTCTTTTCGAAATCAGTTTGAAACAAGAAGTTACTGTTTTTGAGAAATACCTTTAGGTCATTATGGAACTTATTCACAATACTCTGTTTGATCTCAACTACTCCTCTGTCCCTGAAGAAATTTTGAATTTTGGTTATGTAATTTGTGTCAGAGCCACAGAGTTACCTTCATCTGATTTTGTAACAACAACATGCTCGTCATAGAACTTTATATTAAGCTGTTTAAAAATGCGATTATAGTCCATAGAATTCATTGGTAATGTCATAAAACCTCTGAACACCCTATTTGTTTTTGGCTTGACATTTAGAAAGCTTAGCATACTCACAAACTGCTTTAATCTCCGTGTCTGTATTTTTTACAAGCTATTTATTCATACGAGGCGTGAGGTTGTGTGTGAGATCCTTAGTCAATATTTTTAATTCATAGGGGGCAAATCTAACGTTAGAAAAATTGAAGACACGATCCGCAAATTTATGAACATTCGCTCTATGGCAAGCAGCATATTTGCACTAACCACACAATTTGGACTTTACAGTCCTGTGTATGAATCACCTTATCCTTTTCGTACTTAACAGCATCAGATAATAGTTTACCAACATTAGAGTAGTCTGCCTGAGGAGTCAACTGCTCTAGATAACACAGAAGATCGAACACTTTCTGAATCATAATGGCTTTCATCCTATATTCATCACGAAGCTCACTTTGACAAGACATAGGTATTATCTTATGGAAATTTGGAACACTTTTACACTTAATTTTTCCATAGTTAGGTGTAACACTTTAAGATAAACATTTCCTATTAAAACGCCTTTCACTAAGGCCTTCGTCGCCGCCAATCTAAAATGATACCGACACTTCATCTAACATTTATGTTTATCTAGATGATCCTTTTGGCCCACCTGGAACATACATATCGACATTTCTAAACTGTACACTTCACATCTTACCAGTAAGCCTATAAACGCTTCTTTTCTGCCTACATCAATGTGCTGTGGCAGACGTTGAAACGTATCGAAAGTCTACATGCATTTATTCAGGAAATTTGAAACGTAAGTGTCTGTATACACTAGGAATGCTTTAAAATTCCTAATGAACTCATTAACCTACTTTGAGTGTGACGAACACAGAAAGTAAAACTAAACTTGGGAACAAAATTACACAGATTATTCATATAATTTCTGAACTGAGAAAGACAGACGGTCTACTTTCTCACCTACGTTATTAAAACCTGGAGTAGTGATATGTACAAAACATTCACCCAAATCTTACAGTTAAAGCTGCAAATACGAACATCTCACATGTGGCATAAACCGATCAAAAGCAAAAATTCCTGGATACAGGAAGAGCCAGAACGAATGCGAGAGGCAGCTTTGGCTTTTTCGTAAATGAATCATAAAAATAGTACCTCGTCATCAACCTGAACAGAAGGTCGAATACAGTCACTCATAGGGAAAAGACGATCACGTAAAAGGACCCAGGAATTAAAGTAACTCATTAATAGCATTAAAAGATGATTCATAATAGACCAATCCAATAATAAACACCACGAATCACTCTTATTGGAGTATAAGTCATGTACGTACGATGAGCAGACTGTCAAGGAGGTTCAGATTCCTGAATTACACAGCACTGAGCCAACCAGTGGTATTGTGCAGACGAAAGACGTTGTCACAACCAAATAATTTTCCACATTCAAACTTAAGCCAAATGTTTACGAACAGACAAATTTATGTTGATGACTAATATTCGTGTATGTTCGACACACTCTGATGCTTATTCTATGGCCAATATTGTGTGAGGGGTCACTATTATAAATCAAGATCCTATGTAACTTCCCCAAATTACCTAACTCACAATACCACTTAACTGCAGCCATGGTTGTAGCTACACTCCTGGAAATGGAAAAAAGAACACATTGACACCGGTGTGTCAGACCCACCATACTTGCTCCGGACACTGCGAGAGGGCTGTACAAGCAATGATCACACGCACGGCACAGCGGACACACCAGGAACCGCGGTGTTGGCCGTCGAATGGCGCTAGCTGCGCAGCATTTGTGCACCGCCGCCGTCAGTGTCAGCCAGTTTGCCGTGGCATACGGAGCTCCATCGCAGTCTTTAACATTGGTAGCATGCCGCGACAGCGTGGACGTGAACCGTATGTGCAGTTGACGGACTTTGAGCGAGGGCGTATAGTGGGCATGCAGGAGGCCGGGTGGACGTACCGCCGAATTGCTCAACACGTGGGGCGTGAGGTCTCCACAGTACATCGATGTTGTCGCCAGTGGTCGGCCGAAGGTGCACGTGCCCGTCGACATGGGACCGGACCGCAGCGACGCACGGATGCACGCCAAGACTGTAGGATCCTACGCAGTGCCGTAGGGGACCGCACCGCCACTTCCCAGCAAATTAGGGACACTGTTGCTCCTGGGGTATCGGCGAGGACCATTCGCAACCGTCTCCATGAAGCTGGGCTACGGTCCCGCACACCGTTAGGCCGTCTTCCGCTCACGCCCCAACATCGTGCAGCCCGCCTCCAGTGGTGTCGCGACAGGCGTGAATGGAGGGACGAATGGAGACGTGTCGTCTTCAGCGATGAGAGTCGCTTCTGCCTTGGTGCCAATGATGGTCGTATGCGTGTTTGGCGCCGTGCAGGTGAGCGCCACAATCAGGACTGCATACGACCGAGGCACACAGGGCCAACACCCGGCATCATGGTGTGGGGAGCGATCTCCTACACTGGCCGTACACCACTGGTGATCGTCGAGGGGACACTGAATAGTGCACGGTACATCCAAACCGTCATCGAGCCCATCGTTCTACCATTCCTAGACCGGCAAGGGAACTTGCTGTTCCAACAGGACAATGCACGTCCGCATGTATCCCGTGCCACCCAACGTGCTTTAGAAGGTGTAAGTCAACTACCCTGGCCAGCAAGATCTCTGGATCTGTCTCCCATTGAGCATGTTTGGGACTGGATGAAGCGTCGTCTCACGCGGTCTGCACGTCCAGCACGAACGCTGGTCCAACTGAGGCGCCAGGTGGAAATGGCATGGCAAGCTGTTCCACAGGGCTACATCCAGCATCTCTACGATCGTCTCCATGGGAGAATAGCAGCCTGCATTGCTGCGAAAGGTGGATATACACTGTACTAGTGCCGACATTGTGCATGCTCTGTTGCCTGTGTCTATGTGCCTGTGGTTCTGTCAGTGTGATCATGTGATGTATCTGACCCCAGGAATGTGTCAATAAAGTTTCCCCTTCCTGGGACAATGAATTCACGGTGTTCTTATTTCAATTTCCAGCAGTGTATCTTCGGATATATAGTGTCTGATTCATGGTTTTGGTTATTTACACAATGTTTTGCAGTCTTGCTAACCTGTGGCTAGCTTACAGTTAGTTTAGTATATACTGATATTTTTATAAACTACCAAGGTCAGTAGTGAAAGCTAGTCTAGTCCCACACTGATTTCTGCGATTATTTCACACAGCGTTGCTACCTGGTAGCACTGACAACTCTGCGCAAAAAAAGCTGCTGTCGATCGTTAAGTGAAAGCCGACGGCCACTTTGTAGTCACCACTTGGTGATGAGACATGGCTCTACAGCTTCTTTGTTGAGACCAATTGTCAATCTTCAAAATCGGTCAGTAAAGGTTCTCCAAGACCAAAAAAAGCTCGCCAGGTAAGGTCAAATTTCAAATCCACACTGATAGTTTTCTTTGACTTTAGAGGGTTAGTTCATCATGAATTCGTGCCACAGAGACAGACTGATAATCGATGGTACCATCAGGCTGTAAGACATCTGCGAGAAAATGTGAGAAGGAAATGGCCTGAGATGAGACAATTCACGGCTATTGCATCACGATAACGCACCTGTTCATTCATCCCTGTTGCTTCATGACTATTGAAAAAAACATTGTGCTGACTCATCCTCTGTATTCTACAGACCTGTCCCTGCAGACTTTTCATTTGCAAAGTTGAAAACCCCATTGCAAGGACAAGATTTTCAATGACAGACGAGATAAAAAAAATTCGCAGACAGCACTTTGCACGATCCATCAAGAGGTGTACCAAGACTGCTTTCAGGAGTGGGAACGGCGTTGGGAACAGTGTATCAGTTGTGGAGCAGAGTATTTTAATGGATACCATGCACAATAAAGAAAAGATAAGTGCAAAAAATTTTCTGAACAGACCTTGTGTACATTGGGATAAACTTGAAGCTACAGGAATAAACTTGAAGCTACAGGGATGAACTTGAAGCTACATGTTACAATGATTAAAATACTACCCACAAAACTAACACTACACAAAAGATGATCAGAGCCAACTGAAATTGTACAAAGATTCTGGGAAACTGCTACTGTTATACGCTACAATTGCTCAGTATCTACTATTATTTAACTTTAATGTAATTATTACATTTCATGATATTGTGCTTCGAAGCAAAATACAGCAATCAACTGAAAACTTATATTACACTCAGAGAAATTCCCATACAATTTTAGTTCTGGATATTTTTTTATATGACCACAAGACTTTTTGATTCGTAATGGATCTTCAAAAAACTGGAAAAAGAAAATAATTATTCACTTAGAGTTTGCATGTACTCTTCTCTGTTTATTGCATGGTGCTCTGTTGAGATGGATGGTGTAAGAGGAAGGTAGGGAGACTTATTATATTTTCAAACATTTCATTTAAAAACTAATAGGGCAAAATGGTAATTATGAATCTATACATAAACCTATTAGCCATGATGACATGAAATTATGAGCAACACCTACAAACATATGAAATTAAATTTTCATTTACTCTTGACGCCAGTCAAGTCAGAGAGACATATCCCATCAAATACCAAGAAAAAACATTTCCTCACTACCAAGAAGCAACTACTATACGTTACGTGATCGAAAGTATTCGGACATCTGACTGAAAATTCTTAAAAGTTCATGGTGCCCTCCATCAGTAATGCAGGAAATCATTATGGGGTTCGCCCACCTTTAGCCTTGATGACAGCTTCCACTCTTACACTCATACGTTCAGTCAGGTGCTGGAAGGTTTCTTGGGGAATGACAGCCCATTCTTGATGGAGTGCTGCACTGAGAAGAGGTGTCGATGTCGGTCAGTAGAGCCTGAAACTTTGTGGCGAGGGGTAATACCTGAAATTTTGTATTCTTGGCACACTGTTTACACCGTGGATCTTTGAATATTTAAGTGCCTAACCATTTCTGAAATTGAAATATCGCATGCGTCTAGTTCCAACTAGTATTCCGCGTTCAGGGCTGTTAATTTCCGTCCGTGCGGCCATAATCCCGTCGGGAATATTTTCACGTGAATCACTGAGCACAAATGACATCTTCGCCAATGCAATGCTCTTTTACACCTTGTGTACGCGATACTACCGCCATCTGGAAACGTGCATATCACTATCCCACGATTTTTCTCGCCTTAGTGTGTTGCTCATACAACGTTACGCATTCCTACATCATTACACCTGAACCATAGAAACGATAACGTTTGACAATGCTGGTTATACACTCATATGGCGAGGGCTGGCAACAATGAGTACCCAGGAGCATTGTCGGATAAGATCGTTTTGGAGATTTACGTGTTATGGTGTGGCCAGGCATAATATTGCACGGGCGGATTGACCTCAAAATCTATGGACACGGTACATTTGCCAGTCAACATCGTTTGGACACTACTTATCTATGTGTATCTTTTCAGGGGGCATTCGATCCTTACTCCAGTTTTGTGATGACAATGCGCGCCCGCATCAAACAGCGCAGCTTGAGGAGTTCTTGGAGCCAGAAGATATTTGCCCTTTCCTCCGTCTTAAATTCCACCGAGCACGTGTGTGACTCGTAGGGGGATGTTATGTATACACTAACGACCATCCAGTAATTGTCAGCTGCACCGGAGGAGGAATGGAACGGACAGTCGCAGTACTCCTCACCAACTTTGTGGCCAGCATGGGATCACATTGCCTAATAAGCATTGCCATGCGTGGTAATCATACACACTGTTAAGAACCTTGTCCAGCTTTTGTAACGTCCAGGGGAACATCATGAATCGCAGTGAGTTCAGTTTAATTAGAGTGTTTGAATAAAGGTGTCATTTCTGTTCCTCTCTTTCAGTATTTCTTTCAGTTACCCTCTGTACTTCACTACAGCAGTTCTTCCTATGTATGATCCAAGTCTCATCGAGCTATGTTACTTGGTGGTGACACATCATGCGAAAGATACTTTCGCTCGTAAGTTTTATACATCAGTGTAGTATTACTGTACTGAGTCAGAGTTTATTTGTCTTATTGGTAGAATGATGCGAAAGCCAAAGGCATGCTGCGAGTACTTACCTATCATGAGAAACTTCACACAGAACCGAAGTATTGTAGTAATTATGCGTGTAGTTACTACAAACAGGATTAAGAATCATCTGTTGTTGTTGGGCAGATAATGAAAGTATTTTGAACGCTCGACATACAACTGTTTCGGCCAGAAGCTCGTCAGTGTACTAAATTTTTAATTCCTGCATTAAAGCAGAGAGACCATGTGGTGTCACCGCCAGACACCACACTTGCTAGGTGGTAGCCTTTAAATCGGCCGCGGTCCGTTAGTATACGTCGGACCCGCTTGTCGCCACTATCAGTGATTGCAGACCGAGCGCCGCCACACGGCAGGTCTAGAGAGACTTCCTAGCACTCGCCCCAGTTGTACAGCCGACTTTGCTAGCGATGGTTCACTGACAAATTACGCTCTCATTTGCCGAGACGATAGTTAGCATAGCCTTCAGCTACGTCATTTGCTACGACCTAGCAAGGCGCCATTATCATTTGCTATTTATCTTGTGATGCATGTACCGTCAGACCCATGTTCACCAATTATGGATTAAAGTTAAGTATTCCAGAAGCTACGTACTTTTTTTACTAGACTCAACTCCTTTAACTGTTCCAGACCTCACGCCATCCTGCGTGAGCTTAAATGCGTGCCTTTCGGCTTCCTCTCCTAGTGGCTTGGCTGTCTTACCAAGTCACAACAGACCGCACCATTATATGCTTTACGTAGTAATCGCCAAGGATTATGGTATAAGAAAAATGTGACTTTATGCAATAATGCTATCATTTAGGTCCATAAATGACTTGCAAGGTGACTTGTAACAAGAATTTACACTGAATGAGCTGTACGATAGCATCATGCAGGAGTGTAAACAATATGTCATGAGTCGTAAGTTACGACTGGTCAAAATTTGCTCCAGAGTGGGATCAGAATCCGGAGTATTCGATATTGAGAGAAACGACCTAAACATTTTTTGATTTGATATTTTCCTTAGATTTAATTAATTAATTAATTATAATTTCTGGGTCTTCATCCTCCCTGTGCTGCATTTCATTATACTCCCAACAGTTGCCTTCTTGGCCTTGATTCTTCACCATTGATTTGCGTATAGCAAAGGGAATACACTGTACAAACGAATTGGCGGAACATGACTTTGGGTGAGCAATAATTTAGGATTGGTTATGTTATTGTATTATACTTTTATCTTTCACGGCTTATGCCCACAACAACAAATCACTAAATTCCAGTCAATTTGCGTAACAAGAGGTGAAACGTCCGGCAGGGGTCGAAAACGAAGTGGAAATACTGACCAGCCCGCTATCCTGGATGCCCTTCATTGGACTTTCAGACCCTCAGTAACATATACGCCGCTCGTGAGCGTTCATCTCCGCCTGACATCTACTACGTGGCATGCTTCATAGAAGCCAATCTTCAGTGAGAGAGACCTTGAGTGTTCTTGGAGAACATGTAGTGGAACAGGACGACCCCGATCAAGTCTGTCAAGCAGATCCCACACACACTCGGTGGGGTTTAGGTTAGGACTCACTGGTGGCCATACCCTTACTTGAACGTCCAGTCTTCGCAAAACACTACTGGTGACACCCGGCACATGAGCCATGGCACTGTCATGCATGAAAATAATTCAGGGCCATCACCGTATGCGGCAGGTAAGCTACCACATTTCCCAACAAAATGTGTTCGACATACTGCTTAGCGATAATGCGACCGTGGACAAAGACAAGATCCGTATCTCAGTCAACAATCATGCCTCCCCACACGATCACAGGAGCGTAGCCAAATGTGTCAATATCCTGGCCAACATTCGGCACCGCTAACAACAACGTCTGCATACACGAACATGGCCATTAGCTTGCGTCACAGCAAATGTGGACTCATCCGTGAATAACGCATTCTGTCAGTGACGAAGTTGCCATTAAATATGGGGACCACAGAACTGAAGGCGAGCTGCAAGATGTTGTGTCAAGCGGGGTACTCTAACAGGCTGTCTACGTCGTAAGTGTCTCGTCAGACACAACGGCTCCAGTGTTCCTTCTAAGACCGTCTTCTAGAGCTCTGGTGGTATTCGCACGACACCGCAACACAGAGGCGGCCAGATATCGGTTTTCATGTGGGGTGGTAATGCGTCGGCGACCTTGTCTTGTTCACCTTGTGTATTGATCTGTCTCCCTGTAGCGTCTCCATAACCTACTGATGACAAGTGGAGAGATATTGACATCTGCAGCAACACGACGGAATGTCCATCCTTCATGAATCAAACAGACTGCCCTTACAACCTGCACTGCTTCAAGAGTCGCACTGCATGTCCTTGGCTGAATACAATGTCCACGAATGACAACATACATCTGTGTACCTCAATAGAAAACTCTAGGACACTGGTACTCACTTCCTTGTGAGGGGTCAATGCATACTGTAATGCATAACACAACCAACAAATGACGAATATCTTTAGTTTCCAGAATGAGATTTTCACTCTGCAGCGGAGTGTGCGCTGACATGAAACTTCCTGCAGCATAAAACAGTTTTAATCTGCCAGGAAGTTTCATATCAGCGCACACTCCGCTGCAGAGTGAAAAGCCGGCTGTTGTGGTCGTGCGGTTCTAGGCGCTACAGTCGGGAACCGCGTGACCGCTACGGTCACAGGTTCGAATCCTGCCTTGGGCATGGATGTGTGTGATGTCCTTAGGTTAGTTAGGTTTAATTGGTTCTAAGTTCTAGGCGACTGATGACCTCAGAAGTTAAGTCGCATAGTGCTCAGAGCCATTTTTTGCAGAGTGAAAATCTCATTCTGGAAACATCCCCCAGGCTGTGGCTAAGCCATGTCTCCGCAATATCCTTCCTTTCAGGAGTACTGGTTCTGCATGGTTCGCAGTAGAGCTTCTGTAAAGTTTGGAAAGTAGGAGACGAGGTACTGGCAGAAGTAAAGCTGTGAGGAGGGGGCGTGAGTCGTGCTTGGATAGCTCAGTTGGTAGAGCACTTGCCCGCCAGAGGCAAAGTTTCCGAGTTCGAGTCTCGGTCCGGCACACAGTTTTAATCTGCCAGGAAGTTTCATCTTTAGTTTTGCGTACACTGAAAGCGGCGATCTGAAGCTGTGCAAAAAGACCATTCTATCAAAATACGTTTCGCTTACCGGACGTTGATCTCTGTGTTCCCACGATTATTCAGAGCAGCGTATTTCTTTCGCTATGAGATTAATTTACACTTCTTCGTTTGTGGGTTCTTCTTCTGAAATAAGACGTCTTCTTCATAAATTAAAATAGTTATTTAGTTATTTTTAAAATGGGAACTCCTAATTTAAGTAAACAATTTAGAACAACAATATTCTTTCTTCGGAGAAAGAGCGAGAGAAGAAATAGGGAGAATCAGGCTTAGAGGCAAGCTCAGGTAACGTAATTATTAAATAGACTTTCATTGTTCCTACTGAACAATTATTAAATAGACTTTCATTGTTACTACTGAACAATCGAAGGTCCTCCATTACGGAATGGGACCACCAAGGAAACGAAGGAAAAAGGGCGGGGATAAAAACCATGCTAAGCTTTGGCAATTTTCGTAGGTAAGTTGCAGTCGATCTAGAAACTCCGAATTACGAAGGTGTGTAGTAGCCTATCTTCCAGTCAGCCTGATTTTTTCTTTCACGTTGGACAATAGGAAAGCACCTACCTGTAAATAATCGATAACACGGAAAACACCGAAGTGCACATGTGCCTTATAGGGTACTGCTGAAAAGGGGTAAATAAATTGAGAAATCAGCTTTACCTTTGAAAAGGTGTACTGAAAACAGAAAGAAGTTACTTTCAGTACAAATTGCACTTTGAGAGTAAAAAATGTATTACATAACATTATACACATTATAGAACTTAACAACAAGAACATATCATTTTTTCAAGAAAGATTTTATGATTACTAGCGAGAAAAAGTGAAGTGATTCAACAAATTTTAGACTAGGTTTACGCGCAAATAATCATGTTCGTCCTGACCAATAGCCGTGCTGTGTCTTTGGCGTGGCCCCATATCCTGGACACTTGACCTTAACTTCATAGTTGGAAATCTTTTCCGGAAACAAGTAATTCTCTCTCGTCCGTTGTCATCTCCTTATTAAAATTATCAGGAAGATTATTCGTCCCAGCCAGATCAAATGCAGCACATCGCATCTAGTTAAGTCTTAAGATGGTAGTAATTTCCATCTCTTATTTTGAAACAGAAACGGTCTGCAACCCTCTAAGTAACCTGTTCCTCTCAGCAGCACGTAGACGTCTCTTTCTCACTCTTATCTTCAACGTATTGCTTGGAACTCGTTAGGTGGATGCAGCAATTTTCAGAGCCATGCTGACCTTCGCTGTCTGTATTGTTCACTCCATGTCACATGCATCCCACGATTGACTGACTTCGTAACGCTTTCATGTATACACCGTCGCTGCTGAGAAGAATAAATTATTTTTGTTTTTTATAAATATAATTTATTATTGTGGGGTAATTATTACGTTCATTATTAATCATTATAATTAAGATTCATCGTTTTCTCTGGCCTACCGAGAACAACGTGAAATAACTTACGCCTTTCTGTCCAGTAGTTTTTCATTCTTTACCAATGATCTCTTCTTCCTGCTGCTCATTGTGTGCCTGTCGTTTTCTTTGTTGTCTTCTGGAAGCCCTTGAAACTTTTTACTTTTCCTATGAACTCTCCTCTTTTTTCCTATTTCATTTTCAGTTATTTCCATTTCCCACAGCTCTGCTAGACTGATCCACGTCAGTGATGCTTTTGTGTTTCTGTTAATGAAATAAAAAATTCTTTTTGTTGTTCCTATTTCGTGTAGCCTTTTTAGGCGTCTACAGAATACAAATTTTCTCTTCCTCATTTTGCCTAATAATCTTTTTATCCTTTCGTAAATTTCTTTTTGGGTTCCTCGTCACAGTCTGTAAATACGGAACCCTTACAGGATCTCTTTGTTGTCCATCTGTCTGTTTACCTGTCCGACTGTTAAGGACCCTTTTTTCCAGGAACAGGCAAACGTACCAAGCTCTCATTTACACTGATATGACGAAAGACATGGGTTGCCTCCTAATTTTTTGTCTAACTTCCTTTTAGCCGGCGTAGCGCAGAAACTCGATGTGGCGTGGAGTCAACAAGTCGTTGGGAGCCCCTGCAGAAATATTGAGCCATGCCGCCCCTATAGCCGTGCATAATTTCGAAAGTGTTGCTGGTGCAGGATATTGCGGATAAATGTTCAGTGGGATTCATGTAGGGCGATATGAGTGGAAAAGTGGTACGCTCGAATTGTCCAGAATGTTCTCCAATCCATTTGCGAACAACTGTGGTCCTTCGACACGGCGCACTGTCATCCATAAAAATTCCATCTTTGTTTGGGAACATGAAGTCCACGAATGGCTGCAAATGATTTTCATGTTGCCGAACATAACCATCTCCAATCAATGGTCGGTTCAACTGGACCAGAGGATCCAGTCTATTCCATGTAACTCAGCCCACCACCACCAGCTTGCACAGTGCCTTGTTGACAACTTGAGCCCATGGTTCCGTGAGGTCTGCGCCACACTGTTACCAACTGAAATTTTGACTCATCCGACAAGTCCACGGTTTTTTTTTTTTTTTCGTCTAGGGTCCAATCGATGTGGTCACGAGCCAAGACGCTGCAGGCGATGTAGTGATGTTAGCAAAGGCTCGCGCTCGATCGTTTTCTGCGATAGTCCCTTACAGCCGCACTGTCCTAGTGGAAATGTCTATTGTACGTCCCTTATTGTTATTTCATGTAGTGAAATTTCGAGAGAGCACTTTCCGGGAAGAGTCGGGCCCCCACATACGTCTCACGTAATGAACACAAGGAGAAAATTCGAGGAATTAGAAAATGGTTCAAATGGCTCTAAGCACTATGGGACTTAACATCTGAAGTCATCAGTCCCTTTGACTTAGAACTACTTGAACCTAATTAACCTAAGGACATCACACACATCCATGCCCGAGGCAGGATTCGAACCTGCGACCGCAGCAGTAGCGCGGTTCCGGACTGAAGCACCTAGAACCGCTCGGCCACAGCGGCCGGCCGAGAAATTGGAGTCAGTACTGAGACTTATCAACAACCATTCCTCCCAAGCACTATTAACGAGTGGAACTGGGTTGGAGGGTTCAATTAGTTGCACAAAATGTACACACAAAGCTTTAGGTGGCCTGCAGAGTACGTTGTAGATGTAGATGTTGCTTGTTTCTCAGCACTGACAACTCTACGCAAATGCTGCTGCTCTCTGTCGTTAAGTGAAGGCAATCGGCCACTGCGTTGTTCGTGGTACGAGGTGCATTCAAGTTCTAAGGCCTCCGATTTTTTTTCTAATTAACTACTCACCCGAAATCGATGAAACTGGCGTTACTTTTCGACGTAATCGCCCTGCAGACGTACACATTTTTCACAACGCTGACGCCATGATTCCATGGCAGCGGCGAAGGCTTCTTTAGGAGTCTGTTTTGACCACTGGAAGATCGCTGAGGCAATAGCAGCACGGCTGGTGAATGTGCGGCCACGGAGAGTGTCTTTCATTGTTGGAAAAAGCCAAAAGTCACTAGGAGCCAGGTCAGGTGAGTAGGGAGCATGAGGAATCACTCCAAAGTTGTTATCACGAAGAAACTGTTGCGTAACGTTAGCTCGATGTGCGGGTGCGTTGTCTTGGTGAAACAGCACATGCGCAACCCTTCCCGGACGTTTTTGTTGCAGTGCAGGAAGGAATTTGTTCTTCAAAACATTTTCGTAGGATGCACCTGTTACCGTAGTGCCCTTTGGAACGCAATGGGTAAGGATTACGCCCTCGCTGTCCCAGAACATGGAGACCATCACTTTTTCAGCACTGGCGGTTACCCGAAATTTTTTTTGTAGCAGTGAATCTGTGTGCTTCCATTGAGCTGACTGGCGCTTTGTTTCTGGATTGAAAAATTGCATCCACGTCTCATCCTTTGTCACAACCGACGAAAAGAAAGTCCCATTCATGCTGTCGTTGCGCGTCAACATTGCTTGGCAACATGCCACACGGGCAGATATGTGGCCATCCGTCAGCATTTGTGGCACCCACCTGGATGACACTTTTCGCATTTTCAGGTCGTCATGCAGGATTGTGTGCACAGAACCCACAGAAATGCCAACTCTGGAGGCGATCTGTTCAACAGTCATTCGGCGATCCCCCAGAACAATTCTCTCCACTTTCTCGATCATGTCGTGAGACCGGCTTGTGCGAGCCCGAGGTTGTTTCGGTTTGTTGTCACACGATGTTCTGCCTTCATCAAACTGTCGCACCCACGAACGCACTTTCGACACATCCATAACTCCATCACCAGATGTCTCCTTCAACTGTCGATGAATTTCAGTTGGTTTCACACCACGCAAATTCAGAAAACTAATGATTTCACGCTGTTCAAGTAAGGAAAACGTCGCCATTTTAAGTATTTAAAACAGTTCTCATTCTCGCCGCTGGCGGTAAAATTCCATCTGCCGTACGGTACTGCCATCTCTGGGACGTATTGACAATGAACGCGGCCTCATTTTAAAACAATGCGCATGTTTCTATCTCTTTCCAGTCCGGAGAAAAAAAATCGGAGGCCTTAGAACTTGAATGCACCTCGTAAGAGGTAATGCCTGAAATTTGGTGTTCTCGGCACGCTCTTGACACTGTGCAAATCGGAATACCGAATTCCCTGACGAATTCCGAAATGGAATGTTCCATGTGTCTAGCTCCAACTATCATTCCGTGGTCAAAGACTGGTAATTCACGTCGTGCGGCCATAATCACGTTCGAAACATTTTCACATAAACCACCTGAGTACAAATGACGGCTTCGCCAACGCACTGCCCTTTCATGCCTTGTTTACACGATACTACCGCCATCTGTATATGTGCATACTGCTATACCACGACTTTTCTCGCCTCAGTGTAAATCTCTTATTAAGGTCTGTGGTCCTATGGCGGTCTAAAATTCTAAGCTTCCAAGTCAATTCAGTTACAAGATACTTCCGTTAACGTCAAATATTTTGATACAAACTCACTCATCAAAATCTGTGGGGTACTATCCGTTGTCTTAGAATCTTGAAATTTCGGCAGAAAAGTTTTAACAGTACAAATAAAGTAAACAATGTGAGCGACGTGTGGGTTGCTATTCTGTCATTCTGCGCAACGGATTAATCTGAGATGTACCCTTTGCCCTGCGGTTCCTGCAAGATGCAATTTCCACCCCCACACTACTACAGAAGTCAGACAGACGCTCCGAACGTTCTAAAGAGAAATGCCTGAAAAACTTCCAGCAATAAATATCATCTGGAGTCGTCCGCTGTAAGGAAATGACACAAAAATTCACAAAATTTCTTACGCAACTGGTGGGTTCAAAAAAATGGCTCGGAGCACTATGGGACTCAACTGCTGAGGTCATTAGTCCCCTAGAACTTAGAACTAGTTAAACCTAACTAACCTAAGGACATCACAAACATCCATGCCCGAGGCAGGATTCGAACCTGCGACCGTAGCGGTCTTGCGGTTCCAGACTGCAGCGCCTTTAACCGCACGGTTCACTTCGGCCGGCGCAACTGGTGGGATACTTGCATACTGGAGTAGTGCTAGTTAGTGTAAGAAAAACATGAAACTAACGAAAATTATTATTTATTTTGCAAAAATTCTGAGAAATCCCAATGGTACTTTTAGTTATGAACTGAACAAGTTATTTCCGGGTTCTTTTCGGAATGTGAAGTTACCTCTTAAGAATAGGATTCGCTAATGAAATTTCTATACAAAGTTTAAGATGGCTGTTGACTTGGCAGAATGGCTGAGAGGCGCGCCTACTCAACTTGAATAATTATCCTTTAGAATGTTGTTAGGTATGGTTGAGGCTGTAGCGTGTGAAATGCAGTGAAGTGTACTGTCGTGGAGGAAATATGGGGCTCGCAAGAGCTGTAGCGCACAATACCGTAACCTGTGATGACTGCTGTCTGCGCCGCTCGCTGCTGACAAATAATATAACTCTCGTTCTATCTGGATTAACCTTCGCCAATCAAACTCTCCCTACACCTTGATGAAGTCAAGGTCTCCTATTCACCCCTAGTCTAACTATTGGCATGGTACACCGGTCAGATAACCAGTCCACCGCGATGCCACTCAAAAATTCGCTCGCAGGCGTTTAACTATAACTCAGTGAACAACGCTTAAGCGCAAGGACTAAATATAGAGTCGCACTTCTATTTGCTCTCGACAGAGGTGCTCTCACAGCGAAGTACTGAAGAGAGACTTGTTCCTCGCTCTTTGAGTACACATGTGTGTGTATGCCAGCCTCGAGTATTTCAACCGCGGTGTGCAGTTGCGATTTACTTGTTATTTGCATATCGTTTACATGAATTCATACAACATTTACTTTAACTTATCGAGTTTGGGTTCGAATGAAGTGTCTTGATGTGCGGAATATGATTGTGAGGGCGGAATATGTAAGCAATGAAGGTCAGGAGACCACGACGTCTTACAACAATCAGAAACTTGTTAAGTTGTACTTATATGATATAAAAATATTTCTTTTGCAGATTGAAGATGCATTGCATTTATTATCCATTAGAAGTATAACAGACGAACATTTATGCATGCAAACATAAAATGTAAGTTGTAATCATTAAATAAAAAATGTTTTATTAAATCTTCTTTTTCTCTGTATTTAAACTGAAGACCCCTGCTCGCTTCTTTCTGTGTTTCCAGGCTGGTCTGAGGAACTACTGTACAGATCTTAACACTGTTTTGGAATTTCCGGGACAAATATCTAGCCAGTACCGTTATCGAAACCAGGCCAAAATCGTTGAAATCCTCGATTCCTAGGATGGATAAACTATTTTTGTACAGAATCCTATTGCGCGAGAGTTTCTCGCACTTGTCCAATTTTTTACTTACTTTCACTTCGTATTGTCATATTTTAATTCCAAGATTTTCCTGAATGTTTTGCTTCCATTCTTATCTGTTTGACGTAATTGGCTGTATTTAACGAAAAACGTTCCGAAGCATAAAGCGTTCAGGTCTAATGACAGTATAACAGTGCTGGAGTTTTGCTTTTATTGATAAAGATTTCTTATTGTACAGTTGTTTTTGTTAGTTGAAGACCAATTGCCTTGCCAAGTTAGGTTCTTTGTACTAGGTGTGTGGCTGTATTATTCACCTAGATATGTAAATTTTATTGCCATTTTTATTCTTCTACAATCGGTTTCTAAGTAGTTCAGTGCCTGCTTCGCATCTGTCATATACTCAGTCTATTTTTTTTTTTTTTAAAGTTGTCTTTTGTGGGAGATTCTCCTGCATTGTTGCACACTCAATAGATTCACCTAAGATGGCAAGATCGTCTTTAAAAGACAAACAGTCAATTCTCATATTATCCCCTTTTCTCCGACATTTTTTTTTTTTTAAATTCGTTCTCCTTCTCTTTCTTTCCTCCATTCCCCGATTGCCTTTTCTAGCACACAATTGAGCGACAGTGGGGCCATCCATTTCCTTGTCTAACACCAGTTTTGATCTGAAAGACCTTGGAGGTTTCACCCAAAAATTTTAATTTTACACTTGGTGTTTGTTAGTGAGTCTTCTAGGATTCACACTGCTTTGTTGCCAGCTCCATGCTCTTTTAAGGCGTTCAACTGCGTTTCCCTGTCGCTCTAAACATTAGCTTTTTTGAAGTCTGCAAATGTTATATACTCTTTGATTCACATTCTCTATACCTGTTTATAAATTACAGTTTTAAAATTTGTTCTACACACGATCGCCTTTTTCGAAATATTCCTTTACTGTAGTTAATTCAACATATTTTCACAAAAGTCAGAGCAACGGGAGGCTATGGTTCTCTCATAGATGGCATTCCACAAAAGTAGTTGTTACTGGGCGATAGCCAGCGATGAGCATTCCTCGAGACGGAAATTTGTCGTTAAGCAACCGCTATTTCAACACAGTTATTTTATAAAAACATAATCTTTTGTGTATATTTGTAATGAATACTTGAATTCAGAATTTACCTTAGAACGGAAGCTCTCAAAACCATACGAAACGTGACTGCGAGATAAGCGATGCCCTGGCTTTTCAAGTGAGTATGCGTGACTGAACGGGTTGCGAGAGTCACGTTATTCAATTTCCGTGCGGTTGCAGCACTGAAAGGAATCACAAATTCAATTGCCCTTCACGCTTACACTGGCCATTATGCTCGCTCTTCCACCAGCATTTGAATTAAATTCTCTGACATGAAACGGATGGAATCGATGAGGATGAATTGCATCAAATGTAGTGACATGACGTGACATCTGTACGGTACGCGGTAAGTCGCTTTTATCAATAGGCTACGAGCGCGCCTTCTGTTCGATGTGGTTTGCTACGAGATTTTAGCTGGTCCATTCACTGTATTTTATCACTAGTCAACGAACCCCAGCTTAATGTTTTCATCTTATTACGGGATTTTAATTGCAGATTATTTAACCTACGTCAGCTAGTGTTGTTTTAATAATCTGATAAGGAAATATTAAAAATTCGGAGTAGGAATTAAAATACATGGAGAAGAAATAAAAACTTTGAGGTTCGCCGATGACATTGTAATTCTGTCAGAGACAGTAAAGGACTTGGAAGAACAGTTGAACGGAATGGACAGTGTCTTGAAAGGCGGATATAAGATGAACATCAACAAAAGCAAAACGAGGATAATGGAATGTAGTCGAATTAAATCGGGCGATGCTGAGGGTATTAAAGTAGTAAATGAGTTTTGCTATTTAGGGAGTAAAATAACTGATGATGGTCGAAGTACAAAGGATATAAAATGTAGACTGGCAATGGCAAGGAAAGAGTTTCTAAAGAAGAGGAATTTGTTAACATCAAGTATAGATTTAAGTGTCAGGAAGTCGTTTATGAAAGTATTTGTATGGAGTGTGGCGATGTATGGAAGTGAAACGTGAACGATAAATAGTTTGGAGAGAATAGAAGCTTTCGAAATGTGGTGCTACAGAAGAATGCACATAACTAATCAGTAGGTATGGAATAGAATTAGGGATAAGAGAAATTTGTGGAACACCGTGACTAGAAGGACATGTTCTGAGGCATCAAGGGATCACCAATTTAGTATTGGAGGGCAGCGTGGAGGGTAAAAGTCGTAGAGGGAGACCAAGAGATGAATACACTAAGCAGATTCAGAAGAATGTAGGTTGCAGTAGGTACTGGGAGATGAAGAAGCTTGCACAGGATAGATTACACGGAGAGCTGCATCAAACCAGTCTCTGGACTGAAGACCACTACAACAAACAAGAAAATATTTGCGAGTGCTGGTAACTTAGATGCTGAACTCCCCAACTCACAACAGCGACAGCAATGACGATGTATTCCTTACGTTAGAGTCCAGCAGCTCTGAGCATACTTCACGAATATAATTATTCGTCACTGCGTTTTATTCAGTTCACTCGCCCCAATGTCATACATTTCACGCCCGTAGATTTAATACTGCTGACAGATAGAAGAGTAGGGTATGAAGGCCTTACACAAGACACCACACATAGACTATACAAACGAGGTAATCAATTAAAGACTAGTGTTTATTTAAGTTCAAACATCTGGGCTCAGAGACCATGGTCAATGTACAGGGTGTTTCAAAAATGACCGGTATATTTGAAACGGCAATAAAAACTAAACGAGCAGCGATAGAAATACACCGTTTGTTGCAATATGCTTGAGGCAACAGTACATTTTCAGGCAGACAAACTTTCGAAATTACAGTAGTTACAATTTTCAACAACAGATGGCGCTGCGGTCTGGGAAACTCTATAGTACGATATTTTCCACATATCCACCATGCGTAGCAATAATATGGCGTAGTCTATGAATGAAATTACCCGAAACCTTTGACAACGTGTCTGGCGGAATGGCTTCACATGCAGATGAGGTGTACTGCTTCAGCTGTTCAATTGTTTCTGTATTCTGGCGGCACACCTGGTCTTTCAAGTGTCCCCACAGAAAGAAGTCACAGGGGTTCATGTCTGGCGAATAGGGAAGCCAATCCACGCCGCCTCCTGTATGTTTCGGATAGCCCAAAGCAATCACACGATCATCGAAATATTCATTCAGGAAATTAAAGACGTCGGCCGTGCGATGTGGCCGGGCACCATCTTGCATAAACCACGAGGTGTTCGCAGTGTCGTCTAAGGCAGTTTGTACCGCCACAAATTCACGAAGAATTTCCAGATAGCGTGATGCAGTAATCGTTTCGGATCTGAAAAATGGGCCAATGATTCCTTTGGAAGAAATGGCGGCCCAGACCAGTACTTTTTGAGGATGCAGGGACGATGGGACTGCAACATGGGGCCTTTCGGTTCCCCATATGCGCCAGTTCTGTTTATTGACGAAGCCATCCAGGTAAAAATAAGCTTCGTCAGTAAACCAAATGCTGCCCACATGCATATCGCCGTCATCAATCCTGTGCACTATATCGTTAGCGAATGTCTCTCGTGCAGCAATGGTAGCGGCACTGAGGGGTTGCCGCGTTTGAATTTTGTGTGGATAGAGGTGTAAACTCTGGCGGATGAGACGATACGTGGACGTTGGCGTCATTTGGACCGCAGCTGCAACACGGAGAACGGAAACCCGAGGCCGCTTTTGGATCACCTGCTGCACTAGCTGCGCGTTGCCCTCAGTGGAGCTCCAACGTCAGGCGCGTAATGGGGCCCCTTAGGGAAATGGCAGCAAGAGAGGGGAAGAAAACCAATGTGCACTCCGTGTGCATACCGGGGGGAGTCATTCCAGATGTGGAAAGGGTCCTTCCGGATGCCATGAAGGGTACAGGGTGCACCCATCTGCAGGTGGTCGCTCATGTCGGCACCAATGATGTGTGTTGCTATGGATCGGAGGAAATCCTCTCTGGCTTCCGGCGGCTATCTGATTTGGTGAAGACTGCCAGTCTCGCTAGCGGGAAGAAAGCAGAGCTCACCATCTGCAGCACCGTCGACAGGACTGACTGCGGACCTTTGGTACAGAGCCGAGTGGAGGGTCTGAATCAGAGGCTGAGACGGTTCTGCGACCGTGTGGGCTGCAGATTCCTTGACTTGCGCCATAGGGTGGTGGGGTTTCGGGTCCCGCTGGATAGGTCAGGAGTCCACTACGCGCAACAAGCGGCTACACGGGTAACAGGGGTTGTGTGGCGTGGGCTGGGCGGTTTTTTAGGTTAGATGGCCTTGGGCAAGTACAGAAAGGGCAACAGCCTCAACGGGTGCGGGGCAAAGTCAGGACATGCGGGGACCAAGCAGCAATCGGTATTGTAATTGTCAACTGTCGAAGCTGCGTTGGTAAAGTACCGGAACTTCAAGCGCTGATAGAAAGCACCGAAGCTGAAATCGTTATAGGTACAGAAAGCTGGCTTAAGCCAGAGATAAATTCTGCCGAAATTTTTACAAAGGTACACACGGTGTTTAGAAAGGATAGATTGCATGCAACCGGTGGTGGAGTGTTCATCGCTGTTAGTAGTAGTTTATCCTGTAGTGAAGTAGAAGTGGATAGCTCCTGTGAATTATTATGGGTGGAGGTTACACTAAACAACCGAACTAGGTTAATAATTGGCTCCTTTTACCGACCTCCCGACTCAGCAGCATTAGTGGCAGAACAACTGAGGGAAAATTTGGAATACATTTCACATAAATTTTCTCAGCATGTTATAGTCTTAGGTGGAGATTTCAATTTACCAGATATAGACTGGGACACTCAGATGTTTAGGACGGGTGGTAGGGACAGAGCATCGAGTGACATTATACTGAGTGCACTATCCGAAAATTACCTCGAGCAATTAAACAGAGAACCGACTCGTGGAGATAACATCTTGGACCTACTGATAACAAACAGACCCGAACTTTTCGAATCTGTATGTACAGAACAGGGAATCAGTGATCATAAGGCCGTTGCAGCATCCCTGAATATGGAAGTTAATAGGAATATAAAAAAAGGGAGGAAGGTTTATCTGTTTAGCAAGAGTAATAGAAGGCAGATTTCAGACTACCTAACAGATCAAAACGAAAATTTCTGTTCCGACACTGACAATGTTGAGTGTTTATGGAAAAAGTTCAAGGCAATCGTAAAATGCGTTTTAGACAGGTACGTGTCGAGTAAAACTGTGAGGGACGGGAAAAACCCACCGTGGTACAACAACAAAGTTAGGAAACTAGTGCGAAAGCAAAGAGAGCTCCAATCCAAGTTTAAACGCAGCCAAAACCTCTCAGACAAACTGAAGCTAAACGATGTCAAAGTTAGCGTAAGGAGGGCTATGCGTGAAGCGTTCATTGAATTCGAAAGTAAAATTCTATGTACCGACTTGACAGAAAATCCTAGGAAGTTCTGGTCTTACGTTAAATCAGTAAGTGGCTCGAAACAGCATATCCAGACACTACGGGATGATGATGGCATTGAAACAGAGGATGACACGCGTAAAGCTGAAATACTAAACACCTTTTTCCAAAGCTGTTTCACAGAGGAAGACCGCACTGCAGTTCCTTCTCTAAATCCTCGCACAAACGAAAAAATGGCTGACATCGAAATAAGTGTCCAAGGAATAGAAAAGCAACTGGAATCACTCAATAGAGGGAAAGTTCCACTGGACCTGACGGGATACCAATTCGATTCTACACAGAGTACGCGAAAGAACTTGCCCCCCTTCTAACAGCCGTGTACCGCAAGTCTCTAGAGGAACGGAGGGTTCCAAATGATTGGAAAAGAGCACAGATAGTCCCAGTCTTCAAGAAGGGTCGTCGAGCAGATGCGCAAAACTATAGACCTATATCTCTTACGTCGATCTCTTGTAGAATTTTAGAACATGTTTTTTGCTCGCGTATCATGGCATTTCTGGAAACCCAGAATCTACTATGTAGGAATCAACATGGATTCCGGAAACAGCGATCGTGTGAGACCCAACTCGCCTTATTTGTTCATGAGACCCAGAAAATATTAGATACAGGCTCCCAGGTAGATGCTATTTTTCTTGACTTCCGGAAGGCGTTCGATACAGTTCCGCACTGTCGCCTGATAAACAAAGTAAGAGCCTACGGAATATCAGACCAGCTGTGTGGCTGGATTGAAGAGTTTTTAGCAAACAGAACACAGCATGTTGTTATCAATGGAGAGACGTCTACAGACGTTAAAGTAACCTCTGGCGTCCCACAGGGGAGTGTTATGGGACCATTGCTTTTCACAATATATATAAATGACTTAGTAGATAGTGTCGGAAGTTCCATGCGGCTTTTCGCGGATGATGCTGTAGTATACAGAGAAGTTGCTGCATTAGAAAATTGTAGCGAAATACAGGAAGATCTGCAGCGGATAGGCACTTGGTGCAGGGAGTGGCAACTGACCCTTAACATAGACAAATGTAATGTATTGCGAATACATAGAAAGAAGGATCCTTTATTGTATGATTATATGATAGCGGAACAAACACTGATAGCAGTTACTTCTGTAAAATATCTGGGAGTATGCGTACGGAACGATTTGAAGTGGAATGATCATATAAAACTAATTGTTGGTAAGGCGGGTACCAGGTTGAGATTCATTGGGAGAGTGCTTAGAAAATGTAGTCCATCAACAAAGGAGGTGGCTTACAAAACACTCGTTCGACCTATACTTGAGTATTGCTCATCAGTGTGGGATCCGTACCAGGTCGGGTTGACGGAGGAGATAGAGAAGATCCAAAGAAGAGCGGCGCGTTTCGTCACTGGGTTATTTGGTAACCGTGATAGCGTTACGGAGATGTTTAATAAACTCAAGTGGCAGACTCTGCAAGAGAGGCGCTCTGCATCGCGGTGTAGCTTGCTCGCCAGGTTTCGAGAGAGTGCGTTTCTGGATGAGGTATCGAGTATATTGCTTCCCCCTACTTATACTTCCCGAGGAGATCACGAATGTAAAATTAGAGAGATTAGAGCGCGCACAGAGGCTTTCAGACAGTCGTTCTTCCCGCGAACCATACGCGACTGGAACAGGAAAGGGAGGTAATGACAGTGGCACGTAAAGTGCCCTCCGCCACACACCGTTGGGTGGCTTGCGGAGTATCAATGTAGATGTAGATGTAGATGTAGTGGTTGCCGTACGCGGTCGCCCTACCTTTCCAGCACGTTCATCCGTCACGTTCCCAGTCCGTTGAAATTTTTCAAACAGATACTTTATTGTATCGCTTTTCGGTCCTTTGGTTACATTAAACCTCCGTTGAAAACTTCGTCTTGTTGCAACAACACTGTGTTCTAGGCGGTGGAATTCCAACACCAGAAAAATCCTCTGTTCTAAGGAATAAACCATGTTGTCTACAGCACACTTGCACGTTGTGAACAGCACACGCTTACAGCAGAAAGACGACGTACAGAATGGCGCACCCACAGACTGCGTTGTCATCTATATCTTTCACATCACTTGCAGCGCCATCTGTTGTTGAAAATTGTAACTACTGTAATTTCGAAAGTTTGTCCGCCTGAAAATGTACTGTTGTCCCAAGCATATTGCAACAAACGGTGTATTTCTATCGCTGCTCGTTTAGTTTTTATTGCCGTTTCAAATATACCGGTCATTTTTGAAACACCCTGTATTAAATTATTGTGTGACGTTTCGACAACATATGCAGAAGACATCATCACGGACATCGTTATTGGCCGACTTTTCCTTGAAGATGTCTCTCAGAGATGGGGATGAAACATCAGTAAATTGATATAAGTTGTCTCCTAGCGTCTATCTGCATCTTCTTTAGTGATTTTTATCCGATTTTCATTAACAGATCCAATGATCCACAAGGAACAGTTTTGTATATAATTTATAAAAGATTCATACAAATTGTCTGAATTACGATGAATTAAAGTTAATTACTTGGGTTGCCCAGAAAGTAATGCAGCACATTTTGCTATGTTACGAATGTGATCGTTACGTACGTATTACTTGAAGTCTCCCGAGTGAGCGCGCCAAGTTTCAGTCACGTCCGACAGATAGCGTAGCTGCAGGACAGTTTCAAAATGGCGTCTGTAGGTGATGTACGTTACAAGCGATGTGCCGTCATTTAATTTCTCACTGGAGAGAACGAAACTGTGCGGAAAATTCACAAACGCTTGCGCAAAGTCTACCGAGCGTCTGCTGTCGACAGAAGTAGAGATAGTCGCTGGGCACGGAGGGTGAGGTCATCAGAAGGCGGTTCGGCGGAGCTCCACGATTTGCAGCGGTCGGGGAGACCGTCCACGGCTGTCA
The DNA here is from genome assembly GCF_023864345.2 of Schistocerca serialis cubense. Taxonomy (NCBI): domain Eukaryota; kingdom Metazoa; phylum Arthropoda; class Insecta; order Orthoptera; family Acrididae; genus Schistocerca; species Schistocerca serialis. The sequence goes on from NC_064642.1 coordinate 48,264,054, forward strand.
CACCTGACTTGTTGCAGCGAGCTGATGTTGTCATTCGCGAGGACAGACGCATTGACGCATTACAACTCGACAGTTGGCGCTGCACCTGTCAATCAGCAAAGGAAGTCCACACAGTGAAGCACTGGCTCCGCCACCAGGACACTGCTTGGTACCGACAGGGCATACACACCCTTGTTTCGCACTGGAGAAAGGCCATAGAACGAGATGGAGATTACGTGGAAAAATAGGGTGTGTAGATAAAATAACACGCTTTCGCGTGTGTAATTCTCAATATGTTCAATAAAGAATTCTTGAAGAAAAAAATGCGGTGCATTACTTTCTGGGCAACCCTTGTATATGAATGCATGGTGTCTGTTCTTCCAAAAGAACGGGCATGACGCACTCAAAACTGATACACCTCAATGGGTAACGAATCCATCACCTTCAATGCGGTTGCGCAATTATGCTCGACATCCAGCGGGAATCTAAAATTCTAGAGCATTGAGCACATGGACAGGGACTGCAGATAGGTGGCGCCAGGTGGGAAAGCCGACTGGCTGGGGAGCGTTCCCAGATAGTCAGCGCATTTGTGATAAACACTGTGTCTGGATGGCGAAGTGGTTAAAGCAACAATCTCAACCATGAGATCCCGGGTTCGAGTACCTATACGGCACTCATGTTCACCCGTCGCTGCGGTTTTCGCGATGCAGCTTGTAACCTTAGTTCCTTTCCTCTCTTTCCCCTCCACCTTCAACTTACATAAAATTAAAGTTGCAAAAACGATGACACTGCCACCTAACGAACAACGACCATAACTCGAGAGACCAGATGTCTCTTAAGTTAGCAGAAAGTGTGGCCAAGTTCACACCTGCTTTGATGGCTTAGTGCAGAGGGTTTGGCTGAGAACCGAAACGTTACAGCATCGAATCCTAGCTAGTTCACTTCTTTTTATCCTGTCTTTTAACCTAGCAGACGGACATGGAAGTCGTCTAACTGCCATCGAATTTATTAGAATCGTTTCAGAATAACTGTCTAGCTAAGAAACGTGATTTTCAATTATTTATGCATAAGTCAAACGCAACATTGGATGTAGCTTACTTCGTTTATATAAAGAAAGTTTTGTAGCAGAGCAGCAAATGATTCATCTCTCTTTGGGTGAAACATAGGTGGCATCGCGATTATCTGCATGGTGGGGCGAAAGATATTATTTGTTTGAACACTTTAAAAATGTGCAGAAGAATGGTAAACGAATCTTCACTGGCGGAAAAGAGATTTAGGCCTTTTGAAAGTCATGAAGATATGGGCACGATCTACTTTTTTGGAATTTTGAAGTTTCTGTGGATGAATACAGAGGATTTCGAAACACATTTACAGATGGGTCACGGACGCATTTTTAATTTACTGTTTACCTGCAGTCGTTTGAGAACAACTGGGCCGGTCGGAGTGGCCGAACGGTTCTAGGCGCTACAGTCTGGAGTCGCGCGACTGCTACGGTCGCAGGTTCGAATCCTGCCTCGGGCATGGATGTGTGTGATGTCCTTAGGTTAGTTAGGTTTAAGTAGTTCTAAGTTCTAGGGGACTGATTACCACAGCAGTTAAGTCCCATAGTGCTCAGAGCCAACTGGATAGCGAAAAGAACATGCGAATCAAAAATATGTTTTATTTTTTATGCTTCAAATACAACATATTCCCAAAAAGTACTTAGTAACTTCGCTTCCTCTACAAACAGTACGTTCTTTCAGCAACACAACAAGTGACTCAACTTTCAGCTTTCTGCTTTCCTTGAATCAAACCTACATTGAACAGGATTTTTTACGTAGCACGTCGAAGAAGTATGCTATGAAGACTCCACGACAAAGAATTGTGGCAATGAGTCTTAACAATGCATCACGGTGCGCACTAAGCTTCGCAAGAGGAGCATTGTAACAATAGGTAATCACGCCGATGATACGTGTTTCTTCTTATTTTTCTTGTTTTGTACGTGCCACGTCAGCGTGCCTCTGATACATATTGAATTACTCACGCACACATATATCCAGGGGCGATTCTAGAAGTCGGTAAAGGGGGGGGCTAATGGGGGGACGGGGTTTGGGGAAATATCGCTTAACAAAAGGAGAGTTGGGCCCCTCCACCGAGATATTGGTAAAATTTGGTGTTGCTTAAAGTACTTTTTGGTAACTGTTTTCGAGTTCAGGGTAAAAAATGTGTATTAATAAATAATAAGACGCCCATTTTAAGTTAAATGGTATTTATTGATTTAGGTAGTAATTTATTTGCCGCTCTTATTCTTTTGTTGAAATGTGTTTGAAATACATTGGAACCTATATTGCTGCGTAATTACAAAAAAAAAAAAAAAAAAAAAAAGATTGAATCAGTTGGAGTAATATATTCGCCGATTTCTGAAGTCATTTTATCCAGTGTAATATGATACTCCATTGGGGAAGGGGGGGCTATAGCCCCCACAGCCCCCATAGCCCACCCCCCTCTTGCCACCGACCCTGCATACATCCTACATTTTTATACGGTATTTACATTGGTTGTAAACTAATTACTTCCATCATTGCCATGTGACGTCATTCAAAACGCCAGTTCGGTATAGAAGGCATAACATTCATGCCTCCAGACAACTTTCCTGGCGTTTGCTACTTACGCTACGTAAGTTGTGTCAAAGTGATGATATTCACATATTTAATGTTACTCTCTGAATATTAATCGTGACCACAAACAAAACACACTGCGCTAGTCAAGTCATCTGGCGGTAGATGCGTAACGCTACTTGCACAAAGCCGTTACAGGTCACTAGTAGCTCCTAAAGAACATTCATCCGCCAAATGTAGGTGTAAGCAAATGCGCAGCTCCACTCAGACAGTGCCTCACGGTGCATCGACAGTTAATTCGACGGTATCTACACCGTGTCTCAAAACAGCAGCGGGACTTCTACAGTCGCAGCCCAGAAGAGCACAACTGGACCTCGCACACGTGTCCCACTCGGAAGAGGCCGCACAAACAAATATTTGCTCAAATTACACTTAAAGGCTTTGCGTAAAAATCAGGAAAGGAAAATAAATGCACAGCTTATACCTCGTTCATGAGGAAATAAAGGTGAATCACAAAAGGTGGCCGGCCGAAGTGGCCGCGCGGTTCTGGCGCTGCAGTCTGGAACCGCGGGACCGCTACGTTCGCAGGTTCGAATCCTGCCTCGGGCATGGATGTGTGTGATGTCCTTAGGTTAGTTAGGTTTAACTAGTTCTAAGTTCTAGGGGACTAATGACCTCAGCAGTTGAGTCCCATAGTGCTCAGAGCCATTTGAAACACAAAAGGTGCTGAAAGTGACCGCCTCGACTTATGAACAGAGTTGAAAACGACGCTGCAGGTTCCCGAATGTTGCTGCCAGAACCTCTGGTGTCACTGCCTGGATTTCACGGATGATGTTCTCTGGTAAATCTTCCAGGTTGTTTGGTTCGTTCCTGTAGACCTTGACTCTCAGGTCACCCCAGAGCAAAAAGTCAAATGCTGTTAAATCAGCTCCTTTTGAAATCACTCTGTCGGGGAAAAATGATTCGACCTCAGCCATGGTCACTCGAGACGTCTGGCATGTGGCGCTATCCTGTTTGTACCAGCCGAGGGTAAGTTCTTCATCGTTCAGCTGCTTCACAAATTTCCGAAACATTTCAATGTAAACTGCGTTTGTGACAGTAGACTCGAAAAAAATTGGTCCGATGATGCGACGCTGTGATATCGCACAGAACACTCCAGACTTTTGTGATTGGAGGGGTTGCTCGACAAGTGCGTGTGGATTTTCATTACTCCACAAAGGTGTATTCTGAGAGTTTCCGTAGCCAGAGAGCTGGAACCACGCCTCATTACTGAACCAAGTGTACTGCAATAAATTGATGACACCAATGGCAACATGTAATACGTTTGTCTTTGTCTTTGACATTCAGCTCCTGAACAACTTTAAACCTGTATGGAGCATGCCGACTTTCTTCGTAGGCCTGTGACATACGCTCTGTGGCATTCCACATTCCTGAGATAAATGTTGTCCAGACTTTGCAGGAGAGGTCTAGCGTTAAAAGGTTTTGGCTTTTCACATTTAACCTAATATAACATTGATGATGATAATTTATGGCAATGTTTGCCGACAAGACAAAGAGTGCAGCCTTTAACACTAGATTGCGTACTCACGGTAGTTCTCCTTGGCCGTTTTTTGGTACGACTTGGAAAGAGAGAAAAATTAATGAAAGATCGCCGATGCGTCGGTTTTCGATTGTGTTCAGGAGACGCACAGATTGATTGCGTGAAAATAGTTTCTCAAATGACCTCCTAACCCGGATTGCTTTCACGCAATCAGACTCTTCAATGAAATTACCTAAGGGACCTATTTGAACAATAAAAAAAATTGAAATGAATGCAAAACAGTGAAATTTTGTAAAAAAAGTTGTCAGATCGGAAATTGAACACATTAATGGCCTCCCAAATACAATCGAGACACCACTATAAAGAGCGAACCTGTAACAAAGTTCATTTAAACATAAACATTATTTGTGGTTAATTTAAAGAAAAGAATAAGCATAGATTTTCTGTACAGTGAAGCATCAATATATTCTCAAAGAACAAAGGCATTAAACTATAAACATCAACAAATTTACAATGAATACGAAACTTACATTTTTATGTTTTTCTCATACATGGAGCAGTCCAACAATCGCTGCTTTTGTATGTGTGATATTTTGTAAAAATTAAATGTCCTGGCGAGCGCGTAAGTATTTTTTATCGTCACAAGGTTTACAAAAGCGTTTTTTTTCTTGGTGATAACGTGGTTTTTCACACTAAATGAAATATAACTTGTAGCGGTGCTACACAACACGTCTTAACAAGTCGGCGACCAAACATCAGACGTAATGATGTACATGTTAACATATCGGCGACCAGAAGTACAACTAACTATAAAGACTCTAGAATTTTTTTAACAAATGATAAATTGTTCTTTCTTCTGTTTCGCAGCTTCTTGCTATCAAGCGCTGCGGCAATGATTTTAAATATCTGCGCCCAGCGAGTCATAGTGTTTAGAAGTACCTTTTAAACGCTGGCCGCGTGTCTTGGTATAAACAGATTTCGTTTCTTTACTCTCGCGTTGTCATGCTTAGTATCATTACAAACTACAGCTCAATGGCTGTCCTTTTCTCATATGCAAAATGTCTGAAATCCAATAATATCACAGAGGCCAACAATCGTTGTTTCACGTCAGTCACTTTCTCTTCCGTTAGTGGCGTCCATCCACAGGGCTTGAAGATCCAACACCGTTCCGCTGCTTCCCATCTTGTCCACTAACTTCTGTATGCAGCATTGAGACGGTATACGGTGGTCACCAAACAGTTCAACAAACATTCTCTGACGTGTTTTAACGGAACCAATAATCCAATATTGTTTCACAAGAAACATGCGCTCGGCGACTGATTAGCGATATATTCTCACCAAACACTGAGCTCCAGCCACAGAGATGCCAGCAAACACAATGTTGCGTCAAACGATGTTGCAGAGTGCAGTGTTGCCACGTCAAACGTCACAAATAACATGGTGTAGTTTCAGCGAAATTACTACATGTCTGTCGGGCCTCTTGCGAGTGGGAGATCCTGTATTAGCCAGCATTCACTACATCCACGACCATGTGGCCCTCATGCCCCATGGTGAACCATATTTAATTGGATGTCATCACAAAGTGAAGAACGGATTACGCTTCTGTATGCCAGCAGGCTGTTGGAATCCGCAGAAATCCCCATCCCCCACGGAGTGTGAGGACGAAGGTTCGGGCAGGAGCCATGTCATGCTGGAGCACACGGAGGATGCAGTGACCCACACTGGGTGGTTTGGCGGGAAACACACAGTTTTGTTTACTAATATTAACTGTGTAAATGTGTATATACGGTTACTAGTAGTCTGTCGACATTATCCACACTGACAACTTCGTAACTATGATTTCAGTAACTCCAAAATCTAGCTCACATTTTAGTTAGAATTTTTGTTTAATACGAGCTGTATCCTGCCACCCTTTCCTCTGGCTCAGTCTGCTTAAACGGAAAAGAAAGAAAATATAAAGCACACGTTTCTAATAAGTATGGGAATTCGATATATGGTACACCCCAATTCTTCTACAAAACGTTTCATTATTTTGTTTGCCCAAATTTTTATTCTCGCAGTAACGATGTGTTAAAAGGGAAACTATGTTTTAATGTTAATGAAGCTACGTCTTTGATACATGTTCAAAGATTGCATTTAACAAATCGAAACATGCAGATGGTGTAAAAGTGGTGAAGGCGAAGCCAGTCTGAATAAATGAAAGAGCGCTTTTCTTTTACCTTCTCATTGTGTTATCACCTTTCGTGTGTGGAGCTCGATCTGAGCGGATGAATGTGTCGTGGATGTTCGTATATTTGTTCGATAAAGGTTATTTAAATCTATCTGTTGTATGAGTTCCATTATTAATTCAAGTCATTACCATCTCTTTTAACCATTTACGCTGTTATCTTTGCATATTACAGACAAAATTAGGCGAGTTTGGCCGCGGATTGTTGGGACACGAACGATCGGACATAATTAGTGTCCTTTCGTTAATTACTTTTCGATTAAGCTGCCGAACCCAACTGAGATTTTATCCTGATCATCTCCGTGCTGTACTCAGTATTTTTCAATCAAAACTGCACAGGTCTGATTGGCTTCCATTTCCGAAACACGTCTGCCAGCCTCCTCAGTGGAATAATGTCACGCAGATAAGCAGATAAAAATAAAGAGGGTGCAACTCAATAAGACAAATTATTGTACTGAAGCAGGGAACTTCGCTTTGGCGCACCACATGGTGCTCTTCTTACTGTCAGTAAAATTACCCATTCTCAATGAAGGTTCCCTCCATGTTGCGATAGTTCTCTTGTTCAAAACTGCCCCTTTTGTAAAGTGTTAAATTCTTGTCGTCCCTTCGAGCAACGCCTCATTTGGCTCTCATCTGCAAACTGTAGCGCGGGGGAGGGGAGGGGAAGGGGTGAAGCTTTACCCCCCATCTCTATCCATCGCCTCCTCCCCCTTTCATTGTCCATCCACTTCTCCTTCGCCTCTCTCTCTCTCTCTCTCTCCACCTCAAATTCAGATTCTGTCGTAGTATTATAATTATAAACCAATAAGCTATAAAGAGAAGTTCTCTACTAGCTAAAGACGTCTCACTGTTGTATATACGAGGGCTGTTCAATAAAGAAAGATCATAATTTTTATGGTCATAATTTCTTGCACTAAAATTAAATTATGATATTCTGTTAGCTTAATGTGCAACAAACACGCCGTAGCAGTTTTGTTGTTGGGACTGCTGGTTCCCGCCTGTCAAAGGTCAGACGTCTTCAGTATTGCCTACCGCAGCAATGAAGGTAACACGCGAGGAACAATATGCGGCTTTGAAATTCTGCTTCTCAACAAGGCCCATACAATGTTGCAGGATGCCTATGGAGAGTCTGTTCTTTCCTACCGCATAGCTGGAAGGTAGTTTAAAATGTGTAAGGAGGGGAGACAATCAATTTCAAAGGAAGGTAGACTCGGCGCTCCAGTTACTGCTGTTATGGAAGAAAACATCCATACTGCTGCTGTCATTGTGAGAGAGGATCGACGAATTACCTTAAGATCACTTTCTGGTGACAGACAAATTCCACATGACACGTGTTTATGAGCGATAGGTTCCAAGACTGTTGATTACCGAAGAAAAGGACATTCGCGTGCAGGTATGCATGCAGTTAAAGTTGACTTTACAGGAATATCCGGAGTTTCTATCAAATGTAATCATTGCTGATGAAACTTGGCTACATGATTTTGATCCTGAGAGCAAACAGCAAAGTTCAGTGTGGAAATCTGCTTCATCACCAACCCCCAAAAAAGCAAAAATAGTTGCTTCTGCAGGGAAAGTTAAGGTCATCGCATTCTTTGATATTCATGGAATAGTTTATCAGCATATTGTACCTGCATACACATCTGTAACAGGAAAATACTACACGAATGTAGTGAAAACATTGCAAGTCCATATCAGGCGCAAAAGACCACATTTCCCTGAAGCAGCCTGGATGCTGCACCACGATAATGCGCGGCCGCATATTGCCAATGTTGTTGCTGAATATATTGCAAAAATCAACGTAAAGTGCATCCTTGATCTTCCCTATAGACCAGATTTAGCTCCGTGTGACTTTTTTCTATTCCCTAAAATGAAGAAACGCATTCGTGGGAGGCGTTTTCGATCATCCGAATCAGTGGAGAAGGCTGCAGAGACGATTTTGAAGGACCTCTCAGAAAATGGTTTCCAGCATGTATTTGAAGACTGATTATGAGGATAAGTAAAGGTATGTTGTCAAAAAAAATAAGATCATTCTTTATTGATTGTGTGTGTGCACAGTCTATATGTATCTAAATGTTATGTTTATTGCAGTAACGTGTAAAAGTTTGAAGTAAGTCGGACAGGTACGCCTTCAAATATTTCGTAACAATGTTTTTCCTACATATATCTAAAAACACGCTCGTATTACAATTCAAGGTCGTGTCAAATTTCTAAGCATTCGGTCAAGAAGTTTCGGAGCTCAACGATTTTGAACAAACCCTTTTAACTACACATATGCCAAATGGCGTTCCAGCACATTTACGTTTTTATTTAGATTGTCAGTCATTGGCCGAGTAACCCAACCAATAAAAACGCACCCTCTGTTGTTAGCTGACTAGGATGTTTTTAACCAGCTTTCAAACGGACAGTATGTGTGCTTTGCAAGTTCTGGTATCATCCAACTCAAAAGTGATTTAGTGATTAAGAGTGCGCCGGAGAACGTTTATATACGATCTCGTGTGTGTACGACTTCGATTAGTCTTTAAAACGGTATGGAGATAATTTTATGAACTTGCAATGGGTGCTCGATATGTGAAGATTATATTATTCGAGTATGCTGTTAGAATGACTCTAAAGACTTTGTTTTCCTTATTCTGCATTAAAATAAGGTGGCGTCCTTTAATTTCGAGACTGTCACAAAAGTAGCGTTAACACTTTTCCATTTACCACTCCATCATTCACAGTTGATTGTACGCATCTTAGAATCTGCGACCAGCGAAGAAGAAGACCAATTACACCATCGACATGAATTTACTAGATACAAGGGTAGAAAACCCCTTACGATATGTTAGGGAACTTGCAGGTGTGCTCGACCTTATCGGTACGAGCTCCACAAGCAACAGTTCGCGAGGAACGACTTGTGCTGTTAGCATGTCGGACGCAGTAATGTTTCACGGCAGGAACACGGCTTATCCTGTCCTAATTAATTAACTAATTAATTAATCAGGCAGTGGAGTGAAACGTAAGAGGAGCTGCTACGAGTAGACCACTGTTCAGAGATAGACCAGTACAAGTGAACATTTTCCTACGTTGCCACACCTCGTCTTCACTCTCAACATACATATCATAGAAACTCCTTCAATACATCCCTCTCTATCACACACACACTTTCTCTCTCTCTGCCTCTCCTTCTGCCTCCAGCCCCTCACTCCTGTTTATTAATCCCAATCAAAGAGTGTCATTATGTATCATTTTACTGCTGTAGCCATTGCAATTCAAATCTGTAACATTTCACCTAACCGTTATTAACAAGTATGAAGTTTAAGCCATTTTAACATTTCACCTGATTGTATAAACAAGTACGAATGTTTAGCTGTTTTAACTTGTCAAAATTGGATTTATATACCACCTGAAGTACACAAACATATATTCGACACCTCAAAACAAACACCTCCAAATGCTTTAAACAATTATTCTGTAATAATGTTGTTACGATGTATATTCTTTGCACTTTCCGATTATGTCTTCTCTTTGTAATGACACATTCCTATGCAGAGACATACAATATCTTAAAAGCTGCGCCAAAGATAAATTGAGAGGCATGTATATTATAATTTTTGTAAAGTTCACATTGGATTCTCTTTTGTTTGATACTCCAAGGAGCTAAGGGACACTTTCGATTGTTGCCTTGTGGAGGATGGACGTGATTTTTGGACTGTGCGGAAAGGCAGCCATATGGTTGGTAATTATGGTTTGTGCGACGAGCACAGCAAGTCTTATTGTGTTGTGAATAAAAAAATAGTGAAAAGTATCGAAGTGTTACGAAAATTATTTATAGCGACGTAGCATAGTATTCCTTGGTTTCCACCGTCTTCGTGAAGTGAACCGATGCCGACTCATGGTGGTACACACGGTCAGCAAAGAGAAGAACATCGATGGCGACTAATGAATTAATATTGTGGCAGAAGGACTAATTCTACGTCTAAGGTGAGAACTCTGATTAAATCAACAATGACGTGGAATTTAAAATGTAAAAATGTTTTTTATTTATTTCGCCACACTGGCAACCGCTGACAGGGACAGTGCTGGTGGAACAAAGAGTAAGTACTTCATTGTTGTGCTACAAATGTACTTGTACTAATTACTGTTTCTCTGTTACATGACGCACATGGAAAATGACGAATAAAGTGAAACAGTATTAACTGTATAAACGGATGGCACAATAACCAGAAGGAACAAGGACAAGGATTTACAAACCTAACGTAATCGTGAGTGACGCAGCTCAGCCGTAATTAAGGTAGGAAAGCGCAAACGCATGCAGCGGCTGCACCTTGGCTTAGCTCCACTTAAAGCAGAACCTTTTCCTGTCCATATTAAAATCCTGGTAGTGTTTGTGGCAACACACAATTACACTTTGATAATTACTTTTTTATGTTCAACAATCGCAGAATTAGAAGACGTAGTGCGCCATCTTGTAAATTTCCGATGCGCAACAAATAACAATCGCGAGATATTTTTATAAATTCAACTGCGAGAGAATTTAAAGATTTAGATTAACAGTAAAGTACAGATAAAAATAATATCTTCACAATGGAATCGGAGAACTTTAATTTAACAAATGTTCATGGACACGTCACCGATTCTGACAATAGTGACGTAAATGATGATGCAATTAGTTTTTCAGCACAACATAATGTAGAAGTAAATACAATTCAATTGCACTCGACAGGGATTAACAATAACGAACCACTTGCAAATGAAACCTTGTGCACAGTCGATGAAGCATCGATTACCAGATCAGATGAAAATATTTCGCGTGAAATCAGTGAACCTAGCCAGGTTTCGATTGAATCAGACCGTGGCAGAGAAACAATGGCAACAAATAATGGCATAAATACAAACACACAAGCTTCGTCAGTTACGTTTGAGGCATTATATAGTCTGATGTCAAACGTGAGCGAGCAATTATCTGATTTAAAGATGAGTCACAACACAACGAATACAAAACTGGCGAATCTAGAAGTCAGCCACAACACAACGAACACAAAACTGGCTAATCTAGAAATCAGCCACAACACAACGAACACAAAACTGGCGAATCTAGAAATCAGCCACAACATGACAAACACAAAATTGTCAAACATGGAAATTGGGTTCCAACAGCAGTTTTCAAGTGTAAACACGCAATTTGAAAACATACACAGACATTTCGATCAACGCTTAAATAAACTCACCAATGAAATCGATCAAAAGATCGAAGACAAAGTCATCAAAACCGTCAATAGTGTATACAATGTATTGGCAAATGACTTAGAAAAGAAATTGTCAGACTTTACAAACAAACAGGAACAGGAACTGTCAGAAATAGTAGAAACACACAATCAAACACAAACCGTACAAAAAGAAATACATGAAAACGTACAAGCTATTCAATTAAATTTAACAAGAGTACAGTCCGCATGTGAAGAAATACCTGACCAAGTTAATAAAGTTAACGAAGAAGTCGGTTTTCTGAAACAGGAGACTCGACGTATCAACGCGGACATTATCAAAATAAATGAAACTTTAGAAAACGGTAATGTAAATGAATCAATAACTGACCGGGAAACAAAACTTTTTGAAAAATTAGGTAATGAAATCAAAGTAGCCGAGGACAGAATACGCAAGGAAATTGCTGGTAGACTGAATGTTTCAAATGACTTGCCTACGTCAAGCAGCAGGCAGCGCGACACTTACTCGCCCGTGCCAGATTACGATGTCAATAACGCAGAACATCACGCGCCCAGTCCGGCGTATGTGCACGCACCGGCACAGGCAAACAATGGCTATTCGCCAAACGCGGTGCTGCAACAGGCAGTAGGTGTGTCGCCTTGCATCTCGACGATTCTAGTCGATGAGAGCCTGTTGAAACATACACAGTTTCCAGTTTTCTCCACAGAATCCAGAAAAACTCATCCAGTCGTATTCGTAAGAGCATTTAAAAGTGTCTTACCAAGAAACTGGACTGAGGCACAGAAGATTAGATATGTAGTAGGCTTCACACAAGGCGACGCACTTTTGTGGGCCACAGACATGGCTGAACAGTGCGTCACCTACGAACAATTTGAACGGGCATTCTTGGAGAAATATTGGTCTGCTGGGGTCCAAGAAAGACTGCGCCGTGAAGTATTCAACCCACAACCGTTCAACCTCAAAAACGGCGGGTTGAGAAAGTATTTCGAAAAGTACTTGAATAAGACGCGCTATTGGAACAATCCAATACCGCACGTAGATGTTCTCAAAATTCTGAAAAACAGACTACCCGCGAACCTACGCGAAAAATTGGTAACCATACCGGAGAACGACCTTGAATACTTTCTTTCCGTGCTTGACTCAATTGATCTAATATACGAAGAAGAGCCGAGCACAAGTAATCGGAATGAATATTCCGGAACCAATCAAAACAACGGTAACGGATATCATTTTAATGGCAGTGGACAAAACCCACACAGTTGGCATCCGTATGCAACAAGGCCAAATAATGGAACCTGGAATTACGGAAATCGGAGGAATTCGGCGCCACAGAGACGTGAAGACCGAAGGTATAGTACAGATTACGGTCCACGCCGGTATGGAAATGATGGAAATCACGTGAATGATTGGTCAGGCCCGCGTGATGAAAGGCGGCACACAAATGAAAATTACAATAGTTACAGTAATAGGAATGATAGACCAAGGAGGAATAGCGACGGCCGGTCGCAAGAAAATGTTGCACGCAGCGGTCCGGAAACTAATTGGCGACAGAATAACCACTCAGTACACTTTGTAGAGGTAACGGACAGTACTGAAGCAACGCCGTTGTCTCCCCCGGTAAACAACAATCGGTCGTAATGAGCCCCCACCGGCCGACCGATTTGACAACAGGGGGCACAAACAAGCACACATTACATCTTAGACAATTATTTTTAAGATATGATCAGGATGCGACCGTAGAAGATGATCTATGTGAAGAAGAGACGAAAGCACCAGACAAGGTAAGTGACCTCGTGCAGGCTGTAATAACAACAAAAAGATAAGAAAGGTTACAGAATTTAACATTGGACAGGAAGTACTATTACGTACCCACCCAAAATCCTCTAAAATTAAGGCATTAAACAAAAAGTGGCAGTTGTTGTATGATGGCCCTTTCATTATAATAGACAAACCTCACCCAGGATGTTATCTGTTAGGTAACACACGAACGGGCAAGGTGAAAGGGTTATACCCCCACAAGGACATCAAGGATTTTTTTCATTAAAGGTTATATGTTATTTTAGCAAAATTGAAATTGTACAACCTTGGATCACATAGTAAAATTGCTGTCATTAACCTAAGAAACTTGCGAACAACTGGGGGCATATGATAGCTTGAAAACGCATATTTAACCAAACCTAATGAAACATGTGTTACTGTGAGTCTTAACACTATAAAATAAACCATACGGTACTTTTGTAGTCTAACTCAGTTATTTAAGAGAGGGGAACAAAGACAAATTAGCGCGAAGGTCAGAGTTTGTTCGCTTGAGACGAGCAACAAACCACACGTCGAAGTTGCAATCCAACGCTCAGCTCATGAGCACGCGATAGCTGCATGTCAAGACGAGGTCATTGGCCGCGCTGTAGGCAGCGAGCCGGGGAGAAATCTTCCCCCCTTCCATGTCCGATCAGCTGAGCGTATACAAAGCGCAAAGGCGCATGCGCGGTCGAGTCCAGGTGTCACGTGACTATTACACGATGGTGGCTATCACGAATATTGTTCACCAACAATGCAGAGTTTTCCCCGCACCTACAGTCCAGTCGTGGTACGTAAGCGCGCATGCGCGGAAAGTTTAAATGTTTTGAGACTACTCTTACTATGAGACACAGAGACGAAAGTCATTCAAGAACAAGAAAGGAAAGGGTACACAAGTCTTGTAAATAGTAACTTAGAAAATTTAATTATAAGCTGGTATTACGTAATAAAAGTGAACATACAAGTACATACTGGTCATGGACGGTATTGTAATATTATATTATACTGAGTAAAATTTTAGCTTGTACGGAAGGAGAAAGAAAATAGAAAAATAAATAAATAAATAAATAATGCAGATATATAACCGGAAGAAAGGCTATGTACACGAGAACAGCACACAATTACATATAGGGAAAAAGCAGTAAAGAGGAAATCAAAGAGATAACGCATACATTTACATTACACAGTAGCTAGCGATTTTCAGAATGAACAACAAGGTAAACGCGGGAATTTTTGTGACTAAGGAAAAGAGTGACACAAGCTTTAAAATAGGATAATAATAAACAGATCTATGCAGCGTGAGGTATGAACTGAATCGCTCTCAAAACAAATACCTAGGGTTTATAGAGAGAGACACACACATTAACGTTGGGAAACACCTGAAGCACTCAGCAAACAACTTTGTAGAATATATAAGCTATACACGAGGGTACATGTACGAAAGCTAAAGTGTAAAGGAGGAAAATAGGGAATGTTGCACATTAATGGACTGTAAGGCAGTTATGTATGTAAGAAGAAATATTTAGTTGTAAGTATTATTAGTATAAGGGACGATGCTCAGCACACCCTGAATTATTTTGGAATATTGAAGGAATGGTGCAGGGTACCGAAAAAGGGCCCCACCAGCAAAGTGTATACTATAGTGGTAGATATTTTTTTGTGTATAAACGTATGTATGAATGTGTGAAAGGCGAAAGAAGCCCTGTACATGTACGGAACTTAAACAACGTAGAAGTGTATAAGGAAAATTAAACTGTAAGACAACCTCGTATAAACAGGTATACCTAACGTCAGGAAACAACTTAATTAAAACTGTAAGACTACGAGTGTACGAGAAAAGGTGAAAAACCTGACACAAAGTGCAATATTAGCGATGCTTCACTCATGTATGCAGAAGGAAGGTATGAATTACTTTACCCACTTGAAACATGAAAGGATAAATCATGTTAAAATTATATCTTTCACACATATAACAATTTACAGTCACAAAGAATGAAAATGATGTCGCCGCTATACGAGAAACAGGTAAGTAGTGTGATCGACGACCTGTAAGCAAGGGAATCGCCTATAAAATGAATTATGAACAAAAACGTCATAAAGAATTTCATGCTGCACTGAGGCTATGAAGGTCTGATTGTTCGTGTACATAGATTTTCATGACAACCGATGCATTAAAATGTCTGTATTTTTTCTCCCATGATATCACAAGACGCCTATAAGCTCACTTTAATTGAAAATGATACACGCACACAAGGGCGTGCCGCTATTATGAAACACTGTACATATTAATAGTAGCTACACCCTGAACTTCAAAATTGTATGTTTATATGTCTATGTTAATGTAGGAAATTTTATTAGAGGTAATGATTTACAAGCACACCAGAACGTGCTTAAGCACAAAACACTGTACATATTAGGGTTATGCTGCATATAAATGATTATTTCGTGCATTTTCAGATTTTATACGCAAAAAACCGTAGCATACACGTAGTCGTTGCCACTACCCTAAGTAGAAGGTAGAAAATTCCCTTCCCAAGCTTCAGTGGAGCGGCTACAGCTGTATTCTCTGCATGCTGATGCATGTCGTTGCGTATGAAGAATACGTAACGGAGGTAAACCTTAACTTATACTCGAGTTCAAGAAGGAAAACAAAGGACTTGTTCCTTCTAACAGATTAATGGAAAAAGGCGAGTGTGTGTGTGTCAGTAAAATCCAAGACGAAGAAGCCACTATGAGTGGTCAAAAATTTTTTCAATTTTAGTCGATAGTTTTTTCCTGTAGTTAATGTAAACAATGTATTGTATGTATTATATGTTATTCCTTTGTATGTGATGTATTTTGTATTTCATGCCAAGTCCCGTGACTTACAAATTATGTACATTGACCAGAAGTATTGAGGGGAATGAATCTCAGTACAATAGGTAAAAGGGGTTAATGCGAAGAAAAAAAAAGTGTAGTGAAAAGGAAGTTTCGATCGCAATACTCGCGGTTAAAGTGGTGTGTGCAGAAATTAAAATTGTGCAAAGTAGTGCTACGTTGCAAGTGTCAGCGAGCCTAAACAAGTGACATCGAAAATTGAAGCTTGTATCGTCAAACGACCCATGGCGTCACAGTAGGAAAGGACAATGCCAAACAAGTTTGACATGGTACGCTTCTTACCAGGAGCTGAATCGACGGGATCGTCCTCCGCCTCGCACATAGTGTGGTGTGTTCTTCGGGGCACATATTCCAATGTACCTCGTCGTATCCAGTCTAAGTACTGGAAGGAACTACAAAAAGCACACGCATACTGAGGTTCGGAAGTCTCGACGGTACCCGCACGTCGGTGTATATTCAGTGCACTATCGCGCGCTAACGGACGACCAAACAATCAGGCGCGCGTATCACCCGCCCATATTCAACACGGGCTAGCGAACAAAGCTCGTCGCCCCAGAATAAATACAGAAAGCAATACAAGGACTTAATTTTCACCTCTGATGAGGAAGGAAACATCTGTATGTAACGTTGTATTCAGTGTATATCTTATTGTACAAACTTTACTACATGATGTCATTTTCTCGGTATTAACCAGAACTTTGTATATTAGGATTAAGGTTTGTAAATATTAGCATAAGTATACCAAAAAACTGACACACACTCAGAAATACCAAAGAATTCACAGTGCCATGAAAATGAGACAATAAAAATGAAGTGTGTAAATAAAAGACCCCCAAACCTATCAATTGCAAGGTCGACTACTGTATCCTGTCAATCAAATAAAATTTTCTAGTGACAGTATACAGTAGGGGGGCAGTTGTAATGACACATTCCTATGCAGAGACATACAATATCTTAAAAGCTGCGCCAAAGATAAATTGAGAGGCATGTATATTATAATTTTTGTAAAGTTCACATTGGATTCTCTTTTGTTTGATACTCCAAGGAGCTAAGGGACACTTTCGATTGTTGCCTTGTGGAGGATGGACGTGATTTTTGGACTGTGCGGAAAGGCAGCCATATGGTTGGTAATTATGGTTTGTGCGACGAGCACAGCAAGTCTTATTGTGTTGTGAATAAAAAAATAGTGAAAAGTATCGAAGTGTTACGAAAATTATTTATAGCGACGTAGCATAGTATTCCTTGGTTTCCACCGTCTTCGTGAAGTGAACCGATGCCGACTCATGGTGGTACACACGGTCAGCAAAGAGAAGAACATCGATGGCGACTAATTAATTAATATTGTGGCAGAAGGACTAATTCTACGTCTAAGGTGAGAACTCTGATTAAATCAACAATGACGTGGAATTTAAACTGTAAAATGTTTTTTATTTATTTCGCCACATCTTCTGCTATACGAACCTTGCACCCAGCTGATTCCAGACGCCATATTTGTTTACAAATGTGGCAGTATACATGTGATGTGTTACGACAGCAAAAGGAACCTGTGACCACTAAAGGTACTCTAGTTCACTTATTTAATGTTTACCATTAGATATCAGTTTAATTTTTTGTCAAAAGTAATCCTAAACCATATTCTGAAATAGTGTCTTGTTTCTCCACTAGGCAGTGCCCCAAGTTCCTCCAAAAAATCGTAACACGACACAAACACACAAATGTCATACTGACTAATGTAAATCCACCCGATGATGGAGGTTTAAATCTTCGAAACGCGTCGTGGAAATAAATAAAGCGGTGACTGGCCACAGTAAACTTGTTGTTTCATTTAATGTCAGTAACAGTCACGGTAAAGCCTAACCTAAAAATGTTCGCATTTAAAATTATTGTAGATTGTTGCTAATTTGTGTTGCCATTGTTTTTGCTGTAGTATGCGTAAAAGTAGAGTGCTCTAAAGGATTAGGAGAACATGACTTTGGGCGTCAACTACACAATAATTGAAGACTGCGTATGTTACCAAATTACGTGTACCCTTCTCTTTGGCAAATTAAGCACAGAACGAAATATTACATCCTCGGTCGTTTACATAAAAAGAACTGCAGTCCCCGACAGGTGTCAAAAACAGTGTGGAAACAATCATTCCTTCAGTCATCCTGGGTGCTTTTCATTGGATTTTGAGGGCTTCAATAACGTGTATGCTCTCCGTAAGCGTTTATCAGTGACTGACACCTACGTTGTAAAGTGTAAACTTTCACGGTCTGAACTGTCACAGTTAATAAAATATTCCGAGCTATTATGCCGTGGTCTAAAATATTTCACTGCAGAACCGGACGCTTCGTCCCCATCTGCGGAGGAAATTTTCAAGGGGGATCGTAGCTTTGCTGAACGTCCAATTCACATCCTAACTCGCTACTGACTACAGCAAAATTCCGCTTCCGCGAGCTTACGTCCAGTGGCGTAATGTCACATGTTCTGAATACTCGAGCGCAACTCAAATGTTCGAATGTGTGTGAGTTCCTAAGGGACCAAACAGCTGAGGTCATCGGTTCCTAGACATGCACACTGCTTAAAGTAACTTACGCTAAGGACAACACACACACCCATGCCCGAGGGAGGACTCGAAGCTCCGGCGGGAGGGGCCGTGTGAGAGCGGAACTGGCCGTTGTCGACTGCCGTCTTCCGCTGTTGCTATCATCCCACGGTGGAAGACTGGTACACATCTTCTTCAGCAGCGGAATCCAAATTTCATTCAGTTTCACGCCCTCCTCCTTCCTATTAAAATTTCTGGGTATCCGTTTGCAGCTGCCAGTACCTGAGTCCGGTGAAAATGAATGTGATGGTCTCCTGCCTGTGAAGCATATTCCGCAACAGCTAATCTGCCAGTCTCCCTTCTTCTGCAATTCCCCTTGTGCTCTTCGAGTCGGTCACTTTTTGTCAATTTTTTTTTTTTTGTAGTATCCACGTACACCTTGCCACAGCAACACGGAACCCTATAAATGCCAGCTTTTTCCAGCGGTTGGCTGCCATCCTTGGCCGATTTTAGATCATCTTGTAGCCGGCCGGTGTGGCCGAGCGGTTCTATGCGCTTCAGTCTGGAACCGCGCGACCGCTACGGTGGCAGGTTCGAATCCTGCCTCGGGCATGGATGTGTGTGATGTCCTTAGGTTAGTTAGGTTTAAGTAGTTCTCAGTTCTAGGGGACTGATGACCTCAGATGTTAAGTCCCATAGTGCTCAGAGCCAGCCAGATCATCTTGTATCTTTCGTGTGGGTGTGTAAATTATCGCGATGTTCCGCTTTCGCCAAGATTTTCCCTATGCAGTCAGTCACGTCCTTATTGAATGGTAGGAAAACTTCCGATTTCACCGGCGCTTGAGCATCACTATGATTTCTACGCTGTGGTCCTAACGCTTTTTTCACCTCAGCGAACGAATAAGCATTCTTGACCAATTGTAAGGTGTCAGGCAAATCCAACACCTTCCATGAAAACCCTGACATGATAAGCAAATCAAGTAGTATGTCACATAGCTCAGAATAAATCGTGACATTAAATTAACCAAACTAATACGAGTAACGAGTGAGCAAATGGAATACCACAGACTAACACAAGAATGCCTAAATGCATGTCATACCTTCCCACCGTGAGACACGCAGTTCCGAGGGGAGAAACGAGAACAGAAGCCGAGAGCAGAACCGTGTTAAGCTAGAAGGCCCTACGATAAGGGACGGACACCCACGTTGCCAGCTGACCACCAGGACCACCCTCCAGCCCATGTTAAAAGCTAGAGCACTCCAGAAGAACAGTTTAGATCTTACGATAACACTAAAAGGGCCACACCAGCCGCAAGTTTTAGCGTGAGACTTTTTCGCGTCTCTGTTACGTTGCAAACTTTAAAAACATTGCCCCACCACGAAAAGTATAATGTTTCTCATTGGATGGACAGAATTTTTGTAGGCGGAGCTTAAGGTTAACATTGAGACCCTGATTGGTCAGATGAAAACACAGCCAGATAGTTTTTTTAAACCAGCTTCGGTAAATTGTAGTAAGGAGAAGTTAGGCGAGAGTTGCTTCCGAGTCGGCGAGGTGCGTAGAGCTGTGCCGACCGACGCCCCCTGACACTGCCTAACCAACGACAAGGTAATGAACGCACGCGATGCCGCATAACAGCGCATAAAGCTTCACTCAGAACTGCAGAAGTCTCATCTGTTACACCCCCGTTTTGCGTAATACTAGTGTCGATCGTCAATTAAAGCTCATGGTATTCACATTTGCTACGTAAGTTAAAATCTGAAACGTGATGATTTTTCTGTTATATAATTATTGAGCAGCCACATCAGCCACTGTAATTTACGACAAGTTAGATAAGTAATTAAAGATAATTGAGGGTCACTGTAGACCATTTTGATAGTTTTCTCTTTTGTGAAACTTAATTTAAACCTAGATTATAGATGTGATATGGCATAGGTCATCCTTCGATCCATTGTAGAACTTGGAAACCCATTCAGGGAATATTCGTTCACATTTTTGTTGAACGCAGTTGGTTTTTATCATCCTGTATTAAAACATTTCTTTTTATCAATAGTGCAATTTATAAACAGTGTTTTGTGAGTAGAATAAAATTTCCAAAGGTAAACTTAACTGCTTTTTCGACGTTATTTTACCAGCTAACTAAAAGTAGGAAAGCCTTGAAGCCCTTCCACTAAATTTACTTAGTATTAAGATTCTTTTACAGGGAGTGCAGTGGAGCCGACGCTGAAATCATTAAGTATTTGGTTATATCATCGCTAGTCTCACTGAACTCTTCTTAACTCTACATGTCATGTGTGGTCTGGCGTCTCCTTACCAGCAACAGGTCCCAGATTCAAACTAGTCAATTCCCTAAAAAACACGCTCAGAGCGTCGTTGCGCGAAAGTGGTAGGGAGACACGACATAGAACAACAGAAACCACGCAGAATGTTAGACAATGCAGTGGTGAAAGGTTTTAATTGTGCGTCTAGCAGCTCTGGTTCACTCGAAGAGCAGAAGGGGAATTCCAGAAGAGAGGAGATCGACACATCAGCTGTTGCGGAACATGTTTTACGGTCAGGTGACCATCACATTCATTTTGACCGGACTCAAGTACTGGCAGCCATAAACAGATGCCACGAAAGGCTATACAGGGAGGGCATAGAGATTGTGAAACACCGCAGGAATATTAATAGAAAGGAGGAGGACGTGAAATTGAATAAAATTTGGATGCCGGTGCTGAAGAAGATGTGCACCAGTCTTCCACCGTGGGATGACAGTAACAGCGGACGACGGCAGTCGACAACGGCCAGTTGCACTCGCGTATTCAAAATATGTGACGTCACGCGAGTGCGCGTGATCTCGCGTAATCGGAATTTTGCCGTAGTCAGTAGCGAGCCAGGGTGTGAACCCTACGTTCAACAAAGCTACCATCCCCCTTGAAAATTTCCTCCGCAGATGGGATAGCTTTTTGAAGTGAAATCACTTAGACACGGCATAATAGTCGGGAATATTTTATTAATTGTGACACCTACGTTGCATGCTCAGTTTGTGTCTACGGATGTCACCCTTTGGTATCCGTTCCCATTTTTCAATGACAGCCCACGAAAGTTGTTGGAGGGTCTCTGGTGAAACAGGACGACCGTGGATGCGTCTGCGAAGATCGTCGCACATATGTACAGTGGTGTTTAGGTAGGGACACGCCACTGGTCATTCCATTATTTCAAAGGCCAGTTTCCATAAGACATCCCTCGTAAGGCCTGCCCCATGGGCCCTGGCATTAGAAGGAATTCAGGGCCACCACCAAATGCAGCAGCCAGTGCGTGGTCCAACGGGATCTGTTCAGCGTGTAAGTAGGCTGTTTAGGTTTTTTTATTGGTAACGCCACCTCTGTATGAAAATCACTGGCTGTGCTGTGTGCAGTCTGTGGCTGCTTTGCATTGTTGTAATACTCGCCATTGTAGTGTTAGGCAGCTGGCTGTGAACAGCGCGTAGCGTTGCGCAGTTGGAGGTGAGCTGCCAGCAGTGGTGGATGTGGGGAGAGAGATGGCGGAGTTTTGAAATTTGTCATGAACTGCTATATTTATATATGATGATATCAAGGTAAATACATTGTTTGTTCTCTATTAATATCTTTCATTTGCTAACTATCCCTATCAGTAGTTAGTGCCTTCCATAGTTTGAATCTTTTATTTAGCTGGCAGTAGTGGCGCTCGCTGTATTGCAATAGCTTGAGCAGCGAAGATTTTTGTGAGGTAAGTGATTTGTGAAAGGTATAGTTTAATGTTAGTCAGGGCCATTCTTTTGTAGGGAATTTTGAAAGTCAGATTGCGTTGCGCTAACAAAATATTGTGTGTCAGGTTAAGCACAGTCTTGTATAAATTGTTCAAAGGGGACGTTTCATATGTCGACCCTTAGCCGAGGATACCTCACTGGAATCTTCTGATTTTTTGTTGTAGTTTGTGTAATTAGTGTAGATTTTGTTTATTGCTAGCGCGTAATTGTAGGGAAAATCTCCTTTGTAGTTGCAGTCTTTCATTGTTGTACAGTAAAACAGTTGTGGCATGCATGTAGATTTGCACCAAGTATTTCGCACCTGCAATTAACTAGATATTATTTTCAGTGCTATGTTAATGTGTTCTCTTATTTTTGATCTTCAAATTGTGTTTTTCTGTGTTTTCGTGTGAAATACTGTGACAATAATGGCGTGTGAAAAACGTAATACTAGGCTCCAAAGTAAACTGAGAAATGACAGTGAAAATGAAAGCAGTGTGTTAGCGCCACCGAGTAATGAATTATCTGATGTTCAAAGTAGTAATTTGGTAATTGTGCATAGGGAAATGGAGCGGGCTGCAAACAATGGTGTAGACAGTGAAACAGGTAGTGAACAGGGAAGCATTATCGATCAATCGGTCGGCAACAGCTCGCCTCAGGAATCCGAAATGACAGGACACAATTTCGCAAATACTGTAGATTCAGGTTTTGGGTCATCACCGTTTTCTCAAATAAGTCAAGACACATTTTCTGCTTGTCAAAATGTGAATGTTGCCGGTGCAAATGCACTGCCGAAAAGCGTAGAGAAACAGATTCCAGACACTAATACATTATTATTGCAATTAATGCAACAAATGGAACAAAATCAGAGACAAACACAGCAACAGTTAGACACAATGGAACAAAATCAGAGACAAACACAGCAAAAGCTTCAAAAGTTAGACACAATGGAACAAAATCAGAGACAAACATAGCAAAAGCTTCAAAAGTTAGACACAGTGGAACAAAATCTTAAAAAGTTAGACTCATTGGAACAAACACTTGAACAAACACGTGAAGATTTAACTACTGAGTTACATAACATTGAATGGAAATGTCAAAAAGTCTGTAATGACGTAAAAACACAAATTTGTGAGCATTTTCAACCTATTTTTTCGTGGCATGAAAATGCATTACAGAATCACGAAGCAGCCATAAAAGAACTGCAAACCATTGTTCATGAAAATCATGAGACCTTGTGGGCTAAAATTGACTCAGTTGCATCTACCGATTCGGTTACGCAACTTGCAAAAACTCAAGAAAACTTAAAGGACACAGTAGATTCGATTTCAACACAAATGGACACTCTGAAACTTGGTTCAGAAAAACACACAGAGGAAATAATTTCACTATCGGATAAAGTAGCCGAACTTTCATATCAATTCACTAACTTATCTACAAAGGTAGATGATGATCTGAATGACACAAGACCTGTATCCTTCACTGACACAGAAGAGTATGAACAAATTAGAAAATTCAAACAGAATCAAAATCAAATCAATACACAGTACAAAAGAGAAATCCGGGAAGTACAAGATCAGCTGACACAGGTAATACAAGAATTACGTATTTCAGAGGATACTCGCGCCCCAATACGGGAAGAGGGACACAGAAATGCGGAACAGCCACAAAATAATAACACAGGGCATTTCGGAAGTTATGAAAGAAATTGGCAATGTGCATCGAATTTTGAGATGGAACGGCCGAGACGACCTAACAATGACCGATATGCGACTCGCCGACATGATTTTGACTATAAGCTGTTCATTACTACACGTAAATTCAAAACATTTAAGAATTCTGGCAACGACATTCATCCACAAGCATGGCTCCATCAATTCTCGCATTGTTTTCCTCCCAACTGGTCGTTAGAACACAGATTAGAATTTATGTGTGGCTACTTGGAGAATGAACCAGCTGTAAAAATGCGATCGGTAATTCACGATTGCCACAGTGAAGGAGAGTTTTACCATGCCTTCCTCTCAGCATATTGGTCTCAAGCCACACAAGACCGAGTAAAACATAGCATCATAATGATGAAACGTTTCGAACAATCTGAATTTTCCAGTCTTATGAAATATTTTGAAGACATGTTGCATAAGAATCAGTATCTTTCAAACCCATACAGCCCGTCAGAACTCATCCGCATTTGCTTAACCAACTGCCTGAACATTTACGACATATTATTTTGGCAGGACGTTGCAAAGACGACATTGAAGCATTTCAGGGACTCTTACAAGAATTAGAAATTGACACTGACAATCGCGGAACGCGAAACCAGGAACACAACAATTACCTGTCACATCCGTCGCAATTCCGCGATGAAAGAAGTAATAACTTGACACGACAAGGCTATTCTCACAACACAAATCGTGACCAAAACAGACACCACCCGTATGACAACCGTTGGCAGAGTAGTAATAACTACAGGGAAAGATCACCTCTCCGTGGTAATGACTATCACAGAGACAATAAGATAAACAGACAATATGGGAACCAAAATAAATACTTTCAAGGGAGACAGAATAACTTTAGACGCAACGGACCAGCGCGCAGTTACGATTCAGGGAGAAATTCTCCACCATGTGACCGACAAGAAACAAACTATGGAATCTACCGAAATGACGACAGACGATATGATCGTAACGACAGACCTGAATTGCATCAGAACTGGCGGGATTCAAACAGAGCAGGGCCCTCTCGTCATGGTGAATTTGTAGAAGTTAGGTCTCCAAATCCCAATAACGACGCGCGCCAACAAAGAGACAATAGGCAATGACTCACACCGCTGGCAGCAACAAAACGTACTTATGAAACTGATGACGCAGCTGCCGTAGCTAGTAATTACGTAAAAATGGAAGACATTAGGGACATCTTACTCCAGGAACACGACGTAACACTTAACAACATTGCATATCCTGTGATTCACATTACTGTAAATGACGTAAAATTTACGGCAGTACTTGACTCTGGCAGTCCCATCTCAGTAATTAGTGAAACAGCCTTTAGCAAATGCAACAAATCGAACGATTGCCCCACACTTCCGTTACGTAAGATTAAATTACAAGGTGCAATCTTTGGAAAAAGTGTAGATGTACGCCAACAAACCAACTTAGAATTCTTTTGTCAAAGCCACAGCTTCTCTACGAACTTTCTTATTGTTCCATTATTGTCGACGGAAATTATATAGGGAGTAGACTTTTTGAATGAATTCAAAGCAATCTTAAACTTTCACGATGCTGAAATAAGTTTAGAGAAAGAAGGTAAGTCAATAGCTTTGAAATTTGAAGACTGGCTCTCAAACCATGATGAGGAAATTAATCGGCTTTACGTTCTGTTAGACAACAGTTCGGAATGTTCTACGGAACTAGACACTAACAATCACTCTGCAAGTACTGACAGGGATGACATCGACGGCATATTTGAAATTAATGAGTTAATTCAGAATAAAATTCAAACAATTGAGAATTGTAATGACACTGATAGGCAGGACCTTTTTGAGATTTTACAAGCACATTCCACAGTTTTTACTCACAAAACAGGAACAATCAAGGGATTTCAATACCAATTTCGTGTTCGTGAACATACTAAATTTTGTGTTAGACCATACGTAATTCCGGCGCATTATAGGGACCGTGTTAGAACAGAAATACAATCTATGCTTAATGAGGGCATTATTGAGCCTGCAGTAAGCTCATACAACAACCCATTACATGTTGTTGAGAAGAAAAATGGATCGATCAGGCTTGTTTTAGATTCGAGACAAATCAATACTATCATCATTCCTGAAACAGACAGGCCGCAGACGATGGAAGAACTTCTTCAAAATTTTAATGGTGTAAAAGTGTTGTCTTCCATTGATCTCAGATCCAGCTTTTATCAGATCGAACTTCATCCAGAATGTAGAAAATACACAGCTTTCCTTTGTTTCGGCGTTTGTTACCAGTTTCGGAAACTTCCTTTTGGTTTGAACATTTCTTCGGCAGCATTCATTCGTGGGTTAAATTCCATATTACCTGAGTTCTTAAAACGTCACATCACCTTATATGTGGACGATATTCTGATAGCAGAAGCTTCATGGGAACAACATAATCGCATTCTCAACAGTTTGTTACGTATTTTTGCAGAATCTGGAATTACAGTTAACTTGGAAAAGTCTGAATTCGGTAGGACAAAGGTGAAGTTTTTGGGACATATTATTTCTTCTGAAGGGATTCAGCCGGATCCTGAAAAGTTAGAAGCAATCAGAGCCATTCCAGTTCCATCCACAAAAAGACAAGTCCGCAGCTTTCTAGGTCTCGTAAATTTTTACCGTCGTTTTCTGAATATGCAAATTCTTGTTACACCAAAACTTTGTTCTCTCACTGGAAAAAATACTATTTGGAACTGGGACGCACAAGCACAATTGGAATTCAATTCTTTGAAAGAAGCGTTACTTCACGCGCCAATCTTAGCTCATCCAGATCTGTCACAAGATTTCTGCCTTAGCACGGATTCTTCTAAAGTCGGTCTTGGTGCCCATTTATTTCAAGAAGCCATAGAAAATGACACTACCATTCAGAAAACCATTGCTTTTGCTAGCCGAGTGCTAACAAAATCTGAAAAAAATTATTCCGTTACTGAACTAGAAGCTTTAGCTATCGTTTGGGCATTTAACAAATTCCGTTTCTTTCTTTCTGGTAAGCACGTAAAAGTATACAGTGATCATCGTGCATTACAATTTCTTATGTCTTCAAAATTAAATCATGACAGGTTAAAACGTTGGGCATTGTTTCTGCAAGAATTCCACTTTACAATGGTCTACATTCCCGGCAAGGAGAACATTGTTGCGGACGCGCTGTCACGCGCACCGGCTGGGCTTGAGAAAAGTAACACAGAAGGCAACCTCGAGAAAAATTTCAGTATTCTTTACATTCAGAAAGTCGCCTTTGAAAACTTCATCACCACATCTTTAAAGGACATTGCTCATGAACAAGGTAAAGATCCGATTTGGAAAGACATCAAAAGTAAATGGCATGAAAAGACATACACTCAGATTTGGCATTATTACCTGGTTAGAAACAACATACTCTTCAAACGCTGCAGTGTTGATGACAAGCTATGGGTACTTTGCATTCCAGACGATTTTGTTAATAAGCTCATTTGGTACATTCATTTCAGCTACGCACATTTTGGTCCACGAAAATGTTATCATATTCTTCGAACGACTTGTTATTTTAACAATATGGAAAAGCGAATTCGAAGAGTTTTTTCTATTTGTAAACTTTGTCAAAAGGCGAAACCATCTACTATCTCACATCGTGCTCCGTTGTTTCCTATTATTCCTTCTAAATTAAAAGAATTTGCTGCTGTTGATCTCTTGGGACCCCTTGTCAGAACATCCAATGGATTTTCGTACGTTCTAGTCGCTGTTGAACTTACTTCAAAATTTGTTTCTTTCACTCCGTTACGTAAAGCCACTGGGCAATCTGTATCCAACGCCTTTCTTAAAAATTTCTTACGTGAAGTTGGCCACGTTGCTAAAGTCATTTCAGATAACGGACCGCAATTTAGATCTGCTGTTTGGTCACGCACGCTTCGGAATCATAAAATTAAACCTGTTTTTATTTCATTGTACTCACCACATTGCAACCCGTCTGAAAGGATTATGAAAGAAATCAATAAGCTTTGCAGACTTTATTGTCACAGAAAGCATCAGCATTGGGACAGATATTTACACTTATTTCAAAATGTGCTGAATGAAATGCCTCATGATTCCACTGCTTTACCACCTATTCTTGTACTGAAGAATGAAGAACCACCGAACAGAATCAGAGAGCTTGTACCTTTCCCGAATACACGTAAACTTCGACACAAAGACATAATTGATTTGGCTCTTAAAAATATAAAATCTGCAGCAGACAAAAGGAGAAAACTACACGGTAAAGCAAATGCAAAGAAATTGTATACTGGTCAGAAAGTTCTCATTAAAGCTCATTCATTGTCACATAAGAAGAAACACTTGAGTCACAAATTCTTTCTAGTTTACAATGGACCTTACAGAATCCGACATATACCACATGATAATTGCGTTGAAGTTGAAACTCTGCGTACTAGGAAGAGCAAAGGTTTACACCACATTTCACATGTAAAACCGTTTATTGAAAGATAATCTGCTTTTTAACTTTGTCTTTGCCATAAAACTTTTCACTTCACATTTCTAGTATGCTTTGTCAGACTTAATAAACTGTTAACATGCAACAATGTTTGAAGTTAAATATCCAGTCTAGAACCTAGGGAACATTTTTAAACAGAAATTACGAATGCATTGTTATAGTGAACAGACGACACAGTGGTTAGTTTAAGTGACAACTACACGGTGTTATCACGACGCTACTAATGAGTGACTATTTACAATGTTGCTTTTGCGGTGTATCTGTTTTATATCTGCACAGTTTTTCTGAATTCTTCTGGAAATCAAAACATGTTTTATTAGTAACTTTTGTGGTATAGCTACAAGGAGACAGCCTTTTCCATAGCACAACAATACGTTACAGCACAGTACTTTCATCATCACAACAATAAGCGTAATAACTAAGATATCTCTACGCAAAGCATTTCACTTTTGTTTATCATGAGGTAAGTACA
The DNA here is from genome assembly GCF_023864345.2 of Schistocerca serialis cubense. NCBI lineage: Eukaryota > Metazoa > Arthropoda > Insecta > Orthoptera > Acrididae > Schistocerca > Schistocerca serialis. The sequence continues at coordinate 48,293,221 of NC_064642.1, forward strand.
TTGGCTTCTGCAGAACTTAGCTTTCGGAGGAAAATAACTACGACACTTCCACAGAGATTATCTTACAACAAGATGCACATTTAGCGCTACAGGACACGCATTTCGGTGATTAATTTTGTACTTAAAACATTTATTTTTAAAGATTTTTGAATTACAAAGAAAGTTTTCCGTGATACATTTCATTCCATTGCTGTAATCTGTAACACCTGAGGGTATAATTACATTAATCCTCAGGGGGGTACACGCTTACTTTGTGTACCATGTGTGTGGCAACCACAAGGAACCCTAGCTAATATGGTATTTGCTTATACAACTTTACACATCGGTACCATATTTCTCTAACACACAAATTACACAGCTATCTGATCATGTAACTGAGAGATAAACTTTTTTTATTACATCAGTGACAGATGTTTACGCAATTACACAGTTGGATAACTTCACACTTATGAAATTGTATTTTGTCTGTACTTTGTGAAATGCTCATATTTTTTCGGAACCATTGTGATACTATGAGAGCTTTGAATGATATATTTGGTAAGGGAGCATGATTTTAAAGTACGTTTGAGGCAGATGACACTTTTGACATGAGCAGAGAATTTTTTTAATTATTGGAGGAAGCTACGACGATTTTGAGATTTGACTGAGGTGTTATGATGTTATTTTTACGACGACGATGTGTTTTATGCTGCTGAGGTATGTTTATGATTAATAGGCTGAGGCTATATGAGTTATTTGATTATGCTTCATATTTATAATGACGAAATATTGACGAGTGTCGATGGATTCGTATATGTGTAATAAGGTAAGGAGTATGAATAGTGGGTAGGGACTCTTGACTTGTGAAACAGGATGTTGGAAACCAAGAATCGTACTTTAAGAGTTATGAAATGTGTGTAAATGCGTGAATGTATCACAATGCCGGCGAAAATTTTTTTGGACACTTATATTTATAGGATTTTGTTTCTACAGATTTGCAACGCTAATTCTTGACCTGTGAAATATTTTTATGTGAGACTGTCACTGTAGCGGAAACTGCTGTCGTAAATATTTCCGTAAGAAAGTTAAGTGACCACCTGCACGTAATGCGTCGCGGGCACCCACCTGGGCGACAGCCGCCCGAAATATTTTTACATCTGCACACGTGATTAGGACAAGTGTCTTTCTACGAGAGTTGAGAGCTACTGACTTACGAAATGCCACATAGCTATTGAATGATGTTTTTATGCTTTGGTTTGCGTAATTGCTTATTTCATTTGACATCTGTTTTCCAGCTGTGTTGCAGCATTGGTTTCATAAAATAAAATTAAATGCATTTGCTAATGTGAACACTTTCTGTCAACAGATCTATTAAATAATAATTTTGTGATCCACATTCTTCAAAAAAGGAGCACTCGGAAAGGAAAGAACAATAAGAAGGGACTAGTAACAGTAACTGCATACATAATATTCTTTTCAAGTACATGGTAATATTTCTTTTACAATAAGTTGTTGTGGTGCACCACTTTAATTACTTAGACATTAAGATGTGATTATACATTTCCCTTGTCTGCATTGTTATCTTTAGTGTACTATTTTTTCTGCTTGAGCTATGTCATGTTTAGATATAAGCTGCTGTTTGCCAGGCATAGTGCTACTGAACTTTAATTTGTGTTACTCTGCTAAGCCAGATTTATTTTTTTGTTTGCTGCGCATTGCCTCATATTAGTCGTAATGTTGAATTGCTTGGTAATTTAGATTTACTGTAGCTTGCTTTGCGATTTTCCATTTTTTTTCATTGCTGTTTATATTAATTGTTTTATGTGCTGCGGCATTGCCTTGTCCCTTAGTTTAGCATCTGAGCTCAGTAGATTTAAGTTAGCTTAAGAGGGCGTAGACTATATGAGAAACTGACTATGGAGAATAGGTAAAGAATGCATTGCGAAGTTATATAAAAAAGATTTGGGCCCAAATGAGTATTGTACAATCAGAAATAATTATTTTGAAAGAAATATGAACAGAATACAGAAAGCAGGCTTAGATAGGACTTTTTGGGAATAATGATGAACAAAGGGAGATCTCCAAGCAAAATACTGCAGTAAACAAACCCTGTCCTTTCCCTTTTGTATAATCCCAGTATATGTTTGTGTACCCTTGTGTATTTGTTTTCTTCCTGTCTCTGTGTACTGTTTCATAGAACTTTTTTCTCTTCTAATACTAAGTTACATTCACTATGATGAGGAATACTGTTATCCTCAAATACAATTGGCATTAATAATGCGTTATTTACTTTGTAAAGATGTTTAGACATTATTTATTCTGTTTTGTGTTAATGCTAATGTGTGAAGTTGATGTTTCGAAAGTTACTCTGATCTTTTATGTATGTACTTATGTCATAATTCCTGTAACACTGATGTATATGTTATTTCGATTCTTTTGTAAGGCCCATGTTACTACAAATGTTATCTGTATTATTATGTTTTTAATGATGTTTTTTGTACCTTTGTAATTGTATTCTTATGTTATAAAATTGTAATTGTCACCAGTTCATGATATTATTAACTTGTTAGTTACATTACACTGCACACGTTTCTGTTGGTCATAGTATATGGACAATATGTGAGAAGTAGGGACTGTTAGTGTTTGCACATGTGTTAATAATTCAGCAAGGGACTGGATAACAGCATTTCTGGTTCTAAGGACAATTTCAAAAACTTTGTGAGTGCACAAGTGGTGGTTTATGGACTCGCTATATTATCCGCAAGACTCTTCAATGGTGATTGTGCACCTGCACAGTCACAACAGATGGCTGCTGGCTATCTCTACAAGGACTACAGTGGGTCTGCATCTTTGATGACCCACCAGTACCATTATCTCTACAAGGACTACAGTGGGTCTACATCTTTGATGATCCATCAATACCATTATTTCTACAAGGACTGCAGTGGGTCTGCACCTCTGGTGGCCCACCAATGCCGTTATCTCCACCAGGACTACAGTGGGTCTGCTCTGTGATGACCTACCTACCAATACTCTTCAAAATTTCGACTGACTCTGCTGTGGGTTTGCTCTGTTGTGGCCCATTACCTGTATGCATGTCAAGAGTCAGCACTGTCTTTCCGTTGGAAGGACAACACTACTTCTTCAAGACTGCATGGAAATCCACTACTTCTGTGTGCATTTTCTTCTACTGCTCAGACTTTGAGAAAAACACTACTATTTTACCGTAATGAACGATCAGGACTGTCTTTATGGACTGTGAGAAAATTTGAGCTTTTGACCAACATTGTATCAATAAGTGTGTGCATTTGATTTCTTTGTTATTGTAATTATGAAAAATTTTTTCAAATCTGTATTGGCCACTGCCCAAACCAATTTGTAAAATTTTTTGTGGGAAGCATGGGGGCTATGTAAGTAGGCTGTTTAGGTTTTTTTTATTGGTAACGCCACACTGTTGCTCCTGGGGTATCGGCGAGGACCATTCGCAACCGTCTCCATGAAGCTGGGCTACGGTCCCGCACACCGTTAGGCCGTCTTCCGCTCACGCCCCAATATCGTGCAGCCCGCCTCCAGTGGTGTCGCGACAGGCGTGAATGGAGGGACGAATGGAGACGTGTCGTCTTCAGCGATGAGAGTCGCTTCTGCCTTGGTGCCAATGATGGTCGTATGCGTGTTTGGCGCCGTGCAGGTGAGCGCCGCAATCAGGACTGCATACGACCGAGGCACACAGGGCCAACACCCGGCATCATGGTGTGGGGAGCGATCGCCTACACTGGCCGTACACCACTGGTGATCGTCGAGGGGACACTGAATAGTGCACGGTACATCCAAACCGTCATCGAACCCATCGTTCTACCATTCCTACACCGGCAAGGGAACTTGCTGTTCCAACAGGACAATGCACGTCCGCATGTATCCCGTGCCACCCAACGGTCTCTAGAAGGTGTAAGTCAACTACCCTGGCCAGCAAGATCTCCGGATCTGTCCCCCATTGAGCGTGTTTGGGAATGGATGAAGCGTCGTCTCACGCGGTCTGCACGTCCAGCACGAACGCTGGTCCAATTGAGGCGCCAGGTGGAAATGGCATGGCAAGCCGTTCCACAGGACTACATCCAGCATCTCTACGATCGTCTCCATGGGAGAATAGCAGCCTGCATTGCTGCGAAAGGTGGATATACACTGTACTAGTGCCGACATTGTGCATGCTCTGTTGCCTGTGTCTATGTGCCTGTGGTTCTGTCAGTGTGATCAAGTGATGTATCTGACCCCCGGAATGTGTCAATAAAGTTCCCCCTTCCTGGGACAATGAATTCACGGTGTTCTTATTTCAATTTCCAGGAGTGTATGATGATATCAAGGTAAATACATTGTTTGTTCTCTATTAATATCTTTCATTTGCTAACTATCCCTATCAGTAGTTATTGCCTTCCATAGTTTGAATCTTTTATTTAGCTGGCAGTAGTGGCGCTCGCTGTATTGCAATAGCTTGAGCAGCGAAGATTTTTGTGAGGTAAGTGATTTGTGAAAGGTATAGTTTAATGTTAGTCAGGGCCATTCTTTTGTAGGGAATTTTGAAAGTCAGATTGCGTTGCGCTAACAAAATATTGTGTGTCAGGTTAAGCACAGTCTTGTATAAATTGTTGAAAGGGGACGTTTCAAGCGTACTGCCTGGTGGTAAGACGAGCGTGGACAACGACTAGACCCGTATGGCTGTCAACTATGAAGCCTCCTCACTATATCACAGAACCTTGGAAATCTATTGATTTCCTGGCCAACATTTGGCAAGTACCGCTCACCACGGGTCTCCGCATACGAGCAAGGCCTTCACCTTGTGTCAGAGGATATCGGGACTCGTCCGTGAACAGCACGCTTCGCCAGTGTCGAAGTTGTGAGTTCGTATGGGAACGACAGAACTGAACGCGGGCTGCAAGATATTGCCCTGACAAACGGGACACCCTAACAGGACGTCTGGGTTGTAAGTCCTTTCTCGTAACGTGTTCATTACAATCTGATCGAACACAGCGGCCGCAGCGGCCCTCCAGAGACCGTCTTGCAGTGCTGGGGCGTTATCTGTACGACGCCACAACGCAGAGACTGCCAAATATCGGTCTTCACGGGGGGTTGTAATGTGTCAGCGACTTTGTCCAACTCGCCTTGTGTACTAAGCTGTCTCCCTGTAGCGTGTTCACAACCAGTAGATGACAGATGGAGAGATATTGACATGTGCAGCAGTATAACGTAAAGCCCGTCCTTCTTGGATCAAACAGACCGCCCTTGCAACTTGCACTGCATTACGATGTCGCAATGTATGTGCTTGGTCGAATGCAACTTCCACAAATGAGTACTGCCGTCTGTGTACCTCACTAGAAAATACGGGGACATCGGTATTCACTTCAATTAGAAGGGTCACCTGATACAGTGATGCATACCACAAACAATAGGTGAGGAATGATTTTAATTGTTGCGTGCATTGAAAGCGGAGATCTCAAGCCAAGCAATAAGACCACAGCTACCGCCGGTATCAAAAAAGATTTAACATACCGGCTTTGTCCTAATACTTTCGAACAGCGTAGTTAGCGCTATGGCGAGGTTGTATAGGTGCTGCATGCATGCAACGCACCTCATTAAGAGCAGCCGCTTTCGGTGTTACAAGGCTCTCTTTGTGCTACATTTGTATGTTGGATGCCAAGTGTGTTTGATGAACCCAACGATAAGAAGATAGCGTGACTGTATTTTGTATATTGGACGCCAAGAGCATTTGATGAATCCAGCGATGAGAAGAAAACGTGACTATGTTATGTGTGCAAGCCACAGTTCGATCTGAAGCTTCAGTGTTGCAGAGAATGGGATAAATTAACCACAAAGCTCTGTAACATTCTTTAATGATGTTTTGTCACAAATGATTTTGAAAGTGAAGTTCCATGTTGTAATTATCTTGTATTATCTATTACATTTCATGCCTCTGTTTTGAGTAGACTGTGAGATGCTTTTAATAAGATGAATAAGTAAAGGACGTAATAAACTGAAAAAAAAACCTGCATCCGAAGAGGCTTTTGAGGCTAAACAGTACCGACCGACCGCCGCGTCATCCTCAATCCAAAGGCGTCAATCGTTGCAGATATGTCTGGGGATGTATTCAATACACCGCTCTCCCTGCCATTATCAGTTTTCGTGCTTCTGCCCCACCAAGTAGCTCCTCAGGTAGCCTCACAAGGACCGAGTGCACCCCGCTTGCCAACAGCGCTCAGCGGACCAGGTGGTCACCCATCCGAGTGCTATCCAAGCCCGACAGCGCTTAACTTCGGTGATCCGACGGGAAAAAGGGCATACGAAGGCGTTACATAATGTGTTGCTACACACTGTACGAGGCGACCAGTTTGTTAAAGCTGCTGCAGTCTCGGGCGCTCGCTTATTACGTGCTGCTACAATCGCAGGACCGCCCGCCACTGTGCTAGTGCCTGGCGAACAAAGGACTGCGTAGCGTCGGGGCGGCGCGGGCCGGCGGCCAAGATGGCGCCGGCGCAGGTGCAGTCGTGACCGGTTACGAAACCGGGAGGCGCGGCTCGCCGCGGCGCGCCACGCCGCCTCGCCGGCGGCGTCGTCAGCGGTGAGGCGTCTCCGGCGCCGCATTCCGCTCGACGCCGACGCCGACGCCCGACGCCGGCCGCCGCTATGCCAGTCGTACGCCGCACCGGCAACACCGTCCTCGCAGTGGACCCTGTGGACGCCAGCGGCGTAAGTCACACCGCAGCTCCTCGCCGTTTTGCGCTTTCTCACCCTGGCTGGCGCTAATTATTATTCACAACGTATGAAAAGTATCGGAACGTTGTGCAGGGCTAGGATACAACGCACGGACAAGTGTCCTCGGAAAGAGTACAATCTCTGTGAGGTAACCAGACAACATCGCACTACAAGACGAGGAACTGACCTTTCAGTGACGTGTCATTTATCGGGTACTAAATTATCTGAGTCGTCAATTATGTGTAAATTCGTGAATGTTATTGTGGTCATGTTATGTTTTATAAGGTGTCTGTGGAATCTGTTTTGGTAGATTTGCCGACAAACACGTGCACCAATTGCTCCTTTTTTTTTATCTCCCTCTTTCTCTCCTTTCCGCGTTCGTCTCTCCTCTCCAACTCTCTCTCTCTCTCTATCTCTTCCCTGCACTCCGTCACCCCCCCCCCCCCCACACCCCGCAGACACACACATACACTCGCACCAAGGGATCCGCGTTTTTTATTACATACTATACTATAAAAAATAGTAGCACACACATACACAAACACAAGCTCGCACACAGTGAACTGAAGTTTACGTTGATCTGATATTCAGCATCATATACCATATCTTCTTCACACGTTTTTCTGGCTGGAATATCCACAACTGCTGATATCAATCATCAGTGATAAATGCCGGCCGGCCGCGGTGGTCTAGCGCTTCTAGGCGCTCAGTCCGGAATCGCGCGACTGCTACGGTCGCAGGTTCGAATCCTGCCTCGGGCATGGATGTGTGTGATGTTCTTAGGTTAGTTAGGTTTAAGTAGTTCTAAGTTCTAGCGGACTGATGACCACAGATGTTAAGCCCCATCGTGCTCAGAGCCATTTGAAACATTTTTGATAAAAGCCGCTACAGATGTAAATATTATTCGTTTCTAAAAAGGAAAGCACAACCTGGTTTCAACACTTGTGTTCCATCTTCAGGCATATCTGCAAAATCATAAATCAATAAAAACAATAATACGGACTCAAATTTTAAAGTGTGTGCAAGGTTTTCTTTTCTAAGAACCTCTGCTTAACTTTTCTTATCTTACCAATGTAGATAGATGCCTTAAATGATTTATAATTTTTCAGAGGGACCTGAAGATGGGACACAGGTTCGAAACAACTTCTTGTTTCCTTTTCAGAAATAAATAGTATTTACAATTGTAGAGCATTTTATCATTGATGATTATAAATTTTTTGCTCTTTCCAATACTTTATGCACACTAGAGGCAAAAAACTGAGGATATCTGTCCGTCATTAGGCACTGTAGTTTAAAAAAGATATATCTTGAAACTTCCTGGCAGATTAAAACTGTGTGCCCGACCGAGACTCGAGCTCGGGACCTTGGCCTTTCGCGGGCAAGTGCTCTACCATCTGAGCTACCGAAGCACGACTCACGCCCGCTACTCACAGCTTTACTTCTGCCAGTATCTCGTCTCCTACCTTCCAAACTTTACAGAAGCTCTCCTGCGAACATTGCAGAACTAGCACTCCTGAAAGAAAGGAGGGTTCGCAGCAGAGCTTCTGTAAAGTTTGGAAGGTAGGAGCCGAGATACTGGCAGAAATAAATCTGTGAGTACCGGGCGTGAGTCGTGCTTCGGTAGCTCAGATTGTAGAGCACTTGCCCGCGAAAGGCAAAGGTCCCGAGTTCGAGTCTCGGTCGGGCACACAGTTTTAATCTGCCAGGAAGTTTCATATCAGCGCACACTCCGCTGCAGAGTGAAAATCTCATTCTGAAGATATATCTTTTTTATCAGGAGTGCTAGCACTGCAATTTACAATTCCTGTGAAATTTGGAAAATATTAGAGGGTTAGTGGTGGAAACAAAGTCGTGAGGGCGGGTCGTGAGTCTCGTCTGAATAACTCAATCAATACAGCAGTTGTCCTCTTGTTTCGGGTTCGAGTCTTGGTGAGGCATACAGTTTCAATCAGCCAGGAAGAAATCATCGCAGCTAAAATTCATTCTGTAAGTAATCAAATTAATCAAACAAATTTCCGTTTTTGTTATAAACTCTATTGCAAAAAGCTAAACTCTTTCTCACAGAAGGCAAGTTACTATGGCGTGACAGTGGAAATGATAATCGTGGTATATTTTTCTTCACTTTGTTTGCTCTTCATTGGTTCAAATGCCTCTGAGCACTATGGGACTTAACAGCTATGATACTAAAATGTAAAAGTTTGGAAGAGCACAAGGGAAATTGTAGAAGAGGAGAAACGGAACGATCAGCTGTTGCGGAGCATACTTTCCAGCCAGGGAACCACAATATTCGTTTCGAGGAGACGCAAGTACTAGCGGCCACGAGCGGATACTACGAAAGGCTATACAGGGAGGCAATCGAAATCGCTAAACACCCAAATAATTTCAACCGAGAGGAGGAGGGCGTCAAATTAAACGGTATATGGATGCCGGTGTTAAAGAAGATGTGTACCACTCGTCCACTACTGGGTGATGGCAACGGCGATCGACGGCGACGGACAGCGGCCAATTGCACTGACGTTTGCAAAACACGTGACGTCACGCCGCGGCGCGGGGGCGCGCGGACACGGAATTTAGCGGCAGTCAGTAGCGAGCCAGTGTGTGTGTTGGACCTTCCATCAAGCTACGGACCCCCTTGAAGATGTCTCCCGCAGTCGGAGACGAAACGTTGGGAATCACCACAGAATTCATCAACCGACCACGGCATAACAGCCCGGATAATTATAATGGACATAATGGACAATTAACAGCTATGGTCATCAGTTCCCTAGAACTTAGAACTACTTAAACCTATCTAACCTAAGGACACCACACAACACCCAGTCATCACGAGGCAGAGAAATGCTCTTCATTACTTGAACTGATTTAATGTAATAGTTTCTTTCTTTCTGACCAAACAGTCTCTTCATGGTTGTCACACGTGTTGTAAGTACTTCAGTACCATATTTTCCAATATCTAGGCTTTGCACTACCATATAATTTTTCTTCTACGGTTGACATTATTTCAGTTTTGACCTTGGACGCTTGGGGCGTGTTCGTCTAATCTTTCCTTTGCTGCTGCAACCTTGTATGATTCTGTGTCCGACATAATAATATTTTTAAAACGGTTCTTGTTTATTCTTCAGTCTTAGTTGCACAATTTTTAAATACATGACATGTTTCGATCACTCTGGATTATGTCCAGATCGATGCAGTTGTATCAGCAGTCCGTCCTGCCTGTGTCAGAACCTCATATCAAGTATCCTGAAGATGATCCAGAATGATCGAAGCATGTCACGTATTTAAAAATGTGCAACTGATAACTAAAAATTAATGAGATCTGTTTTAAATATCAGCACAGTTGTTGCTCTCGCGGCAAATATGTTGGCTGTAGTGATAATAATATTTCTTCTGTTACATCTTCCTCGCTCTGGGTTTACAGTTGTTATCGTTTCTGCTGTTTTTAGTTCCTTTCAATTTCACTTTTTAATCAGTAACTGATATTTATGCTAATTGAGGTATCTGTTTGGTTTAACAGGACTCTGTTTCAGCTAGAAGACAAGTATCATTCACGTGTATTCTGCTTCTGTGCTAGTACCTTCATGTGTAACGCCTCTCCATCTTTGAAATTAAACGATCTGAATGGTAGAGTGTATTGTGACTTTACACCATTTTTTTTTAAATCTGTGGTTGCACAATCCATTTTTCTTGTTTTATTTCTCTCAACAGCATCTCTATGTTTTTGTTTCCATCTATATTCTCATCAAAATTTAAATCGTTTTACTCTGATTGGTAAATACAGTGACAGTAACAACAGAATGAAATCGACTCTTTTGATCGTGTAGCAGACGTGGGATTCAGATTTCAGCGGGAAGTGAATCAACGTCATAGCCAAAGAGTCAAAGGGGCTAATGACACGGGCTCTCCGACCAGGCTGCTTTCTACATTACAATGTACTGTTCCCCAACACGACACCCACCTCGCACGCAAGTTCACAATCGATCCAAACCCCCCTGCGGACTTTCCGTGTCATATTTATCGGCTGTCTGCTTTTAAATGTAAGAAACGACAGTGTTTATCCTTAATGTCACTCCTGATAAATTTACTATCGTGTTTTGCAACGGCTCTGACAAGTAGGCTAGTTCCTGAGGTACATCGTCCTAGCTATCGCTAAAGAACGTAAAATTGTGTAGATAACTGGCGAACTACCTTTTGTGTGGCCTAACAGAAACTGTAATTTCACCTTACGCAGTTAGAAAAGTGTGACAGGTACTTTGCACTTACTGTTTGTTGCATAGTAAAAAGTAAAATATGTACTGTTTTATGTCTTTATATGAAGTGACGAGTTCATCAGTTAGTTTCAAGTGTCTACATTTTTCCTGCTTGGCTGTCGGCAACAGTTTTCATCACATGCTAAACAGACTGCTGGTGTATGTCTTACTTGGTAGTTCGTTTAATTTTTACGGAACAATAAACGTTATTCGTTGCTGAGTTTGAGAATTAATAGCCAAGAGACGTTAATAGTTTCGTCTATTACCTCATATTTTCGGCTTAGTGATCCTGCTTATTATACAGGGTTAGTCACTAACTACTGCCACCTAGAATAACTCCAAAAGTATGATAGTAGATGAAAAGTTTGTGGGACAAATGTTGCATTGGACAACGGGGGCCACAATATGAGGTTGGTTTTTTGTTGCTATGTGGGGTCGTGTCAGGGATATGAAGGTCAACCTTTTTTTATGGCATGCTATATTTGGTACTTATTTTGTGATAGCGGCTATCGAGACGATTCCAATGATGTGTAACAGTATGGCCTTTGGAGGACAACGCAGGTGAAAAAGGTGGCATGAACGTCCACTTACAGGAGGTGTTCGAACTGATGACCATTAGTATCAGTGCAGTGCTGCGATCTTCTTATCATGGATCGAATGGTATCCCTTATCTCATCGGCACTTACCGAAGTACATGCTCTGACATTTCTCTCTCGTGTGTCGTGCAAATAGTAAATATTCGCAGAATACGGCGAATCCATCTAACGTGACATTGACATGTAAACACCATTCCACGGTTTCGCAATACAACGCTAATAGGAACGGTAAGACTAGTATCGTCGATTAAGGGAATATAAATGATGTATTCCTTCGAAGAACAAGTCGATATGCTTCTCATTTACGGAGAATGCCAACGAAATTAAGTGAGAGCTACAAACGTATACGCGGTTGTTCCAGAGACAGCGACTAACTCGACTTCAGATGATGTGGCAGTAAAAACTGCGATAGCCATGGTATTAAGGAGAGGCTGGACATGCACTCGAATTAATACGTGCACCAAGCAAGTTAAAGGGAAAATCAATTGTAACTCAATATTCACTGTAACAATTGTTGAGTCCGGAATAGCAAAATAATTGAAATTAAAATTACGAAACAAGACTACGGCTATGACAGGACTTTCACTTGATGACAAGGTTGCTAAAAATCACACGACGCTAACCTCAATTAAATCCTAGCACTAATGCGAGAATACTCACCATTCTGGCTGCCACCTCGGATCTCGGAGACCAACCGCACTCCCTCGGTCTCAGAAACAGGAATTCGCTTTTCACCACCACTCCCCGAATCAGAATCTTCTCTCGACAACTCTCCGGCACTGAAAGATCACTGCACCCCTCTCCAAATCCAAATTCTCTCTGTACTCTTTCCTTTCCCTGTCTCTGACTTCTCAACAAAGTAGTTTCGCCATAAGTCTGCACCAGCCAATCAAGACTCGTGCCTACTTGTTTCACCAAATGGAAGAGGGAAAATTATCCAAGATAACGCTCCTTTGGCAGGCCAATAAGAGCTCTGGTCTTGGCGTTAGCCTTTGAGACGTGAACAAATACTCGTTTCTACCCTTATCATCTTGCTCATTTTTCGATAGCATCTTAACTCTTCCCACGGTTTTGGTAAACTTTTGGCGTCGGTACGTGTGTCGGGGGAGAAACTTACTTCCTAATCAGCGGGTTGTCAATATTCGACTGGCTCCAGTGTGTCGACTGGGAGGTGGGGAGTCGGGGGGAAGGATTAGGTGTCTTCAGTTTCTGAGTTGTCGTTTCTGGGTGGAGCCATCTAGTCTGCAAGGGACATGTCTTCACTGTTAATCAGAGAAGTGTCCCGTTCGGTGCATATCGGCGAGAAGGTACCATGATGAACCCCTTCTGGGCTCGTTAAGTGACCGCTCTGGGCGGTCCTGCACTGTTTGAGAGATATAAAGAGGGCTGCATTGTCGGAAAGGGCTTGGAGCTCTGCCATCCTAAAATTACTGCATACCACCAAAAACTGTTATTTCAATAAGATCTAAGTTTCTTATTCCTTGACCTGTTAAGAGAAGCATGAAAATGTCTATCTAATTTCCATTTAAAGGAGCTAATTATGAGTATGGATGCTATATTGTTAATGGCGAGCGATCTTAATCGACTTCTAATCACAGCAGACGAATACCAGCATCTTCCCATATTCCTTTTAAAATCTACCTCTTTGTCGTCTGTTGTCAGTTTGGATTTCCATATTAGTTGGATTAGGAATGAGATGAGGATTGTGGACGCAGATTATTATTTAACAAAAATGTAAGCCTAAAGTAAACAGTAACACGCTTAACTGAATTTTACACATAATCAGAGCAGTTTATTTATTTATCGTGTCAGAAGCAAACTAAAACAATATTAGATACATTACTACATATATACATACATTATGGTTTGTAAATTAAACTAGTCAAGAATGAAATAAATGACTAGACACAGATTGTGTTGTCAAACATAAGGCAATTTTAATCTATACAGTGGATGCCCAAAAATTTGCAACGTCCAGTGCACTTTGTGTAGCGTTTACGAGGTCCTCCATGGTGCACACAGTTGGAGGCAATGTGCATTGTAGTAGATGTGTTGATGTCTGCACGGCAGCTCCGCAGTCACACTGGAGAGAGTCCACCTGGAAGCCCCACCTCTCCAGATTACTCTTGGATCTTGTGACAGAAGAACGCAGGCGGTTGAGTGATTTCCATGTGGACCATTTCTCTGTGTGGCCTGGGGGAAGAACTTGTTGCGGGATCAGCCACTCCTCCAGATGCTGGCATCTGACCTGCCATCTCTTCTCCCGGTGTTGATGTCTAGTGTCAGCGAGTGACCTCTGTTACTGTTCCTTTACAGGATGTAGAATAATGACCGATACCAGTCACAACAGAAGGCGGTATTCGGTTTCGGGCTTGTGCCCATCATCATCTGGTTTACATACATGTTTCAACGCTCAATCTTGCAGATCACTTTTTAAATAAAAAACCAGATACTACGTTAATGACTAAATAGATCCAATTGAGGCACGTGCAAGTTGCAAAGCAACAAGTGTTGTAAGTTATTGTAGTATTTATATACAGCTGAAGTATCCAAGTCGTTTTCACATCACATTCATCACAGCTTTGACAAAAATATCTCAATTTTTTACTCATTAAATGTTTTTTAAACTTCAGGGTAAATACTGGTTTTCCTTGTTATGTCTTTGATACAGCACAAGTTAGTACTGCAGATGCACATACGCTCACAACATATAACGTGTACATATAGGGAAATAGACGTTGTTGTCTAATACCTTAGATCTAAGAACTTCAGATATAATACATGTACAGAGATGTAACTGATATTACAGATTATGAAAATGAAATTTTTACACTGACTATTTGTCTTGTTGCAGTGACTGAGATGCTGTTGTAGCTTACTGTTAGCGCTGAAGGATATTTGAATACCATTGTTAGGACAGAGGTTAGCATTTTCGTAGGAAATTTTTCCGATAAAGGGGATGCAAACAAATGTCTGCATTAGTTCTTGTGAACATGATTTAGGAGGTGTGCCTCGTTTCTTTGCGATTTTGTTGTTAAGTTTATCATTTACATCTGGGCCGTATCCATTCCTATGAGCAATTCCTTTGATAGTGTTCTGCACTGGGTGACAGGATGTGTTGTTTATGACAACACCACTGGTGGTGGATTTTCGGTAAATTTGGAAGACACGTCTGTTATTTACATTAGAGACTGTAGGATCAAGAAAGTTGAGTTATTTATCTAATTGATGACCTACAGTGAAGTTAATGTCGTTATGCACTCTACTGACAATATTTGCAAGTTTTTCGGTCTCGTCAGTTGTACCATCACACAAGTTAATGGTATCATCAACATACCTTTTGTAATAAATTACTTTAGCTTTATAAAGATGTAATTGATAACAACAAGATCAAAAAGGAACAATGCACATCTCCTAACCCAGACGCACAAGAACAAATACACACATTTGCTCGCATCCCCTTTAGCAGAAAAATTTCATAATAAATTGCTAACCTCTTTCGTAACAACGGTATTCAAATATCCTTCAGCACTTACAATAAGCAACAATAGCACATCATTCATTGCAGAAAGACAGACAGCCAATGTATCAGCAAATCAGTTATTTACAAATTTTTATGTGACAATTTCGTACAGTTATACATTGGCCAGAGAGGAAGGAGTTTCACTATAAGGCACTGGGAACACATGGACGCCTTAGAGCTATAAAACTTGGATAAATCCGCTTTACCGGGAACACATGGATGCTTTAGAGATAAATAACTCTGATAAATACATTTTTGCAACAGATCTGAAAGAACATGGCCACTCAGCCGTAACTATTAAAGACAACCTGCATATAGTACACAGTGCGAGCAAAGGGAAGAAAAAGAATGTTCCTGAAGAGCTTGAAATTTGCATTCATACCACGAACTCTCCACACCTCACTCTCACCAAACAAGTAGACCTGGCAAACAAGTCACTTACACACATCTTTAATGAAATTTTTAAAAAGTAAAACTGTTGAACATTATCTGCCACAAATAGTAACAAAAGTTAATAATTGTGACAAAGTTATATAATTTTCCATTAGCCATTCTATATATTATATGTAAGCGGGGTTCTATAATCACGTGACAATTTCATTTTCATACTCTGTAACATCTGTTATGTTTTTGTATGTGTAACATCTGTGAACTTCTTAGACCTAAGGACTTCGACCGTTACCCTTGTTTTCCTAGGTAAGAATGGTGGGAGCTGTGAATGTATGTACTTCTAAAGTTACTAACATCTACTGTATCAAAGGCATGACCTGGAAGGACCAATATTTACCCTGAATGGTAATATACATTTAATGAGTAAAACGCTGAGATATTTTTGTCAAGAATGTGATGAATTTCACGTGTATACGACATGGATACTCCAGCTGTATGTAAATACTGTAATACCTTACAACATTGAAACATATAATTGCATGTTGAACACCTGAAGATGGGCACAAGTCAGAAACCGGTCGTGCATTAAGTGAAGCCACCCTATACTGTGACTGGTATTGGTTGTGAACGTCCAGTATACTGGAATGGGTGTGTGTCAGGAACTTCTGTATGCGCTGTTACTGTTCGTTTGCACGGTTTTGACTAAGTTTTTACATTTTCTGAAGTACCATTTTGACTACCTTATGACGATTTGAAAATGGGTCTCGGCCCGAAACTAGTCATGGAGTGAATAAAAAAGTGAAATTTGCTACTTTGGACTGGTTTTTCGGTGTACTCGTGTCGGTTATTACTCTATACCCATTAGGGTATTTTCGAGAGGTTTGTAATATTCACAATCACTTAGGAAGTGGAAAAGCAAAGAACAATTTAGAAAAGGAAAAAGATGTGAGAGGGAACTGACAGATGTCTCTCAATGTTGTCATTGATGCCATGGATGTATTGCCAAAACAGTCAACCATTAATTCAGGGGCATTTGTGAAGGCTCGAAGCAATCCAACATTCTCGGCCAGACAAGAATCCAAAAGAATTGCTGCTCCAAAAAGCCTATGCACCAGTCTCACAAACACGAGAAACTGTAGTCAAATATCCTACAGCCAAGACATGGCACCCATGCCTTCCATCTGTTTGAGCCATTTAAGGGCACTCTACGTGGTACACGGTTTAAAGATAATGAGAACGTAATTCCTGCACTGTAAACATGGCTACGAGCACAAGGCAGGAGTTGTTACCAACGGAATACATAGTCTTGCCCAACGTTGGCTTAGGTTCATAGCACGTGGTGGTGACTATGTGTGTAACTGTTTAGTGAGAGAGTAAGTGTTTAGTGAGAGACCCTCGTATAAAGAGACTCAGCTCCATCCTCTCGGCATCAGTGCCTGACCATGATGACAACGATTTAATACACTCTTGTGTCGTCCTTAGATAGCAAACAGACGACAGCGGCTGGTACCTGTTGGCCGGATTTTACTAAGTAGGTCTGTACATCTTTTTGGTGACTGTCTTACCGTGCCGGCCCGTGTGACCGAGCGGTTCTAGGCGCTTCTGTCTGTAACAGCGCGACTGCTACGGTCGCAGGTTCGAATGCTGCCTCGAGCATGGACGTGTGTAATGTCTTTCGGTTAGTTAGGTTTAAGTAGTTCTAAGTTCTGCGGGACTGATGACCTCAGATGTTAAGTCCCATAGTGCTCAGAGCCATTTGAACCATTTGTCGCCGGCCGGTGTGGCCGTGCGGTTATAGGCGCTTCAGTCTGGAACCGCGTGACCGCTACGGTCGCAGGTTCGAATCCTGCCTCGGGCATGGATGTGTGTGATGTCCTTAGTTTAGTTAGGTTTACGTAGTTCTAAGTTCTAGGGGACTGATGACCACAGATGTTAAGTCCCATAGTGCTCAGAGCCATTTGAACCAACCATTTGTCTTACCGTCTCCAGGAAAAAAAATCTTGGTTCATATCTCCTATTCACTTTTCGTTACAGTCACGACGTGGAGATTCAATACACTGATTCGATCTAAGTGAATTCCTATGACAGACGTGTGGTAGCTCGCCTCAGAGCGTTACCTTGAACTGCTGCAATATTTTCACATAACAGATAGATGCTCAAGTTCTTCATAAAACCAGAGAACTAGTTCCGTAACTGCGTATTTATAAATATTGTTAATTAAATAATTATTGACATAACTTTTCTCCTTTGGGATGGATACTCCTTGCCTTCTTGCCGTTTTTACTGGCTTTTGAGGAACTACATACAGTCATGTATGCGCGCAATAGAGGAAGGAAATGTCTTAAGGTGATACGTGACAGATAAATATTTAATTGCAGTATAATGACATATGGTACCTAAAGACAGTAAATGTGACAACAATCCGGTTCCAACATTAAAAGGATTGCTTTGAGTTTCATGAAGTCTCTATACAGTTAACTGACTGAGATGGAATGTGATGTTCCACATATTAAAATGTTGTTCCATGATGACTACAGGGACCGAGATTGGTAACTGTTGTTTACACGACTTATGTTGACACCTTGACGTGTCTCGTGTTCTGCCAGATATTAGTGTTTCGTTGTCTTCATGAGGTGTTATCTGAGACTAAGAGTCGTGTGGCATGGGTCCAATATTCATACCTACTGCCTTTCCCCTTCCTGATTGCCTCAAGCTCACCGTCTCAGGTCTGCGACTGTTCACGTACGCTGATATGTCGGTTCTCAAAGGAATTTTTTCAACAGACTCTGCATGCTGCACCACATCTCCTTTGTCCTCTTACTCAGTTGTATACTATGTCTATAACGATCAGAACTTCACCATGCAAGGGTGTCCTAGTGCCATCGCTTGACTGTTGGTGTGATAATATTTGAACGTTGCCTATACCGACACTACTTTCTCTTGAGAAATTTACACGAGATCAGCTTTCTTATGCTTGCCCTTACCGAAAACTTCGGGCGATTTTTATTCTTTACAGCCTTCTTAATAATGACGATAAACAGTTCCACTTAGGCCTGATGTTTCAAAATTTTGGCTTCAGTATTTTGTATTAACATTTACCGCACCTACCAGGTTATCATTTTCACCATTTCAAAAATAAAAAAATAAAAAAATAAGGGGGGGGGACACTAGCACTCACAGCTGGTCAGCTCTTTTCCTTATCCTCCCTTTGATGTATCTGTCGCTTACAAAGTTGCTTAAAAAGGATCACATTATGCTATCAACAACTCGCTATATCAGTCACTGTACCATTTTACGTTCATCTCAGTCTATTGCCCGTTTTATTTATAAGCTGCAAACTTTAACACAATTCTTCAACTGGTGCACTTTCAAAAATGTCCATGCCTCGGTTGTTATCTTTATATCGGTCTGTTCTCTCCAGCTTACCCCGTAAGTTCTTTAAGCCACATCTACAGTCAACAAACTGCAGAAATTCCTTTTTTCCTATAAAAAATTATGTTTGCTTACATGGCACACAAAACTCGTCTGCCAACCTTATCTTGACACCAGACATACATTCAACAACAAAAACACAAAATAAAAACTCGCCAATTTGTAGATAAAGGAAGAAAACAGAGCAAAGAGCAGAACAGAACAAGGAAAAGAACTGTTCTACACAGCCCAAGTGTGTGCAGTCACCCAGTTGTGAAGCTTCCCAAACTCAAGGTAACACTCTATCCTTTTCTATTTAATACACCTTTTTGAATCCAACTCACCGCTCATCTGCATTTGACCTCCTTGTCTCTCAATTTTAATACCATACAAATTACTTATCTGTTCTACTTTTCTTCAGTGCAGCGACAACCATCGCAGTAATGAAGTTCTGAAATGTACAAAAATTGTTCTTTACATCTTACAAAGAGAATCACAAGATGTGTTTAACCTACCCATCCCTTCAGCAGACAAGTATGTAAAACAAGTTTACAGAAATAATTATATATTAAATCACCACCTACACTCATATCAGCTCTAAGATGTGAAACTATTAAGAATGGATCTGCCATCTCGAAGTTATTAAATTACAAAGGAAGCAGCACTTTTTGCTTGATAACTTTGGGCTGTTTTTCGGTCGCTCCATAAATTTTGATGCCTGACGGTGTCATTAATACCACTCCTCTTTGCTTGGAAATGCATCAGAATATTTAAGTAACACGCTAGCTTTTACTTAACCGTTGTGTATTAATATTTTCGAATCGATACAACAGGGCTGAAGTTAATACTAGTTGGCACTGGATCATCTTCAGGCAATAAATCTACAATCACTCTTCTGAGATCAAAATCTTGCTTAATGAGAAATTTTCAGTTTGTGACCTCCGCAGGATTCAACACTGAAACCCCTTAAGCTTCCTGTCGGGAAGCTACATGTCCCATATGCACTATGGCTCACACTACTCTTTGTATCTGTCTAAAAGAGGTGCTACGTTATTAACTAGTCTGAAGGGCAGTTTCCATTCGAATTTCATCCCAAATGGAAATCATTGTATATTATCACTTTCCTCTGTAGACACTTCTGTATACTTCAGTTGTTCAAAAATGGTTCAAATGGCTCTAAGCACTATGGGACTTATCATCTGAGGTCATCAGCCCCTTAGACCTCGAACTACTTAAACTTAAATAACCTAAGAAAAACACACACATAAATGCCCGAGGCAGGATTCGAACCTGCGACCGTAGCAGCAGCGCGGTTCCGGACTGAAGCGCCTAGAACCGCTCGGCCACAGCGGCCGGCTTCTATTTTTCTGTCATATTAAGTTCCAAGGCTGAACCCTTACGTACAGTCTCGACCATACCTTTTTCCCAAGTCCTTTTTCACTATGCAAAGCTGCCACTGGAAAAATGCTAAATAGGTCACTTACGGGGCTCCAGAAAGGCTCAAAATCATGAAAAGTTCAATTTTTACTTTTTTGCGTTTTCTGAATCTGCAGACTATTACCTTTTAATAGATATATAATTTATTCAATTCCGAAGACTACAACTATTTTTAAATTTTTTTTGAAATGTGTTCTACATGGGCGTGACCCACTGTGGCGCTGTTAAACTGTTGTCAAATGGTGTTATTATTAACGTCCGTGTTCATCAGGTACATTTTAGTGATGTGAGATAAAGTATGTGTTGTGGCTAACCTGTGATGGATCAATATACATCGCTGGTGTGATTGTCGATTGTTTCATGTTTATTTACTCTGTCGTTATCTCGAAAATATTCGTAATTAATTCTGTTTCTTGAGTCTCTGTTTTGTTGAAGTATAATAATGAGTAAAAGTAAAGTTATTAGAAATCCTGTGAAGGCTTTTAAGAAAAGGAGAAATGTTGGAAAGCCAAAGGTATGTGTTATTACTGTAAACAATAAAGACGATGACCAAGTGAGTGAACCTAACCTCTCAAGTACACCTGCCCATAGCAGTCAAAGTGGGAAAGAAAATACTTCACAGAAGAAGCTTGGTTCAATGAGTGAAAACTATGAATGTTTTATGGGCGAATCGGATGTGAATGAAATATTTGATATGTCGGTTCTCAAAGGCATTTTTTCAAACTGTGTAAGATGTATTAATTGTAGTGAAGTTGGTCTGGAACTCTCCATAATAAAGCACGTAGGACTTGCTAGTGAAATACAACTGAAATGTGATAAGTGTTCATACATGACGACCTTTTGGAACAGTGTTGCAGTAACTGCAACTGAAGAAAATGGTAGCAAAATCTACGAACACAACATTAGATTTGTTTATTCCTTGCGTTCAGTTGGTAAGGGTGCTACTGCAGGTGCAATTTTCTGTGGCATCATGAATCTTCCAACTCCCCCAACCAAGTTTACGACCATAATAAATTAATAGGGTCTAAAGTATAAGATGTCTGTATAGAATCTATGAAGAACGCTGTGGAAGAGGCAGTAATGGAAAATAATGGTAACAGAGATTTGACTGCAGCGTTCGATGGTACCTGGCATAAACGGGGACACACATCTCTTCATGGTGTAGTATCTGCCACCAGTATGTATACAGGGAAAGTTTTAGATGTAGCAGTAATATCAAAGTATTGTAGATGTCCACAAACATATAAAGGTACACATGAAAATAATTGCAAAGCTAACTATAGTGGCAGTAGTGGAGGAATGGAAGTGGCTGGTGTTGCCAGTATATTCCAGCGTTCTGAGGCGTGTGATAAAGTGCGATATGTTAATTACCTTGGTGATGGTGATTTTAAAAGTTTCAAACATGTTCAAGGACTGAAGCCCTATGGTGATGATGTTGTAGTGCAGAAATTTGAGTGTATTGGACACGTACAGAAGCGAATGGGAACAAAACTTCGGCGACTGAAAGCTTCGTACAAAAAACAAAAACTCAGTGATGGTAAAGGGTTGGATGGGAAGGGAAGGTTAACTGACAGTGTAATTGACAAAATACAGAACTATTATGGAATGGCTATTAGGCAAAATACACAAAGTGTCGACGAAATGACGAAGGCTGTTTGGGCTCTTTTTTTTTCATACTTCTTCAACCGATGAAAATCCCCAACATAGCTTGTGTCCCAAAGAAGAAGACGGTGTAAATATAACAAAGGATTGCTAACTGGTGAAGTGTACACTCATAAGCATAGTCTGCCTCATGCAATAATGGAGGTGATAAAACCTATTTTCAGAGACTTAGCAGCACCTGAACTGTTGCAAAAGTGTATTCACAGAAAAACTCAAAACCCCAATGAAAGTGTAAATAGTGTTATATGGTCGAGAATCCCCAAGACTGTATTTGTTGGAATAGAAACACTTCACTTTGGTGTGTATGATGCTGTTGCGACTTTCAATTATGGCAACATTGTAAGGTGCAAGGTATTTAGAAATATGGGAATGAAGATAGGTTCTAACATGGTACGAGCGATGCTTGCTTTAGACAAGGAACGCCTTCGGGCTGCAGACAGGGCTGTAAAGAGTCTAGAAATACAAGCAAGAGTAAACAGGAGGAGGAACAAGAGGAAGCTGGAGCAGGAGTTTGCAGAGGATGAAGATAATCCATCCTATGGACCTGGAATGCACTAAAAAGTTAATCCAATCTTTGTCGCTCGATTCCCAAAACTTTTATTTTCCCATACTAATTACATGTTTTCTAAGGATCTTCCAGACATATTTGTTTCAAACTTTCAGTAAATGTTACACAGTACCTTCTGCATAATTTAACACAGCCTTTTTCCAAAAAACTGTACATTTTTGAATATATAAATAAAAAATTGCAAAAAAATGTTGTGAATTTTCATTACAATTGAAAAAAATCATCTTTAATAACTGAACTAAAATTTCGTAAAATCCCTGTGTTAAGTTGTAGCCCATATTCCAATAAATAATCTGTAAAAAGTTCAACTTCCTACCTCAAATACTTTGTGAGGAAAGATGTAATTTATAAGCGTTATTTTAACATTGCAAGTATAGGGCGTTCCGGAGCCCCTTAAACATCACCAGCTAGTGACTGTATAACTTTAATTTTATGTGTTTTGGGAATTTATAAAACTGAAGTCATTCATTTACCAGGTGATGATGATTTATTAAGTGACTTGTTCATCATTTTTGCAGTAGTGTTCCAATTATACAATAAGGTCACACGCTTCCTGAACGACTTTTTGCTGCGTCTCCAAGCAAAGCTATCACATTTGGTAACTACGTGCTCTTCCAGTGACGTTCTGTCATACTGTTTTTTTTTTTCATGTTTGCTGAAAACATTACAGTCCTAAAATATCGTCCACTTTCATCTCGTCAAAAATTATTTTGTGTCTGGAATTGCTATGAAGGGTGTCATTCTGAACTGCACACACATGTGGAGCTCAAATAATTCATCGCCAACGTCAGTGTTGTCAACATGGGCCATGGGTGGGTCACTCATACCATTGTAGCCCCGCCACTGGCATCGAAGATAAATCATGGCGCTAGTTTTCCAGTAGCTTTCAAATCTGAGTTCTCATCTTTTAAATTTGACGTTGGTACTCCAGTCGATCCTGTACTGAGACGCTATTTAGTTTAATGGCTCAGGAGGATTATGCTGGTTGCATAATCTCACACCTCAAAGTGAATTGTATTATGTTGCACATTACATGAGTTTGGCCACCCACCTTGTCCATACATTGTATGCACTGGCATACCATTATCTTAACTTCGTTGTACCTTCATGCAGCAGCGTGCACGTGTAGACATTCCATACATTCTAAAAATCTCACATAGTTTTTGTAATTATCTTGCAGTGCTGCAGTTAACTCTCAATGAATTTGAAAAGGCAGCATTCGTTCAGTGCCAGATAGTTCTGTGCCCGTTCAAGCACCAGTTTATTTAATGTTTTTCCAACAGTACTCCCAAAAAACCTTTCATTGTGCCTTTCTGAGTGGTATTTTTCTCCAATCCTAAAATTATGTAATAGATCTCTTGGAATTTCTGGCACTGAAAATCCCTTCAAAATGTTATTGTGAAATTATTTTAGATTAATGCAAGTATTTGAAATTTCGTTCACTACGCGAACTGTATGCCCTTTCAGATGTGCAACTGTAAAAGAAATTTCTTCCTCTGTCAATTAAGGTGCCAGCAGCACCATAAACTGTCCCCAATTCGTGGTCTAGTGGCTAGCGTTGTTCCCTGTGGATCACGGGGTCCCGGGTTCGATTCCCGGCCGGGTTGGGGATTTTCTCTGCCCGGGAACTGGGTGTTTGTGTAGTCCTTATCATTTCATCATCTTCATTATTTGTGAGAGCATCTAGACGGAATTGTGATAAAAATGGATTGTGTAAGAATTGGGGCTTTGTATGGACGCTGATGACTGCGCAGTTGAGCACCCCACAAACCAAACATCATCATCATCATCATCACCATAAACTCCTGGATGTACAACTTCATGGTGCACTTTAACTTGCACGTCAAAGTAACTGATCATACACCATTTAGTAAATTTTGCATCAGCAGAGTCGGCTGGCGAAAGGTGTACTGCATATTGCGACAGCTCTGGAATTTCTTGATCGCTTTTGACTAATCTCTTCCCAACAACAGTACTGTGTGCCAGCTGTATACATTGAAATGACTCGCACGCTTTTCACACAGTGTCCAGTATACGATTTGCTTCTTCTACATGTTCACTAAAACTAGTACAAACCTCCTGCATAACAGTAGCTCTTCTACACATTGCTTCCTCATCAGCAGGTTGCCGTTGCCGCTACCTGTTGAATGAAGATGTGATAGTAGTTTACATTGATTGCAACTTTTTCGCGAGTTGTAACTCGGACCTCTTCGCACATATTTCACGAAATTTGAACACAGAACTGAGTTCCTTCACTTTCGAATTAACATGTTCACGCTGTTGTATTATGTATGGGAAAACTAATATTCAATGTGTTCCACTTCCAATTTCAAGTTAGAAATTTCAGTAGAAGCGTGTTCTCACCCATTCTTAATCTCCATATTCAGACGTGAATTTAGATTAGCATTGTCCTTCTGCACTTCAGACTTTAAATTACTTACAGTTTGAAATTAAAGACGATATCAAAACATTGTTCCCATTGGGTTTGACCTCCAGAGACAGTTTTCCTGCTGTAAATTCTGTCAATAGGCATGTGTCAACAGAACCATCAGGTGCTCAAGCAGTCAGCTCGAATACGACCGATTCTCTTGTCACTTGATCTATTGGATATCACACTCGAATATCCTGCAGCAGTTTCATCTTCATACTCAGCACTAGCAGAATACATAATTGGAGGGAACATTTCATTACTCGTCCGCAGCTCGTGGTCTCGCGGTAGCGTTCTCGCTTCCCGAGCACGGGGTTCCGGGTTCGATTCCCGGCGGGGTCAGGGATTTTCTCTGCCTCGTGATGACTGGGTGTTGTGTGTTGTCCTCAGGTTAGGTAGGTTTAAGTAGTTCTAAGTTCTAGGGGACTGATGACCATAGCTGTTAAGTCCCATAGTGCTCAGAGCCATTTGAACCATATTTCATTACTGATGACCACCACATGAACTTTATCCAGACCAATATTATCTCTCACGTCTCTGTATGCCGAAGAACCTAAGGGATCCTTGGAGTTTTACAACAGTGCCCAGCAGCTGTCAACATATGTTTCGACTTAGCTTTCAGGCTGTCGCTCACCAAGTAGCTTTCCGTAGCGCCGACATTAGCTGTGATCGCGTTGGTGAGGTACTCCCCCCAATTCCAGAGCGTGGCCCGTGTGCCACATATTCCAGCTGGTCTCACCCCACCGACAGGTTAATGGCCACCCATCGTTCTTATCGACTCTCGGTGAGAGTGAACGGACGGTTGTAAAATGCTCACGCTTTCTGGCATTTAAAAGGACTATCTACGATCTGAACATGTTATTCTTGATGTTGTTTTCTAAAACCTCTTCCAGGAGTATGTGGAGAAGAGGGCACAAAAACCTTTTCCCTCGATATTTCTATAGCAGTACTCAGACAGTTTCCTGGTTGATGCACCAACTGGAACCTGTTTCGCCTTCTACATTTGCATTTGTGCGTCGAATTTTAACAGAGAGGTGAATCAGTCAAAAATAGACTTCTCTGTCAAGAAAACTCTGTTACTGTAGCTGGCGCAATAAATGCACACAAAACTAATATTACTATGGACTTACCAGACGCTTCCTGCAACTTGGTCCAGATCAGCTCCGCCACAGCCTGTTAAATCCTACCTGTCTTACCTGGTCTGCACTGCTGCTGATGTTGCATTCCAACTGGTGGCACACAAACATCAGGCAGAGATTAAAAGAGAGGCCAGGAATGAGGTCGGAGGACCATCAAATAAGCAAACAACGCGTCTGATACCAACAGACTATATTGTCGAGACCCTGTGTCCTCTAATAAGATTTGTGAACATCAGCAACCACTTCAAAGCGAGATAAATATTCACTGCTCCGGAATTCACGGAGCCTTAACAGAATCCACCAAGTAGAAAAGCAACTGGAATCACTCAATAGACGAAAGTCCACTGGACCTGGCGGGATACCAATTCGATTCTACACAGAGTACGCGAAAGAACTTGCCCCCCTTCTAACAGCCGTGTACCGCAAGTCTCTAGGGGAACGGAGGGTTCCAAATGATTGGAAAAGAGCACAGGTAGTCCCAGTCTTCAAGAAGGGTCGTCGAGCAGATGCGCAAAACTATAGACCTATATCTCTGACGTCGATCTGTTGTAGAATTTTAGAACATGTTTTTTGCTCGAGTATCATGTCGTTTTTGGAAACACAGAATCTTCTATGTAGGAATCAACATGGATTCCGGAAACAGCGATTGTGTGAGACCCAACTCGCTTTATTTGTTCATGAGACGCAGAAAATATTAGATACAGGCTCCCAGGTAGATGCTATTTTTCTTGACTTCCGGAAGGCGTTCGATACAGTTCCGCACTGTCGCCTGATAAACAAAGTAAGAGCCTACGGAATATCAGACCAGCTGTGTGGCTGGATTGAAGAGTTTTTAGCAAACAGAACACAGCATGTTGTTACCAATGGAGAGACGTCTACAGACGTTAAAGTAACCTCTGGCGTGCCACAGGGGAGTGTTATGGGACCATTGCTTTTCACAATATATATAAATGACCTAGTAGATAGTGTCGGAAGTTCCATGCGGCTTTTCGCGGATGATGCTGTAGTATACAGAGAAGTTGCAGTATTAGAAAATTGTAGCGAAATGCAGGAAGATCTGCAGCGGATAGGCACTTGGTGCAGGGAGTGGCAACTGTCCCTTAACATAGACAAATGTAATGTATTGCGAATACATAGAAAGAAGGATCCTTTATTGTATGATTATATGATAGCGGAACAAACACTGGTAGCAGTTACTTCTGTAAAATATCTTGGAGTATGCGTGCGGAACGATTTGAAGTGGAATGATCATATAAAATTAATTGTTGGTAAGGCGGGTACCAGGTTCAGATTCATTGGGAGAGTGCTTAGAAAATGTAGTCCATCAACAAAGGAGGTGGCTTACAAAACACTCGTTCGACCTATACTTGCTCATCAGTGTGGGATCCGTACCAGATCGGTTTGACGGAGGAGATAGAGAAGATCCAAAGAAGAGCGGCGCGTTTCGTCACAGGGTTATTTGGTAACCGTGATAGCGTTACGGAGATGTTTAATAAACTCAAGTGGCAGACTCTGCAAGAGAGGCGCTCTGCATCGCGGTGTAGATTGCTCGCCAGGTTTCGAGAGGGTGCGTTTCTGGATGAGGTATCGAATATATTGCTTCCCCCTACTTATACCTCCAGAGGAGATCACGAATGTAAAATTAGAGAGATTAGAGCGCGCACGGAGGCTTTCCTACAGTCGTTCTTCCCGCGAACCATACGCGACTGGAACAGGAAAGGGAGGTAATGACAGTGGCACGTAAAGCGCCCTCCGCCACACACCGTTGGGTGGCTTGCGGATTATAAATGTAGATGTAGATGTAGATGTAATCGTCTTACCGATTTAACTTCGACGAACTAGAGCCCCCAGTGGGATAGCAGCCAAAATATGCTGCCACGCGAGACTTAATAACATAAACACCAGGATAGTGCTGAGACTGCTTAGCGGCCCCAACCCAAAAGATACTTCTCTACTACTGAAATTCTACACACAACCACAACCAGAAGGCCCTCTGCGACTATCTACCACAGTAGTGAGTACAGACAGTAAGCGTGGTCCCACTTACCAGTACCGTGAGAGGTGATGTAACAGCCTGACATAAGCTTCCTTCGTCCACTCCAACTAGGTCTAATTCTGTTGTTATTGCCACAGTTAGAAGTATAGCTTCTAAACACAGGTCAATGCAATTTTCTATGCGACTCTCCATAGCTATACTTCGCCAACGTCACATGAACTAACAAAATGCTCATTGCGCCATTGCAGTTCAGCTGCCATTGGCTGCAAGTCTGTCGTCAGGCAACATCCTGAACGATCTGCCGAGAACAATGGGACGCTGTCCCTTTGTTGAAACCTTTAAGCGATCCGTCACGCTGTCGTTTATTGGGCAGAAAAAGTTTTGGGTTATCTACGTTAGATGTATACGTAAGGTACTGTGAACAGTTTCACATACATTTAGAGTTTTATAGTACTTATTCTTTCAAAATACAGCATGTTACTTGTAAGCAACATTGCCTGTAAAAGGCGCATGGATGCTACAATAGGAAGTACCACAATTTTATTCCAGTAGCTGAAAAAAATGGTTGCATGTTGCTCTATTTCATGTGAAATATCTTGAAACAATTCCTCTTTGGAACAAAACACAAAGCAATTCGTATTTTTTCACATTTTGTAGCCGAATATTCCTGATGGCAAAGCCGATAACTCCCCTTTGTCCCTCACTCTGTCCAGTGACCAAGACTTTCATATCGTATGTCATTCACAGGCACAGTATATACTATTTTCGTCTTCTTATGAAATGGCTGTCGGTCCAGCGACGGCGTGCCAGGCTTCGTATTCCCAGAAAAAGTCTGTCCTCGAAACTGCTTCAACGACACTTTACTGTCTTTTGTTTCTCAGCACTATAGAAGACAAGTAGAGATACTATCGTTTTTGACTTGTGGTACACTCTTCAGTTCCGTTAGCATTCCTGCCAAGTTCGCTCCCCCCATGTGCTATTTATACTGCTGTTCAATGTTGGGACAAGACACATCGACCTTTTCTTCTCCTTCAAATTCCACCTCTTTACAGCAGTAATAAGATCAATGCCACAGAAGGAGCTTGGTAGACACACAACTTTATTATCTGATCACTATACCATTGTGATTTAAGACTCACTGTCCTTTCGGTAATAAAAACAGCCACGACAGTTCTTCTGGACTGTTTTATCATCTCCTGAAGGACAGTTTGTCAATGTGATTTTTTTTTCGATTGTGTCGACTGAATATATCTTCATTGCCAAAATATACATTGCAGATCAAATCATTAGGTATAGTTTGTTGGGCGGCAGGTGAAATAATACTGTTATGTTTGTTCTTTAATTTTTGAACATAGCTGTTCTTTGTCTGGTAGTCTTGTGCGATTTATGGTAAGCACAGCCTTTTTTAAGGGCCTGAAGACTATTTGGGCAAACAGCCAGAAAGCAAAAGAGAACGTGCTGTTCACGAAATACTTGTCCTATGGTTCTGAGTACTCGAACAGCTTCGACACTCTTTGTTCGTAATTACGTCAATAGTTCGTCTTAAAAGTGAAGAATAATTTCGGACACTGCTACACGGTTTTCTATTATACAGCGAGCGGCACACAAAACATAACACGACAAGCGAAAGGAGGGCTTCCCAGATAAATTCTTAATCCAATTAAGTTCAGTTCTCCAAAGTTTCAAAAGATATAAGCGTTATATAACTCGACGGAAACACACTCAGTCATCATTAAAGCCATCCGAGCTTTAAGCGACCACTGTCATGGATAAAATCACGGTACAATCTGTATCTGAGCGTAGCACCTTGCCTGACAACTGACAACGATCGAATAACGATCGAATAACCTCTCAGGTGCAGACACCTTGTTCTTTATATATGCTCGGTACGGACGGCGAAGGAAATACTTGCACCAAAACTGCTTCCAGCTTTGACAGCCGGCATCTTTTATGACTACAAAATTATTTGTGTCATCGTTAATTGAAGACTAACAACTATCCCAATTTTTCTTTCCGTAAATATGTACTTCATTACACTACATTGCATTAATAAATGTTCCACAGATCATAAATACGACATTTAATAATGATGTGGAACATGTCAGTCTAATATAACATTTTTTTACACGATATAATTAATCTTTTTTACATTCATTGCTTCATATTTAAAAATTCATCTATTGAGTAGAAGGAGCTGTCATTCAGAAATTCTTTTTTTGTTTTCCAATACTGTCTGTCTGTCTGTTAGACTTTTAAGGCTATTTAGCAAATGACCAAAGACCCCCATGGCAGTATAATTCGCTCCTTTCCTCTAGTGTTGTACCTATGCACTTTTTTATTATTATTGATTAAGGAGACGTTGTTAATAACAAATTTTGTAAGTTTATATACGTATTGTGAAGGTAAAAGGGTTCAAATGGCTCTGAGCACTATAGGACCTAACTTCTGAGGTCATCAGTCCCCTAGAACTTAGAACTATTTAGCCGGCCGAAGTGGCCGTGCGGTTAAAGGCGCTGCAGTCTGGAACCGCAAGACCGCTACGGTCACAGGTTCGAATCCTGCCTCGGGCATGGATGTTTGTGATGTCCTTAGGTTAGTTAGGTTTAACTAGTTCTAAGTTCTAGGGGACTAATGACCTCAGCAGTTGAGTCCCATAGTGCTCAGAGCCATTTGAACCATTTAGAACTATTTAAACCTAACTAACCTAAGGACATCACACACATCCATGCCCAAGGCAGGATTCGAACCTACGACCGTAGCGGTCGCGCGCCTCCAGACTGTACGGCCTAGAACCGCTCGGCCGCTCCGGCCGGCTATTGTGAAGGTAATGTGAATACCTCTAGCTCCTTATATAAATGACTGCAAAGTGATCTTGGGTGGTCTCCAGCTATTATTCTGATTACACGGTTTTGTGCAATGAATACTTTTTCTCTTAATGATGAATTACCCCAAAATATGATGCTATATAAAAACAGTGAATGAAAATAGGCGTAGTAGGCTAATTTACTGATATATTTATCACCAAAATTTGCAATAACCCTAACAGAACAAGTAGGTGAACTCAAATGTTTCAGCAGATCATCAATGTATTTCTTCCAATATAAATTCTCATCAATGCACAAACCCAGAAATTTTGAGTGTTCTGCCTTAGCTATAGAGTCTGTTCAAAGTCTTTAGTTCTCAATGGTGTTATGCCATTACTGTACACAACTGTATATGCTGCATTTTCTAAAAAAAAATAGTGTGAGTCCATTTGAAGCGTACCTCATAACAATTTTCTGAAAGACATTATTTAAAATTTCCTAAGCTAATTCCTGTTGCTTGAGTATGATTACTATACTTGTATAGCCGGCAAAAAGACCTAAATTTACATCTTCATGAATCCAGAGAGGCAACTCATTAATATATATTAAGAACAGTAAGGGACCCAAGACTGAACTCTGTCAGACACCGTTCTTGATACCTTCTCAGTTGGAGGACTGCTGATTTTTGCAGGCTATCTGTAATGTTAGTTTCAATCTTCTGCATTCTTCCATTTAAATATGAACTAAACCGTTTATACACTGCCCCAATTATACCACAACACTTAAGCTTATGTAGAAGAATTTCGTGATTCACGCTGTCAAAAGCATCTTAGAGATCGCAAAAAATTCCAAGTGGATATTCAGTGCATTTAATATTTTATCAGTGAAAGCATATATAGTACTTTATGTTGAAAATCCTTCCCGAAAACCAAATTGACATTTTCTTAGTACTTCTTTTTTACAAATATGTAAAGATACTCTCAAATACATTACTATTTCCAAAATTTTGCGTAAACCTGTCAGAAGTGAGATTTGGCAGTAGTTGTTAGCGTCAGACCTATCCCCTTTTTTATGCAATGGTTTAACAATAGCATATCTCAGTGTGTCTGGAAAAATGCCCTGTTTCAATGAGCTACTTGCTACTTCTATATGATTGACAATCCTACTTAACTGCTGGGAACAAGCTTTTAGTACTCTGTTGGAAATGCTATTAATTCCATGTGAGCTTTTACTTTTGAATGAATTTATAATTTCCCTAATTTCAGTAGGAGAGCTGGGATGAATTTCAGTTTTATTAAATTGCCTATGTATTGTATCTTACATACAGAGCCTGGCATTTTTTAACTAATATCTGGATCTTATTTTCTCTACAACATCTATAAAATCATTAATAAAATATTTTCCACTTCTGACTTTTTGTAAACAAATGTTTCATTTGATTTCGATAGAAATACAGTCTTCCTGTGCTCTCAGTTGCCCTATTTCCTTTTTAACAGTACTCCAAATTGCATGAATTTTATTGTCAGATGCGCTAATCACAGACATAAAGCACATACTTCTGGACTTTTTAATAATTTTTCTTAATACAGTGCAGTACGTTTTATAGTATTGACCCTCTTGACAGAGTTGTTCAGTTGGAGCCGATCATACCTCATGAAAGCAGGATCCAAGTAAGCATTTGCAGGGTTCGTTGCACATGCTATTTTTACAAATCACACTCAATATTTTATCCCTGATTCCTATCAATACTGTTTCCTGCTCCACCCACTATCACAAGATGCTGCTGTGTAAAACACTTGCACAATGACCCTAAATTCTCCGTCACTTCGCTAAGACATGCACTTGGCTTGAAAAAACCCCTCATCTGGTACCTGCCACCTAATCTTTCCTGTACGATTTGGCCCAAACCTCTTCTGTAGCTACTGGCTAACAACAGAACTTTCCTCCTACTGTCTACTTTTAAAAAATAGATGATTTCCTGATGGAAGTCTGTTGTGTATAGACTACAATTACATCTACTTGAGCCTCTTGCTTAGTTAAATAAGGTAGCAAGGCAAATGTACCAATGATGAAAGTGTCAGATACTGTTCTCTTTCTGTGGTCTTTATTCACTCTTACCACCTCCCACCTGTCTTCACCCTTCTCCCCCTTAATCGTATCAGTTCCTCCGTAGCTTCCTCTGTTCTATAGCATCCTTAGCTCAATAAATCTTAAATTCTGAACTTCAGAATTTTTCAGACAGAACCGAGGGCAGACGGTGTCCTCTAAGCTGTTTCTGTTTTAATTTCAGTATCTTTTTAAAACTGTTGATGGTGCACAGCAACAAGCCACAGTTGCTTTTAGGCTACTTTATTCAGAAAGTGCCGTTACCAGTATCAAGTTTTTCACCGTTCATCATCAGACAGCTTTTCAGACTTTCAACGAAACAGATAATACGTTGGTTTGCTGGTGAGCTGCCATAGAGTAAACAATAATTGACAATTACATACGTGTAACCAAAATGGCCGCGCTGCAGATTTTTGTTGGAATGCAACATAGGTGAAATATCCATTTGGCGCATTTGTTTTTTTATTTCAGTTTTCTTCCAATGAAGTACATTCTCAAGGATGTTTGTATTTTCGAAATCGATAAGGGTACTTTTTGAGTAATGCAACTTAAAACCAAGTTGTGGCTGGTTGCAGTATACTGTCAACAATTGATTTCATATGACAGCAACAGTCTCCATCCATGTCTTCATTTGACAAAACCGCACTTCGTAAAATTATCATATTATCTTAAAACTTGGTACTGCTTCGTCATTTCATATTAAAAATGTAACGCTATCAACTTGGCTTTGTAGCTTAATAACAAA
This sequence comes from Schistocerca serialis cubense, assembly GCF_023864345.2. Lineage (NCBI taxonomy): Eukaryota > Metazoa > Arthropoda > Insecta > Orthoptera > Acrididae > Schistocerca > Schistocerca serialis. The sequence goes on from NC_064642.1 coordinate 48,326,993, forward strand.
GACCAATTACTATAATTTTGGGTACTGACTTTGCTTCTGTCTTAATTATTCAAAAACTAAATGAAGTAGCCTGATGAAAACTGCTACCATCTGTTTTTTATTGTAAATGGAACCTAAATCCAAAAGTAGAACCTTCTAGATTTAATAGCACGCTTCTCTTAGAATTTTAAAAAAAGTGTGTTTTCGAAGGCACTAATAAGCTAACCATCATGACATACACAACATTTAACTTTTTCATAGTGTTGCATAATCTGACCGAGTTCTGAAGCATTGACCACTGTAAGTATATTGTGCTGCCTCTTTGTCAGCGGATCAGGACATACGCTAGACTCTGCTCTATCGACCTTGGCCAAGCAACGAGGAAAAATCAATACTTACAGTTAGTGAACCTCTCAGTGCTTGCTTGCTTCCCCACGTGTTCTACACAAATTATTACAGCACGCCCATCAATCCCACAGAATCTCTCCTCTTCCGTAACATCTGGCAGCATTCCCTTGCCTGTATAAGGAATAAAATCCTAGACGATGACTGATACACCAGCACGTACATATTTTAAGCCCCATTTTTGGGGTTTACTTTAATTACATAGGTTTCCAGCCCTTGTACCATTAAGAGACATCATCTCATAAATAGACTGTTCAGTTTCTTGTTACTGTTGGGAGCAGTTTTTTACAACACAATCAATAAATGTTTTGATCTTGAATAATTTGTCATTACTGTTTGTTGCTGTCTCATTGTTTGCAAAATATATATAGCTACGAAGTTATTTGAAGCATTTCGAGCTCGAAATGCATGAAATTTTGTCAAGATTGGTTGTCTCTGGTCAGCAACCTGTGTAAGAAAATATATTTATAATACATGTAAATGAGCATACCAATGAACTGCTCCACCATGCTGTACCGAATACGTGTTAGTATCTCGAGTAAATGTGGCCACCAGATCACCTCTAAATAATATCCTGAAACACTGCAGTGAGATATCTGCCGAATCGATGTCACACACAAAAGGAGCATCAGCTACTCATGAATGCAGTGCCTGTCTTCTTGCTGTGTTTGTTGCTTCTGTTGCTGCTGCGTGATGCACTACCAGCATATGAGGTCAGATTTGGTTGTTAGTGCCTGATAAATCCCCACATTAGATTCTGGAATAACCTGTGATACGCTATTGCGAAGAGTCTCTGGATGATATTCCGGATCCTAGTCACTGTTGTAGGTAAGATATCGTCCTATGGATCCCTTTCACATCCAGAATCATAAAAACAAGGGTCTTCAGACGGTAAAATAATGCTGAGTCTTTTATTTCTTTCATAAAATGTGTGTGCCTTCATTTCCAATATCTTGTAAATAAGTATTCATAACAGTATTAGAAACGCTACAGACATATTTTTACAGAGTTCGATATCTTTTCACGCTTCATATTTATAAACATCAAGTAATAATTCGCTAAGAAACTTTTATAACTCATCTTCAAGGTTTCTGAAATGGCAGGAAACTTTGATCTCGGAGTGGTAAGGTGCTAAACACTGAGAAAATGTTCACTTTCGACGTATGATTTGCCACAGACGCCAAATTTAACATAAACAGTGATGAGAATTATTTATTTGCCACACAAGCCAAACTTAGAATAAACAATGACAAGTAATCATACTCAAGGGGACATTACAATAAGTCACCAAACCTTTAAATTTCTGTCCTTTGACTATTCCAGACAACTGCCTTGTTTTAATTTATAACAAAGGAAAATCTTGAACTTGATAAAAATCAAAAAATCGCCCACAGAAGCACTCAGTGGATTTAACTTTTATTTGCCTACTTGAAAATCAATATTACAATAATCGCAGTACTAATAATACTTCAGATATTTCAAAGAATTTTCAAGATAACAGAATATGTAACTTATATCTTTCTTTTCAAAAAAGGAAGCGAGCTTTGACAAATCAATAAGCATAAGCAACCATTCGTAAGAACAAGCAAGGACAATTTCAAAGCAATAAAGTGCGAGAAACACGTGGGTGAGACAAAGCACCATGGCCGACTGGAGCTTGACCCACGCTCCAAACGGTTGCTCCATTTAGTACAGATTCTAAAACACACACAGAATATACATTAGATTTTTTTTTGAGTCATCAGTCTTCTTACTGGTTTGATGCAGGTCCCGACGAATTCCTCTCCTGTGCCAGGCTCTTCATCTCGCAGTAGCACTTGCTACCTATGTCCTCGCTGGATGTGTTCCAAACTCTGTCTTCCTCTACAGTTTTTGGCTCTGCAGCTCCCTCTTGCACTGTGTAAGTCATTCGCTGATGTCTTCATGTCTTATCATAGTATCCCTTCTCTTGGTCAGTGTTTTCCACATATTCCTTTCCTCTCCGATTCTGTGCAGAACCTCCTCATTCCTAACCTTATCAGTCCACCTGATTTTCAGCTACACCGTAGCTACACATCTCAAATACTACGATTCTCTTCTGTCCCGCTTTTTCCACAGTCCATGTTTCGGTACTCCAAACGTACATTCTCAGAAATTTCTTCCTCAAAGTAAGGCCTATGTTTGACATTAGTAGACTTCTCTTATCCAGGAATGCCGTTTTTGCCAGTGTTAGTCTGCTTTTGATGTCCACCTTGCCCCGTCCGTCATTGGTTATTTTGCTGCCTAGGTAGCAGAATTCCTTAACCTCAATTACTTCGCGATCATCAATCCCGATGTTAAGTTTCTCGCTATTCTCATTTCTGCTACTTCTCATTACTTTAGTCTTGTTTCGATTTACTTTCAGTCCACTTGGATCCATGAGCTGTTAATTCTCGCACTTGTCAGCTCTTGCAGTCTTTGGAGCTGCGCGGATGATATTTTCCCGAAAGTCAGATGGTATGTCGCCAGACTCATAGATTCTACAAGTGAATAGTCGCTTTGTTGCCACATCTCCCAATGACTTTAATAATTCTGATGGAATGTTATCTACCCCTTCTGCTTTATTTGATCTTAAGTCCTCCAAAGCTCCCTTAAATTCTGAATCTATTACTGGATCCCCTATCTCTTCTAAATCGACTCCTGTTTCTTCTGCTACCACATCAGACAAATCTTCCTTCTCATAGAAGCCTTCAATGTGCTCTTTCCATCTATCCACTCTCTCCCCTGGATTAAACAGTGGAACTCCCGTTGTACTCTTGATGTTACCACCCTTGCTTTTAACTGCACTGAAGGTTGTTTTTGACTTTCCTACATGCTGAGTCAGTCCTTCAGACAGTGATTTATTTTTCGATTTATTCATATTTTTCATGCAGCCATTTTGTCTTAGTTTAGTTTGCACTTCCTACTTATTTCATTCCTCAGCGACTTGTATTTCTGTGTTCCTGAATTGTCTGAACAGTTTTGTACTTCCTTCCTTCATCGATCACCTGAAGTATTTCTCCTGTTACCCACAGTGTCTTCGCAGTTACCTTCCTTGTACCTATGATTTTCTTTCCAACTTCTGAGATTGTCCTTTTTAGAGAGGTCCATTCTTCTTCAACTGTTCTGTCTACTGAGGTATTCCTTGTTGCTGTATTTATAGTATTACAGAACTTCAAACGTATCTCTTCATTCCTTAGTACTTCTTTATCCTACTTCTTCACGTATTGATTCTTCTTAACTAATCTCTTAAACTTCAGCCTACTGTTCATGACTACTACATAGTAATCTGAGTCTATATCTGTTCCCGGGTACTCCTTACAATCCATGATCTGATTTTGGAACCTCTGCCTGACCATGATGTAATCTAATTGAATTCTTCCCGTATTACACGGTGTTTTTCAAGTATACTTCCTCCTCTTGTGATTCTTTAACAGAATATTCGCTATCACAAGCTGTAATTTATTACAGAACTTAATTAATCTTCCTTCTCCCTCAGTCCTTGTCCCAAACCCACATTCTCTTGTAACCTTTCCTTCTACTCCTTCCCCTACAACTGCGTGCCAGTCCCCCATGACTACACTCCTGGAAATGGAAAAAAGAACACATTGACACCGGTGTGTCAGACCCACCATACTTGCTCCGGACACTGCGAGAGGGCTGTACAAGCAATGATCACACGCACGGCACAGCGGACACACCAGGAACCGCGGTGTGGCCGTCGAATGGCGCTAGCTGCGCAGCATTTGTGCACCGCCGCCGTCAGTGTCAGCCAGTTTGCCGTGGCATACGGAGCTCCATCGCAGTCTTTAACACTGGTAGCATGCCGCGACAGCGTGGACGTGAACTGTATGTGCAGTTGACGGACTTTGAGCGAGGGCGTATAGTGGGCATGCGGGAGGCCGGGTGGACGTACCGCCGAATTGCTCAACACGTGGGGCGTGAGGTCTCCACAGTACATCGATGTTGTCGCCAGTGGTCGGCGGAAGGTGCACGTGCCCGTCGACCTGGGACCGGACCACAGCGACGCACGGATGCACGCCAAGACCGTAGGATCCTACGCAGTGCCGTAGGGGACCGCACCGTCACTTCCCAGCAAATTAGGGACACTGTTGCTCCTGGGGTATCGGCGAGGACCATTCGCAACCGTCTCCATGAAGCTGGGCTACGGTCCCGCACACCGTTAGGCCGTCTTCCGCTCACGCCCCAACATCGTGCAGCCCGCCTCCAGTGGTGTCGCGACAGGCGTGAATGGAGGGACGAATGGAGACGTGTCGTCTTCAGCGATGAGAGTCGCTTCTGCCTTGGTGCCAATGATGGTCGTATGCGTGTTTGGCGCCGTGCAGGTGAGCGCCACAATCAGGACTGCATACGACCGAGGCACACAGGGCCAACACCCGGCATCATGGTGTGGGGAGCGATCTCCTACACTGGCCGTACACCACTGGTGATCGTCGAGGGGACACTGAATAGTGCACGGTACATCCAAACCGTCATCGAACCCATCGTTCTACCATTCCTAGACCGGCAAGGGAACGTGCTGTTCCAACAGGACAATGCACGTCCGCATGTATCCCGTGCCACCCAACGTGCTCTAGAAGGTGTAAGTCAACTACCCTGGCCAGCAAGATCTCCGGATCTGTCCCCCATTGAGCATGTTTGGGACTGGATGAAGCGTCGTCTCACGCGGTCTGCACGTCCAGCACGAACGCTGGTCCAACTGAGGCGCCAGGTGGAAATGGCATGGCAAGCCGTTCCACAGGACTACATCCAGCATCTCTACGATCGTCTCCATGGGAGAATAGCAGCCTGCATTGCTGCGAAAGGTGGATATACACTGTACTAGTGCCGACATTGTGCATGCTATGTTGCCTGTGTCTATGTGCCTGTGGTTCTGTCAGTGTGATCATGTGATGTATCTGACCCCAGGAATGTGTCAATAAAGTTTCCCCTTCCTGGGACAATGAATTCACGGTGTTCTTATTTCAATTTCCAGGAGTGTATTAGATTTTCACCTCCGTTTATGTACTGCATTACCCTTTCAGTATCCTCATATACTTCCTCTATCTCTTCATCTTCAGCTTACGATGTCGGTATGTATACCTGAAGTATCGTTGTCGGTCTTGGTTTGCTGTCATTTCTGATAAGTACAACCCAATTACTGAACTAATCACAGTAACACACTGTGCTACCTTTCTATTCATAATGAATCCTACGCCGGTTAAACCATTTTCGGCTGCTGTTGATATTACCCTATATTTAGCTGTCCAGAAATCCTTGTCTTATTTTCATTTCACTTCACTGATCCCTACTATATCTAGATTGAAACTTTGCATTTGCCTTTTCAGATTTTATAACTTCCCTATCACATTCAAGCTTCTTAAATTCACGTCCCGACTCGTAGAACGTTATTCTTTCATTGGTTATTCAATCTTTTTCTTATGGTCGCCTCCCCCTTGGCAGTCCCCTCTGGGAGATCCGAATGGCGGGCTATTCCGGAATCTTTTGCCTATGGACAGATCACCATGACACTTTTTCAATTACGGGCCACATGTCCTACGGACACGCGTTAATGCAGTGGTTTCCATTGCCTTCTGCATTCTCATGTCGTTGATCATTGCTGATTTCTTCCCTTTTAGGGACAGTTTCCCATCCCAAGGGTAAGAGAGTGCCCTGAACCTCTGTGTCCGTTCCTCCACCATCCTTGATGAGGCCGTTGGAAGGATAAGGGTGACTTCTTATGGTGGAATATTTACGTAACAGATAAATGCTAAATCGCGCACAAGACTCCAGCCATGACAGGAAAAAATCAGGACAGACAGCAGAGCACTCATGACGCGCAGGTACTTAAGGAAACCAGAGTAAAATTTAAGTAACAATTTGAATTAGAAGACGTACATGGTCCATTTAAGCCTGACTGAGGAAAAGCAAATAAATAAGCCTTTTTGACGCACAAATACTTATAGTTAACTGACAACGAAAAATATTGGACACCTAAATCTAGAAAATACATGCACCGGTAGTGCAGGTAAAAGAAGATGTTCCTAGAGTAGGTACCCACAAAACAGAACTAGGCCTTCTCACAACTGAATCAACGTCTAACTCGGACACAATCTTATTGTTGGGATACTGATCGATAATTATTGCAATGGCCAGTACTACACATACCAAAAAACGTTTTGCGTCACCCAATTTCCCAGAACTCCTGTAGGTAGACGTTGACTGTGGATATTGCATCACAGACACAGTCCCTTTGACTTTTCAGAGATGTCTCTTAACCCACCCAAAGATGTAAACAACCATTCATGAGCAGTCCCTATTAGACGGAGAGGGTCCGACAGCCGATCAGTTCCAGTCATTCCATCAGGAAGGACGTACACGTCTTATGTTGTCTGCAGTTCAACCATGCTTAAACGGTCAATACCGTAGTTCGATCGTGTCCGCATTGTTACTTTGTACGAGGAAGGGCTCTCAACAAGAGAAGTGTCCAGGGGTCTCGGAGTGAAGCAAAAGTGATGTTGTTCGGACATGGAGGAGATACAGGGAGGCAGGAACTGTCGATGACATGCCTCGCTCAGACCCCCAAGGGCAACTACTGCAGTGGATGACCGCTACCTACGTATTTTGGCTCGGAGGTATCATGACAGCAACGACACCATGTTGAATGATGCTTTTCGTGCAGCCACAGGGCGTCGTGTCACGAGTCAAGCTGTGCGCCATATGCTGCGTGGTGTGCAGCTTCACTCCCGACCTCTATGGTGAGGTCCATCTTTGCAACCACGACACCATGCAGCGCGGTACTGATGGGCCCAACAACATGCCGATTTGACCGCTCAGGATTCGCATCACGTTCTCTTCACAGATGAATGTCCCATATGTCTTCAACCAGAAAATCGTCGGAGACGTGTTTGGAGGCAACCTGGTCAGGCTGAACGCCTTAGACACACTGTCCAGCGAGTGCAGTAAGGTGGAGGTTCCCAGCAGTTTTTGGGTGGAATTATGAGGGGGCGACGTACACCGCTGGTGGTCATGGAAGGCGATGTAACGACTGTACAATACGTGAATGGCATCATCCGACCGATAGTGCAACCATATCGGTAGCATATTGGCGAGGCATTCGTCCTGATGGACGACATTTCACGCCCCCATCGAGAACATCTTGTGAATGACTTCCTTCAGGATAATGACATCGTTCAACTACGGTGGCCAGCATGTTCTCCAGACATGAACCCTGTCGAACATGCCTGGGATAGATTGAAAAGGTCTGTTTATGGACGATGTGATCCACCAACCACTGTGAGGGATCTACGCCGAATCGCCGTTGAGGAGTGGGACAATCTTGACCAACAGTGCCTTGATGAACTTGTGGATAGTATGCCACGATGAATACAGGCATGCACCAATGCAAGAGGACATGCTACTGGGCATTAGAGGTAGCGATGTGTACAGCAATCTGGACCACCACCTCTGAAAGTCTCGCTGTATGGTGGTACAACATGCAATGTGTGGTTTTCTTGAGTAATAAAATGGGCGGAAATTATGCTTATGTTGATCTCTATTCCAATTTTTTGTACAGATTCCTGAACTCTCCGAACCGAGGTGATGCAAAACTTTCTTTGATGTGTGTATAAGCCACACCAGGTGATAGTGAGAACACCAAACGAATCTCTGTAGCAAAAGTACAAGGATTTTCACGAACTGTACATTTTAGGCGCACAAGACATGGTCCTTACATTTTGTTCCTGCATCGGGCTTTACGAGAATTAAGGAAGGTGTATGTGGCAACGTCCACCAACCAACACAGCAAGAAACAGACCTAGTGACAATCCAAAGCACGACTCGCTACCGCAAAGCCAGAGTGACGTGGCAACTCTCCAGTAGACGTAGGCATGCTCTCCGAAGTAAACATCCTCCATCCAAATACAGCACGCACACCTGCACGGCTAGCAAAGCGCAGCCCGCGATCGAGCCGAACTCCTTCACTGACAGACAACCACTTAATAGCATGAAATGTGCGCCTAAACACAACCCCAAGGTGCTACAAGGTTGTCACCTATTGAGACGCCAGAGAATCCACACTCAGGTAACGAAATTCAAAGGAATGGAAGAACCGATATGAGCCCACATGCTTGGCTCAGTTCTCCCCCTTAACGAAAACAAGGGATGGGGGGTGGCGAGTGATAGTAACAAGGCCCCATAATCATAGGGACAGTCTGTGGTTCAGCATCCCGATTACCAAGGACATCCTGAGATATCTATTCGTGGCTTTGCCCTGTGCAGAGAAGCTGACTGGGGAGGTCAAAAAAAAAAAAAATGGCTCCGAGCACTGTGGGACTTAACATCTATGGTCATCAGACCCCTAGAACTTAGAACTACTTAAACCTAACTAACCTAAGGACATCACACACATCCATGCCCGAGGCAGGATTCGAACCTGCGACCGTAGCAGTCGCGCGGCTCCGGACTGAGTGCCTAGAACCGCAAGACCACCGCGGCCGGCGACTGGGGAGGTCATCCTGATGATGATGTACAGCCCCACAAAGCGAGGGAGCGTCTTAGCATTAATCTTCTGGCCGGCCTCACTCCGACTCTTTAAGAAAACAACATCACCAGCTTTTAGCGAGGCCAGATACCTGCCGCTGTTATGCCGGGCAGCCTCCCCCGTTGTGCGAAAATTGTTCCTAGTAGCGTCCCAATTAACCAGGAACGATAATGTTAGCTTAGAAAGTTTAGTTTTGTTGGTTTCATGCACAGATGTATTAAATGCATAATTAATCCGCTAGATGGACTGGTCCCATTTCAGTTGAGAATGGGAATGGAAAATAATCATGACTAATTTCAAGTTACGATTAACTCGTTCCAGAAAGGATGGCCACATGTTACTGGAAATGGTCGCGATGTGAGAAACTGCAACATTAAAACAAAACCTCCTGAATTTTCAGGACAAAAATATCGGTCGCTAAAAGCTGGGGTGCCCCAAAAATCGAAAATATTCTAGCCAGATGCTGAATGGTAACCGCGGTTGTCACAAATTTACTCATAATGCGAGCTAACATCCCAAAGATGTTCGGGCTCACATGCGGTTCCCCTTCATCGAAATGTCTTGGCTCAAACTCGTCCTGGGGTTGAACCACACATGTCGCATTACACGCCCTGAATTAGACACTTGTAACCCTTTGGTTAAATTATCTGGCTGATGCCAAGCTTGCGGATTAGAACAGTAATAAAAATATCAGGAACTAAATTAACGACCCATAAATGATGTAGGCCACACAGTTGCAATTTTATTAGAAAAATGTTTATTCAGAAAGCAAATTAATAGCGAAAGTGGTCGTACTTAGAGTTACTGTTACACTCTAGCGCATATCCATTTGACACTGTTTGATCATTCAGAATCTCAACGCGAATTACCAGTCCAATACCACACCTCGTAAACTATGCGAAAAGTTAGAGTTCACACCAGGCGCGTGGCTGCTCACCGCTCAAAGTCCCGCGATACCACAGAACGCAAAATTTTCTAAGTCGTTTCACTTCCTAGCTGCCTAATGACCGACCGTCCGCTTTTGTGTCTCCATCCGAACTGACCCCTTTGGTGTCTCGGCCAGAACTGTCGCTCTGCCCGTCTCTAGGCCACGTTTCCCCACGCGCCGAACATCCTCACTCAACTGAATATGGCAGTCCCCTTTCCTGAAGCCGTCCATCTGATTGTCTACAGCTTATTCTTGATTATTTTACATTTTAACGTAATTTAAGGGACTCCGGAACGCGCTATACTTGCAATGTTAAAATAACGGCTAGAAATTACATCTTTCCTCACAAAGTATTTGAGGTAGGAAGTTGAACTTTTTACAGATTATTTATTGGAATATGGGCTACAACTTAACACAGGGATTTTACAAAATTTTAGTTCAGTTATTAAAGATGATTTTTTTTCGATTGTAATAAAAATTCACAACATTTTTTTGCAATTTTTTATTTACAGGGTGTTTAAAAAATGACCGGTATATTTGAAACGGCAATAAAAACTAAACAAGCAGCGATAGAAATACACTGTTTGTTGCAATATGCTTGGGACAACAGTACATTTTCAGGCAGACAAACTTTCGAAATTACAGTAGTTACAATTTGCAACAAACTCTATAGTACGATATTTTCCACATATCCACCATGCGTAGCAATAATATGGCGTAGTCTCTGAATGAAATTACCCTAAACCTTTGACAACGTGTCTGGCGGAATGGCTTCACATGCAGATGAGATGTACTGCTTCAGCTGTTCAATTGTTTCTGGATTCTGGCGGTACACCTGGTCTTTCAAGTGTCCCCACAGAAAGAAGTCACAGGGGTTCATGTCTGGCGAATAGGGAGACCAATCCACGCCGCCTCCTGTATGTTTCGGATAGCCCAAAGCAATCACACGATCATCGAAATATTCATTCAGGAAATTAAAGACGTCGGCCGTGCGATGTGGCCGGGCACCATCTTGCATAAACCACGAGGTATTCGCAGTGTCGTCTAAGGCAGTTTGTACCGCCACAAATTCACGAAGAATGTCCAGATAGCGTGATGCAGTAATCGTTTCGGATCTGAAAAATGGGCCAATGATTCCTTTGGAAGAAATGGCGGCCCAGACCAGTACTTTTTGAGGATGCAGGGACGATGGGACTGCAACATGGGGCTTTTCGGTTCCCCATATGCGCCAGTTCTGTTTATTGACGAAGCCGTCCAGGTAAAAATAAGCTTCGTCAGTAAACCAAATGCTGCCCAGATGCATATCGCTGTCATCAATCCTGTGCACTATATCGTTAGCGAATGTCTCTCGTGCAGCAATGGTAGTGGCGCTGAGGGGTTGCCGCGTTTGAATTTTGAATGGATAGAGGTGTAAACTCTGGTGCATGAGACGATACGTGAAGTTGGCGTCATTTGGACCGCAGCCCCAACATGGCGAACGGAAACCCGAGGCCGCTGTTGGATCACCTGCTGCACTAGCTGCGCGTTGCCCTCTGTGGTTGCCGTACGCGGTCGCCCTACCTTTCCAGCACGTTCATCCGTCACGTTCCCAGTCCGTTGAAATTTTTCAAACAGATCCTTTATTGTATCGCTTTTCGGTCCTTTGGTTACATTAAACCTCCGTTGAAAACTTCATCTTGCTGCAACAACACTATGTTCTAGGCGGTGGAATTCCAACACCGGAGAAATCCTCTGTTCTAAGGAATAAACCATGTTGTCTACAGCACACTTGCACGTTGTGAAAAGCACACGCTTACAGCAGAAAGACGACGTACAGAATGGCGCACCCACAGACTGCGTTGTCTTCTATACCTTTCACATCACTTGCAGCGCCATCTGTTGTTGAAAATTGTAACTACTGTAATTTCGAAAGCTTCTCCGCCTGAAAATGTACTGTTGTCCCAAGCATATTGCAACAAACGGTGTATTTCTATCGCTGCTCGTTTAGTTTTTATTGCCGTTTCAAATATACCGGTCATTTTTGAAGCACCCTGTATATATTCAAAAATATACAGTTTTTTGGAAAAAGGCTGTGTTAAATTATGCAGAAGGTACTGTGTAACATTTACTGAAAGTTTGAAACAAATATGTTTGGAAGATCCTTAGAAAACATGTAATTAGTATGAGAAAATAAAAGTTTTGGGAATCGAGCGACAAAGATTGGATTAACTTTTTAGTGCATTCCAGGTCCATAGGATGGATTATCTTCATCCTCTGCAAACTCCTCCTCCAGCTTCCTCTTGTTCCTCCTCCTGTTTACTCTTGCTTGTATTTCTAGACTCTTTACAGCCCTGTCTGCAGCCCGAAGGCGTTCCTTGTCTAAAGCAAGCATCGCTCGTTGTTGTGTTCGTAGATTTTGCTACCATTTTCTTCAGTTGCAGTTGCTGCAACACTGTTCCAAAAGGTGGTCATGTGTGAACACTTATCACATTTCAGTTGTATTTCACTAGCAAGTCCTACGTGCTTTATTATGGAGAGTTCCAGACCAACTTCACTACAATTAATACATCTTACACAGTTTGAAAAAATTCCTTTGAGAACCGATATATCAAATATTTCATTCACATCCGATTCGCCCATAAAACATTCATAGTTTTCACTCATTGAACCAAGCTTCTTGTGTGAAGTATTTTCTTTCCCACTTTGACTGCTATGGGCAGGTGTACTTGAGAGGTTAGGTTCACTCACTTGGTTATCGTCTTTATTGTTTACAGTAATAACACATACCTTTGGCTTTCCAACATTTCTCCTTTTCTTAAAAGCATTCAGAGGATTTCTAATAACTTTACTTTTACTCATTATTATACTTCAACAAAACAGAGACTCAAGAAACAGAATTAATTACGAATATTTTCGAGATAACGACAGAGTAAATAAACATGAAACAATCGACAATCACACCAGCGATATATATTGAACCATCACAGGTTAGCCACAACACATACTTTATCTCACATCACTAAAATGTACCTGATGAACACGGACGTTAATAATAACGCCATTTGACAGCAGTTTAACAGCGCCACAATGGGTCACGCCCATGTATAACACATTTCAAAAAAAATTTAAAAATAGTTGTAGTCTTCGGAATTGAATAAATTAAATATCTATTAAAAGGTAATAGTCTGCAGATTCAGAAAACGCAAAAAAGTAAAAATTGAACTTTTCATGATTTTGAGCCTTTCCGGAGCCCCTTAAATAATCAAACCTTGACCACTTTCACGTTCTAAATAAAGTAACAATAATATTCATTACATAATAAACGTTAAATTCCTTTACGTAAAACCAGCAAAATTTCCTTCTTAACTTTGAATGTCACTGCCAGTGCCCTTGCATCAATGTGCTCTCTGGTAAATAAATACAGAACAAAAGTAATTATGCACTAAACTTTACAACAAATATTCTATTCCAGAATGAGATTTTCACTCTGCAGTGGAGTGTGCGCTGATATGAAACTTCCTGGCAGATATTCTATTACCTAATGATTCAATAAGGTGTCATGCCGTCATCGTTCATTGTGTTTTGTGTGGAGGAAATGATGATCTGATGTTTAACGAAAGTACTGATAATTTAAATTTACTATATATTTTAAACAAATAAAGTTACAGAGTTGATATTTACATCATTTGTCATTTTAATGATGCGCTTCTATATGAAATGTCGATCGTTAAGATCGACCAAAGTGTTCAGAATTTAGCATTCAGGTCTTTGTTACAAAACTTCTTAATTTCACTTTAACAGTAAGTCCTAAACTATTATACACATGATCAATATTCATGTTTTATTGGGATCACCATGAAATGTTATGGAGGATAGCAGATTAAAATTACTATGGCTTGATTCTCTGCAACTACAGAATTAAATAGTTTTCATAAATGTTTCCGTTTATGGCTGATCTTAGGTCCGCCAAAAAAACTGCTACGTCTCTTTGGCCACAAAAGGCTTCTACTGGGTTTTCCTAAGACGTAGGTTCTCGTCTGTCTGATCGCACACTACATCGCTTACGCCTCAATAGGCAATATACGCCTGTGAGTTCCCCCATCTCGTGGTGAATCTGCGCCTTTTGTGCCACGCGGATCTGGACGACAGGGTTCGTTCCACAAGTCCTGCAGGCTGACTTTTTCGGTCATATTTTTAAATGAGAGCGCAATGTTCGTTAACTCACAATCAGTGACGAAACTAAACGAGTAAATATGTCAACCATCACAAGTATGTCCCAGATAGTTTATAACCAGCTTATCCATAGGGTTCTCTTCCCGACTGGAAAGAAGAATGCCCCTAGGGCTACTAGAATTAGGTCTAACCATTCTGGATTCTTCACATTGGCTGACTAATTACCTTACGTCAGCATTCTAACGCTACCAAGTTAAGTGTTCTTTAATCCTCATCATGGTCTTGTAAGTACCCAAATGTCCTCCACATACAAACGGGTGAAAGTATTTATTCGAACCAATAATTTGAAATGACAAATTTTCACCTTCCCATAATAGTGGGTATGATAACACAAGAGGTCTTTGTTGGTGGAATATCCCGGCCCCTTCTAACAATCCCTAGGCCATTGCTTAGCGTTACTTCATTGAGCATCTTTCTCTTGTTTCCCTTTTAAGTCACCGAACAATGCAGGTATCTCGCCCAGGACTGCAGAAACACACACGGATTCCTGGGTAATTTGTGGGGCCTCAACGACTTCTGAATCACATTGGAAAATGTGACGACAGCATTAGCAACTTGATTACCTACACCTCTAACTATCTTCACTTGAAAACGGAAGGTGAAATTCTAATCGCTAGCTGACAATCGCATCCATTTTACAGGGCCTATCCAACACCTAGGTCAAAGCCTCGTTATCCATTTCCTACAGCTCGTGCTCAAGGTGGAACTTAAATTTCTCTGGTCGGAACAATACAGGCAACGCTTACAGCCCAAATACAGAGTACTTAACTTCAGCAGATGATAATAGCCTGAAATTGAAGACGACCAGCTTCCGGTCTCCATCACAACTTGCAGTATAGCTGCTGTCCCTGAATGAGAGGCGTCAGTTTGTAAGAGAAAATAGCGATCTTAATCAGGGACAGCTAATACAGACATGCTAGCAAAAACCGTTTTCAAGGCTTCGAACGTGGATTTATGACTGTCGGTCCACTGAAAATTTTCACCTGTTTGGAGCAACTCATATAGGGATGCACCCAGTTGGGCAAAATAAGCGATAAATTTCCAGAAAAACTCAACCATTCCTATGAAGCTAGCCATATGCTTCTCATCTTTAGGCAGAGGGAACTGATAGATAGTATTACTGTGATCCTGATCGACCCTGATTCCATCAGCCGATATGATGTGTCACAGAAGGGAAATATCCTGGTGGGCCAAATTTACCTTGGAAGGTTTTTTAACAGTCCGACTAGATTCGCATGAAAGACGCAAGACATGGCATAAATGATCAACGTATACAACTAAGGTCTTAATGTTTAACAGAACAGAATCCATCAAACGCAACAACACAACTGCCTTAGTGGCCATCCTAAAAGGGACTCGATTATATTCAGATTCCTGTCGGAGAAATAAACCGATAGTTACCGTCTATTCGTCACGGGGATAGGTGTTGGGTCTGAATCCCAGTGAAGCAAAACTTATACGTCCTGTCATTTCGGATTCAGCCACCTCGATAGTGCTGAAAAATTTCGATATCTAATATCTGATTGTGTGTTGTTATCAATAGTTTATGTGCTACAATCGAATCTCCACCCAACACAAAACTTGACTTCACATCCTTTCAAGTTTAAAAATGTGTACACCTCATGATCTGTGCATGAAACATCTTCGGTGGTTAGGTAACAGCTGAGTAGGATATCCGGGTACCAGTCCAGTACTAAAATCTTAGTCACGCAATTTCAAGTTGAAACCTGCTTTTTTGAAATTTTATTTATTGTACTGAAATGGAATTTACAAGCTTTAAATACTGAGTCATCTCTAATGACATGTTTCTTGATATTTGCATTATAGTGGCACTACTTTGCATCTAGATTGATAGCCATACAAAGCAATTTTCTATAGTGGTCTCTTTGGCTAAGCCAACGAACAACATAAAATATCAAGTGGCCGGGGAAGGGGGGGGGGGGGATGGTGAAGGTGGGAGGGGAATTCGTGTAGTCGCAAGTTTTTGTGCGCTGGCAGAGTATGAGTGTCATGGACAACACACTAAAAATCCTGACCAGTGGGATATGAGTGTGGGGGTGAGGACGCGTTTATAAGGTCACTTCTAAACTGCATAATATTTCCTACGAAAAGAACCTATCCATTTTTTCTCTAGGGATAGTAGTTCTCACTTTTTAGGGTATGGACAAATCGCAGATTTAAAAAAATTATGTTTTAATGGTATGAAATTTATGTTCATTGTTAAATGAAGTGGGCTAAGAAAAAATATTACATTTGCGTACCTCACGCACGTAACAGGGAGGAGAGGGGGAGGTGGGGGTTAGAAGCACGAGGAAAGGTAGGTCGCCGGGTTGTGGTCACGCACGCCCCCCCCCCCCCCCTCCCCCTACACAGGCCTGCAAACTGGAGAGCGAGCAGGCGATTCCCCATGTCTCTCTGTCCAACATCACAAAATGCAACCTCAGGGTGTTTCACAATGTCATACCGACCCTTCCGTCACTCAGCTTATGAATATTGGCGAAGCAGTCTGCAGACTTGCGCAAGGGTTCGTTATCGTCCACAAAGTGTATTAACACTACATCGAATACAGATATGAATTTCTAATAACACTAATAAACGCTTAGTAACTGAATATATATAAATTTCATACTGCTAGAGGGAAAACTGATTGTTAGTCATCGTGCATGGAAACTGTAGCATTCTTCTGGAAAAGGCACCCTTTCCCCCTCACCCCACCCCACGAGCGATGTTCGCTGTTGTGTTTACAAACAGATTATTCCTATCCAGCTTTTCCTGTCTCCTACGTTAATAGATAAAATAACTTCCCTGTCCTTGTGTTTATATAGTGGATTTATTTCCAGTTTATTGAGTACTTAGATGCGGTACATCAATTTTATACCATTAAAATACTATTTTTAAAAATCTGCGATTTCACCATCCACTGCAGCGCGAAAATCATTAATCCTAGAGAAAAAACTAAATAGGATCTTTTTTTAGACTCCTTAATGCTGCTGAATAGTTGCAGGAAAATATTTTCGCTTCCAATTTTCGTGATATTCAAGAAGAACATAAAAAGTGAGTTTCAAATACACCCTCCCCCCAACACCAACCCCACGCTCACACACCACTGGCCAGGATTTTTAGTATATTGTTAATTACATTCCCGCCCCCTCCCCGTTGCCACTGTTCACAAATTTGCGACTACACGAGGTTTCCCCCTGATTCTGCTTCGTTGACTAGACTATTTATAGTAACCATTTTGTATAGTCAAACGACTGTACGGAAAAGTCATTACAGGACTTGCTAGAATTTTACGTTATCTGCATTGTACACAAAACATCAGAACACAATACAGGTCGTTTGGATAACTTTGAGCGTGATAGTACACTAAGAGTAGAATTTCCTCTTCCTTTTCTTCCCTGCACACTGTTATCTTCAGGATGAATTTTCGCTCTGTAGTGTAACGTGCGATGATTCCGCTCCCATTTGCGTTCAAACGTCTGATCGTATTCTATTACGTTGTATGCTCTTCTGATACAGTTTGCAGGTATCCCATCTTAATATTCCTGTAACGGCAACGTATACCTCTCTACTCTTCCATTACTTAATTTGAAACTCTGCTGGAAAGCAAATCCATGGTACATCTTTTGTCCTTACTACCACCCATCTAGTATATTAACTCTTTCAGAGCCAACAGCATTCCGAACTCTCTTGTTCTATCACGGATTCATTCTTTTCATTTCCACCATTCTTTTTAAGTGTGTGGCTCATGGGTGCTAGGGTCTTTAATTTCTACCTCGTTTCTCACTCCAGCACCCTTCTAATCCAGTTCCACTATCACCTGTACTGAAACAAAAACTTAACAATTTTAGATTGAACAATAACAACGAACTGTTAGTGTTACACTACATTACACTACAATATCTGAGTAAATCAGTGGTATAACACAACTTCTGAGCCCTTCTTACATACGGTTTAGTTAGCAGAAAGCTAAAACTCACCTCGCAGACTGCTTAAATTCCTTAGGTTGTTGTGATCGTGTACTGTAAGCCCATCGGTTCCTATAAAATAGAATTCTTATTTGTGCTTTACGTTCTGAATTCTTGTTTTTAGCTAAAGGTTTTGTTTTGTACCTGCATCTGTCAGTGTAAAATAGTATTTACGTTTATTAGTGTCATTTAGACTTGATACGTTGAATGTAGCAGTTTTTATAGTTTTATTAGACCATTTTCGCGTGTACGTAAACGTTTGTTTACATTATAAATGCGAGGGATAATTTGTAGGTGTAGCTTACCGTAGGTTACTGTTTAATTCGTTAATAATATTCACTATAGAGCCCCTAGCAGTTTACTGTAGGTAACTTTTTTCTTTAGTATTCACTAGATAACCCCTTGCAGGAAAATAAGCACCAGATCTAGCTTCTACCATACATTTTATTGTTTTTAATTGTTTTCTGCCAACTAAAGTGTAGCTCTTAAACTTGTGTGGCAGTAGCTTTCCTTAAGTTTCTTATAGTAAATCACATATTAGCTAGATGGATAGGGACTGTGTCTGTTGTATGCGGATACAGGAGGAGTTGGCCACAATCCAAAGGCAGCTGGAAGCTATGTTGGCCACAGTCAACAGGCTCCAGAGCGCCACCTAGAAGTGCGGTGGGGATGGGGTGCTTGGGGCAGCCTCTGCTCTATTAGATGTGCAGGGGGCATGTCACAGCTCCCTGTCACTGAGCCGACCTCAGGTGCAACTGAGCCGGCTGGCCCACTCTCACCTCAGTGTAAGAGGCGGACTGTGTCGAGGTCTCGAGCCTCAAGGCGAAGGCTGCAGGGGGAAGCAGGCTCCTGCCAAATCCCATGCACTTTGCAAATAGATTCAGTGTGCTATCTGATGCTGGAGGGGGGGGGGGGGAGGCTGAGCCGGATCAGAATGCACCTTCTGCCAGGATAATGGCTGCTCCTTCAGCAAGGTCCGGACAGGCACGTGGGGATAGGGGTTTGTTAGTTATTGGGAGCTCCAATGTTAGGTCGCTCATGGAGACCCTCAGGAACATAGAGGCTAGGACCGGAGAGAAGACCAACGTTCACTCGGTGTGCTTGCCAGGGGACATTGTCCGGGACGTGGAAGAGGCCCTTCCGGCGGCTATCGAGGGCGCTGGGTGCAGCCAGCTGCAGGTTGTCGCCCATGTTGGCACCAACGATGTCAGTAGTCGCGGTTCCGAAGAAACCCTTTGGTCCTTTTGACGGCTGGCTAAATTGGCGAAGTCGGCCTCCATCTCTCGAGGAGTGAAAGCCAAGCTGACGATTTGTAGCATCGTACCCAAGGTGGGGTCGTCTGGTTTGCAGTCGAGAGGAGAATCTAAACGAGGGGCTACGTCGACTCTGTGACGACCTACGCTATGTGGTGGAAGGTTGTAGGACGCCCCTCGATACATCAGGGGTGCGCTACACACAGGAAGCAGCTACATGGGTAGCACAGTAATTGGGCGTGCACATGGGGGTTTTTAGATCAGGTTCCTCCCCAAGCGGAAAAAAACCGTTGGCCTGAAAAACTACCAGTTCATGACACTAATGTGGGTGTGCCAACTGTAAAAATAGTTATTTTGCCTAAACAGCTGATTCCAAAGGATTTAAAGATGCTAAATCTCATGTTAGTAAATTGTCGAAGTGTCTGTAGCAAGATCCCCGAGTTACTCTCCGAAATATACAGTAGTGATGCCAATATTGTACTAGGTAACGAAAGCGGGTTGAAACCAGACGTAAACAGCAGTGAAATTTTGAACTCGGATTGGACAATGTTTAGGAAGGATAGGACTGATGCTATGGCAGGTGGAGTGTTCATAGCAGTTAAAAGCTGTTTAAACGCAGTTTAGATCGGTACTGGGTCGGACTGTGAAATAGTCTGGATAAAGCTGTCAATCAGACAAGGAGTGACCATTGTATTAGGATGTATTTAATAGACCACCAGAATCTGCAACAAACGTCGCAGAACGATTCAGGGAAAGTCTTGAGTACATAGGAAATAAATATGCAAATTATCCATTAGTTATAGGTGGAGACTTTAAACTGGCGTCCACTGACTGGGAAAATTACACGTTTATCATACGGGGCAGAAGCAAAGACTCGTGTGAAGTTATTCTAGGAGCGCTCTCAACATACAACCTTGAGCAATTGGTTAGAAAACTAACTCGAGATGGGAACATATTAGATATCTTGGCGACAAACAGACGTGATCTTTATGTGCAAGTTAATCTAGAGGAAGGTATTAGCGACCATAATGTCGTTGTGGATTCTATGTCAGTGGAAGTTGCAAAAACAATCAAAGAAACAGCGTAGAGTTTTTTTGTTTGGGAAAGCAAATAGAAGTGTCATTAATGAATATAAGCATTCATCTCGGGTCACAAAGATATTGAGCATCTTTGGTCGAAATTTAAAGGTATTGTCCACCACATGCCAGAGAAATATGTGCCTCGCAAAAATATAGGGGAGGAAAGGGATCCACCTTGGTTCAACAAACATGTTAGAAAGTTGCTGAGAAATCAGAGAATTTTGCACAGTCGGCATAAATGTAGTCACTGCCCCGCTGACAAACAGAAATAATGCGAAATGAAAACAGCTGTCAAAAGGTCAATGAGAGATTCTCTTAACGAATTTGAAAGCAATATTTTATCTGCAGATTCTAAAAATAACCCCAAAAAATTTTGGTCATACGTAAAATCTATGAAAGCTACAAATAATTCTATACCTTCTCTTGCTGACAGTATGGGTAATGTAATGGATGATGATAAACAGAAGGCCTAAATTCTAAACCTAGCTTTCAAACACTCGTTTACAGTAGAGAATTGCAGCACCATTCCTCCTTTCAACTGTCGAACAAACGCAAGGATGGCTAAAGTAGTGTTTAGTGTATCTGGGATTGTAAAACAGTTAAGATCCTTAGACACCAGGAAGGCATCTGGCACAGACGGTACCCCCGTAAGATTTTATGTTGACTATACTACAAATATAGCACCCTTCTTATTCATCGTCTATCGGAGATCATTAGATCAGCGGAAAGTTCCACGGGAGTGGAAGGAGGCCCAGGTCATAGCAATCTATAAGAAGGGTAGAAAACGGGATGCTCATAGTTACCGGCCAATGTTACTGACATAGATTTGTTGTAGAGTCATGGAACATATTTTGTGTTCAGACTTAATTACTATTCTAGACTCTGAGAAGTTCATCTGCAGAAACCAGTACGGTTTTAGGTAACAGCGGTCAGGCCCTCTTTGTGCATGATATACAACAGGCTCTAGATATCGGCTTCCAGGTCGATGCCATATTCCTCGACTTTCGAAAGGCGTTCGACTCAGTTCCGCACTGTCGCTTGCTCCAAAAAGTGCGCGCGTTAAGGTCTATCCAATCACATATGCGGTTGGATAGAAAATTTTCTAACAGACAGACAGCAGTATGTCGTCCTGAATTTGCATAAACGATCTGGTTGATGGTATTGACAGCGGCATTAGTCTGTTTGCCTATGATGCTGTAGTCTGCAGGAAAGTAGTATCACACGGAAGTTGTGAACAAATGAATGAAAATTTGTGGAAAATAAATGCGTGGTGTAATGACTGGCAGTTATCTCTCAAAATTAGTTAGTGTAACCTACTGGGTATAACAAGGCGAAAATTCCCATTAATGTACGGGTACAAAATAAATGCCCAGTCTTTGGAAGCGGTAACATCCGTCAAGTATCTGGGTGTGGCTATTCGAAAGATCTCAAATGGAACGATCAGATTAAATAAGTAACGGGTAAGGCCAACTCTAGATTGCGGTTTATTGGTAGAATCCTGAAACGATGTAGTCCTTCAGCAAAGGAAATTGCTTACAATACGTTAGTACGTCCAGTCTTAGAGTATTGTTCGTCTATATGGGACCCTTGCCACTTGGGCCTGAGTCAAGACATTGAGAAGGTCCAAAGAAGAGCAGCAAGATTCGTGACTGGTACATTTATCCATCGCGAGAGCGTTACAAATCTCATATAAAGTTTGATGTGGGACACACTTGCAGATAGACGAAGCGCTAAACGGAAGGGGCTGCTCACTAAATTCCGAAATCGATCTTCACCGAGGACGTGGATTCTTACAGATCTGTGCACTCTCATATTTGAGAGTTTCTTGAACTGAATTCTTAGCTGCTGCTATTAGGTTTCCCTGCGAGTCTAAAGATAATTCCATTAACAATATTTCCAGAGCCTTCTGCATTTCATTAGGCTCACCCGATGTCATACTTTTGTTATCCTATTCATTCCATAGAAATATTCGCTACAGGCAACGTCTTTTATGAGACTGTATTCCAAAAAATAACTTATATTTCGCTGTTCATTGTTTTGTTTTGGATTAAGGAATGTAATTTACAATTTCTTGTAGAATTCCTTCGTTCAGCTGAACTCCATGATTCATTACGAGCGGTGGTAATGAAGTTTTAATTATCATCTCGAAAAAAATAAAATTACATAATAGATATTCGTTTTCAAGTGTCTCTGCAATCCTGGTGCACGTTGAAATCCTCGCGCCACCGTTCCTTAGCATGGCACTAGAAGTGCGAAAACGAGATGGCGCAGATCACTGGTAAAGTTTAATACCAGACAGTGATTCATGTCCTGCATCTGAAGGGAAACCACGCTGTGACTGTCTATACCAGAGCTGGTCACGGTGTGCCAGACTTCACGCGGACTGAGTGTGCAGGCAACGGATGGGCAAAGGCTCCACGTGAATCGGCTTTATTCGTTATTTCCCAGAAGTACTCGGTATAGTGCGACATTTCATTTAGTATACAAAATGAAGGTGGAGAGGAAAGGTTTTTATTTCTTTATTGTGATTTCATTTCCCTGCCCCATATGGGCAAGGGAAGGCTGTAAGCGGCACAATCTGCCGCTCTTCAGCCGAGTGACATGACAGCTAATACAAGAAGAAAAAGTTACATATAAAGGCGATAAAAAGAGGGACATAAAACAGAGTAAGGGGAGATAATGGAGGAAAAAATACACTGACATGGAGACGTTCATGGAGGGACAATTAAAAAAGTTGGCATAAAGTTAAAAAACACAGTTGGCGATTCTTAAAACACGAAGAAGTCACTGAAGGCACACGCACAGGTTAAAAGTCGGCCACAGTATTAAAAACACTTCAGAACAACACACTTTAAACCCACTTGGAGCACACACGATGAAGAATAAAACTGCCAGCCGTGACCTGCCGAGGGAGAGGTCTGAGAGGATGCAAAAGGAGGGGAGAGCAAGGTGCAACAGGGGAGGGGGCGGGATGGGAAGAGTAGGGATGCCAGTGGGTGCACCAAGAGGCAGGAGACAGGTGGGGCAGGAGATGAAGAGGGAAGACAAGGCAGGAGGGAGTGCAGAGAGACTGAAAGGGAGCACAGGAGAGGGAGGGGGAGTAGGAGGGGAAAGCCTCTCAGGAGAAGGGAGGGGGAGGGGAGGGAGCCCTGAGGAGGAGGCAGGAGGAAGATGGGGTTAGAGTTGGTAGGAAGGGTAGATGTGAGGGTGAAGCTCATCATCTGGGAGGGGTAGATGGTGGAAGTTGCATTGGGAAAGGAGGCGGAGGGTGTGGAGATGGAGAGAGGGTGGGACGCAATGGTAAAGGCGCGGCAACAGGCAGGGGGCGGAGAGAAAGGGAGACACCAGGGGGTGAGGGGGATCGAGGCGGTGTTGATGTGTTCAGTGAAATGGACAAGGTGGGGGAAGGGGATGAGGTCCTAGAGGATCCGCGTGGGGGACGGAAGGCGGATGGGGAAGGCGAGGCAGAGGGCATGGCATTCGAGTATTCGGAGGGCTTTATAGATCCTGGAAGGGGCGGAAATTCTAGGCGCTACAGTCTGGAGCCGTGCGGCCGCTACGGTCGCAGGTTTTAATCCTGCCTCTGGCATGGATGTGTGTGATGTCCTTAGGTTAGTTAGGTTTAAGTAGTTCTAAGTTCTAGGGGACTGATGACCGCAGAAGTTAAGTCCCATAGTGCTCAGAGCCATTTGAACCATTTGAACCAGGGGCGGAAATCCAAGCAAGGCTGGCATAACAAAGGATGGGGTGGATCAAGGATTTGTAGGTGTGGAGAGGAAATGAAAAGGAAAGAACAATATATGTGAGCTGCATTGAGACCTTTTGGAGAATTCGCGGCGACGAGTGAAAATGCGTGCTGGAGTTGGACTCGAATTCTGGATTTTCTGCTTACTAGGCAGTTATGTTATCCACTGCACAACTCTGAAGACGGTGTTTATCCGATCTGTGCGGAATATCTCGGGACGCATCTTTGCCGACTCACATTCCCACCTAGCGCCACCTATAACCATGCCCTGTCCAAGTGCTCCATGCTCGCTGCTTCGAATTCCCGCAGGAGGTCGGACGTAAAGTGCATCTGCACTGAGGAAGGAGGATTATTGGCCACCGAGGAGAATTAATTATATGAATACATGGTGTCTGTTCTTTTTGACATGTCCAAAGGAACAGGCGGAATGTGCAGCTGCCCTGAGGAAGATGGATTCTAGCCTGTCAAGGCGAATTAATTATATGAATGCTAGTTGTCTGCTCTTTCCGACATGTCCGGAAGAGCAGACACCACGCATTCATATAATTAATTCGCCTTGACAGGCTAGAATCCATCTTCCTCAGTGCAGTTGCTCATTACGTCCGGCCTCCTGTGGGAATCTCGAAGTAGAGAGCATGGATGGAATGGACAGTATCTGCAGATAAGTGACGCTAGGTGGGAATGTGGGTCGGCCGAGATGCGTGCCGATATAGTCCACGCAGATGCGATAAACGCTGTGTTCCAGATGGCGCAGTGGTTGCCTAGTATGCAGGAGAACCCGGGTTTGAGTCCCGGCCTTGCACACATTTTAATTCCTCGCTACTGATTTTGCATAAAGTTCCGGACATGTCCGAAAGAACAGACAACACGCATTCATATAATTTCCTTTAGTAATGCGTTGTAGCATTTTTAGGTCGGCACATATCTCTTCCGTTAGACAAGAACTGTGGTACCAGCGCAGTTTACCCTTTGCTATTTGTGCATAGGATGAAGGACGTTCGCAGGTCCAGTGGATGTTTGTGGAGAAAGAGGTAGTCTTGCTATCTATCGTTTCAGGCCTTTGTAATGAATGCGAATGACAGTAAAGAGGGATGAGAATTCTCAGTATATGTTATGCAGTCGTATAAGCGACGGGAACTGCAGGTATGGAAGGAACCGATATTACAGTACCACACAGAAAGAATATGAAGATTTAGTTCACAATGAAAGGGCACCGACTTACAACTATCGACAGATAGGATTCATTGGTCAGTGCATGATGCTAAATTTGCAGCCACGCACCACGTGAAGATACTGGTGGTATGAATAGCAAAAACTTATGATGTGATACGCATTATTCCACAGTCAAATGCAACTATTTTCGACGGGACTGAACTGAGAATATACAAACTTCATACATGTATTACTGCAAACGTCGCTAGTTAGGTCAAGGAGCAAGTCTGGAGCGATTTTTCGATTTAAAACTCGCTGCTGTTCAATTTATGAAGGAAAAAGGAGAGCAGGAACGAAAATGAGAACATCCGGAATGGATTGCAGACCTCGCATTTTAAGTGGACTTGACTGCACACTGCCCACAGTAAGACATTGCAAGGTTAAGAATAACTTCTTTCTCATTTGACGGGGATGCATTTGAAAAGGAAAGCTCGTTGTAGAAGGGGCACATTTCGACAAATAGTCCAGTTCCCTAATCTCACTGACTTTTAGGGAAACGCGAGATTTGAAGAATTCATTGTGACATTGAAAGAATTACAAAAATAGTCTCCTAAACGCTTTGAGGTCTCTCTCAATCTTACATCTGTTTCGAGACCGTTTGACATTTCAACTGAAAGTGCCCCTGTGAATGTGCAGATGTAACTGATTCTTGTGCAAGGTAATTATCGCTTTGATGACAAACCCTATTACGTTAGAACTGTCCTGGATGTCTACATTTCATTCCTCAGGTAGAGTTTCCACGTCTCCATAATGATGTTGCAGAAGTGCTACAACATTTCAATCGACATTTTTTCTATTACGAAACTCAGTAAGTCACGATCGCGTACAGACTGAGTGCGTAAATCTGTGAAATTGTCTGCGTCTGTCCATATGCCAGCAGTTGGTACTAGATAAAAATCATGTCTTCAGCATGTCAAAAATATCTATGTTGTTGAGAAATGTAAAATATAAAACCAAGTTGTACGCAGTGCGACTGCACTGCGATTTAAATGCGGTGCGTTCGCAGTTTTCCCCCCTCCTACCTCCTCCCACACAAGACAGCGTGCGGTGGTGGTGGGGGAAATGTGCAGCGAAGCAGGGCACTATGGCACTCGTGCCAGGGCATGGCCCGCGAGACGAAGTCTTAGCTGGCCCTGGTCTATCCTGATTTGGTGGAAGTATTCGTATGTACCGTGGGACATAGTAGATACGTGGCGTACACGGTTCTAGTGTGACTAAACAAGTCTGAATGACGAAGAGGGAACTGGCAAACCATCTCTCTGTGATGAAACGGAAATCGCAAGAGAAGTGCAGGGCTCAGTGCTTAAAGGCAGGCGTTCAACAAACGAGGCAACAGTGGAAACACTGAAAATCGGTTATGCACCAGTTTACAAGAAGTAGCACGACACGACTAAGGCTGCAGCCTGCTGGGTTAGGCGACTGCTCACACCCTTTCGAAAACTTGCTGGACCAAGCGGGCAGCGGGAATGCTGCAGCTGTGTCAGGCCAGTCCAGATGATTACTTTAGCTGCCTAATCCATCGAAGGTGTAGCACTACAACCTGTGATGAAGGAGAAAATCAGTGGAAACACGTGGATTCACCACCGATGAAAAAGGTGATACTGATGGTTTTTGCGTCTGTCATGGTGTGGTTGTGCTACAGAAGAACGTTGAAGATTAGATGGGTAGATCACATAACTAATGAGGAAGTATTGAATAGGATTGTGGAGAAGAGAAGTTTGTGGCACAACTTGACCAGAAGAAGGGATCGGTTGGTAGGACATGTTCTGAGGCATCAAGGGATCACCAATTTAGTATTGGAGGGCAGCGTGAAGGGTAAAAATCATAGGGGGAGACCAAGAGATGAATACACTAAGCAGATTCAGAAGGATGTAGGTTGCAGTAGGTACTGGGAGATGAAGAAGCTTGCACAGGATAGGGTAGCATGGAGAGCTGCATCAAACCAGTCTCAGGACTGAAGACAACAACAACAACAACATGGTGTGGTTACAGGACCGTGTTACCGTAACCTCCTGATGAGGTTATGGGAGGCTTGCCAGGATGAAGCTAACGGGATGCTTCTTCTCCTGGACAACACCGCAGCTCACTCTGGCCACAACACAAAACAAAGTACACTTTACTTCTTTGGACTATCAAACTTTGCCTCACTCCTCCGCCGTATTTACCTGACTAGACACCCAGTTGCCATTCCTCGAAGGAAGATACCATCGCATATTACGCATTTCCAGAATGCTGACGAAGTTAGTTTTGAAGTAGAACGTTTCCTTAAGGGGAGCCGGAGGTGCCTATGCTGCCTTTGTTAAAATCACTAAGTTTGGGGAAAATTTACGAATAAACTACCAAATAGAAAAATTTGAATTTTATTTTACATATAGAGTGGTTTAGTATTGCAGTTATGGCAGAGGGATTTTGGAGTATCTTTTCTAGTTTCCTTCCAATTATTTTTTTTATTAATGACCCAATTTTTTTACAAATAATTGCTTTATAATTAAACTGAAATGAAACTACTGAACATGGCTGTGTTACAATGTAAGTTTGACTACTAGTAGTGCTGTATAAAAATTTCATCTCTCTAGCTTGCGTGGATTTTGAGAAAATGTTCCTTATATTCGAAAAATTCTAATTGATGGGAAATGGCTATCAAAGTTTCTCAATACATTCCTGCACTATAGGATGGATTATCAGGGTCTTCTTCTTCATCCTCCAAAAGCTTCCTCTTCTGTCTTCTTTTCTGGCCTGTTGTTCCATCATACTTCATATGCCCTTCTCTTCTTTCTGCTCCTCTTATCCTTTCTCTGTCAACATTTCTTAGTGCTCGTACAGTGTTCACCCCAGCTGTAAGTCCTAATGCCTTCAGAACTTCACACTTCACACTGTTCCCTTGGTTGTAGGTTGCTATTGCATCATAAATGCCAAAGTGCAGTGTTTTTATGCTTACAAACATCCTTTTAGGAATCACTTTCCAAATCAAATTGTTTACGCCCTCATTAGGAATCTGCGTCTTTCCGTGTAGACATTTGTGCAACAATTCTGGCTGTGCTAAGTCATGAAAAATTGGTTTTATTGTTCCCTCCTGATTCTTGTACATACTGCTTATTACCCGTTTTACACAAGAAGTATAATACTACCAACAACAGGCGCAACACTGAACTAATTCGAAACGGTAAACAGCAAAGAGACGATGTTCCGCGCTCTTATTCTTTGTAGTATCGCAACTTGATATTAGTGTTAATTTTCTTTTCCCTACGTTCTTCCTCTTCTTATATACACGGTTACTAAAACGTGGCATCGTAACCAGAACAAAAGTGTACGACAATATTAAATGGAGCAAGATGTTCGAAATTCTGAGGAAAATAGGAGTAAGCTGTAAGGAAATACGGGTAATATTTGTCACAGAAAACAATGTAGCCAACCCTTGCGCACTCGCTGTATGCGTAACATAAGGCGCTGTATGCGTAACAGGCCGAGAAAATCCCAAGCAGTTCGCCAGGAAGTCACGAGAGGGTGTTAGATGCATTCATCGGCCGCCCATTTCCTCTGCAGGCGTGGGAGAAAATGGTAATAACTCCACTTCTAGGGCGAGTAGAACAATAATTCAAAGTTTACATTAAAGAGGAATGTTCCAATTAATTTTCGGTAGCAAAAAAAAAATCGTAATTTTTTGGATTTGACCACCTCCGGCTCCCCTTAACAGAGAAGAAGCAGGCCTCTGGCAGGTTATTGATTGTTGAGAAAAGTATGTCATATCGAAGGATTAATATGCGGAGCAAGTCTAACACCATCATCAAATTTCACGATACCAGCTTGACATCTGCCAGGCGACAGTTAAAATGTATGAATACGCTTCGAATTTGAGTTTCTTTCTAGGTAGTTATTTGTTCGATACACAAAGTGATCGGAAGCAAATTTATATACTCTTCAACAAGCAACGCAAGACGGCTTTTCTTGCCAGAAAGCAATCGCTCTACCCACGCTGTATCTACATGGTTACAATTATTGAACTAGATGAAAAGGAACGTAATTTAGTTACCAACTAAGGCGTGCACACACTTCATTCAATATGTAAAGTCACTAACGATAGTCAGATTTAGGTAACAGCATGTTCGATATACCTACCATAATTGGCGATGATGTGGCGCAGACGAATAGCGAAATTCTGCATAACCCGCTGAAGTGGCGGAACATCAATGCTATCGATGACCTCCTGAATGGCTGTTTTCAGCTCAGCAATGGTTTTGGGGTTATTGCTGTACACCTTATCATTAATATAGCCCCACAAAAAGAAGTCGCATGTGTTCATATCCGGAGAATATGGCGGCCAATCGAGGCCCATGCTAGGGGCCTCTGGGTACCCCAGAGCCACAATGCGGTCCCCAAAGTGCTCCTCCAGGACATTAGACACTCTCCTGCTTCGATGGGGTCGAGCACTGTCTTTCTTGAAACACATCGTGTCGAAATCAGGGTCACTTTGCATAATGGTGATGAAATCATCTTCCAAACCCTTCACGTACCGTTCGGTAGTCAAGGAATATCGCACAGATTATTTCGTGACTCGAGATTGCGCACACACAGTCACCCGTTGATGGTGCAGAGACTTCTCGATGGCGAAATGATACAGTTTTGCTAATTGACAAACCCATCCAAATGAAAGTGGGTTTTGTCGCCAAACCAATAATAATACTAATTACCATCATGCCCCGCGGCCAACCTTGCCGTTTCAACGTCCTAAAGCAGACCTTTCAGAAGATATGAAGATTTTATTTCATGGAGTCACCCTGTATATGTGGAAGGCAATAAACTTTCTTTAATCCATACTACACTAAAAGTATCTTTGACTACATACTGCACAGCTATAAACATAGTATGTATGTAAATGCTTTTGCTCTTTCCAACTGACCGATGTAGACTATTTAAGTTCCTCCCATATGGGCTTGATATTCCAATACGTCTCTCCTACGTTTTGAACTCCAGAGAATTTGTTCTTCGTATCCAGCATAACTTTGTTTAGTTGTGCTGGTACTGTTCTTACGATCTAAACTGTATCACGTAGTTGCTACCCTGACGAAAACAGAAAGAGTTATACCACGCAGCACCATTCCCAAATGTATTAGACTTTTTGGAGGTGTTCACCACATAATGGGTGTCACATGATTAAACTTTCGTTCTATTCGGAACTGATGCCCATCAGCATCTGTCAGAGACATGATCAGACAGGCACGAATACTCTCTTGTATGCGCTGTGGTATTGTTGCAAACAGCCACCGAATATCATCTGGAGGAGGATTTTCGCATGCCTTAAGCACACGTTATGCCAGTTCACATAGGGTGTTGGCCAGAGGCTGTCATGAAAGTGTACATCTTCCCATCACTTCTAGAGATGCTTTGTAGGCTACAAATCACGGGACTGGGAAGCATTCAAGGATCTGCACAGTCCTCAAGGCTTTGGTGCAACTGCAGTGTGGGGATTTGCATTATCCTGCTGGAATATGCCATGTAGTCAGGCTCCTGGAAATGGCATATTGTAGTGAAGGGCACTGCAACAGGCTACTGGTATAACCTATACCGTCTTGAAGTGTAAGGCAATATACTGCTGGAATATGCCATATTGTCGTCAAGGGTACAGTAATAGGCCACAACAAATTGCTGCTGGAACATGCCATAGGGTCATGAAGGACACGGAAACAGGCTGCTGGGTTATGCCATATGGTCATAAAGGGAATGGAAACAAGCTTCTGGAATATGCCGTATGATAACGAAGGATACGGCAACAGGCTTTATCATTACTTCCACATGCTGACGAACCCACAGCATCCGTTCAACAATTACCAAATCAATCCTGTTGCCATACCCAGTAACAGGTCACGTCATGATTACAGGAGCTGGAGAGGCAAGGATCTTTAGAATTGATACCTGCCGGCTGATGTGGTCGAGCGGCTCTAGGCGCTTCAGTCTGGAACCGCGCGAGCGCTACGGTCGCAGGTTCGAATCCTGCCTCCGGTATGGATGTGTGTGATGTCCTTAGGTTAGCTACGTTTAAGTAGTTTCTAAGTTTTAGGTGACTGATGAGCTCAGATGTTAAGTCCCATAGTGCTCAGAGCCATTTGAACCAATTTATACCTTCTGTGGCTATCACCATGTCGTTCACGACCCGCTGGCTTCGTTTTGTTCGCCACAGACAGAAGTGAGACACACAACTAAAGACCACATAATGCCACCCAACGTCCCAGTTGACTCTGGCTCCATATAATGCAAGTGTCTGCTGTCTGTCGTATGGTGACCGCAATAGACAACTCATTCCAACACACTTCCACAAATCTGTTCTCGGCAGTTCGTGGTGATACTCTGCTCGTAGCCTCTTCCTGGATTTCAGCTGTTGTCATCCGTCTATTTGTAAGACCCATCCGAGCTGTCATACGATCCTCTCGTTGTGTTGTCTTTCAGCAAGGATCCGTGCCTGGACGCTTGTTGCCACACTGTTGTCCCGAATTCATCTCGCTGCCGCCCTTTCTGTGGTCATTGCACTACAAGAAAACTTCTTTGCGATCTTTCTGTATGATGCTTTCGGTGCTAATGATTCGACTCCTCTTAAAAGTCCGAAAAATTTGGTAAGTTGCACGTGCACTGTCTCTGGGCGCGATACGTTGCTATCTCCACTTAAAATGTTCCAAAAACATTAGACACATGCAACAACCATCATGTATTCACACTATTCTTCATTTGTGTGATTAGCGTTTTTCTGCACTGAATATCCTGAATATTATTTGCCATATGCATTGTTGTTGTTGTTGTTGTTGTTGTGGTCTTCAATCCAGAGACTGGTTTGATGCAGCTCTCCATGCTACTCTATCCCGTGCAAGCCTCTTCATCTCCCAGTACCTACTGCAGCCTACATCCTTCTGAATCTGCTTAGTGTATTCATCTCTTGGTCTCCCTCTACGATTTTTACCCTCCACGTTGCCCTCTAGTACTAAGTTGGTAATCCCTTGATGCGTTAGAACACGTCCTGCCAAGCGATCCCTTCTTCTAGTCAAGTTGTGCCACAAATTCCTCTTCTCCCCTATTCTAATCAGTACCTCCTCATTAGTTATATAATCTACCTATCTAATCTTCGACATTCTTCTGTAGCACCACATTTCGAAAGCTTCTATTCTCGTCTTGTCCAAACTACTTATCGTCCACATTTTACATCTATAAATGGCTACACTCCATACAAATACTTTGGGAAAAGACTTCCTGACACTATACTCGACGTTCACAAATTTCTCTTCTTCAGAAACGCTTTCCTTGCCATTGCCAGTCTACATTTTATTTCCTCTCTACTTCGACCGTCATGAGTTATTTTGCTCCCCAAATAGCAAACCTCCTTTACTGCCGGCCGCTGGTGGCCGAGCGGTTCTGGCGCTACAGTCTGGAACCGCGCGACCGCTACGGTCGCAGGTTCGAATCCTGCCTCGGGCATGGATGTGTGTGTTGTCCTTAGGTTAGTTAGGTTTAAGTAGTTCTAAGTTCTAGCGGACTTATGACCTCAGCAGTTGAGTCCCATAGTGCTCAGAGCCATTTGAACCTCCTTTACTACTTCAAGCGTCTCATATCCTAATCTAACACCCTCAGCATCACCCGATGTAATTCGACTACATTAGATTATCCTCGTTTTGCTTTTGTTGATGTGTATCTTACATCCTCATTTCAAGACACTGTCCATTCCGTTCAGGTGCTCTTCCGGGTCCTTTGCTGTCTCTGACAGAATTACAATGTCATCGGTGCACCTCAAAGTTTTTATTTCTTCTCCATGTTGAAAATTATTGGAAGAGTTAAAAAAACTACATAAATATTGGAGAAAAATCTGCTGTGGAAAACGCAATTATAACTGTAACGAAAATTAAGTGAAGTTATGCAGGACGTACAGCCATGTGATTGGATGATCCGCAAGCCACAGAACTATTGAAACTGCCTGGCAGATTAAAACTGTGTGCCAGACAGAGACTCAAACCCTGGACCTTTGCCTTTCGTGGGCAAGTGTTCTACTAGCTGAGCTACCCAAGCACAACTCAAGGCCCGACCTCACAGCTTTAGTTTCACCAGTGCCTCATCTCCCCAATACTTGGGAAGGTAGGAGATGTTCAAAATGGTTCAAATGGCTCTCAGCACTATGGGACTTATCATATGAGGTCATCAGTCCCCTAGAACTTAGAACTACTTAAACCTAACTAACCTAAGGACATCACACACATCCATGCCCGAGGTAGGATTCGAACCTGCGACCGTAGCGGTCTCGCGGTTCCAGATTGAAGCGCCTAGAACCGCACGGTAGGAGATGTACTGACAGAAGTAAGTACAGCTGTTTGGATGGATCGAGCGTCGACCGTAGGTAGCTAAGTCGGTAGAGCACTTGCGAGCTTCGGGCAAAGGCCTTCAGTTCGTGTCTCGAGCAAGAACACAGTTTTAACTGTTGAGCTGAAGCATGTTTCTTATCAGCGCACACTCCACTGCAGAGTGAAATTTAATTCGTAGAATTATTACTCTGCATTCCAAGACATAGGGCAGAGAAAGCGACATTATGTAAAGTGCGTAGGTGGCGTTAGAGAACGCGCATAGGGGACTGATGACCATAGATGTTAAGTCCCATAGTGCTCACAGCCAAAACACGCATAGCCGGAAACCCTAATCTATTTAGAAGTCTGGAACAGTGGTATTTCCTATAGCAGATGTCAGGTAGCGTTGACGATGTCGGAAGTGAATATTATATGTCCAAAAGTACGGTATGTGTTCTATACAGGGTTATTACAAATGATTGAAGCGATTTAACAGCTCTACAATAACTTTATTATTTGAGATATTTTCACAATGCTTTGCACACACATACAAAAACTCAAAAAGTTTTTTAGGCATTCGATATGTGCCCCTTTAGTGATTCGGCAGACATCAAGCCGATAATCAAGTTGCTCCCACACTCGGCGCAGCATGTCCCCATCAATGAGTTCGAAAGCATTGTTGATGCGAACTCGCAGTTCTGGCACGTTTCTTGGTAGAGGAGGTTTAAACACTGAGTCTTTCACATCACTATGCCTGAAACTTGCCCGCACGCGTTCAACCGTTTCTTCGCTCACTGCAGGCCGACCCGTTGATTTCCCCTTACAGAGGCATCCAGAAGCTTTAAACTGCGCATACCATCGCCGAATGGAGTTAGCAGTTGGTGGATCTTTGTTGAACTTCGTCCTGAAGTATCGTTGCACTGTTATGACTGACTGATGTGAGTGCATTTCAAGCACGACATACGCTTTCTCGGCTCCTGTCGCCATTTTGTCTCACTGCCCTCTCGAGCGCTCTGGCGGCAGAAACCTGAAGTGCGGCTCCAGCCGAACAAAACTTTATCAGTTTTTCTACGTATCTGTAGTGTGTCGTGACCATATGTCAATGAATGGAGCTAGAGTGAATTTATGAAATCGCTTCAATCATTTGTAATAGCCCTGTAGATTCACAAGAACATTAGTAAAATCAAGAATCAGTAATGTGTCAAGTTTGCTTCCTAGTCACTCATTCGATTATTACAGACTGGAAAAAAAATTGCTCAAATGAAGAAGATAGAAGGCTAATTGCCACTGTGTAGGGCGATCAAAGTTTTCTTTTGAAAGGCAACTGATCCGTTGCCTACACGGTGGTGGTTATATATCCGCATCGGAGTCGTACTGTCTTGCATATACGTTGCAGCATCGCCCTTAAAGGGCATCTTTTTGGTCGCCCCTCATACCTGGGAAGAAAGCCGGCCGAAGTGGCCGTGCGGTTAAAGGCGCTGCAGTCTGGAACCGCAAGGCCGCTACGGTCGCAGGTTCGAATCCTGCCTCTGGCATGGATGTTTGTGATGTCCTTAGGTTAGTTAGGTTTAACTAGTTCTAAGTTCTAGGGGACTAATGACCTCAGCAGTTGAGTCCCATAGTGCTCAGAGCCATTTGAACCAACCTGGGAAGTAAACGATGGAAATGAATAGGAAATTATCGTACCTTCCTTTGAAGGAGAAATTGTAAAACTCAGTCAGGAAATTGCTGTTCATATTGCCTTACGATTTTTTGAAACTTAGCAGTCTTTCGACTGGTAGGATGTTGTCTTTCAGCCCTCAGTGTCTTGTGCTAATCTCGTCTTTTCTGCGTAAGTAGGTTACAGTACCCTTGTTCGCCCACTGCTTGAATACTGCTCAGCAGTGTGGGATCCGTACCAGATAGGGTTGATAGAAGAGATAGAGAAGATCCAACGGAGAGCAGCGCGCTTCGTTACAGGATCATTTAGTAATCGCGAAAGCGTTACGGAGATGATAGATAAACTGCAGTGGAAGACTCTGCAGGAGAGACGCTCAGTAGCTCGGTACGGGCTTTTGTCAAAGTTTCGAGAACATACCTTCACCGAAGAGTCAAGCAGTATATTGCTCCCTCCTACGTATATCTCGCGAAGAGACCATGAGGATAAAATCAGAGAGATTAGAGCCCACACAGAAGCTTATCGACAATCCTTCTTTCCACGAACAATACGAGACTGGAATAGAAGGGAGAACCGATAGAGGTACTCAGGGTACCCTCCGCCACACACCATCAGGTGGCTCGCGGAGTGTGGATGTAGATGTAGATGTAGATTACTTCACACAACATGTTCTGTAAGTCGTTTTGTTTATTCTAGATTTTGTGTGTCTGAAATTTTTCTCTATATTGCTCCATCAGCGATACATTAACTATTTATTAATACCCCATACCGCTTCACTAACCTGTCTCTCCATTTGGCAGGGATTTTCTCACCTATTCTTTCCAGTACTTTTTCATTTCGTACGTCATCTGTTCATATAATTTGAACATTGTTCGGCAGCATCACATTTCAAATGCTTCCAGCTTTTTCTGCTCCGAATTCCCGACGGCCCACGTTTCACCTCCATACACTTTTTTATTGGTGACCTAGTGGTGCACTCGAATTCCACGTGTGTAGCACTAACAATAAATGTCTGCAGCTAGACGTCCTGTTTATGGACCACTGAGAAGACTTATGATTAAAATTCAGAGAAAGTCAGTTGAAAAAAATTACTTTTATATAACTTAAAAGATTTACGCAGCATACACTACGAAAATTCTTGGAGGCATGAAAGTTATCCTTTCCATGTCTAATTGGCGTTTGGAGTGACATCTCGTGGCAATGATAGGAGCTGCAAGCTAATACCCTGCCAAGTCTGTGCGACTGCATGAGCTACGGCCGCTTTCTAGCCACCTGACTACAGCGTCAGTACTGTGCGAACTCCTTGACTGCAACAGAGTTTGGCATGAGCTACGGCTGCCTGTCGATCATCCAATTCCAGCGCCATTCTGGTGCAAGCCACATTTTCTGTGTGACTTTTCCTTCAGCTCCCTTAAACATCACGCCAAAAATTCTGTTGTTATCAGCTAAGTATCTGGCATGTAGTCAACTGCAGATGAGTCAAGGAGTCGACAGTAGCTTCTTCTGACCTCCCTGTAGTGGTAACTCAGTCCAAACTGGCACTGCGGTCAGGAATCGCTACACATGTCTGCTGTTCACCACTAGATTGCAATGGCATCGTTTCCTCAGCGATGGTGAACTTTAATTCATCTTAGTTCATTAGGTTCGCTTAAATATTCGTAAATTTCGCACTAAAACCTTCCTTACAATCAATGTATCTATTAGTGGAAAGAGTATCAAAATCGCCGTAGTACATCCTGAGACTATGCCAAACACACAGGCTTAAACTGTAGCACGGGACTTTATATTGATTCTCTCTTCATCTGCCTCTCTTTCCCACCTACCCGAGGTCTTCTCCATTCCTGACGATCCCCATTTTGATTACTCCCTCTTCCCCACCGTCCTTGAGCGCACTGTTACCTCAGTCCCACCGCTCGTCTCTAGTGTCCAATACTTGTATCAGTTACCCCCCTCAGACATCAAAACTCCTATCACCACACATGACATCACACTCGTCCTCCACTCCAAACGCAACACCGCCCCTAGTCAAGACACTCTCACCTACCACCACCTTATGGAATTCTCCACGTCCTTCCCGGTTGTCCTTGCTACCCTGTACAGCATCCTCCCCTCCACTGGATTTTACCCTTACCCGTGGAAGACGTCCCGTGTTCTACTGTTCCCTAAACCCAACAAAACCCCCTCTGACACCTCTTCCTATCGCCACATCAGCCTCACCTCCGTGTCCAGTAATGTCTTCGAGACCATCCTCTCCTGCCGTATTCACCGCCACCTTAACCAGCACCATCTCCTTCCCCTTACCCAGTGTGGCTTTGGGCCCTCCTTCTCAGCCAACGACACAGCACCTTAACCTTACTAATCTTCTTTCCCTCCAACTTAACTCCCGTCACTCTGCTATCTTTGTTTCCCTTGACCTCCAGACACCTACGACCATGTCTGACATCCTGGGATCCTCTTCAAACTCCAGACCTATACTCTCCCTATCAATTTCGTCCGCTTCGATGCTTCCTTCCTCTCCCGTCGTCCCTCCTATGTCACTACCCACAATTCCAACTCCTGTATTTTCTATCCCTTCACTGGCGTGCCCCAAGGCTCTGTCCTTTCCCCTCTTATCTCCTGTACACTGCTGATATGCCCAAGCCTTCCCTAGCTGTTCATCTCCTCCAATTTGCTGAGGACACTACCTTCCTGGCCTTTATCCTACCCTTCAACAGTCCCAATGTACCCTCCCAACCCACCTTGACCAAATCATCACTTGGTGCAACCAGTGGTTCCTTTGCATCAACCCCTCCAAGAGGCAGGCAATCATTATATGCCACCACCCACTCCTTCCGTCTCCATGATTTCTACCTCACCATTTATGGTCGTCCTATCCACCTCACTCCTAGCCTAAATTACCTTGGTCTCACCCTTGACTACCACCTCATCTGGACTCCCAATCTCCTTACAATCCAACACAAAGCCCACAACAGACTCCACTTCCTGAGACTCATGTCTGGCTGGACATTGGGACTGCATCCTTCCTCCATCCTTCACACATACAAATCCTTGATCCACCCCATCCTTTATTATGCCAGCGTCACCTGGACTTCCACCCCTCCCAAATTCTATAAAGCCCTCAAAATCTTCCAATGCCATGCAATCCACCTCACCTTCCATATCCGCCTTCCGTCCCCCACACGCATCCTCTACGAACTCATCCCATTCCCCCACGTTCTTCTTTTTCTTGAACACATCCACACCCTGTATATCATCTGCCGACTCGATCCACCCCACCCTGTAGTGTCCCCCTTCGTCTCCACCCCCAGCCCATTGCAGTGCCTTTACTGTTGTGTTCCGCCCTCTCTCCATCTTCACACCCTCCATGTCCTTTCCCACCGCCACTTCCAGCACCTAATCCTCCCGGATGATGAGCTTTGCCCTGACATCTACGCCTCTTACCAACTCTAACCCCACCTTTCTCCCCCCTACTCCTCAGCGCTCCCTCTCCCATCCCCTTCGCTTTCCCTGAGAGGTTTATCCCCCTCCTCCACCCCCTCCCTCTCCTGCGCCCTATTCTGTGTCTTTGCACTCCCTCCTGCCTTGTCTTCCCTTTTCATCTGTCACCCCACTTATTTACTGTGTCTGCCTCTTGGTACACCTCCTGTTCCCCTTTTTTTCCGCTTCCTCCCGGCCCCCCCAGCACTGCCCCCCACCACTGCACCCCCCCCCCCACTCTTTTTCCCTCCTCTCCAGTCTCCAGTGTCTCAGCAGGTCCTTTCCAGTATTTTTTTTTAAATAGCTGGCTCTGTGTAATTTTTATACTGTGACCGACTTTTAACTTGTGTTTGCCTCCAGTGTTTTTTAAGTGCACTTCGAATTGCCAGCTGTGTTCTTATAATTTTATGTCGACTTTGTAACTGTCTCCCGGTGCATTTCCCCGTATTAGTGTACATTTTAACTCCCATCATCTCCATTTACTGTGTTTTTTATGACCCCCTTTTTATCCCCCTTTTCATGTAAGTCCCCCTTTTTGTATTTTTGTAAAGCCATTTGGCTGAAGAGCTGTGGACTGTGCCACTGACAGCCATCCCCTGCTCATATGGGGCAGGGAAATGAAACTACAATAAAGAAAAAAAAATGTCATTTGCCTCTATCTCCTGTCCCTCCCCCTTTACTGTTTCCTCCCTTCTACCCCCCCCCCCCCTCCCCCAGTCTTTGCACTCCTTCATGGACTTCTCCCTTACCTAACCTCCAAGTCTCCTGTCACTTGGTATGCTACCATCTCTCTGCCCCTTTCTGTCGTGTTCTGGTGCTCGCTGTTTGTGTTACTTAAGTGCTGTGTGTTTTAAGTGTCATCGAACTGTGTAGCTTTTACTACTGTACACTGTTTTATCATGTTTCTGTACAACGTATTCATTGAGTGTGATTTTATTTATACACTAGACTCTCGCTAATCTGGCCTCCCAGTAATCTGGTGCACATCCAAAAACACGTGAACAATGAATTATCCTGCCCAACAATGCTTAGTTAAACAATGTTTTATATACTGTCCTTGAAATTTTAGCTTTCTTTATAGTTCAGAATCTTCTCTAATAAAGGAAACACGTTACACTAGACCTCAAGCAGAAATTCGAAATTTTAGATAAGCTAAATCGAGGTTCTTGGCAGAAAGCCATTGCTGTTGAGTTCAGTGTTGGACTAGCAACTATTTGTGACATCAAAAAGAGAGAAGATGTTACAGTATTCGACAGTACTCAAGACAAATGGATAGTGAGTTGGAAGGTTAAGCGAAAGATTGAGAATGAAGAACTGGATGTAGCTGTTTATACTACAATGCAGTAAAGAAATTCCAGTCAGTGGCCTGATTATAAAGGAAAAAGGAGATGCTTTTAACAACCAGCTTGGCGGTAGTAACTTGTTTGAAGTGAGCGAAGGTTGGCTATCAAACACGGCATTCGGCAGCTGACAGTCACCAGGGAAAGTCGCTCAGCTAACGATAAGGATGCTGAGTTTGTAAGCAAGATACGGAAGATAACAGAAGAAGAAGATTTAACTGCTGATGCCTTGTATAATGCTGATAAAACAGGACTCTTTTACAAGATACTTCCTTCAAAAGCATTAGCTGCCAATAACGAGAAGGAAGCTCGTGGCTACAAGCAACAGAAACAGTGTGTAACATTAATGGCGTGTTGCTATGCAAATGGGAGTCATAAACTACCGCTTATGGTGATTGTAAAATCCCAACATCCACGTTGTTTTCAACACGCTGACATGAATACTCTACCAGTGCAGTATTGCGCTCAGAAGAAATGGTGGGTGGACAGACAAACATTCTCTTGGTGGTTCCATGAAACGTCTGTACCACCAGTGAGAAAAGAGATAAAGAAGAAGAAGCTTCCACTGAAAGCTATCTTTATAGCTGACAATGCTCCCAGTCATCCTTCAGATGTTTCTCTAAAGTCCGATGGTATACAAGTGCTCTTTCTCTCACCAAATGCGACAGCCCTAATTCAGCTCACGGACCAGGGAATTTTGGTGTCAATTAAACGTCGTTATCGACATTTACTTCTTGTCTCCTTATTGAACAAAACGACTCTATCGAGACTGTGCTTAAGGCGTGGAATGCAATTAACATACGTGATGTTGTTTTTCAAGCAGCCGAAGCCTGGGATAAAGTGGAGAGCGCTACCATAATGAAGAGCTGGAGAAAATTGTGGCCATCCATTGAAGCCGAGTTGGATCCAATAGAGAGTGACCAGTCAATTCTGAATCATCAATTACTTTGTACAATGACATGTTCCACAATCTTCCAGGAGGAGAAGTAATTGATGATGGAGATGTTACTAAGTGGCTGAATGACGAAAACAGTGATACATACCAAACTTTAATAGATGAAGAAATAATCAAAAGCGTGCAAGAAAGTGATGATGAAAGTGATGAAGAAGAGGACACAGGAAGAGAGAGCATGAAGATTTCTCACACTGCTGGCGCTGAAGCTGTCGAGGTCTTCCTACAGTGCATTATGCAACAACCAGATACATGCAGTACGGATGTAATGCTTGTAAAGCGATTGCGCGATAAAGCATGCCGTCGTCGTGTATCATCATTGCGACAGTTCAAAATTAGTGACATGGTTCATAGTGAGTGATACAACTGTATAATTATCTACAATATACACTCAAGGAATAAGCTTTCTTTGAAAATTAATGAATTTTTGGATTTAATAAAGCGTATCCTCTATGTTTTAAAATTGTATCCTTCGGTTTAATGAAGTACAGTACACTATATCCCCTACGTTTTCAAAATAAATAAAAAACAAAATAAACGAATGAAATAAATTTCAGGCACTCAATAATCCGGCACTTCCGCTAATCCGGCACCCATATGTGCCAGGAATGGACGGATTAGCGAGAGTCTCGTGTGTGTGGATTTTATGCAAATGTCCCTTGTTAAACTCAACCTTTTTGTATATTTTAACCCCAATTGTTTTCCCCTTCTCATGTGTCAATTTAATCTTTTATCCCTTTATTATTTGTTTTTTTTTTTCTCCTGTCTTAGTTGTACAGTCTCTTGGCTGAAGAGCGGCGAATTGTGCCACTGCCAGCTCGCCCCTGCCCACATGGGGCAGCGCCATGATATTACAATAAAGAAAAAAAAAACTTGATGTGTGTGAACCAACTACTGATGTCTCTTGTGTAGTTATTCTTCATAGAAATGAGAATTCGCTTCTTGCACTAAATGTCACTGACATTTTAAAGCTACCCGACTCTCTGTTACTCATCATCTTTGTCTTCATTCTTTTTATGCTTGAGCCAGCGACTTAATTGGAGCAACTGGTCCCTTTCGTTGAGCAGAAAACATTTAAGATATGACTCATAGTGGTCGCCCATGGTCAACAACGCCAGATAATAACCGCTGAGTGAAAATTATGACCCTGACAAGAAATTCGGAAGAACTCCGCACCGACTTTTGAAAGCAACTGGCAGGGCCGTGTCGATTCAGGTATTCCACAACCGTATCCACAGGATCAATATGTTTTGTAGATGACCATTATAAACGGTATCATGGTATGCGTGGAAGGTGGACAGGGAAACATGTAACTGGACTTGGATCAATGGCCATGTGTTCTCTTCGCTGGAGAAAGCAGGATTCGTCTGATACCTGTTGATCGTCGTAGAAGAGTGTGGAGGAATCCAGACATTGCTGCACGTCTCGGCTATGCAGTCGCAAGGATTCATCAGGTAGGGGTTTGTTATACCATGGGTTGGTATCGTGCACGTGTGTCGGGTGGACCCCGTCGATACCGAGGGTAATTTGAAGGTTGTGCAGACTCGGGACAGGATCGTTCAACCCACTGTCCAAACCTACAGTCAACATACTACCGACGAGTTCGTCCCACAAGCCGACAAAGGACGATACACTGTGTGTTCTCCATAGAAAACTTCCTCCAGAATACGAAAGGAATCGATTGGAATGGAGTGCAGTAAATGCAGACGTGAACCAGTTGAAACGAGCAGTATGGCGTCGAAGGAGCTCAATAGGTCCGCCGATGAAGAGTGTAACAGACTTTGTGAAGTTAATCTTTGTCTTCTGTTGCTGCGGTGGTAATACATACACTGTGTCCTGCGGCGGGGACAGATGCAAAACTACTGTTTTCTCATGGCGACGGATGTAAAGCTCCTCATTTCTGTCTTTATTAAATGTCTTCTGTAGTTTTTTTTTTGTGACTATCGGACTATTAGGCTCAAGTATGGGAGCGTTACGTAGAGATCATGCTGCATTACGAAAATAACTGATCATGTGCCTAGAACGAATACTCGTCTCTTATACTTTACAAATATTGAAGTTATTTAATTAAAAGATGACACATGAAAATTTGAAATAATAACAGTACAATTAAATTACTTCAATTCTTGTTCCTTATGCACGTAGCAAACTACCCTAACAATGACTACTTTCATGCAGTCTCGTTTAAAAGCTATGTTAGTGTCAGCCGGCCGAAGTGGCCGTGCGGTTAAAGGCGCTGCAGTCTGGAACCGCAAGACCGCTACGGTCGCAGGTTCGAATCCTGCCTCGGGCATGGATGTTTGTGATGTCCTTAGGTTAGTTAGGTTTAACTAGTTCTAAGTTCTAGGGGACTAATGACCTCAGCAGTTGAGTCCCATAGTGCTCAGAGCCATTTATGTTAGTGTCACATTGAAACCGAAGTGAACATTGTTATGTTACGTTTTCACATTAATTAAACAGGTAATCACTTAACGTGTGAGCCTTTTAATTTCACGTTCTAATCGCAATATGTTACCGACGACAATGACTGATTCTCAAACACGACAATGTATCAACCATATACCTCATAATAAATCCGACGCGCCTTTCCTTAAAATAACTGAAATACGTTTCTTCTTTAAACCG
This sequence comes from Schistocerca serialis cubense, assembly GCF_023864345.2. Taxonomy (NCBI): domain Eukaryota; kingdom Metazoa; phylum Arthropoda; class Insecta; order Orthoptera; family Acrididae; genus Schistocerca; species Schistocerca serialis. The sequence goes on from NC_064642.1 coordinate 48,370,676, forward strand.
ACGTAACACCTTTGATTATTAATTCCATTTTCTATCAAACTGTAGACATCACTTATCCGCAACGCGGCGGCGCGCGGCCGCTCCGTAAGGAAGCTTCACAGCGACCCTCCCTCCCTCCGGCTGCCCCCCCCCCCCCTTCCCCCGCCCACGAGGACGGCACGTGACCACTAGTGCTGAGGCATTGTTGTCGCTATACAGAGAAAAGACACGCTCGGCCCCGAAAGTTTCAGAAGCCAGCGAGAAGTAAGGAGTATAATATCGGTACATGATTATATCAAATACGGCCTTACGTACTTCTTACAGCTTAAGCAGCCCCCACGTCGACCGCCCTGCGGACAGCATCACAAGAAGGATCTAAGCACGTTACGATGCACAGGTTGGAGTAACACGGTTCTGAATGTTACTCGCAGGAGACAACCTTCAGAGACGCGGAAAGACATTAACCTCATAAAAAGTGCAATACAATTAGCAAAAGCAATGGCTGTCTGTAGTAGAAAAACAATAAGGACAAAGTGTGAAATTTAAAATTTTCCCGGCGAACTAAGTATTCAAAAAGAGAGAGCACGCCTATTAAAGCTTTAGCTGTTCTTCCCTTTGTTGGCAACATTTCCTTCAAAATTGCAAGAATCCTCCACGGTTTCGAAGTGAAAGTAATTTTCCGTCCACCATCGAAGATTTCCGACCTGCTGGGATCAGTGAAAGACGATCTGGTATTGCGGAAGGCGGGAATTTATAAAATACCTTGTCAGTGTGGCATGTCACATATACAGGGTGTTTCAAAAATGACCGGTATATTTGAAACGGCAATAAAAACTAAACGAGCAGCGATAGAAATACACCGTTTGTTGCAATATGCTTGGGACAACAGTACATTTTCAGGCGGACAAACTTTCGAAATTACAGTAGTTACAATTTTCAACAACAGATGGCGCTGCAAGTGATGTGAAAGAAATAGAAGACAGAACGTGACAGATGAACGTGCTGGAAAGGTAGGGCGACCGCGTACGGCAACCACTGAGGGCAACGCGCAGCTAGTGCAGCAGGTGATCCAACAGCGGCCTCGGGTTTCCGTTCGCCGTGTTGCAGCTGCGGTCCAAATGACGCCAACGTCCACGTATCGTCTCATGCGCCAGAGTTTACCCCTCTATCCATACAAAATTCAAACGCGGCAACCCCTCAGCGCCACTACCATTGCTGCACGAGAGACATTCGCTAACGATATAGTGCACAGGATTGATGACGGCGATATGCAATTGGGCAGCATTTGGTTTACTGACGAAGCTTATTTTTACATGGACGGCTTCGTCAATAAACAGAACTGGCGCATATGGGGAACCGAAAAGCCCCATGTTGCAGTCCCATCGTCCCTGCATCCTCAAAAAGTACTGGTCTGGGCCGCCATTTCTTCCAAAGGAATCATTAGCCCATTTTTCAGATCCGAAACGATTACTGCATCACGCTATCTGGACATTCTTCGTGAATTTGTGGCGGTACAAACTGCCTTAGACGACACTGCGAACACCTCGTGGTTTATGCAAGATGGTGCCCGGCCACATCGCACGGCCGACGTCTTTAATTTCCTGAATGAATATTTCGATGATCGTGTGATTGCTTTGGGCTATCCGAAACATACAGGAGGCGGCGTGGATTGGCCTCCCTATTCGCCAGACATGAACCCCTGTGACTTCTTTGTGTGGGGACACATGAAAGACCAGGTGTACCGCCAGAATCCAGAAACAGTTGAACAGCTGAAGCAGTACATCTCATCTGCATGTGAAGCCATTCCGCCAGACACGTTGTCAAAGGTTTCGGGTAATTTCACTCAGAGACTACGCCATATTATTGCTACGCATGGTGGATATGTGGAAAATATCGTACTATAGAGTTTCCCAGACCGCAGCGCCATCTGTTGTTGAAAATTGTAACTACTGTAATTTCGAAAGTTTGTCTGCCTGAAAATGTACTGTTGCCTCAAGCATATTGCAACAAACGGTGTATTTCTATCGCTGCTCGTTTAGTTTTTATTGCCGTTTCAAATATACCGGTCTTTTTGAAACACCCTGTAGGACAAACATTGCGAACAGTAGAAGAACGTTGCACTGAACATCAACGCTGTACTCGCCTTTTGCCACCTAGCGAGTCTGCAATTGCTGAGCACCGCATTTCCAATGGACACTCAATGGAGTATGGCGAGACAACAATTTTGGCCACAGCAACATCCTATTGGGACTCCGTCATAAAAGAATCAGTGGAAATTCGCATGACAGACAATCTTATCAACCGTGACAATGGCTACCAGCTAGATAATGCGTGGAACCCCGTCATCTCTAAGATCTGCTCCAGACGAAGACCTCAGAGTACTCCGATGGCCGCGGCAATTGACAACGCCGAAGACAGCTGAGTTCTGCAGTTCCACCAGCGAGGGCGCTACTGGCGGGCGGTGTGGTTCGTCTGTCCATATGATTTTGACGCATGCGCGGAATACTCGCTGCACGCTACATATTACGGAACGGAGGGCGTCTTCGTCAGTCTTCGATGGCTCACCTCAGGATGGCTGGCAGATGTCCACTCCAAATATCGTGGATGGAAGCTAACGATGATCGGCTGCAAGCCCGAAATCTTTTGGAATAAGGATAAAAACAGATATATAAAACAAATAGAGCAAGTAGATAGATTTAAATTTTTAGAGACCATGTTAAAGTACTTAGATCAAAGAGTTCAGTTATCGAAGCAGTACCATCAACAGATATCTCCAAAATAAAGTAAGAACAGAAACTTAATATAAAGTCTATAAAGTTATGTCAGGACCAACATTGCTGTTTGCGAGTGAATCTCAGGTAACGTAAAAACAAGAACATGTAAAATAAGATTACACACCAACGAAATTCTTCAGGAACATAGCAGGATATACAAAGTTAGGTTATCAAAGAAATATACATACTAGTAAATAACTTAAAGTATTTGATATAAACAGAAAGGCTGAAGAAAATAGCCGGAAATCGATATTTCATGTGTTGCGAATTCAGGAGTCGATATTACGAATACACTTTTGGCAGTATATTCCGCAAGGTGAAAGACGTATCGGAAGATCAGCAAAAAATGGGAAGACTATATATACATGCAATATGCCCAACAAGGGCTAACGCATGACGGAAGCAATAAGGCATACCCTTCTTCATATGAGAACATACAAAAATCTTTCTCAGAAACGGAAAGTATATGACTGACAGTAACCCGCTGCACTGGTTATCATAACTTGGATATCCTTATATTTTGCTTCTCCGCTGGTTTTGGCTGTGCAGCCTTGTGGTGTAACCCCTTAAAATGACATATTTAGCTTACACTCAAAACTCACGTTCTTGTAAATTGTTCAAAATGCAGTTATGTTGTCGAACTTAAAAATAAACAACGTGACACAGAATGTTTCTTGAACGTAACATATCACTTGGAAGTATAACTGGATAAATGAACGTAACATAGCACTTTCTTCAACGTAACGTATCATTTTCAAGTACAACTGGATAAACAAACAACATGACATTGTTTCTTCAACTTTCAAGTATACTTGCAAATGACGGGAATGGTCGACTTAAATTTAAATAATATAAACGGCCGTGTATTTAAGTGGTGACCTAATCTTGGTATGTTGCACTGAATGAACTTAATATTGGTTAGCAGTGATTAATTCTACGTGTAGGATTCTGGGCAAAAAGAATGAAATTAAATATACTATGCAACTCAGGCGCAATAAATCTGCATCGATAAACTCGCCATGTACATTTCCCCAAATATGCGAAAACTATAATCAATAACATGTCCGACACTGAATATAGTTGGCACAAATCAGTGTTATTGAACTATAAGTATGCAATGGGCACAGGCCTGTATTCAATTACTCGAAATACACTGACACACCCAACCCACGCAAATCGTGTGCTGTTGTAGACAAACCACATCCCAAAGATGTGTACGTCACCAGTCAATTTCAAACGCTGGCCGGGGAGGCTGAGCGGTTCTAGGCGCTACAGTCTGGAACCGCGCGACCGCTACGGTCGCAGGTTCGAATCCTGCCTCGGGCATGGATGTGTGTGATGTCCTTAGGTTAGTTAGGTTTAAGTAGTTCTAAGTTCTAGGGGACTGATGACCTCAGAAGTAAGGTCCTATAGTGCTCAGAGCCATTTGAACCATTTCAGTTTCAAACACCACGTGGGTCGTGGTTCTCGGCCAATCAAAACAAAAGCACATTTGTAATAGCTTGTGCGCACTTCGTACAATGATGGTTTTTCCGTCTGCTACTTCAGAAAAATATATATTTAGTGGGTGAGAAACCGAAGCTGCGAAACGTGGTTAATGTACTGATTGAATGGGAGCACATGTGACTACTGTTTTAAAAATAATATGGAAAATTGTAAGAAGGAGTGTGGAGAAAACACCATATTTACAGTATATGTCGGTACTGTTGTAAGGACGATGTTATCTTAGCTCGAGAAATTACAATGTTACGTGTAGAACAACAATATGTTTTAAAGAGAAAGCAGATACTACATAAGTTTTGTTATTGAGAGCCTGATTTTATGTAGATTATATTTCAAAAATCTGTCCTTTGGCTACACCTCATCTCGTAGCAGGATTCCGAGACGTGTGTGGTGCCGATGATACTCAGTGCTGGTATTTCACTATTCTGCGGTGAAAATAACGTCACCATATCCGTTTGATATCGTGGGATTCCACTTCCAGAGTGTGCACAATTTGATATACGTGGCACTGACTTATTTACGAAGTATATTTCTCTATATAATTCCATATTCCGAGCCATCTACGATACAGTGTCAGTTCAGTGACTGATATGACGAAGTTCAAGGTTTATTTACATCCACGTATAGTCCTCAAAATGTGAAAACCTGACACAGTGAATATATATTGTTTCATACCTGACCCACAGATTGGAGCCCATCGCACATGCGAAAACAGTCTTAGTTTATCCACAGATAAAAGCGCAGTGCACAGGTCACAGTTCAACCCATATTGGGCATCACCTATCTGCAGTTCACATTGATACAGTAGACATACACTGGGGGAAAAAAATTATTACACTCAGAAAGACGACATCGATTTTGATCCGATGACAGGAAATGCCACCTGCAGGTAGTAGATGTAGTGATAATAATTTCAACGTCGCCCGCCAACATATACCATAGTGATATAGCTACCAGAGCGCCGTCTGTGTCTATCCTTTAACAGGGAATGCTCGCAGCCATATGGCTCAGTGTGGTGCAAACGTGTGAATCAAGCAGACGACCATGCCACCGAGATGGACTCGTGCTTCCTACAGCCAGATGAGCAAGTTTGAAAGGGGTCAAATCGTGGCCTTCCGAGTGGCGGGATGGTCGTTTCGGAGAACTGCCACACAGGTTAGACGTGCTGAGTCAGTTGTGCGTCGATACTGGTGTCAGTGGTCACGTGAACACTCAAACCTGTAAATGAGATTTTGGACGTCCACGCAGTACAGACGCCCGCCAGGATCGCCGTATTGTAAGGGCAGCAGTGGCACATTGTACAGGTACCAAAGCACAGATAAGAGGGCTTGTGAACCCAGACGTGTTAAAATTAACTGTTGACAACCGGTTGTTAGCAGTGGGACTACAGGTATGCACGCCTCTAGCACGTCTTCCACTCACTCCACAGCACCGACTTGTGCGGATCGACTGGTGCGGTTAGAGGATCACTTGGAAGATGGAATGACGCCCCTGGTCTTCAGTTATGCAAGCAGATTCTGTTTGCAGGCAAGTAATGGTCGTTCGCGTGTACGACGTAGACCTGTCGAGCGCTGTCTCAGGCCCCAGACCAGGCCTTATGGCTTGAGGTGCGATAAGCTACAATTCTTGCTCACCTCTGGTGTTCCTACAGGGGACGCTAACCAGCACTTGGTACGTGCAGAATGCTGTTAGACCTGTTCTTTTGCCGTTCTTGCAGTGGGAAGGTTATGTGACGTTCCAACAGGATAATGCTCGCCCACACATTGGCTATGAAACACAACGTACGCTACAAAACGCGCAGCAACTTCCCCGGACAAAACGATCTCCGAACTTGTCTCCAACCGAGCACGTGAGGAAAATGATGGGACGAGAAGTGACACGCTCGAATTGTCATCCAACAGCTCTTATAGAATGACGTGAACAGGACGATCAGACGTGAAATAACGTATCCCAGGACAATATTCGCCATCTGCACGATGGACTGGACGCCAGATCAGCGCCTGTTCTCACTTTTATTTTATTTTAGAAATTGTAATTGTATACTTCCTTATCTGACATTCTTTACAAGACGCTTGAGGATACCCACTGCCTTCTAACACAATATTTTCATTATTGCAGTTAGCGCCAGGTGATGGAACTTTAAGTACACTCCCGGAAATTGAAATAAGAAGACCATGAATTCATTGTCCCAGGAAGGGGAAACTTTATTGACACATTCCTGGGGTCAGATACATCACATGATCACACTGACAGAACCACAGGCACATAGACACAGGCAACAGAGCATGCACAATGTCGGCACTAGTACAGTGTATATCCACCTTTCGCAGCAATGCAGGCTGCTATTCTCCCATGGAGACGATCGTAGAGATGCTGGATGTAGTCCTGTGGAACGGCTTTCCATGCCATTTCCACCTGGCGCCTCAGTTGGACCAGCGTTCGTGCTGGACGTGCAGACCGCGTGAGACGACGCTTCATCCAGTCCCAAACATGCTCAATGGGGGACAGATCCGGAGATCTTGCTGGCCAGGGTAGTTGACTTACACCTTCTAGAGCACGTTGGGTGGCACGGGATACATGCGGACGTGCATTGTCCTGTTGGAACAGAAAGTTCCCTTGCCGGTCTAGGAATGGTAGAACGATGGGTTCGACGACGGTTTGGATGTACCGTGCACTATGCAGTGACCCCTCGACGATCACCAGTGGTGTACGGCCAGTGTAGGAGATCGCTCCCCACACCATGATGCCGGGTGTTGGCCCTGTGTGCCTCGGTCGTATGCAGTCCTGATTGTGGCGCTCACCTGCACGTCGCCAAACACGCATACGACCATCATTGGCACCAAGGCAGAAGCGACTCTCATCGCTGAAGACGACACATCTCCATTCGTCCCTCCATTCACGCCTGTCGCGACACCACTGGAGGCGGGCTGCACGATGTTGGGGCGTGAGCGGAAGACGGCCTAACGGTGTGCGGGACCGTAGCCCAGCTTCATGGAGACGGTTGCGAATGGTCCTCGCCGATACCCCAGGAGCAACAGTGTCCCTAATTTGCTGGGAAGTGGCGGTGCGGTCCCCTACGGCACTGCGTAGAATCCTACGGTCTTGGCGTGCATCCGTGCGTCGCTGCGGTCCGGTCCCAGGTCGACGGGCACGTGCACCTTCCGCCGACCACTGGCGAAACATCGATGTACTGTGGAGACCTCACGCCCCACGTGTTGAGCAATTCGGCGGTACGTCCACCCGGCCTCCCGCATGCCCACTATACGCCCTCGCTCAAAGTCCGTCAACTGCACATACGGTTCACGTCCACGCTGTCGCGGCATGCTACCAGTGTTAAAGACTGCGATGGAGCTCCGTATGCCACGGCAAACTGGCTGACACTGACGGCGGCGGTGCACAAATGCTGCGCAGCTAGCGCCATTCGACGGCCAACACCGCGGTTCCTGGTGTGTCCGCTGTGCCGTGCGTGTGATCATTGCTTGTACAGCCCTCTCGCAGTGTCCGGAGCAAGTATTGTGGGTCTGACACACCGGTGTCAATGTGTTCTTTTTTCCATTTCCAGGAGTGTATTCAGAAGCAAGTCGAGTATGCGATGAAAGACCGTTGATTCAGCAGCTGTTGCGCTGTTTCTTGAACGTAACGAACTACTTTGTAAAGGTGTAACACTAGAAAACCTGTTTTAGCTGGTGGAGGCTAAACCACTTACTGATATTGGTATTTCAGTATGGATCGATACCTGGTACCTCTGAACCGCTTGTGCTACTGATGTGCAAATGTAATCATTTCCTGTACTCCACATGCTACGTTGCAACGATAAATCTTGAGTGAACTGGAAACCTCTGAAAGGGAGTACTAATTTTTTCCGGTAGTTTATTAATTTAAATGTTCATCCATATATTTACAAACGAATACATTCACACCAGTTACGCCGTCTCCCTCAACAATCAGTGTTTTCCCTGCCAACGCCCTACCACTCGGTTGCACAGTTTTGATAGTGCAAAGCAAGCTCTCTTATACTAAAAATATGCACAACTTCGTCGAAACATTTATGCTCTGATGGGCGTGTGACTGAATGTGCAGAATTTAGTACTAAATATAATTAAGAAAACAAAAGAATTAGGGAAAAATACGAGGGTTATTCGGAAAGTAAGGAACGATCGGTCGCGAAATGGAAACCACAGTGAAAATCCGATGAAGTTTTGCACAGGTGTGTTGCGCAGTGTCTCTAGTATGACAGTAGATCGTCTTACGTCGTTCTTTTTAGTTCTGAGCACACAGGGAGCACATAAAGATACCTAGAACAATAGTGTCTCCCGCCAAGTACGAGGCCCTGGTGAGAAATTTCGCCTGAAGCTATGCAGCCAACATTACATAACTGTCGTGCGTTTTCTTCTTCAAAACAATTCTCAGTTGCATTCTGCAGGGGCAATGAAGATGCTCCTGCATCGTTTTCAGTTGGAAATGTTTGATACCCACAATACAGTCTTTAATTGTCTCCCTCTGAGTTTCATCTGTGCTCACATGAACCGCTGGCTACTAAGACAACATTTTGGCACAGACAACAAGCTGTAGGCCAGCGTAGAGAATTGGCGGAAAGCAGTGGCGCCTGCCTTTTGTAACGAGGGTATAGGAAAGTTGGTACAACGCTACGACAAACGTCTAAGTCGGATCGGCGACTATGGAGATAAGTAGCTGGAAGCTGTAGCTAACTGTTGCAAATAAAACAGTTTTGATTTTCACTATCGTTTCCATTTCGCAACCTATCGTTCCTTACTTTCCGAATAGCCCTCGTATTTATACAGGTTTTCTAGTGTTATACCTTTACAAAGTGGTTCGTTATGTTCAAGAAACACTATATATATCATGCTATTTATTTTAAAGTCTCGTAACACTACTACATTTTAACAATGTACGACCAAAGTAAGTTTTACCTGTTATATTAAATACGTCCAGATAATATGTTAATCTGGTGGGTTATACCATACACTTGGAAACGGATATATAACTGAAACTGCGCAGTAATAATTATTACAAACCAAAAGGATAATTCAAGGCAAGTTCCGATAGTCACTGGGCTATTCCACTGTCGCACGAAAATTCACTTCGGCTTTGGATCCCGTTGCAACTGAGATGTCATATTGAACAAAATCTATGAGGGCTTCCTCCGAATTGTTATGTGAAAGCTCTTAAAACGTTTTAAATAATTTTGTAAAATGAAGAAACCGCACAACAATTGCTGAATCAACTTTCATCGCATACACGACCTGTTTCGGAACACTTAACGTTCTTTCATGTGGTGTAAAGTGTAATAATGAAAATATTGCGTTACAAAACAATGGGTATCCTCAAGCGTCTTGTGAATTTAGTGTCAGCCAAGACCATTGTCATGAGAGACGGGGCGGGGAGGGCGGGGGGGGGGGGGGGGGGCGGCTTCAGGTGAGGACTTCACGGGAAGAGGTGGGAACTGCGTTGGTAGAACAGGAATAAGTCTCACAACAGACTAAGGATGCTCCTCGGGAACAACATTCTTTTAGCAATTAGAACGCAGCACATTATTTTTAACCGAGAGAAATCTTCAGACGTAAAAGTAACCTCGGATGTACCGCAAGTGAGTGTTACAGAACCATTATTATTTTTTATACAATGTGAGTTCGTGATGATGTTACGGACTTTCAGGGATGATGGAGAAGAGTAAATGCATCAACTTGAGGTAAGGGACCCTGGTCAGGAAACGAACGAGTGGGAAGTTATAAGCGAAAATCGTCCTGATACGTCTGACAGAGGAATTCATTGCCGGTAAATTTGCTGCTAAAACTGCAGGGCAGGAAACTGTTAGCGGTGATATGGACCGAAACAACAGAAAAATGTGTAGTAGACATGCGCTCTGAAATGCGTGTCTTAACAGCTATGAGAGGTTCTTCTTCATCGAACACATCTCTTGTAATGAATCTTTGAACACATCTCTTCTGTTGCAAGTTCTTTGGTTTCCATACTTCTAGAAGAAGTAGTAATAACCTAAACAAAAGAAAGTCTAGGAAATATGGGTTCTGAAATGTGCATCTGAAGAACTAAGGGCATTTGTTCAATAGAAAAGATGTATTTCACAGTAGTAAAGATAAATGAGTGCTCATAGCTATTAAGATATGCTTATTAGGACCCATGTTTACTACATTTTTTTAGCTTGTTTTCGTCCATACTACCACCTCTGAAACTTGCTTAGCCTACAGTCTTTGCAACAACAGTACCGGTAATGTATTCCATTGTCAGACGTATCAGAACGATCTGCACATGTAGTTTTCGACTCGGTCGTTTTCCGTCTAGGCTCCCACACCTCCAACTAATACGTTTACCCTCCTCCAATTCCCTGACAGTTTGTAACATCGTCAGTGAATCAGCATGTATATGCAAATGACGTAGTGTATAAGTTCGAAAGTTCCATGAGGCTGTTTGTGGATAAAAGTGTTACACAAACGGAGATCTCAAAGCTATAAAATTGTAGCGAAATGCAGGAGGACTTGCGGAGGAGTGATGCTCGGTGCTGGGATTGGAGGTTAGCTCTCGGCATAAACAAATGTGACGAATAGCGCACAGGAATAAGCAGAAAGTCTCGTTATTTATGATTACCGCATGAGTACGGAGTGATTTAAATTGGAACCGCCACATAAAACTTATAGCAGGTAAAGTAGACGGCAGACAGATTCATTGGAGGAATCTTCAGAAAGTGTGGTCCGCCCACAAAGGTGGTAGCTTAAAAAGTTCTTGTCCGACCGATACGCGAATATTGCTCGTCAGCGTCGTACCTGACTCAGGGAGGACTGACAGAGGAAAGGGGGAAGATCTAAAGAGGGTGCTGTGTTATGTTGCAGGTTCTGGTCATACATAAAGCACACCAGTGGCAAGACGCAATCAATACCTTCACCGCACAATAACAACGATGACCTCACTGATCACACTGCCACTAAATCATAGTTACTAAATGCGGTTTTCCGAAACTCCTTCACCAAAGAAGACGAAGTAAATATTGCTGAACTACAATCAAGAACAACCGCCAAGACGAGAAACATAAGAGTAGATACCCTCGGTGTAGCAAAGCAGCTTAAATCACTTAATAAAGGCAAGGCCTCCGGTCCAGACTGTATACCAATCAGGTTCCTCTCAGAGTATGCTGATACAATAGCTCCATATTTAGCAATTATATACAACTGCTCGCTCGCAGAAAGATACGCACCTAAAACCGGAAAATTGCTCAAGTCACATCAATATCCAAAAAGGGCCATAGGAGTAATCCGCTGAATTACAGGCCCATATCGCTAATGTCGATTTGCAGTAGGGTTTTGAAACATATTCTGTGTTCGAACGATATGAATTACCTCGAAGAAAACGATTTATTGACACATTGTCAGCACGGATTCAGAAAATATCGTTGTTGTGTAACACAGCTAGCTCATTATACTCATGAAGTAATGAGTGCTATCGACAGGGGATGTCAAACTGATTTCACATTTTCAGAAGGCTTTTCGACACCGTCCCTCACAAGCCTCTTCTAAGCAAACAGCGTGCATATGGAACATCGCCTCATTTGTGTGACTGGATTCGTGATATCCTGTCAGAAAGGCCACATTTCGTAGTAATAGACGGAAAGTCATCGAGTAAAACAGTAGTAACATCCGGCGTTCCCCATGGAAGTGTTATAGGCCTTCTGTTGTTCCTGATCTATATTAATGACATTGGAGACACTCTGAGTAGCCCTATTAGATTGTTGCAGATGATGCTGTCATTTACCGTCTTGTAAAGTCATCAGATTACCAAAACGAATTGCAAAATGCATTAGATATCCGTATGGTGCGAAAAGTGGCAGTTGACCCTGAATAAAGAAAAGTATGAAGTTATTCACATGAGTGCTAAAAGAAACCCGCTAAATTTCGATTACGTGGTAATTCACACAAATCTGAAGGCTTAAATTCAACTAAATACTTAGGGATTACAATCACAAATAACGTAAATTTGAACGATCGCATAGCTAATGTTGTGGGAAGAGCAAACCAAAGACTGCGATTTATTGGCAGAAAAAGAATGTGCAGCAGGTCTAGTAAAGAGACTGCTTGCCCTACGATTGTCAGCTCAATCCTGGAGTATTGCTGCGCGGTGTGGGATCCCCATCAGGTGAGACTGACGCATGACATCGAAAAAATTCAGCTAAGGGCAGCTTGTTTCGTAATATGGCGAGATAGGGGAGATAGTGCCACAGACATGATACGTGATTTGGAGTGGCAATCATTGAAACAAAGGCGGTTTTCGTTGCGACGGGATCTCTTCATGAAATTTCAATCACCAGTTTTCTCCTCCGATTTCGAAAACATTCTGTTGGCACCCATCTACACAAAAATGGTTCAGATGGCTCTGAACACTATGGGACTAAACATCTATGGTCATCAGTCCCCTAGAACTTAGAACTACTTAAACCGAACCAACCTAAGGACATCACACAACACCCAGCCATCACGAGGCAGAGAAAATACCTGACCCCGCCGGGAATCGAACCCGGGAACCCGAGCGTGGGAAGCGAGAACGCTACCGCACGACCACGAGATGGGGGCCCCATCTACACAGGGAGAAATGATCATCACGATAAAATAAGAGAAATCAGGGCTCGCACACAAAAATTTATGTTCTCGTTTTTCCCGCTCGCCGTTCGAGAGTGGAACGATAGAGAGACAGCTTGAAGGTGGTCCATTGAACCCTCTGCCAGGCACTTTATTGTGAATAGCAGAGTAATTACTTAGATGTAGATGTAGGTTCATTCAGTAAGTCACCGGTATGCTCAGCCAACTGCAGAGGCAGACTCTGCAAGGAAGGTGTTGTGCACTGAGATCGGTCTATTGTTTATTAAACTAAGACTTCACTAATAATGTAGAATTCTAAATCCACACCTCTAGTGCATATACTTAGAAGATTACAGAACTGTGGCTGGATTTCGTCTAGTCAAAACGTGAAGCCAGTTACTGATACGTCTTCATCGATGTTTTAATTAGTGAATAGTAATGAAAACATCGTGTCTGAAGTAAAACTAGTTGTCACCAGAAGCAAGGTATTTGGACTGGCTGCTCGGAATGAAGTATGTCAGTTGGTTCAAAAGAATTTTATAGAAAATTTGAAAATTAAGATGAGGGGCTTGTCATATTAGACTTTGCTAGATTAGTCGATGTAAGCCACCTTCACATATCCTATTAAGCTGTGGTTCTGACTTACAATACATGTTAGTAGAACTGGGAACAAATTCTGAAAGATATGTACGAAAATTCGAAACACACCAAAAATCGATAAAGCACATAATGTTAACAGGATCAACATGAAAATGGACATGTAACATACAGTAGTTTTGTGTAGTGACCGAAAACATCGCTGTTATGTTACATCGGAACCAGATTTCATTACGTACAAGGATGTCAGGAACAAAGCAGATTTCATTTGAAACACTAAGTTTGGAATAGATCGATTGGTTGCCACAGCTGTCAGGTTTATGAAAAGCGCTATGAGTTAAACTGAATTATACCTGAATGCCCTGGTGCGGTTTACAGTTATAATTCCTATAATCTACGTTCCTAGAAGAGCCAGCCAATATACTGCTTGTTCCTACATATATCTTGCAAAAGACTGTGATGGTAAAACTAGAGACATTACAACTCGGAGGACAGCTTGTCTTCTCCTCGTCCCTTTGCCCTGCATCGGCGCAGGTTCGGCATGGTTATTAACAGTTTTGGCGTGGTTAGTTTAAAGGTTAGTTTAAAGGGTGTCCAGATACCATTCCTGTCACCACCCCATTACCCTCCAGCACAGAATATGTGTACCCCTACTGTCTCCATGTAGCGTTAATCATGTGAAAGCGAGCAAAAGTTTTGCAAACGTTCTGCAAATCGTGCAACTGATGCCGTGCTTGGGTACCCGCTTGTAGAGATCAGGAACGGACCGAGTACGAATCTGATGTTGCGGGTTGCGTACTTCACAATCTAAGGCGCCGCTGTTACGCCGGTGCTAACCGGCTTCCTTCGTTCCCGCTGAAGGTCCGCGAGTCTGACTGTGGCGCTGCTGTCGCTTCATACCCGTCAATGCGTTCCCTCTTCCTGAAGCAAGCTGGAGTGTAAGGTTAGTCACAACTTATTGTTACTATGGAAGACGAGTACGCGATCTTGCTACTGTAAAGTAGCACTGAGAAGGCGAAATGACCGATTGTCGGGATGAGATGGTGTTTAACGAAACTGTATTTTCCGAGGCTGCGTACGCTGTAAGACGAAAATCAATTGATGGAAAGTACACAAGTGAGGAGTGATATTTGGAATAAGTTTCATGCTGTAGTCCACGCTTAAGACGAAAAACATACAAATTCTGTTCGTCCAATGCAAACAAATGGTTGTATTGTTGTTTATTAAACTTCCAGCATCAGAAAACACATGTGCTGCCCCAAACACAGAACAACGTCATTGATATATCCCTGCGACTAAAAAGCGCGCTATTTCTGTATTCATTTGGTCATGGCAACTTGCGTTTATGGGCTAACGGCAAGGTGGGTCACTTATCGTTCATTTCTGTAATTTTTTTAAATAATTCATCACTATTTACAGACTGCAGTTCATCATCAAGTTATGTTTTCTGTGTACCGTCGTTACAGACTCGATAACAACTCGAAAGTTTGTGTATGTCGACATAATTCTAAGACTATACCTGAACTGAAATTAAATACTGAAATAAATTTACAGCAGTCTCCAAAATTGTTTTATCTATATAAATGCATTCACTTCTAACGGATCAGTCGTTATATCGGTATACAATAATAATCACGCCCAGTTGTTGCTTCTTTCATTTAGTAGGTTAGACATTTTCTGACATTTCTGTTTCCACTTGAGAATGGCTATAAGGCCGAGATCACGAGTGTGTGAAATACTTCAACAGTAATTGGCGGTTCTATGGCAGAAATTTCTTTCAAAACGTTTTCGTATGTAGTGGGAAACCCGCGAGTCCGCGGTTACACTTGCGACCTCGTGCGCTCGCTCTCCTTTCTGAGCGAATCGAGTCCACTTGTACCCGATAACAGACTCGGGTGATGAGTGGGCTGCAGCCGGGCGAATTCGATACAGGGCGGGCGCACCTTGAAAACTACCTCTTTGATTATTTTTATCAAACACTGGCCTACAGAATTTCCCCTGACAAAGACAACTCAAATTTAACCTATTAATTTATTACCCATAATATACAAGCCCAACGCAATCTGACTGCTTTACATTGGCAACATGACTTCCAATAACTAACACAAAATAATGGCCCTGAATTGCCAGAAATCCTAACAATAATACAGATCCAAAAAATTTGAAATTAAAGAAACATGAAACTACCTCCAACTCTGTTAATGGTCTAAACTCATTTCAATATTCATAACACGAACTAGAGAAGTTACAGCAAGTAGCAACTACAGCCAGCTAAATTGAAAGATTCTACTTCAGACTCTAACTACTAGATGACATATGGTTAGCGGAAGAAATATTTTGGTGAAGAGCAAACAAAGTATTTAGCAAATTTCACCTTTTTCATGTGACATCCAGTTCCAAATATTGTATAGCTCTCAATAATTCCAGTGCCCAAACATTATCAACCAAACATCCATCGTCATACATTTCCTTCCGTATTATAAACACATCATTTCATCTCACTTAACAATGCATGTCCCACCAACACAGAGTCTCCACTAAGAATATCATGTCCATACACTTCCCTATTCAATCGCTATCTGCTAGTCCGTCCAACCACAGGATCTCTTGCCGAGGGCGCATAGGGCTGTCTGCGATATTAACACGGTCTATAGCGCTGCCAACATACAAACAGGCTACCTACAACCTCCCCGTCCCTGTACGCGGCACTTTAACACGCACAGCTATCCGGGCGGGCTACACGGAGGCTTGTCACCAATCATTATTCTCGTAAACCATTCATGACCGGAACAGGAGAGGAGGGGTGGGGGGGGGGGGGTTAAGTGGTACAGGAAGTACTCACCGCCATGCGCCGTAGATAGATGAAAAAGTCAGTAGTGTCATACAATGAAGAGCCAAAGAAACTGTTACACCTGCTTAATATCGTGTAGGGTGCCGCAGCATGACATGGCATGGACTCGACTAATGTCTGAAGTAGTGCTGGAGGGAACTGACACCATGAAACCTGCAGGGTTGTCCATAAATCGGTAAGAGTACGAGGGGTTGCAGATGTCTTCTGAACAGTACGTTGCAAGGCATCCCAGATATACTCGATAATGTTCATGTCTGCAGAATTTGGTGGCCAGAGGAAGTGTTTAAACTCAGAAGAGTTCCTGGAGCCAGCCTGTAGCAATTCTGGACGTGTGGCTGTCGCATTGACCTGCTGGAATCGCCCACCTCCGCCGGAATGCAGAATGGACACGAATGGATGCAGGTGATCAGACAGGATGCTTACAGACATGTCCCCTGTCAGAGCCGTATCTAGCCGTATCAGGGGTCCCACATCACTAACGGCAAACGCCCCACACCATTACAGAGCTTCCTCCAGATGGAACAGTCCCCCACTGACATGAAGGGCCCATGGATTAATGAGGTTGTCTCCCTACCCGGACACGTTCATCGTTCATCCGCTCGATACAGTTTGAAACGAGACTTGTCCGACCAGCTATCAAGAGTTCAATGTCGGTGTTGACGGGCCCAGGCGAGGCGTAAAGCTTTATGTCATGCAGTCATAAAGGGTACACGAGTGGGTCTTCGGCTCCGAAAGCCCATATCTATGATGTCTCATTGAATGGCTCGCACGCTGACACTTGTTGATGGCCCAGCATTGAAATCTGCAGCTATTTGAGGAAGTGTTTAACTTCTGTTGTCGTTGGTCGCGTTCTTGCAGGATCTTTTTCCGGTCGCAGCGATACCAGAGATTTGTTTTACCAGATTTCTGCTATTCAGGGTACAGTCATGAAACGGTCGTACAGGAAAATCCCTACTTCGTCACTGCCTCGGAGATGCTGTGTCCAATCGCTCGTGCCCCCACGGTAACACCACGTTCAAACTCACTTAAATCTTGATAACCTGCCTTGTGGCAGCAGTAACCGATCTAACAACTGCGCCAGATACTTGTTGTCTTATACAGGTATTGCCGACCGCAGCGCTGTATTGCTGTATTCTGCTTGTTTACATATCGCTGCGTTTGAATACACATGCCTGTACCAGTTTCTTTGGCACTTCAGTAAAGAATCTGAAAGTTTCAGCACAGGCTAGGATGACGTACAGTAACTTTGGCTCGAGTCTAAAAGAATAGTTGACCACGCACTGGATGGATATGTAGGCAGTAGAACAGTCCATAATGGGAGGGAACCTCTATTGTTTACAGTCACCGTAAAAAAAATCTTGTAGGGAAACAGAGATTACTGTATAACAGATGTAAAACAAAGCATAGGGCTGTATATAGAGAGATGCTGAATGAAACGCGTTTGGCTGTCAAGAGGGGAGTGTGTGATGCTTTCACTGACTACCGTAGTAGGATCTCCTCAACTGATTTTTCATAGAATCCAAATAAATTGTAAAGGATGTTAGAGGAGCCAAAGATAGTGTCCATCCCCTACCGAATGAGACTGGAACTGAAATTGAGGGTAGCAAAGAAAAACCCCTTTTTCAGATGTTCCTTTACAAAGGAAAGAGAATTGCCCCAATTTAATCGCTGTACCACTCAAAAGGTGAGTGAAATAAGTATTTGTGTTAGTGGTACTGAGAAACAGCTGAAATCATCAAAATTGAACAAAGCCCTAGGGTCCCATGGAATACCCGCCAGATTCTATAGTGAATTTGCGTCTGAGTTAGCCCGTCTTCTAACTATAATCTGTCGTAGATCACGCGAACAATAAACCGTGCCCAGTTCTTGGAAAAAAACACGGGTCACACCCGTGTACAACAGGGGTAGCAGAAGTGATCCACAAAAGTACCGTGCAATACCACTGATATCGATTTGCTCTAGAATCTTAGAACATATTCTGAGCTCAAACATAATGAGGTATCTTGAACGGGGTGACCACCTCAATACCAGCCAGCATGGACTCAAAAAACATCGAACACGTGAAACCCAACTCGCGCTTTTCTCACGTGACATACCGAAAGTTTTGTATCAAGGCAGTCAAGTAGGGCAGTATTTCATAAATTCCCAAAAACATTTGAAGCAGTATCACACCTACGCTTATTGTCAAAAGTACCATCGTATAGAGTATCAAGTGAAATTTCTAACTGGACTGGGGACTTTTTAGTACAGAGGACACAGCACATTATCTTGGATGGAGAGCCATCATCAGATGTACAAGTAACTTCGGGTGCGCCCCAGGGAAGTGTGTTGGGACCCTTGCTGTCCATGTTATGTATTAGTGACCTTGAAGACATCAGGCTTTTTGCAGCTGATGCAGTTATCTATAATGAAGTACTATCTGAAAGAAGCTGTATAAATATTCAGTGAGATCTTGATAAGATTTCAAAGTGGTGCAAAGATTGACAACTTGCTTTAAATGTTCAGAAATGTAAAATTGTGCACTTCACAAAACGAAAAAAACGTAATATCCTGTGACTGTAATATCAACGAGTCACCTTTGGAATCGGCCAACTCATACAAATAACGGTGTGTAACAGTTTGAAAGCATATGAAATCGAATGATCACATAGGTTCACTCGTGGGTAAAGTAGGCGGCAGACATCAGTTTTTTGGCTCTAGAATATTGCTCAAGAGGGTGGGACTCATATCAGATAGGACTAATAGGGGATACTGAAATGGCATGAATGGTTACAGGTTTGTTTAATCCGTGGGAGTGTGTCACAGAGATACTGAAGGAACTGGACTGAAAGGCTCTTGACCATAGACGTAAACTATACCAAGAAGGACTGTTAACAATGTTTCAAGAACCGGCTTTAGATGATGACTCTAGGAATATACTACAATCCCCTACGTATCGGACACAAAGGGATTATGAGGATAGGACTAGAATAATTAATGCACGCACAGAGGCCCTCAAACAACCCTCCTTCCCGTGCTCCATAAGTAAATGGAATGGGAAGAAATCATAATAACTGGTACAATGGGATGTAGCCTCTGCCATGCACCTCAAGCTGGTTTGTATACACTACTGGCCATTAAAATTGCTACACCAAGAAGAAATGCAGATGATAAACGGGTATTCATTGGACAAATATATTGTACTAGAACTGACATGTGATTACATTTTCACGCAATTTGGGTGCACAAATCCTGAGAAATCAGTACCCAGAACAGCCACCTCTGGCCGCAATAACGGCCTTGATACGCCTGGGCATTGAGTCAAACAGAGCTTGGATGGTGTGTACAGGTACAGCTGCCCATGCAGCATCAACACGATAGTACAGTTCATCAAGAGTAGTGATTGGCGTATTGTGACGAGCCAGTTGCTCGGCCACCATTGACCAGACGTTTTCAGTTGGTGAGAGATCGGGAGAATGTGCTGGCCACGGCAGCAGTCGAACATTTTCTGTATACAGAAAGGCCCGTACAGGACCTGCAACAAGCGGTCGTGCATTATCCTGCTGAAATGTAGGGTTTTGCACGGATCGAATGAAGGGTAGAGCCACGGGTCGTAACACATCTGAAATGTAACGTCCTCTGTTCAAAGTGCCGTCAATGCGAACAAGAGGTGATCGAGACGTGTAACCAATGACACCCCATACCATCACGCCGGGCTATACGCCAGTATGGTGATGACGAACACACGCTTCCGATGTGCGTTCACCGCGATGTAGACAAACACGGATGCGACCACCATGATGCTGTATACAGAACCTGGATTCATCCTAAAAAATGACGTTTTGCCATTCGTGCGCCCATGTTCGTCGTTGAGTACAGCATCGCAAGCGCTCCTGTCTGTGATGCAGCGTCAAGGGTAATCGCAGCCATGGTCTCCGAACTGATAGTCCATGCTGCTGCAAACGTCGTCTAACTGTTCGTGCAGATTGTCGTCTTGCAAACGTCCCCATCTGTTGACTCAGGGATCGAGATTAGGCTGCACGATCCGTTATAGTCATGCGGATAAGATGCCTGTCAGCTCGACTGCTAGTGATACGAGGCCATTGGGATCCAGCACGGCGTTCCGTATTACCCTCCTGAACCCACCGATTCAATATTCTGCTAACAGTCATTGGATCTCGACTAACGCGAGCAGCAATGTCGCGATACGATAAACCGCAATCGCGATAGGCTACAATCCGACCTCTATCAGAGTCGGAAATGTGATGGCACGCATTTCCCCTCCTTACACGAGGGATCACAACTATCACCCGGCAACGATAGTCAACTGCTGTTTGTGTATGAGAAATCGGTTCGAAACTTTCCTCATGTCAGCACGTTGTAGGTGTCGCCACCGGCGCCAACCTTGTGTGAACGCTCTGAAAAGCTAATCATTTGCATATCACAGCGTCTTCTTCCTGTCGGTTAAATTTCGCGTCTGTAGCACATCTTCGTGGAGTAACAATTTTAATGGCCAGTAGTATAGATGTGGTAGGTAAAGATGTGGACTTGATCCTCCTCGGAACGCTGTACTCCTGGTGTGTATTATCGCTTTTCCCGTCACGAGGAAATGAGAAGGCAGCCGCAGTTATTGGAGGAGTTCTCGTTAGCCCGCTTCTAGCTCGTGACGGAGGGACAAGTTTGCCGGATGCTGCCAGTAGAGAGAGAGCAGGTCCAGCCGCCCGGCGCGGCGCAGCGCCCGCGCCCCGCGGCTTCTGCGCATGCGCCGCGACTGCCGCGGCCGCAGCCTCCGCCCCTGGCACTACTGTGCTCGCGCCTCTGCCGCCCGAGGTGCGCGCTCCACACGGCGACGCCGCCTCCGCCTGCCCCCAGGTCGTCTCGTCCACGGCCCGCGTGCGGCCCGCCGCCCTCACCGACGCCGGCGCGCCCGCCTCCATCACGTCTGTAACGGCGCTGCCCCCCGTCACGACGGCCGCGGGGAACGGCATCGCAGCCGGCATGTCCGCCGCCGACGGCGGAGAGAGCATCGCGCTCGACAGCTTCCGCCGCCCCGACGAGCGACGCATCGTCATCGGCGGTGAGTAGCCCGGCGCCGCCTCTCTGTTTACCTGCCGCCCCCGCCGCGCCACGCCTTCTCGCTGGCTCGGAGTCACCAGCTCCTAATAATAGAACAGCAAGTGTCTCCGCTCTTCGTACGGATTGCGCTGAACTCACCTGGGCGTCCTGTCTTTGATTTCGTCGTGCCTGTACAGCGGAGATGTGCAACAGCTCTTACATCTTTCATACCGTCAATATCTGTTTAACGCTAACAAACTACTCTGTTTCAATAAAATGCGAGTCGTTAACCTTTTTTTCAGTTCGCCGTATTTTATTGAACGTTAGCTCCGATTACTGTTGTGTCATTTTAGGTAAGACCAACCCAATTTCTAAAATAAAAGGGTCCCTCTATGCCGCTAGCCCAGTTGAATTTGTACCTTCGGTGTGACAAGTACTGCTCTCTGATATGTACAGATAGTACAGTTTTACTGCTTGTTTTTATAAGTTCACAGGGCTTTAATACCAGCACTCATGATGGTCATTCTGTGACTGAAACCGATTTGCAACGGTAATAAAGATTTCTACTTCAACGACCAATGCTGACCGTCCCTTTGTTATTAACAGAACGATGCGTTTTGAAATAATAAACTGCGCGCTGCGTGTGTTAATCTCTCAAGTGTCACAATATGATCACAGACCCATTTTCAGACTTAAATTGAAAAATTTGTTAATTAGTTCGACAGTGCACGTCGGACTTCTTGCTTTAGCTCAAGTTAATATTTTGTGTTACTGTCCCAGTTACATTCTTGACGCTCGGTCCATGAATCATCGCTGCACAAAATCTTTCGGAATTGCTTCCTTGTTAATAGTTGGTGGCGTAATTTTAACGTTTTTCATTGAATGACGCGAAGTTCACGGAGCTCTCGAAGCCACCAATGTGCGGTGCTGATAGGACACCACCTATGCGAACGGAAATAGGCTGCATAGAACACGTCACATCGAGTAGGGGTTGCTGGTAGCCTCACACGTCCCATAATTACAAATGATTCAAAACGCACATGAACACAACTGAATCTTACAAATTTAGCATGTAAAAAGGTAAGTAAACACTTCCATTAACTCATTTTATTAATTTTCTGGTATTTTTCGCATTTGCTGTGTAATTATAATGTGTACTATTTTGTACAGAACCACAAAATCATTTGAGGCTGGCTTGGAAGGCTGAAACTAGCCATCAACAAACAAAATTGTGGTTCTTCAATTTCTCCAGGCGTATTTCAAGACGAAATAAATCTCGGGTGAACAGGTACATCAGCGCACCTGATTATGGCAACGTGGTCGATTGCCGAAATATTGTGTCCTATGGACACTCATACCAGGCTGTTCACCCGAGATTTATTTCGTAACAAACGAAATTAATACAGCAAAAGCGGAAAAAAAAAAGAGAAGGGAGTTTCTCAGTCATCGATCAGTGGCTGAATCATTTCTGAGAAACGCCTTGAAAGATTGATCTCATTACCAGTGTTACGGATGTGTCATTGCGTCATATTGCGCTACACACACCAATGTTGCAACCAACAACAATATCAGCTGAAATATTGGACTTTTCACACCGTGAGTCGATTACTCTTCCAGAAGCGTTGCTGAAACTGATTATTAACTATTATTAACTGAGAGCTGACTGCCACCAGCCATGCTAGCGCTGAGATAAAAAGTAGTAAAGAGACACTGAATTCAACGAAAAGGCGAACTTTGTCTCGTCTCATCACTGCAGCAGCATTTACGGCACGTTACATAATCGTTATTAGTCACCCAATATTATTTTACTAACAGCCGGAAGACGGACTTCCTAGTCAAAAGAATTTGGAATCTTAGCGAACGTCAGGGTGTAGAATGCAACAGAAAACCACCACCTTCCTTCGAACGGAACAAAAGCAGGAAGATTAAGCACGCAGCGAAACAGCTGGTGCAATATGTTACTGTAAGATTTTCGCAGAAGAGCAGAAAATAGTGCAAGAAAAAGTGATGACAGGTAAACCCTATTGTACCATTATTCTGTTAAAAGTAAGGTCACAATCAGGCACGGCAACAGAGAAAAATCGTTAATTGAGCCGTACAAAGCTGTACTGAGCAGTGGTGCAGCTTCTGAGCTACTAGGATGGGTTGTGATGCCATGTTTTCTTACCATCTGCCTAATTATTCTTTCCTTCTCTGTGGCAGCCCCTTGCCCTCTCATACCGATGGTGTTTTGCGAGTCTCGAGTCTCGTGCAACTAATCATTTACTTCAGTGATGGGCACGACACGAATACCGGAAAGACAATTTCCTTTACACCAAACGTAAGTGAAAGGTGTCACCTACTACGCGCGCAGTAACCTAATTTTCTAGCACGTGGGACTCACGAAACGCTAACGAACTCTCAGTCTAACGGATTTGTGTGTATATGCGCATCAACACAAATGCGCGCGCATCGGCGTGTAGTTGGGGTAAGTGCGCGGTGCGTTTGGTCGATCGCAGTACACGGCTGCTGTTACGTTGAAACTTTGAGGAGCGCCGACATCCCATTTGGGTAGACCTAAACAGCTGTGCAGGTATTGATCTTGGTCCAGTTGCAAGGGACAAAGGCGGTGAAACTTCTGTTTTCGGTAAGCGATTATCCGAAGTTAACGATTGCGCCTCCAAAGCCGTAATGCGGTTTAAGATTTTTTTTACATAAGTTTACTTTTAGTCGCTTTGATATCAGTAATGAGAGGATCTATATATGTTAAAATAAGCTGGCTATAAAAAGCAAGGAGTCTAGCAGTCGTTATAAGTGAAAACAGTGTATAAATCTATCAATAGCGTAAAAGAGTAGTTGTTTTTGTGATCTGCTGTTCGAAGAAAGTTTTAATACAGTTTTCCGCGCTAATCTTCTTATTGGCCGAGCGGTTCTACGCGCTTCAGTCTGGAACCGCGCGACTGCTACGGTCGCAGGTTCGAATCCTTCCTCGGGCATGGATGTTTGTGAAGTCCTTTGGTTAGTTGGGTTTAAGTAGTTCTAAGTTCTAGGTGACTGATGGCCTCAGATGTTAAGTCCCATAGTGCTCAGAGCCATTTCAACCAATCTTATGCACAAGCCCGTTCACCTCTGCATAACGTAGGCAACCTACATCCATTTGAAATCGCTTACCGACCCCTCATTTCGGTCAAGGTGTGTCGTAAATTTCTGTTTCCGCACATTCCATTCAGTGCCTACTCTTTAGTTATTCGATCTATCCATCTAAACTTCCTCATTCTTCTATAGCAGCCATTTCAAACCATTTTGCTTTTCTGTCGTCTGCGTTCACGTCCGTACAAGTGTACACTTCATACAAATACTTCAGAAAAGACTTCTTAACGCATCAAACTTATATTTCGTTGTTAACGAATTTCTGTTTATCAGAAACTCTTTCCTGGCTATTTTCAGTCTGCATTTTACATCATGTCTGCTTCGACCATGGACAGTTACTTTCCTCCCAATTACCAAAACTCATCTATTCCTTCTAGTGTCTCACTTTCTAGTTCACTTCTTGATCAGCATCAACTGCAGTATATTGGTAAACACTATGCTCTTTTTAGTTATACAGGGTGTTACAAAAAGGTACGGTCAAACTTTCAGGAAACATTCCTCACACACAAAGAAAGAAAATATGTTATGTGGACATGTGTCCGGAAACGCTTACTTTCCATGTTAGAGCTCATTTTATTACTTCCCTTCAAATCACATTAATCACGGAATGGAAACACACAGCAACAGAACGTACCAGCGCGACTTCAAACACTTTGTTTCAAGAAGTGTTCAAAATGTCCTCCGTTAGCGAGGATACATGCAGCCACCCTCCGTCGCATGGAATCCCTGATGCGCTGATGCAGCCCTGGAAAATGGCGTATTGTATCACAGCCGTCCACAATATGAGCACGAAGAGTTTCTACATTTGGTACAGGGGTTGCGTAGACAAGGGCTTTCAAATGCCCCCATAAATTGAAGTCAAGAGGGTTGAGGTCAGGAGAGCGTGGAGGCCATAGAATTGGTCCGCCTCTACCAATGCATCGGTCACCAAATCTGTTATTGAGAAGCGTACGAACACTTCGACTGAAATGTGCAGGAGCTCCGTCGTGCATGAACCACATGTTGTGTCGTACTTGTAAAGGCACATGTTCTGGCAGCACAGGTAGAGTATCCCGTATGAAATCATGGCGGTGAATTGAGGAAGTACAGTACATACTGACGAAACTAAAATGAGCTCTAACATGGAAATTAAGCGTTTCCGGACACATGTCCACATAACATCTTTTATTTATTTGTGTGTGAGGAATGTTTCCTGAAAGTTTGGCCGTACCTTTTTGTAACACCCTGTATAGAAAAAATGTCACCACTTGTTTCACTAATTATTGCGACCTATGTTTCGGGTTATTAGCCCATTATCCACCATAGATCACGAAGATATTGTTTTTTAAAGACGATTGTCTACTAACCCGTTTGTTCATTTACATACACATTAGCGTTAAATGTTAATCTTCCCTCGCACACAATCTGACCATCTTGTTGCCTAGCTGTGACGCGTTACTTCGTGCTGCCACGCCTAGTTGCTATACAATGTTACAACCTCGTCCAGATATTCAATTTATGTTTTCATGGTTTGCTAAAATCACTTCTATTAACAGATCTGTATCCTATTCCTGTCGGGATCAGCAATTAATTTGTAATAGCCACGCTATCCCCTGGCTATTAAGCTCTCGACGTTCTTCCATTTTTCTTCTGCTTATGAAGCACACGAATGACGTCTCATACGTGACGGCGTCGTGCAAGAGCCACTCTCAGCACCTCATTCACGTGCTCGTTTCCTCGCCAGAAGAGCGGGACAGGCGTGCGTACGGCAGTTTTACACGGCGCTTCCCTCGCCCGCCAGCCTCACGCAGCATTGATTTTCCCATCAGATGGCGCGCCGGGGCGCCAGCGGCGCGCCGTAGAGGGCGCGGTGCTTCGTTAGCTACTTGTTGTTTATTTCTGGTTGTGTGCTCCAGCGCTCTCGCTTCGAGTGCGCCGCGTCGGCCGCAAAAACTCTGTTATTCACTGTACCGAGCTTTCCGCAGTAGTACTAGTCGAGGCGCGACGCAGAGCTGAATATTGCTTAGCGGACTGCATTTGTGACAAAAATTCGCCTTCCCTAGCTCTGCAGACCTAATCTCACATACGACAGCAGATGTTGCTGTAATTTACCGTCTAGTAAGGTCATCCGAAGACCAGTATCAGTTGTAAAGCGATTTAGAAAAGATTGCTTTATGGGGTGGCAGGTGGCAGTTGACGCTAAATAACGAAAAGTGTGCGGTGACCCACATGAGTTCCAAAAGAAATCCGTTGGAATTCGATTACTCGATAAATAGCACAATTCTCAAGGCTGTCGATTCAACTAAGTACCTGGGTGTTAAAATTACGAACAACTTCAGTTGGAAAGACCACATAGATAATAATGTGGGGAAGGCGAGCCAAAGGTTGCGTTTCATTGGCAGGACACTTAGAAGATGCAAGTCCACTAAAGAGACAGCTTACACTACACTCGTTCGTCCTCTGTTAGAATATTGCTACGCGGTGTGCGATCCTTACCAGGTGGGATTGACGGAGGATATCGAGAGGCTGCAAAAAAGGGCAGCTCGTTTGGTATTATCACGTAATAGGGGAGAGAGTGTGGCAGATATGATACGCGAGTTGGTATGTAAGTCATTGAAGCAAAGACGTTTTTCGTCGCGGCGAGATGAATTTACGAAATTTCAGTCACCAACTTTCTCTTCCGAATGCGAAAATATTTTGTTGAGCCCAACCTACATAGGTAGGAATGATCATCAAAATAAAATAAGAGAAATCAGAGCTCGAACAGAAAGATTTAGGTGTTCGTTTTTCCCGCTCGCTGTTCGGGAGTGGAATGGTAGAGAGATAGTATGATTGCGGTTCGATGAACCCTCTGCCAAGCACTTAAATGTGAATTGCAGAGTAATCATGTAGATGTAGATGTAGATGTAGATGTAATTAAAGTTTCGCTACTTGAGCCAGTGTAGACGGAAAACTATTTACTGTATGGCTACCCAACTTCATAGGAATGATGTCCAGGCTGTGCGTTTTTAGCATTGGCAGTGTCACGACTAGAGACCGGATTATATGCATGATAAAAACCTTAAAATAAGCATGCAAATGTGCATGAAAAATGCTTAAAAACTGCATGAAAAGTGTCGAAATATGCAAGATAAAATAGTAAAAATACTTGGCTCTTACTGCGTGCGTTTTATCTGAAAGCCGAATTTCTGCATATCAGTTATGAGGATGAGCGCCGGCCACACGAAATATCGGTACATTTATAACGCTGATATTTTTTGAATACTTCCTGTTGGCGGTTAGGAAGGAAATCTCTTTGGGATTGCTTTCTAAAAACGTGCAAAATAGGGACGCATACCGTATTTCAAGAATTGTTCCTTCTTTGCTGTTGTTGTCGGTAACAAGCGGATGCGATGCGAATGAGTCGCAGCGAAACAATCGATACGTAAAGTACCAACTTCGAGATATATCGCAAGCAGGGCGGCTCGCTCGAAAACTCCCTAATACTTTATTTAAAAAACAACTCACAATCATGAAGAGTTTTGAACAGCATTAACTTCTAATTAATAGTATTGGTCCAAGTATCATTTACAATTTATTTTACATTTTTCTACTATTGTTAACGTAAAGGACCAAGTACTATTCCGAATGTTCGGCAGTAGTAAGATTGTGTTTTCGATCACTCAAAACATTTTATAAGGACAAAAGAACGTTCTACTTCAACTGAGGTAACTGGACAGTATCTGAATTTGGGTGCTATGTTGGCACTTATTGTTTCTGGTAAAAGTTAACCTGCTCATTTAATAAAACTATCAATATAGTACAAGGGTTGAAAGCCTGGGTTATTGTTTAAATATTTTCAAACTTTTCTTTCAGCTTTTTTGGGAATACTTCTGGCAATGAGGAGAAAGAAACATTTCAGTTTCTACATTGTATAGCAACCTTTGTTAAGTGCGTACCACGTTTGTATTCCAAGTTACAAACGTTCCTCGGTGTGTCGGCCATCTTCATCCACAACAGCCTGGAAGTTTGTTCGATTACCATTTCACAATAGGTCGCAGCACTTTTCGAACGGTGGACCCTGGAATGTCCAGCCGTCGTGACAAAGCTCGTACACTGCTTGAAGATTGCACATTGCGTCCAGCATTCTCAGACATGGGAAGAGTAATTTCTTCAACAGTTTGTGGCGGTATTGAACATCGGCCTCTCCCAGGAGCAATTCCCAAATCACCGTTAATTTGAACTTCCGAATAATGTTATTTGACCGCTGTCCGGAAAGATGACTTCCCCTTATTCCTTTAATGGGTTGATATTCACGAAGAACAGCAGCGCTATTGCTGTTGTTTTGATAAAATAGCTGCTCACCTTGTCCAGGCCCATGTTGACTGTAAGTTGAAATGTTACAAAAAAGTAACAGAATAATCAATAGAATATGCTCCAGTTTTTTAATTAAGGCTAAAATATATTAAGAATTTATTTTTTTCTGTGTAAATAAATCAGTAAAGTAAGGAAAAACGTCATGATTTAATGTAAGGAATGTATTTTTTATTGCTGTTCTGCTAACGAATGTTGCAGAGAAATGTTTATCTATCGGAACTGTAAAGCAAGTTGAAGTCAGTAGTCGTAATTTGTTTTTGGATTATATAAAAACAGGAGCTGTGAACTCTCTCTCTCTCTCTCTCTCTCTCTCTCTCCCTTTCTCTCTCTCTCTCGTTTGTTTTCCGTCGCTGTTTCACAAGTGTAAGTGTCGCTCTGTAAAGTTTGCCAAATAATTACGCTAATTTAATTTCAAAAGCCGTGTTTTAATGAAGACTGTACTTTCCTTCTTTATTAATTCCACATATCATATTATTATGCTACCAGAAATTTTCCAAGTTGCAGCGAATGAGAGGTGCCGACGGATCGTTTGGTGGCCATAGCGAACGCTACTAGTGTTGAAAAGGCTATTACTTTATCAAACTTTTATTTCAGCGTCCCTGAGATATGTTTTACCGGTCTTTTCAATCAGTATCCGGGAAATGTAATTACGCAAACTGCGTAATTTTTTGATCAGTCTAAACAATGCCGTCGGTCAACGTTCTCGTCAGTCTGGTGGGAATCTGATGCTGGTTGGCAGAATATATGATTTCATCATCCACAAGTAAAATTTTTTTATGCACCATTATATCATTTTACGAGCTTGCCGCCAGTAACAGCAATAAATTTAATATTACGTTTTGTTAATACCAATAATATTAAAAAGTGTAACGCACCCTATGTCGCCGAGCCGTAAGTCATGACTGGAGACCGGATTATATGCGTTTGCATTTGCATATTAGGTTCATTTTCAACGGTTATCGCATATTTTAACTAAAAACTTGTGACGATGCATATTTTCGCTCTATGTTTACAACATTTTAAAAATTTAGACGGGCGGTCTCTAGCTCAATCTAGCTTTGATGTCTCACAGATTGACCGCGCCCTAGAACTGCGTGCAATGGCTAACCGAGACGCCACTGCCTAGCGAAATCGTTACAGAACGAAAGAGGAACAGGAACAGGCAGACAGAGTCAATGCTCTAGCGCCCGTGCCCCAGTTAATCCCCTCCGCTGTCGTACTGTACACGTCGGCAACAATTAAATTTAATACGCTTCTATTTACTTGTACACAGGTGAACGTGTTTACGACGTGTAGTGTGTAACGTATTGTGCGTCATGCCACCCGAAAAAAGAAACGCCGTTTCGTGGATAGCTGACCATCCTGTAACATTTACGAGGGCAGTTCAATAAGTAATGCAACACATTTTTTTTCTCGGCCAATTTTGGTTGAAAAAACCGGAAATTTCTTGTGGAATATTTTCAAACATTCCCGCTTCGTCTCGTATAGTTTCATTGACTTCCGACAGGTGGCAGCGCTGTACGGAGCTGTTAAAAGTGGCGTCTGTAACGGATGTGCGTTGCAAACAACGGGCAGTGATCGAGTTACTTTTGGTGGAAAACCAGGGCATCTCAGATATTCATAGGCGCTTGCAGAATGTCTACGGTGATCTGGCAGTGGACAAAAGCACGGTGAGTCGTTGGGCAAAGAGTGTGTCAACATCGCCGCAAGGTCAAGCAAGACTGTCTGATCTCCCGCGTGCGGGCCGGCCGTGCACAGCTGTGATTCCTGCAATGGCGGAGCGTGCGAACACACTCGTTCGAGATGATCGACGGATCACCATCAAACAACTCAGTGCTCAACTTGGCATCTCTGTTGGTAGTGCTGTCACAATTGTTCACCAGTTGGGATATTCAAAGGTTTGTTCCCGCTGGGTGCCTCGTTGTCTAACCGAACACCATAAAGAGCAAAGGAGAACCATCTGTGCGGAATTGCTTGCTCGTCATGTGGCTGAGGGTGACAATTTCTTGTCAAAGATTGTTACAGGCGATGAAACATGGGTTCATCACTTCGAACCTGAAACAAAACGGCAATCAATGGAGTGGCGCCACACCCACTCCCCTACCAAGAAAAAGTTTAAAGCCATACCCTCAGCCGGTAAAGTCATGGTTACAGTCTTCGATGTCCTTCCCCATGGTCAAACCGTCGGATTTCCATATGTTTGGCCCAATGAAGGACGCAATCCGTGGGACGCACTACGCGGATGATGAAGAAGTTATTGATGCAGTACGACGTTGGCTCCGACATCGACCAGTGGAATGGTACCGTGCAGGCATACAGGCCCTCATTTCAAGGTGGCGTAAGGCCGTAGCATTGAATGGAGATTACGTTGAAAAATAGTGTTGTGTAGCTAAAAGATTGGGGAATAACCTGGTGTATTTCAATGCTGAATAAAACAACCCCCGTTTCAGAAAAAAAAGTGTTGCATTACTAATTGAACTGCCCTCGTACATATGATGGAATTGTTTATATTGTCGAGTTTGCGAGAAAAACGTTTCGTGCCAAAAAAGAAGTTTCAAATAGGCCAGCATGTCAAGGCAGGTCTTTATACCGCAGGATTGCCGAAGAAAGTACCACGACAACAACTTCTGGCAACAGCAAGTTGCAGTAGCTGGGATTTCTCCAAAGGTAACCAGAAAAGTCGGTTTAATATGGATCCATGTGAAGCAGTCATTGGAAGCAATACTCCTCTTCACACACCTACAAATCCTATGCTCATAGGGTTTCTGCGCTAATATTCTCTAAATCAAAATATGGCAGATAAGTCAACATTGCGTAAAAATTACATATCGACGATTTACGTAAATGTTCTGAATGAAATACGCAATGAACTCAAGGACAGCATTACATGGATTTCAGTTGACGAAAAAACAGAGACTTGTGGCCGATACATTGCAAATTTAATAAAAGAAGAGCCTTCTTCTTCCTATTCAGCGGCCTGCAAAGAACTTGAAAAAGTAAATCATTCTACAATCGTCAGATTTGTGAATGAGGGTACTAGAAAAATATTTCCAGAATCTTCTGCAGATGGAAGGGTCTTTGTATTTCAGATGGTGTTCCCCTATCTAATCAAAGCAGAAAAAGCCGTCCGACTATTTTGTCCCAATTTGATTCACGTGACACGTTTTGCGCATGGAGTACATCACCTTGCTCAAGACATACGTTCCACCTTTGTGAATGCAAATAAACTGATTTCATCCACAAAGAAAGTACTTCTAAAAGCTCCTGCTCTCATCAAGACCTACAAAGAAAAACTACCAAATGTGCCTTTACTTCTCAAACCAGTCGTTGGGGTATGTGGGTCGAAGCTGTGTTGGTTTACAATGAACATATCGAGGCCATTAGAGTGATAGTAAACAGCTTCTACAGTGCAGAGGCTTTGGCAGTTTGCCAGTGCAAGGAAGCTTTTAATGATTCGGGCATTTAAAAAGACATTGCTGTGATTATCACTCGTTTTTCCCATGTGCCTGCAAGTGTAAAGAGCTTGAACTGAAGGTTTGGCGTTGAATGATTCTATTCAGTTAATGAATTTTTAGTGAAATGGTATTCGAACAAACTTCCAGGCTGTTGTGGTTCCAGATGGCCGACAAACTGAGCAACGTTTGTAACCTGGAATACAAACGTGGTACGCAGTTAACAAATGTTACTACCTAGTGTGGAAACTGAAATTTTTCTTTCAATGGTTTGTTCGTTTTCCTCTTCCCAATGCCCCTACAAACGTGCGAGTGCATAACCAAGCGCCTTCCGCCCTCTGCCCTTGCAACCACCACAGGTGCTCCACCCCACTATTCACCCCGATGATCTGTTCTACTTATTTTGATGACTTCCACTCTTCAAGGGTTTGACTTTTGACTACGAACATCGGGAGCGTTTTGGTGCGCTAATGAGGCACTGTTTTCAGTTCAGGATGCTGTTTTCATACAGCGAAACCGCTTGTGACAACAGAGATATTACCAATTACAGCTGTTTCTCAGTTCATTTTATTTCCATTGATTATGAAAATTAACAGTTGTGGCTGCCCACATTACAAAGATCTATGTTTCCAAAATGTTTCCTTGTCCTATGATCCCTCGTTTTTCATGGGGGCCCTCTCAGCTAGCAGAAGTTTCATCTGATGTTCCTTTCCTTGGTCCATTATTTCTATTCTGAATGACAATAGTTTGTCGCGTTCGTTGTCCAGGAGCGGAATTAAGCTGGGCAATGGGCATCCAAAAGAAAGAGATGGAAAAAAATGGAACATTTAAATTCTTTGTTACTTCGTGCTCTTAGTAATACCCAGTCCACCTTCCCACAACTAAGTGTTGTATACGGCTATGCTTTTTCTGACGGTTCAAAATGGTTCAAATGGCTCTGAGCACTATGGGACTTAACTCCTGACGTTATCAGTCCCCAAGAACTTAGAACTACTTAAACCTAACTAACCTAAGGACATCACACACATCCATGCCGGAGGCAGGATTCGAACCTGCGACCGTAGCGGTCGCACGGTTCCAGACTGTAGCGCCTAGAACCGATCGGCCACCCCGGCCGGCTCTGACGGTTCGTGAGCTATATAAATTGACCTTTGACGTCCCGATTGCTTACTTGGAAAACGGTGTACGCAATTTGCAAAGCTGGAACAGAGGAGCGTCAAGGCAACTGCCGAGAGAGGAAACAGATAAAACAGTTGTAACGGGACAAGCCACGTAGCGGAGAACCAAAAAATTGTGTCCGGTAAGACTTGGGTCTCGGTAGCCATTAGTGCAGAAGTTCCCAGTCTTTCTTAGACCATTACCTCCGTGTACAGTCAGGCATTAGCTATTACCCGGCACCCCAATTCCAGCCCCCACATAAAAATTAACGGCTAATTAAACGTTGCAGTGAAAACGAATTTTGTTTAAACATTGTTTTTAAAAGACAAAAGGTTAATGATACTTGGTTTTGTTAGGTGTTTCACTAAACGATGAACTATTTAGTCAATGACACAACTGGTTCTGCTAATTTCTGAGATCATCTTTTTTTATTGAGTGAGCGAGCTGTACTCGGCCACGCGTTGCGGTGACTCAGTTTGCTTTAAGGGAGCAGAAAGAAGAGAGAAATCACACGTTTCTAATATGTATGGGAATCGGACACACAGCCTAATCTCCTTCCCTCCCCTGTCTCCGGCCGTCGCCTCCTCCCCCTCTCTTCGTCCATCTGCTCCTCATTCCCTCTCTCACTTTCCATCACTCTGTCCATCTTTCGCTGTCCAACACCCCTCCCCCTTTCTCTCTCCATCTTCTCCTTACCCCTCTCTCTACAACTCGCCCTCCTTCTCTCTCTGTCCATCTACTCCTTCCCGATTTCTGCGCCCATTTGCTCACACCCCTGTGTCCTCCTACAGTCCTACCCCCCCCCCCCCTCCCCCCACCATTACTCAGAACTTGAGCCTTGTTTATTGTTATTCCAAATTCCTATTTTGTAACAGTACTTTAATTATAAGCCGATAATTCTTGTATACAACTTTCCTGTCTGCTAACAACGTTTCACTGTTCTATATACACACATCAAAAAAAGTCTTACATCACGTCGGTTCTGAGAGTTTCAAAACCTGTACAAAAAACTGGAATACATATCAACATAAACATCATTTCCGCCCTTTTTATTGCTCATGAAAACCACACATTGCATGTTGTACCACCATACAGCGAGGCCTTCATAAGTGGTGGTCCAGATTGCTGTACACACCGGTACCTCTAATACCCACTAGCACGTCCTCTTGCGTTGATGCATGACTGTGTTCGTCGTGGCATACTATCCACAAGTTCATCAAGGTACTGTTTGTCCAGATTGTCCCACTCCTCAACAGCGATTCGGTGTCGGTTCCTCAGATTGGTTGGTGGGTCATGTCGTCCATAAACAGACCTTTTCAATCTATCCCAGACATGTTCGACAGGGTTCATGTCTGGAGAACATGCTGGCCACTCTAATCGAGCGATGTCGTTATCCTGTAGGAAGTCATTCACAAGATGTGCACGATAGGGGCGCGAATTGTCGTCGGTGAAGACGAATGCCTCGCCAGTATGCTGCCGATATGGTTGCACTATCGGTCGGAGGATGGCATTCATCCATCGTACAGCCATTACGGCGCCTTCATGACCACCAGCGGCGTATGTCAGCCCCACATAATGCCACACCAAAACAGCAGGGAACCTCCACCTTGCTACACGCGCTGGGCAGCGTGTCTAAGGCGTTCAGCCTGACCGGGTTGCCTCCAAACACGTCTCCGACGATTGTCTGGTTGAAGGCATATGCGACAATCATCGGTGAAGAAAACGTGATGCCATTTCTCACCGGTCCATTAGGCATGTTGTTGGGCCCATCTGTACCGCCCTGCATGGTGTCGTGGTTGCAAAGATGGACCTCGTCATGGACGTCGGGAGTGAAGGTGCCCATCATGGGTCTATTACGCACAGTTTGAGTCGTAACACGACGTCCTGTGGCTGCAATCAAAAGCGTTATTCAACATGGTGGCATTGCTGTCAGTGTTACTCCGAGCCGTAATCCGTAGGTAGCGGTCATCCACTGCAATAGTAGCCCATGGCCGGCCTGAGCGAGGCATATCATCGACAGTTCCTGTCTCTCTGTATCCCCTCCATGTCCGAACAACATCGCTTCGGTTAACTCCGAGACGCCTGGACTCTTCCTTTGTTGAGAGCACTTCCTGGCACAAAGCAACGATGCGGACGCGATCGAACCGCGGTATTGACCGTCTACGCACAGTTGAACTAATGTCAACTCGAGCCGTGTACCTCCTTCCTGATGGAATGACTGCAACTGATAGGCTTTTGGACCTCCTTCGTCTAATAGGGGCTGCTCAAGCATGTTTGTTTACATCTATGGGCGGGTTCAGTGAGATCTCTGACAGTCAAAGGGACTGTGTCTGTAGTACAGTATCCATAGTCAACGTCTATCTTCAGGATTTCAGGGAATCGGGGTGATGCAAAACCTTTTTTGATGTGTGCATAAAATAAAAATACAGAGCCTATGTTGGTCCATACTATTATTGCACTAACGTGTAAAAATTTGAAATAAATCGGTTGAGTACTTTTTGAAATTTTTAGTGAGAATGTTTTCTCTCACATCATACATATATGTTAATATATAATATATATTAAAACATATGTCCGTCCGAATGTTCGCCCGAGTATTGTGCGAAAATCTGAATTAAATCGATCAAGAACGTTTCGAGATTTTTGGCAATAACATGACATTTTTATAAATTTCGCACATATTTTGATATTATAGGTATTTAAAAATTAGGTATACAAAAACAAGCGTGTTTTCGCATGCAACGTTGCGTCAAAATTTCCAAGCATTCAGTGAAAAACTTTCGGAAATTTAAAATTTTCCACAAACGAACTTTTGAATTTTTTGTTACACAGAAGTAAATATTCTTTGTTGTATGTCTCAAATCTCCGAAAGTTCTTAACCGGCTGATTTGAAATTGTGACACACTGTCGAATTAGAATCACTTGTGTTTTTTATACCTGTTGGAGATCAACACCGTAAATAAATATGTGTCAGGGGATACATTGTAAGCAAATATCGCAAGTTAGTTTGTTCAGAATATTAAATTTCCAAAACTTCTCCACCCGTACTCGCATGTTTCTACATGCCTTTTGGTGCTCCAGTAGTTTACAAGAACACGGAAGTATTCGAATGCAATGTTCAAAGATGGTTCAAATGGCTCTGAGCACTATGGGACTTAACATCTATGGTCATCAATCCCCTAGAACTTAGAACTACTTAAACCTAACTAACCTAAGGACATCACACACCACCCAGTCATCACGAGGCAGAGAAAATCCCTGACCCCGCCGGGAATCGAAGCCGGGAATCCGGGCGAAATGCAGTGTTGCGACGAAATTTCAGAGCAGCCGATGATGAACTTTGGGAAGTAGACGATTTTGAACAAACGAACATTCAGATTTTTATTTATAAACGTGCAGCACTGCCGGGTGCGTTTTCCGTGCTCCCTGAAACTACTGTTCAGAAAAGGAAGCTACGTATGCACACTGAGGGTGGGCACTTCTTACAGAATGTGCTTGTTTTGTACTGCGCCGCTTGCTGCCGACACTTCCGTCACCTTCGCACTCTGCACCATCATTTACAATCATCCAAGTTAAAATTCGTACTCTATACTTAGGCCTGTTGTTCGTAAGTCACCTGATTAGCTAGGCTCCTTACTTACGTAACGGAAGAAGTTGGAAAGCTTCAGGTTGCCAATGCTCTGTACATGATCACTGCCTCTTATAATAATGATAATAATAATAATAATACACTCCTGGAAATTGAAATAAGAACACCGTGAATTCATTGTCCCAGGAAGGGGAAATTTTATTGACACATTCCTGGGGTCAGATACATCACATGATCACACTGACAGAACCACAGGCACATAGACACAGGCAACAGAGCATGCACAATGTCGGCACTAGTACAGTGTATATCCACCTTTAGCAGCAATGCAGGCTGCTATTCTCCCATGGAGACGATCGTAGAGATGCTGGATGTAGTCCTGTGGAACGGCTTGCCATGCCATTTCCACCTGGCGCCTCAGTTGGACCAGCGTTCGTGCTGGACGTGCAGACCGCGTGAGACGACGCTTCATCCAGTCCCAAACATACTCAATGGGGGACAGATCCGGAGATCTTGCTGGCCAGGGTAGTTGACTTACACCTTCTAGAGCACGTTGGGTGGCACGGGATACATGCGGACGTGCATTGTCCTGTTGGAACAGCAAGTTCCCTTGCCGGTCTAGGAATGGTAGAACGATGGGTTCGATGACGGTTTGGATGTACCGTGCACTATTCAGTGTCCCCTCGACGATCACCAGTGGTGTACGGCCAGTGTAGGAGATCGCTCCCCACACCATGATGCCGGGTGTTGGCCCTGTGTGCCTCGGTCGTATGCAGTCCTGATTGTGGCGCTCACCTGCACGGCGCCAAACACGCATACGACCATCATTGGCACCAAGGCAGAAGCGACTCTCATCGCTGAAGACGACACGTCTCCATTCGTCCCTCCATTCACGCCTGTCGCGACACCACTGGAGGCGGGCTGCACGATGTTGGGGCGTGAGCGGAAGACGGCCTAACGGTGTGCGGGACCGTAGCCCAGCTTCATGGAGACGGTTGCGAATGGTCCTCGCCGATACCCCAGGAGCATCAGTGTCCCTAATTTGCTGGGAAGTGGCGGTGCGGTCCCCTACGGCACTGCGTAGGATCCTACGGTCTTGGCGTGCATCCGTGCGTCACTGCGGTCCGGTCCCAGGTCGACGGGCACGTGCACCTTCCGCCGACCACTGGCGACAACATCGATGTACTGTGGAGACCTCACGCCCCACGTGTTGAGCAATTCGGCGGTACGTCCACCCGGCCTCCCGCATGCCCACTATACGCCCTCGCTCAAAGTCCGTCAACTGCACATACGGTTCACGTCCACGCTGTCGCGGTATGCTACCAGTGTTAAAGACTGCGATGGAGCTCCGTATGCCACGGCAAACTGGCTGACACTGACGGCGGCGGTGCACAAATGTTGCGCAGCTAGCGCCATTCGACGGCCAACACCGCGGTTCCTGGTGTGTCCGCTGTGCCGTGCGTGTGATCATTGCTTGTACAGCCCTCTCGCAGTGTCCGGAGCAAGTATGGTGGGTCTGACACACCGGTGTCAATGTGTTCTTTTTTCCATTCCCAGGAGTGTACTATGTTTGCCCTACAGCAGTGTAGCAGCTTTTACATAATTACTGTTATGCTGTGCCCTCATTTAGTTCGCGTATTGTTATGATCTGAGTAAAGAAGCAATTTTTGGCGCTCTACGCAAGCTGTCTTGAACTCGGTGAAGGAATTTTCTTGAAATATTTAACCGTATATGACATAAGTCTCAGTTTTACTGTCGTAGATGCACAGTACAAGCTATGTCTGTAGCTGCTGGACAATATTAGGAAGATCATGTTCATTCATTTGTTTGAAAATAAAGTAATTAGTTATTGGTACCAATTATTTTATTGATTGCTGATATTTCTTCAGTACCGGTAGTAAATATTTCAGAATAACATTCAGTCATCAGCTACAATTATATTTTCATTTCACTTTACCGGTTTCGACATCTCCAGAAGAGTATAAAGCTAACGATACTGTAAATATTTTGAACTACATGTAAAGTATGAGAACTGTGTTGCAGAAACTTACTTAGTATTGGTTCATCAGATTTCAATACAGCCAAGGCCTAAGGATTTATAATATCCCTAATTTTCTACGTTTCTGAAGATGACAAATTAATCTGTCGAAACGTGTACAGCGAAATATAGATATGTTTGCAACTGATGACTAAATTTTATTCTGGAATTATTGGTAGGATACGTAATCGGTACTACAGTGTTGCGCAATTGTGATAATCATAATCACTTTCAAGAATAATTTAGTTTCGTGACCGAAACACAAATGAACCCTTTGTTTTTACTCCTGAGAAGAAATACTTTAATCTTCAGGTGGTAATTACTCCCGTCTTGGGAACCATTGAACTAGCCGCTGTTAAGTAGATAATACAGAGAGAGAACAGATTTACTAGACACACAAACAATATTAATCGGAATATTGAACTTCAGTTATATCCACTTTTTGATTGTGAATGTCGAGAAGTTCTGCAACTGCTTAATGTACCCGTTTGCATTTTGGTGTTAACGGCAGCCTAGGCACGGGACGATAATACTCCGACTGCTTCTAGTCTCTGACTACTGGTGCGAGATGATGTAGAATGTTGGGGGGGGGGGGGGGGGTGTCAGTTACTTTTTCTCGGATGGCAGGTGCAGATTTGAAGAGGTTGCAGTGAGCTTGGTATACAGTAGGATGATCCTCCATTCTGGTGGTCAGACATAGATGGAAAGTTTGATGAGTATGCCTGCCTTCACGTTCTCATGCAGTCTAACATCGGCCACTGTCCCATCTGGATGTCTCATAAATCTGGATATTGCTCGATTCAACCAACCAGCCAAGTGGAGACCCCCAATGACGACCCTTTCAATCTCTTTTGGGTGCTGATAACGCTATCTCACACGATTATACGGCACCGCCATGTCCTTGACAGTGACCGCTCAACAGCTGACACTGTTCACGCCACTTATACGGCGTGTAACAGGTACAAGTGCAGATATTTCTATATGTGGTACCTCAATACGTACTCACATCGGTGTAGTGGTTGTTTCTTCCCTGTGTCGAACTGTCTTCACGCACACACGACAAATAATATAATACGTGACGTTGTCCACACGGTCGCAACTGCACCACATACTGGACTATGCCTGTCAGTATAGACTAACTGTTTTGCATCCACCCGTCCACACATCAACAGCTGACAAGCTGCCCAGCGGAAAATAAGCCGTGATGGCTTGCTCCTTCTAGCTGTACTTGGAGACACTAACCAACCTAAAAGTATACGACTTGTAATAGCAATAATTATTGGTCTGCAAATGACTCAAGTACTAATTAATGTTGTTCAGTTCATCTTCCTCACTCATCAACAGATATATCTGCGCTTATGCCCGTTACACGCTATGTAAAGTTCTAGGCCTGGTAACAACACGAACAGTACTACCGGATACAGGTGGTATTCCTACCTAACACAGAGGATTGCAACTCCATTGTACATGTAATAAGTTACATCGACATTCGACCGGGTCTTCCGGGTGCTTCACTTTTTGTTGTCAGGCTTTATACAAACGAGAACACTCACAAACTTTGTTATCTCGTCCACGATAACATAGTAAAAAATCTAAACTCGATATGTTTTTAGTTATGAGTATACTTTGGATGTCAGCGGCCTCACCCTGTACGAAATTAATTCGCAAGATTACCTGAGTGAGCGGATTAAGACTAGTCATAACTTGTAGTAAGCATATAGAAGTAGCTAGCTGTGGTTGCTTCTGCCTGTTAATGTATAACTTCACTCGTTCAACATCCGTAATGGCTTGCCTCCACTACGAGATTTACGTAACGTGGTGTGCGAATGAATGAATGAATGTCACTGCGATGTGGGATATAGATATACGTGAAAAATATATAGATATGACCCACCATCTTCCGGAGAGAAATGTTAATCCATACTGGACGATCGCCAAGAGTGATAGGCAGGGCGGAATTGGATACCACGGGCTATCTTGCCTGCTTCAGATTGCTGATATTCTCAGCCACAGAAGATGGTTTACTTCACATGTCCAGTCCGTGTGAGTGGTACCGCAATCAGCAAGTAGCTTTGTTCAAGCAAAAGTGAAACACCGTTACGTTACTAATATTATGATTATCTTCGCATCAGAAGACGTAATTGCTTACTGGATATCTACGAACTCTCCAAGAGATTGTAATCTGCCGATATGGTGGAGTGTCTGTCCCCACGGAGTAGCACACCGCATTGTCCGCTGGATGATAATGCCACATTTGTGTATTGTTTGATCTTTACCTTTCCGAAACTATTCTACGACTGTAATACCTTACGGCAGAATCACTTCAGAATAAATTGATGGATATGTACTGTACTTTACACTATTTTGCTCGACAATGTAAAATAGTTTTATTTATTCCAGAATGAGATTTTTACTGTGCAGCGGAGTGTGCGCTGATACGAAACTTCCTGACATTAAAACTGTGTTCGCAGAAGAGCTTCTGTGAAGTTTGGAAGGTAGGAGACGAGGTACTGGCAGAAGTAAAGCTGTGAGGACGGGGCGTGAGTCGTGCTTGGGCAGATCAGATGGTAGAGCACTTGCCCGCGAAAGGCAAAGGTCCCGAGTTCGAGTCTCGGTCCGGCGCAAAGTTTTAATCTGTCAGTAGGTTTTATTTATTACCTGTTAACATCATCTGCTGCTACGAACTGTGTTCAGTATTAAGGCAAATTCGTTTTCATCACCAGGGGATCCACTTACATACTGCATGTAATGTGACGTTGGCTGCAAGCTATGCGCGCCCAGCCATATTAAAGTTTGACGTAGCACGATCGTTATGAAGTTGCAAAAAGCATCCACGCTTCCAAGCGTTGTTTGGAAGAGAAATGCAATAGTGTAACGATTGTCTGTAAGATGCAGTGAATGCTCAAGATTACATGTTTGCACAACAAATACCATTCGTTCCGGGACCTGTCGATCAACAAACGTGTCAGTCACAGGGCGTCACCCATTTTGCGTTAGTGTCTCACAGGTGACACTCATCCGACATTGCTTCCGTTGAATTTTAGGCTATAACAAAAGCGATAAACCCACTCTTAGTAAACGAACTCCTATGTTTAGATGATTCTGCTTCTTGGTACGCAGTTCTCTTTCTCTTCTTTCTGTATTAAAAACGTTTAAAACGGTCATGCAGTCGACGTAAGTTGATCGCAGTTAGTTGCAGTAAGCTGGGCGCGGCAGCTTCGCGTGCCTACGTCAGCCAATAACGCAACATAATTCTGTAAACGTCT
Organism: Schistocerca serialis cubense; assembly: GCF_023864345.2. Classification (NCBI taxonomy): domain Eukaryota; kingdom Metazoa; phylum Arthropoda; class Insecta; order Orthoptera; family Acrididae; genus Schistocerca; species Schistocerca serialis. The sequence goes on from NC_064642.1 coordinate 48,412,984, forward strand.
CTATGGCAACGCTTCAGTGCTGTCACAGCTCTGTCGATGACTATTAGTTTCGCATGCAGCCGTTATCACTTCGCAGTTCAAAGCTGGCAGGCAACAGCGCTGAGAGCTGTCGGGTATCTCCTTACGCTGTAACGACTATATAGCCCAGTTGCAGGTTGCCTGTCGAACGGCTTCGAAGGGGAACAAATATTTGATTACCAGTGTTTCATATAATTGATGACTGAATTTAAAAATTTAAGAGAAATATAATCTTACGTAAAATATTTAGCACAATAAAGTAAGTATGGAAGTTCGAATCAGTGTATATGTTACGGTAAAAGTAAGATAACCGGTAAATCCTAGTATTAACCGGTGAAACCTAAGATCTACGATCGCGGTGTGGTAAAAGTCCGAAATTTCGAACTTTTACCAAGAGACATTGGCAAATCTTAGGTTTTACCAATTTTGTGTTAAGATAAGTTGCTTCGTTGGCAATTACGCGTAGTTTCAGTCAGTGTCGAGCATCGTGCGTACAGTCATCTTTGTGACTCGTTTTAGTGGTGTTTCTTCTGCAGCTTTGCATCAGAATGAGTGATAAGTGAATCACTGAATAGGAAGAAGAACAACAATTTTTATGTAACTGCTGAGCAATATAATAATCTGTTAAGTGAAGTGCAAATGCAAAAATCGTTTCCAATAAAACATCTGTTCACTACAGATGTTTGAAGGGATGTGATGTTCTCAATATCGGAGGTGAAGAGTAACACATAGGACCGGTGTCTCCTGGAAAAGAATGAATTCGTTATTATGTTCGTTTTGATGAGCTGTTTAACATACTACACGAAACCCACATTACTATAGGCCGCCGGCCGGCGTGGCCGTGCTGTTCTAGGCGCTACAGTCTGGAACCGCGTGACCGCTATGGTCGCAGGTTCGAATTCTGCCTCGGGCATGGATGTGTGTGATGGCCTTAGGTTAGTTAGGTTTAAGTAGTTCTAAGTGCTAGGGGACTGATGACCTTAGAAGTTAAGTCCCATAGCGCTTAGAGCCATTTGAACCATTTTACTATAGGCCTTGGCGACCGAACACGGATGATTGTGGAACTGAATCGTAAGTACAAGAATGTGACTGTTGAATCAATCGTCACTTATCTGAGATTATGTGAACCGTGTCAGAAAAAGCGAAAAACATTGAAAAGGGGGGGAAATGAATTCACAGTGCCAGATTGACTTAATCGACATACAGGCAAACTCAAACAATAAGTCGAAGTTCATACTTGTATACGAAGATCATTTGACAAAATCTGTTATCCTCCACGCGCTAGTTTTGAAAAGGGCTGGTGAAGTAGCATATCATCTTTTGGACATTTTTACCACCTTTGGTGCTCCGAGTATCCTTCAGTCTGATAATGGTAGAAAGTTTTGTAACCAAATAATTCAAAGTTTATGTGGGTTGTGAAGTGATATAAAGAGAGTCCATGGGAAGCCGAGGCACAGTCAGTCTAAGGGATCGGTCGAAAGATCAAATCAAGATATCAAAAATATGTTATCAACTAGGATGGAAACTAACGAAACTTGAAAATGGCCTGAAGGGCTGAGGTTTGAGTAAGCAATGAAAAATAGGGCTTATTATGAAGAGATCAGATGTTCACCATATGAAGCCATGTTTGGGGGTTCCAATGAAAATGGGCATTGCGACCACAGTTGTCCCGCATGGTTTATTAAAAAAATTAACACTGAAGAAGACTTGGAAACAATGTGAAACACCACTTCCAAAGACTCACAGGAAATTGAAAATGACGGCCAAGGAATTGATGCAAGTGAGTGAAGTACTGGAACAGAGGGAAAGGAGGTAGGAAGTGCGGCTGCAGCAGGTGAGGAAGTACCAGAGACACAGGATATGACGACACACTTAACAACGAGTCAGCAGCTGATGGTTGTGACGACACACGCTGACGACTCCTAACAGTGTTAGTAAAGTGAAGCGGATCCGAGAAGCAGCCAAAGAAGGTCTTCAAATGCAGGCAAAGGAAATGAAAGCAGAGTCATGTAACAAAATTCCAAAACTTTCAGTCGGACAGAATGTGCGAATTAAAGTAACGGATGTAGACAGGGCAAAAATTGATGCAAAATCTGTAACAGCAGTAGTGATGAATATTCAGGATAAAGAATTTGTCAACTTGGTACCAAAACTGGTAAACTGAAGTCATTGTACAGTAGGAACCAGTTTACATTGTGCAAGGAAAATTTTATCAACGTCGAAGAAGTAGCAAGAGAAGAAATTAGTCTACGGGAAGTGTTTGCCAAACAATGTTTTGCTGGATGACAAGGGTTAAAAATGTGCAATGTCTTAAAAAGTGTGCAACTAAAAAATGCTTGGGTAAATCGTCTTCCATATTATGTAATTCGAAATGACACAATAGTCAGCCTTGTTGTAACAAAAATTAACGTTCACAAGGTAACATTTTTTACAACATTTTTCACTAATATGGAATGTTGCTCATTATAATTACATTGGGATGCAGTAATATTTAAAATATGTAAAGTTACTATAAATACAAACTATTTCAGTAAATTGCTCAACTGATTATTTTTAATGAATACGGTTTTACCAGTTGGTATGGGTACGATTTACCAACGTCTCTTGGCAAAAGTTCGAAATCTATGCATGTAATAAGAAATGTCGGACTTTTACCACACCGTGATGTTATGTCTTAGGTTTCGCCAGTTAATTCTACGATTTACCAATCATCTTGCTTTTACAGTAACATATATATCTAGAGGCAACTTAACTCACAGCGACTACAGTCTGATGACAATCACTGGTTGGTTGACACTTCGCACATCAGAGCTGGTCCCCGCCAGTCAGGACACTCACCGTAACGACCGACTTCGACCATTGCCAAACTGCCACGAGAGACGGCCAGTTCACTTCCATCTGCTTGTCCGGCTTTCTTTCTTGATGTGTTTGGGAGTCGTGGATCCTGGTTCCTGGACCAACCCTCTGTACTTTGCATTTTATCAGGCATGATGGGACTTACGAGGATGCTAAGGAAATACAATGACTTAAGGAAACACATAACTAAGAAGGGGATGTGCGGCATAAAAGAAACTTGTTAGGGGTGTATCTACATCTGAAAGATATATGCATTCAAATTTAGAGCCAGTAGCATGACAGTGGCGGTACTAGCACCACTATGAGGATGCAAATCAAGTTTGCTTTAAATATACGCTGTTACGATTCCTGAGCGTTAGTTACCTTTCAGGACGAACGTTATGAGTTTATATTAGTCAAGAAAGCCTTTAAGGGGGGTAGGACGTCAAACGGGCCGACTTGGAGCAGGAGAGTCACTACAGGACATTTTAATTTCTACTGTCTATACTTTTACAAATGTATTCATAAAACTTTGTCACCATGACCAGAAAGGATTGAGGACTCACACTTACTCAGTGGAAGTTCAAAATCGTAGCAAAATACCTTTTTTTACATGTGAAATTTCATCATTTTTTTACTTATTACTGACTGCATTTGTTGCTATAGGTACACTTTTCTTCCCAAGTAAGAGAGATGCTTCGATGAATTTTTCATAGCATACAAACAGTAGTAACAGGTGTATGAAACTCTAGAATTTTCCAAATCTATTAAAAACTGTGGAAAAATTGAGATAATTAACTATAAAACTTGAATTTTTTTTCTGAACATGAAGTTTAAAATGTAACAGTTCATTAATTTTTTCATAAATTAAATAACTTCTAGAGTTTCGTACACTTGTAACTATGGTTTGTATGCTGTGCAAAAGTCATCGAAGAATCTCTCTTACTTAGGAAGAAAAGTGTACCTATAGCAACAAATGCAGCCAGTAGCAAGTGAAAAAATGATGAACTTTCACATGTAAAAAAATGTGTTTTGTTACGTTTTTGAGCTTCCACTGCTATGAATATGAATCCTGAGTCCTTCCTGGTCACACTGTTAAAGTTTTATGAATTTATTTGTAAAAGTATAGATAGTGGAAATTAAAATGTCCTGTGGTGCCTCTCCTGCTCCACGTCTGCCCGTTTGACGTCCTAGCCCCCTTAAGGCGACAAATACGCCATTATAAACACCTCACTGAGTTTGAACGAGGTCGTGTAATACGGCTACAACAAGCTGGATTTTCCGTCTGCGATATTCAGAAGGACTTGGTAAGAATGTAGCCACTGCGCATGATTGCTGGCTACGGAGGTCAATAGAATGTACGGTTGCAAGAAGATATGGCTGCGCATGGATACATGGCACTACCGAGAGGGAAGTCCACCGTGTTCACCGTGTGGCTCTGGCGCATCGAACTGCATCTGCAGCAGCAATTTGAGCAGCAATGAACACCACAGTGACACAAAAAACTGTTAAAAATCGGTTACTTCAAAGACAGCTTTGAGCTAGACACCCCGTAGGGTGCATTCCACTGACCTCAAACCACAACCACTTGCGAATTCGTTGGTGTCAACCGACAGCTCATTGCGAGGCAGGGTAAAGGTCTGTTATGTTTTCTGATGAAACCTGGTTGTGCCTCTCTCGCAATGATAGCCCCGAGTTGGTTAGGAAAAGGTCATCTGAGGGCCTGCGACCAACCTCTCTGCATGCTAGACACACTGGACGTATACTTGTAGTTGTGGTCTGTGGCGATTTCGTATGACGGCAGGAGCACTCTCGCGGTTATCCTAAGTAACCTGACTTCAGATTTTTACGTCCGTCTGGTGATTCGACCTGTTGTCCGGCCATTCATGAACCGCATTTCAGGGGGTGTTTTCCAACAGGATAACGCTCGTCCACAAACTGCTGTTGCAACCCAAAATACTCTACAGAGTGTACTGTACACATGTTGCCTTGGCCCGCTCGACGATCACCAGATCTGTCTCCAGTCGAGCACATACGGGACATCACCGGACAGCTCCAGCGTCATCTGCAAACAGCATTAACCGTCCAAGGTGCTACTCCAGGCGTGTGTAAAATGGATGTACGCAACGGATAATGCTGAACGCGAAAACGAAGATTTGGCCCTGTCTGATTACCCCCTGAAGCAGCTCTTAGGACCTCTTAATGGTGATATTATCTCCTCCTTCTTGCTCTTTGAGATATAAATTACAACATAATCATAAATGAATAATTAAGGGAACTACTAACTACAAATGGTAAATGCTGTATCTGCTCATACATTTGTTGTGGATTAAAACCCCTTTATATATTACAAATGTTTATATATCAACATCCAATGGACATAAAGAGATACAAATGTATTTCCTAACTAATATGATCGATCAATTGTCCAAATCTGCCTCTTTTTATGGCTACGCGATCTAATATAAATAACGCAAGATGACTGACATCACCTACGTACCAAACACTAGAAGACACTACTTTCTAAAATGATCTACAGTGATGTGCAACCTCAGTGGACGTAAGATTTACGTAATCGCAGCTGTTTAGCTTTATAGCCCTAATAAACCGAAGCAATTAGCAATATCACCGTATGTACTGCGTCCGGTGTGTGGGAGTAATGGTTCTCGTACACGTCTGTGACGACAGAGAAACTCCAGCCTCAAAAATATATTTAAAAAAACCCTCATTCAAACACTAGGACGGCAGAAGACGGTCCTCTGACTAGTATAATCTAATACTGTCTCCACGTCTCTGTGTTCTACACACGTGAAACGCGAACTTCCAGCCACAAGGACGGAGTTCAGATGACGTCTCAACCTGAGTATAGGCAGAAGAAGTGCTCTCAATCACTGAGCGCTGCGTACTCAACGACGACTCCCAACTCCGGCGGCGAAGTCCAGAATCATATAAGTTCGCAACAGTACAGTACCTAACCGTTCTATCAGATCTCCTGAGAGCAAAGACAGAAAGTCCATCTGTACGAACAAAAGCTGATACTGAGTGGCTGTCCAACACGGGCGCTCTTAACGGAAGACCTCATCCTCAACACTGGTGGCTTTCCAGCAAAGCTCGGCTCCCTTCCCTTGCAACTGCAGAAGGCGAATCATATTCTCGAAACCACGGAATATTCTCCCTCTCTATAGATTCTTCCGAATGCCGACCAACCATATGTAAGAGTTTTGTCGTCTAACCCGGGCCGGCTGCGGTGGTCTAACGGTTCTAGGCGCTACAGTCTGGAACCGCGCGACTGCTACGGTCGCAGGTTCGAATCCTGCCTCGGGCATGGATGTGGGTGATGTCCTTAGGTTATTTAGGTTTAAGTAGTTTTAAGTTCTAGGGGACTGATGACCACAGATGTTAAGTCCCATAGTGCTCAGAGCCATTTGAACCATTTTTATCTAACCCGGAAACTTTGCGAGGAAATACCTATACCCATTAATTAGGGACTCATACAATGGAACGCTTCTCAGAGTAAAACTCCTCGGAAATAACCCTCCCCGCGAGATTTCCGACATAACGCTTCCTTGTTCCCCACTGCCGTGTCCAAGATTTTCAGAGTTTCCGGTTTTCCTTCCGGTGTAGTTACAACACTGGGCCGGCTTGAGTGGCCGAGCGGTTCTAGGCGCTACAGTCGCAGGTTCGAATCCTGCCCCGGGCATGGATGTGTGTGATGTCCTTAGGTTAGTTAGGTTTAAGTAGTTCTAAGTTCTAGGGGACTGATGATCTCAGAAGTTAAGTCCCATAGTGCTCAGAGCCATTTTTTTTACAACACTGGCCGGCCGTCGCTGTATTGTGCTTCAGCGCTCAAGTACCCCGCCCCGACCGTCCATCTTGGGTTACTTCCTGTACTATGCAGGACCAACACAGCTGTGCGGCCTTTTCCACCCAGGACCTGAGTTACGCCTGTCTTTTCATTTCCACTGACGTTCCAACTTATGCTAGTATATGCAATCATTCGCCGGCCGGTGTGGCCATGCGGTTCTAGGCGCTTCAGTCTGGAACCGAACAACTGCTTCGGTCGCAGGTTCGAATCCTGCTTCGGGCATGGGTGTGTGTGATGTCCTTAGGTTAGTTAGGTTTAAGTAGTTCTAAGTTCTAGGGGACTGATGACCTCAGATGTGAAGTCCCATAGTGCTCAGAACCATTTGAACCATTTTTGATTTGCAATCATTCATTACGCCGTTCTGATAATAAAGACAATTCATCACCTTTGATGCAATAAGCGTTAACAAGTATTCACAGGGTGTATGTGAGAGTGTCAGTCTCCTTTAAATATTGAAATATACGATGTAGAACCTATCCAATGGTACCTAATTCCGGTTGTAAATCACGGCAAAGTATGTAGATGAGTGCTTGTAAGGTGAGAAATTAGAGCCACCTTACAACCGTCGTTCCTGTATTGACCAACCGAGTGCACCAGGCACGGAAATCCATCGCACAAGCTGGCATCCGGTACCTGTAGTACAGAATGCATGCTTGCATCGAACATTCTGGTGGTTATACCGGTTCTTAGTGCACCAGTGTTAACCTTCTGCAATGGCTTATTTCGCGCATACTTTAACCTGTGATCTTGCGATGTTAATCTCTTAAATGTCTTGCCTATGCAAATGTATTCCAGAAATTTCATTACTCTACATTAATTATATTTTGGTGTTGCGATTTTTTTCCATTAGTGTATGTGCGTCTCGTACATGGCTCTAACCAGACAGTACTGGATCCTTTAGCACAACGCGTGTTCCCGCGTTACATATACAATTATTATCACACGGAGACTGGCCTACATTAGATAACTTTCGTACGTGAGGCAGAGCTTTTTGAAGGCAACAGGCCATCGCTACGGTTGGTTCTGTAATAACACTATCAATGTAGACAAGTGTAATGTGCTGCGAATACATAGACATAAAGATCCCTTACCATTTAGCTACAAAATATCAGGTCAGCAACTGGAAGCAGTTAATTCCATAAATTATCTGGGAGTACGCATTAGGAGTGATTTAAAATGGAATGATCATATAAAGTTGATCGTCGGTAAAGCAGATGCCAGACTGAGATTCATTGGAAGAATCCTAAGAAAATGCAATCCGAAAACCAAGGAAGTAGGTTACAGTACGCTTGTTCGCCCACTGCTTGAATACTGCTCAGCAGTGTGGGATCCGTACCAGATAGGGTTGATAGAAGAGATAGAGAAGATCCAACGGAGAGCAGCGCGCTTCGTTACAGGATCATTTAGTAATCGCGAAAGCGTTACGGAGATGATAGATAAACTCCAGTGGAAGACTCTGCAGGAGAGACGCTCAGTAGCCCGGTACGGGTTTTTGTTAAAGTTTCGAGAACATACCTTCACCGAGGAGTCAAGCAGTATATTGCTCCCTCCAACGTATATCTCGCGAAGAGACCATGAGGATAAAATCAGAGAGATTAGAGCCCACACAGAAGCATACCGACAATCCTTCTTTCCACGAACAATACGAGACTGGAATAGAAGGGAGAACCGATAGAGGTACTCAGGGTACCCTCCGCCACACACCGTCAGGTGGCTTGCGGAGTATGGATGTAGATGTAGATGTAGGGAACAGTGTAAATCAGGACAGTGGTGTAGCGAAGTGGTTAAGATTTGAAGGGTGGTCACAGGAAAGGTACGAAACAATACTGTGAGTATAACTGAAGTCTCTATTCAAAGGTAATCACCAGAGGCCCGAGCACAACTATCCCACTGTTTCACGAGTCGAAGTATTCGCTGTTCCCAGAATTACCTATTCAAAAACGCAGATAAAAATTCACTTGACGCCTTCTCGAGAGACAATCTCCACTCATTCCAAATTAATAATATAAGTGTAAACCAGATGTGGCTTAAATGCAAAGAAATAGCGCCGGCAGCAGCTGAGAGATTTACACCAAATGAATTAACAAACGACGGAGCTGATCCTCATTGGTACACAAAACGGGTTAGAACACTGTTGCAGAAACAACGAAACAAACATGCCAAATTTAAACAGACGCAAAATCCCCAAGATTGGCGATCTTTTACAGAAGCTCGAAATTTAGCGCGGACTTCAATGTGAGATGCCTATAACAGTTTCCACAACGAGACTTTGTATCGAAATCTGGCGCAGAGAAACAATCAATGCCTTCTCTGCCCGGTAGCAAAGGAGATACCATCGAAGACAATGCTGCCAAAGCAGAGTTACTAAACACAGCCTTCCGAAATGCCTTCACAAAAGAAGACGAAGTAAATATTCCGTAATTCGAATCAAGAACAACTGCCTACATGAGTAACGTAGAAGTAAACATCCTCGGAGTAGTGAAGCAACTTAAATCACTTAATAAAAGCAAATCTTCTGGTCCAGACTGTAAACCAATTAGGTTCCTTTCAGAGTAAGCTGATACATTAACCCCATACTTAACAATCACATACAACCGTTCGCTCGACGAAACGTCCGTACCCATAGACTAGAAAGTTGCACAGGTCACACCAATATTCAAGAAAGGTAGTAAGACTAATCCACTAAATTACAGGCCCATGTCGTTAACGTCGATATGCAGCAGGATTTTACAACATATGATGTGTTCTAAGATGATGAGTTACCTCGAAGAAAACGGTCTACTGACACACGGTCAACATGGGTTTAGAAAATATCGTTCCTGTGAAACACAACTATCTCTTTATTTGCATGAAGTGTTGAGTGCTATGGACAAGGGATTTCAGATCGATTCCGTGTTTCTGGAGCAGCTTGTAGTGAAATTGCGTACTTATGGAATATCTTCTCAGTTATGTGACTGGATTTGTGATTTCCTGTCAGGGAGGTCACACACAGTTCGTAGTAATTGACGGAAAGTCATCGAGTAAAACAGAAGTGATTTCTGGTGTTCCCCAAAGTAGTGCCGTAGGCCCTTCGCTGTTCCTTATCTATATACACGATTTTGGAGACAATCTGAGCAGCCGTCTTCGGTTGTTTGCAGGCGCTACTGTCGTTTATGAACTAATAGAGTTATCAGAAGACCAAAACAAACTGCAAAACGATTTAGAAAAGATATCTGAATGGTGTTAAAAGTGGCAGATGAGCCTAAATAACGAAAAGTTTGAGGTCATTCACATGAGTGCTAAAAGGAACTCTTTAAACTTCGGTTACACGATAATCTAAAAGCCGTAAATTTAACTAAATACCTAGGTATTACAATAATGAACAACGTAAATTATAAGGAACACAGAAAATGTTGTGGGGAAGGCTAATCAAAGGGTGCGTTTCATTGGCAGGACACTTACAAAATGTGTAAGTAGGCTGTTTAGGTTTTCTTATTGGTAACGCCACGTAGCGCTCTGTATGAAAAATCACTGGCTCTGCTGTGTGCAGTCTGTGGCTAGTTTGCATTGTTGTCTGCCATTGTAGTGTTGGGCAGCTGGATGTGAACAGCACGTAGCGTTGTGCAGTTGGAGGTGAGCCGCCAGCAGTGGTGGATGTGGGGAGAGAGATGGCGGAGTTTTGAAATTTGTAAGACTGGATGTCATGAACTGCTATATATATTATGACTATTAAGGTAAATACATTGTTTGTTCTCTATTAAAATCTTTCATTTGTTAACTATGCCTATCAGTAGTTAGTGCCTTCCGTAGTTTGAATCTTTTATTTAGCTGGCAGTAGTGGCGCTCGCCGTATTGCAGTAGTTCGAATAACGAAGATTTTTTTGAGGTAAGTGATTTGTGAAAGGTATAGGGTAATGTTAGTCAGGGTCATTCTTTTGCAGGGATTATTGAAAGTCAGATTGCGTTGCGCTAAAAATATTGTGTGTTAGTTTAAGCACAGTCATGTATAATTGTTGAAAGAGGACGTTTCAAATGTAACAGACCTACTAAGGGGACTGCCTACACTACGCTTGTCCTTCCTCTTTTAGAATACTACTGCACAGTGTGGGATCCTTACCAGATAGGATTGGCAGAGTACATCGAAAAAGTTCAAAGAAAGGCAGCACGTTTTGTATTATCCCGAAATGTGGGAGAGAGTGTCACAGAAATGATACAGGATTTGGGCTGGACATCATTAAAAAGAAAGGCGTTTTTCGTTGAGAGGGAATCTTTTCACGAAATTCCAATCACAAAGTTTCTCCTCCGAATGCGAAAATATTTTGTTGACACCGACCTACATAGAGCGGAACGATCACCACGATAAAATAAGGGAAATCAGTCTTGCGGCTCACTCTGAAGATGGCTGAACGTTATACAGCCGAAATATTAGAAGAAGAAGGAGATTTCTTGCGGCTGCACACCAGAAACTTAATGGAACAAGGGAAATCAGAGCTCGTACGGAAAGATATACGTGTTCATTCTTTCCGCGCGGTATACGAAATTGGAATAGTAGAGAATTGTGAAGGTGGTTCGATGAACCCTCTGCCAGGCACTTAAATGTGATTAGCAGAGTATCCATGTAGATGTATATGAAGTAGATGTAGAATTCCTGCTGCTATGACAGGAGCCAGTCCTGCTCTGTGTCCCTCAGTTGGTCGTCTAAGTTGAAGCGCTTTCCTTTGAGCTGTGTTTTTGACAGACGAAACACATGGAAGTCGCAGGGTGACGTGTCCGGGCTGTAGGGCGGATGTTCCAGCTGCTTCCACTTGAGCTTGGCCATTACACATCGTGTGACTTCGGAGACGTGTGGACGCGCTTTGTCGTGGAGCAGAGTCACTCCCTACGTGAGCAACCCAGGCTGTTTGCTCCTGACGGACTTGCATAGGCTACTGAGTGTCTCACGGTACACGTCGCTGTTAACGGTTTTACCGTCCTCAAGGAATTCGATGAGTATCTGACTTGAAGAGTCGAAATAGACGGAGAGCTTCACCTCGCCTGCTGAAGGCACAGCTCTGAATTTTTTAGGTAGAGCTGACGATGCGCACGAAAACGCCGGACACTACACTCGTGTCCCTAGATGTCTCACTGCGTTATCCGAATGCGGCAAATGCAAATTTGAACTGATTGGCTTGTTATGACGTTTGGTACCATTTCATTCGAACACTCCTTATGCATTCCAGATACGTAGAAGTTTGCTGGCTCGAATTTTGTCACATGTTTTGAAATTTTTGGTTCTAAATCTTATCAAACTTAGTTTGATTATTATTTTTATTCCATAAGTTGGTTTAATTGTATTTTTTTATTTCTAATAGTTTGCTGCGTCATTTCCACTATCATACATTGTAAGTAGGCTGTTTAGGTTTTTATGTTGGTAACGCCACGTAGCGCTCTGTATGAAAATCACTGACTGTGCTGTGTGCAGTCTGTGGCTGGGTGGCATTGTTGGAATAGTCACTATTGTGTTGTTGGGCTGTTGGTTGTGAACAGCGCATAGCGTTGCGCAGTTGGAGGTGAGCCGCCAGCAGTGGTGGATGTGGGGAGTGAGATGGCAGAGTTTTGAGAGCGGACGATCTGGACATGTGTCCGTCAGAAAAACGAAATTTGTAAGACTGGATGTCATGAACACACACACACACACACACACACACACACACACACACACACATATATATATATATATATATATATATATATATATGACTTTTGAACACTATTAAGGTAAATACATAGTTCTCTATCAAAATCTTTCATTTGCTAACTATGCCTATCAGTAGCTAGTGCCTTCAGTGATTAGAATCTTTTATTTAGCTGGCAGTTTTGGCGCTCGCTGCACTGCAGTAGTTCAAGTAACGAAGATTTTTGTGAGGTAAGTGATTCATGAAAGGTGTAGGTTATTGTTAGTCAGGGCCATTCTTTTGTAGGGATTATTGAAAGTCAGATTGCGTGGCGCTAAAAAAAATATTGTGCTTCAGTTTAGTGTTGATCAGAATAAGTAAAGAGAGAAATGTCTGAGGACGTTCAGTTTAGCTCAGCTATTTGAAAATCAAATAACGTACAGGTTTTCCAGCACTGTAATTTGTTAATTTTTCTAAGGGGATGTTTCAATATATTCTTTTATTTTCTCTAATTTTTTCTTTGTATCATGCCTATAACCTGCAACCGACACTGCTCAACGGTTGATAACGTGGCAGCTCTTGTCGCCAGTGTAAGGACGGTTTCAGGCAGCCAACAAAAGCGAGAAATTACAGTTTCATTTTTACGCTGAAACTGTAACTTTCCTTTCTTGAATTTGCTCTTAGGGGGTATCTTTAACCGCCGAGGACAAAACGAGCCTCATTAATAGTTCTGTCACAGATTGTTGGCCGCAGTTTTCTCGGATACACTGCACACGTGAAGTTGTGGTTAGACTAGTCATTGGCCTCTTAGAATCCGCTACACACAGGGCATCTCCCCTTTCTGTCACATCTCATGGTGGGCGCTTCCAACCAACACTGCTCCGCGTCGTTACACAGCACTTGCGAAGTGACCCGACGTGTATGTGTGCCGCCTATCAGCCGACAGGCAAAAAAATAAATAAATAAAATAAAGGTTCAAATGTGTGTGAAATGTTATGGGACTTAACTGCTAAGGTCATCAGTCCCTAAGGTTACACACTACTTAACCTAAATTATCCTAAAGACAAACACACACACCCATGCCCGAGGGAGGATTCGAACCTCCGCCGGGACCAGCCGCACAGTCCATGACTGCAGCGCCTAAGACCGCTCGGCTAATCCCGCGCGGCCAGCCGACAGCCATGCGGCAATACTGTAGACAGACGTCGGCTAACAAGTAATTGCAATCAGATTATACTCAGGTCACAAAGGTCGTGGGGTACCTCCTAATACCATGTCGGACCTCCTTTTGCCCACCATGGACTCACCAAGTCGTTGGAATTTCCTTGCAGAAATACTGAGCAAAATATTGCGGAAGTGATGCCTCTGAGGAAGTTTGTGCACGAACTGACCTCTCGGTTACGTCGCATAAATGTCCGTTGGGATTCATGTTGGGCTATCTGGATGGACAAACCATTCCCTCTTGCTGACCAGACAGTTCTTCAAACAAATGGAGAAAAACTGTGGCCCGTAACACGGCACTCTCTCATCCATAAAAATTCCAGCGTTGTTTGCGAACCTGCAGTCCGCGAATGGCTGCAAATGGTCTCCAAGCAGCGGTAACAACTTTGCAGCCAAATGCCGGCCACTGTGGCCGAGCGGTTCTAGGCGCTTCAGTCCGTGACAGCGCGACTGCTACGGTCTCAGGTTCGAATCCTGCCTCGGGCATGGATGTGTGTGATGTCCATAGGTTAGTTAGGTTTATGTAGTTCTAGGTTTTAGGGGACTGATGACCTCAGATGTTAAGTCCCATAGTGCTCAGAACCATTTGAACAATTTTTTTCCAGCCAATGATCGGTTCAATTTGACCAGAGGACCCGACCATTCCATGCAACCAAAGCCTACACCATTAAGTAACCAGCACCAGCTTGCACAGTGCCTTGTAGATAATTTGGGCCCATGGCTTCGTGGGGTTTGCGTCATACTCGAACCCTACCATCAGCTCTAAACAACTGGAAGCATGTGACCAGGCCACGGTTTCCCAGTCGTCAAAGATCCAACCGATATGGTCACGAGTTCTGTACAGGCGCTGCAGACGATGTCGTGCCGTTATCAAAGGTACTCGCGTCGGACGACTGCTGCAATAGCGCATTAACGCAAAATTTCGCCGCAGTCTCCTAACGGATACATTCGCCATACGCCCCACTCTGATTTCTACGGTTATTTCACGCACTCTTGCTCGTTTATTAGCACTGACAACTTTATGCAAACTCCGCTGCTCTCTATCGACCGTTGTCCGTGGTGAGAAATAATGCCTGAAATTTGGTATTTTCGGCAAGCTCTTGACACTGTGGGTCTCTGAATATTGAATTCCCTAACGATTTCCGAAATGAAATGTTCCATGCGTCCATCTACTATTCCGCATTCAGAGTCTGTTAGTTCCAGTCGTGCTGTCATAATCAGGTCGTAAACCTCGTCACATGAATCAACTGAGTACAAATGACAGCTCCGTCAGTGCACTGCCTTTTATACCTTATGTAAGTGATACTGCCGCCATCTCTATATGTGCATATCACCATCCCATGTTTTTTGTCACCTGTATAGACTCCATTAATCCAGTATTTGAGAATCAGAGCACTTAGCGACTTCGAACAAACTTTGCAAATAATTTCAGTTCTTTTCGATACTTTTTACTCTTTAGGACCCCCTGCCCCCCCCCCCCTTCCCATGAAACAATGAAAGAAAAAAAGTCTGTCCCTTATCACACTTTAACTATTCACGCAGTCAGACTGCAGCATGAGGCATGACGTTTTGATGTATCAGCTCTTCACTGCTACATCTATTCACAACACAATTTGCAGACAATATCCATATACAGGGTTAAAATGTAAGTGCCATGTGGCTAGGGCATCCCGTCGGGTAGACCGTTCGCCTGGTGCCAGTCTTTCAAGTTGACGCCACTTCGGCAACTTGCGTGTCGATGGGGATGAAATGATGATGATAAGGACTGCACAACACCCAGTCCCTGAACGGTGAAAATCTCCGACCCGGCCGGGAATCGAACCCGGGCCGTTACGTATAACATTCCGTCACGCTGACCACTCAGCATTTTTTTTTTTGTCTTTTTTTTTTTTTTTTTTTTTTTTTGTCATCAGTATACTGCCTGATTTGATGCGGCCCGCCACGAATTCCTTTCCTGTGCTAACCTCTTCATCTCAGAGTAGCACTTGCAACCTACGTCCTCAATTATTTGCTTGACGTTTTCCAATCTCTGTCTTCCTCTACAGTTTTTGCCCTCTACAGCTCCCTCTAGTACCATGGAAGTCATTCCCTCATGTCTTAGCAGATGTCCTATCATCCTGTCCCTTCTCCTTATCAGTGTTTTCCCCATATTCCTTTCCTCTCCGATTCTGCGTAGAACCTCCTCATTCCTTACCTTATCAGTCCACCTAATTTTCAACATTCGTCTATAGCACCACATCTCAAATGCTTCGATTCTCTTCTGTTCCGGTTTTCCCACAGTCCATGTTTCACTACCATACAATGCTGTACTCCAGACGTACATCCTCAGAAATTTCTTCCTCAAATTAAGGTCGGTATTTGATATTAGTAGACTTCTCTTGGCCAGAAATGCCTTTTTTGGCATAGCGAGTCTGCTTTTGATGTCCTCCTTGCTCCGTCCGTCATTGGTTATTTTACTGCCTAGGTAGCAGAATTCCTTAACGTCATTGACTTCGTGACCATCAATCCTGATGTTAACTTTCTCGCTGTTCTCATTTCTACTACTTCTGATTACCTTCGTCTTTCTCCGATTTACTCTCAAACCATACTGTGTACTCATTAGACTGTTCATTCCGTTCAGCAGATCATTTAATTCTTCTTCACTTTCACTCAGGATAGCAATGTCATCAGCGAATCGTATCATTGATATCCTTTCACCTTGTATTTTAATTCCACTCCTGAACCTATCTTTTATTTCCATCATTGCTTCCTCTATGTACAGATTGAAGAGTAGGGGCGAAAGGCTACAGCCTTGTCTTACACCCTTCTTAATACGAGCACTTCGTTCTTGATCGTCCACTCTCATTATTCCCTCTTGGTTGTTGTACATATTGTATATGACCCGTCTCTCCCTATAGCTTACCCCTACTTTTTTCAGAATCTCGAACAGCTTGCACCATTTTATATTGTCGAACGCTTTTTCCAGGTCGACAAATCGTATGAAAGTGTCTTGTTTTTCTTTAGCCTTGCTTCCATTATTAGCCGTAACGTCAGAATTGCGTCTCACGTCCCTTTACTTTTCCTAAAGCCAAACTGATCGTCACCTAGCGCATTCTCAATTTTCTTTTCCATTCTTCTGTATATTATTCTTGTAAGCAGCTTCGATGCATGAGCTGTTAAGCTGATTGTGCGATAATTCTCGCACTTGTCAGCTCTTGCCGTCTTCGGAATTGTGTGGATGATGCTTTTCCGAAAGTCAGATGGTATATCGCCAGACTCATGTATTCTACACATCAACGTGAATAGTCGTTTTGTTGCCACTTCCCCCAATTATTTTAGAAATTCTGATGGAATGTTATCTATCCCTTCTGCCTTATTTGACCGTAAGTCCTCCAAAGCTCTTTTAAATTCCGATTCTAATACTGGATCCCCTATCTCTTCTAAATCGACTCCTGTTTCTTCTTCTATCACATCAGACAAATCTTCACCCTCATAGAGGCTTTCAATGTATTCTTTCCACCTATCTGCTCTCTCCTCTGCATTTAACAGTGGAATTCCCGTTGCACTCTTAATGTTACCACCGTTGCTTTTAATGTCACCAAAGGCTGTTTTGACTTTCCTGTATGCTGAGTCTGTCCTTCCAACAATCATATCTTTTTCGATGTCTTCATATTTTCCCTGCAGCCATGTCGTCTTAGCTTCCCTGCACTTCCTATTTATTTCATTCCTCAGGGACTTGTACTTCCTCCTTTCATCAATCAACTGGGGTGGATAGGGTGACAATTATTAAACTCTATTGAATAAAATCGTCATAACTTGTAAACGGTAGCACGTTCAGATTGCACGGTTGGCCGCAGGACATGAAAGGAATTGGTATGCACGTGTATGGTTTGGTTTAGCAACGAAGCCGACTTTCATTTGGATTGGTTCGTCAATGAGCAAAACTGCATCATGTGCGGGAATGAGAATCCGCATTTCGCAATCGAAATGTCTCTGCACCATCAACGGGTGCCAGTGTGGTGTGCAATATCCAGTCACGGAATAAGAGGTGCGATATTCCTTGATAGCACGGTGCCTACCAAACGGTACGTGAAGTTTAGGAAGATTATTTCATCCCTATTATCCAAAGTGACCCTGATTTTGACAAGATGGAGTTCATGCAAGTCGAGGCCTCAGCCCATCGAAGCAGGAGAGTGATGTCCTGGAGGAGCACTTTGGGGACCGCATTATGGCTCTGAGTACCCAGGGGCCACTGGCATGGGCCTCGATTGGCCGCCATATTCTCCGGATCTGAACACATGCGACTCTGTTTTGTGGGGCTACATTAAAGACAAGGTGTACAGCAATAACCCCAAGACCATTGCTGAGCTAAAAACAACCATTCGGGAGGTCATCGACAGCATCGGTGCTCCGACACTTCAGCGGTTAATGCAGAATTTCGCCAATCATCTCGGCCACCTCATCGCTAATGATGGTAGGCATATCGAACATGCCAGAATCTAAATCCAAATATCTGTAGTGACATTTACGTGTTGAATAAAGTGAGTGCACGTCGTAGTTCGTAACTAATTTGCATTTCTTTCATATAGTTCAATAATTACCACCCTCTATATGACTAAATATACCTGCAAGATTTTATCATTTTACGACGCGTAGTTCAGAAGATATGACGTCATAAAAATTGACAGGGGTGAAAAATTAGCTTTTCTTAAAGTGGAGCGCAATTCACCCAGGCTACATTCATCCAGTGTCTGAAATTGTTTCGTGTATGGGAGCCCGATTCTTTAAAGAATCAGGTTGCTTGGGTTAACTAGTGTTTGTTAAGAGAGGTGGCAGCTTTAAACTCTTATTATGTTAAAATAACATTTAATGGTACAATATCAAACACCGTTGAGTTGTGTCGAACAGAAATCGATATAGCACAAGCACCACAAAGCTGGTGAGCCCTCCACGGGTCAGTTTCAATTAGGGTACAGTGTAGAGACTTGGTTGACCTCCTTAGCTTATTAGCAGCTACGCCGCGGTCGAGAGGGTGACACAGCTGCGTCGCGACTTACAAATATAATTAGAATAGTAGTCTATTTGTGGACCATTACACATGAAGCACTTACGATTCGTTTATTACAAAACATCTGCTTTGTCATAATGTCATGTTTTTAACCGACAGAAAGAAGATGCTGTGATATGCAAATCATTAGCTTTTCAGAGCATTCACACAAGGTTGGCGCCGGAGGCTACACCTAAAACGTGCTGACATGAGGAAAGTTTCCAACCGATTTCTCATACACAAACAGCAGTTGACCGGCGTTGCCTGGCGAAACGTTGTTGTGATGCCTCGTGTAAGGAGGAGAAATGCGTACCATCACGTTTCCGACTTTGATAAAGGTCGGATTGTGGCCTATCGCGATTGCCGTTTATCGTATCGCGACATTGCTGCTCGCTTTGGTCGAGATCCAATGACAGTTAGCAGAACACTGAATCGGTGGATTCAGAGGGATAATACGGAACGCCGTGCTGGATCCCAACGGCCTCGTATCACTAGCAGTCGAGATGACAGGCATCTTATTCCCATGGCTGTAACAGATCGTGCAGCCACGTCTCGATCCCTGAGTCAACAGATGGGGACGTTTGCAAGACAACAACCATCTGCACGAACAGTTCGACGACGTTTGCAGCAGCATGGACTATCAGCTCGGAGACCACCGCTGCGGTTGCCCTTGAAGCTGCAGCACAGACAGGAGCGCCTGCGATGGTGTACTCTACGACGAACCTGGGTGCACGAATGGCAAAACGTCATTTTTTCGGATGAATTCAGGTTGTGTTTACAGCATCATGATGGTCGCATCCGTGTTTGGCGACATCGCGGTGAACGCACATTGGAAGCGTGTTTCGTCATCGCCATACTGGCGTATCACCCGGCGTGATGGTATGGGGTGCCATTGGTTACACGTCTCGGTCACCTCTTGTTCGCATTGACGGCACTCTGAACAGTAGACGCTACATTTCAGATGTGTTACGACCTGTACGCGCCATTCAAGCTCTGTTTGACTCAATGCCCAGGCGTATCAAGGCCGTTGTTACTGCCGGAGGTGGTTGTTCTGGGTACTGATTTCTCAGGATGTATGCATCCAAATTGCGTGTAAATGTAATCACATGTCAGTTCTTGTATAATATATTTGTCCAATGAGTACCCGTTTATCATCTGCATTTCTTCTTGGTGTAGCAATTTTAATGGTCAGTAGTGTATCAATATCAATATTGCGGTTTACAGGATTCTGTGAGAGTCTGAGTCGATATGAAATAAATTTGTGCCAGCAATGGCTCGTCGGAGAAAGAAAAAAGACCTGCCTAACCAAAAACAGGCTTAACAGATAAAAATATTACGATGAAGCTTCTGGCGGACTATCAACGAGTCAACCCTTAATCTGTCTTCCACTGATGAACTGAATTGTTTCTGTACTGCAGTACTGTGAGAAACTTTTGATTCAGTCTGGCTGATCCCTTCTCTTTATCTGAGACCGCTGGAGCTCATAACCAATGACGTTAGTCCAGCTGAGGCTTGCATCTGAAATGCCGTCAGGCCCAGTTTGCAGATCCGCACTGCCACCATTTTAGTATTTTAGTATTCTGCTAGGTACCCCGTCTCACCCATGAGAGTCCTTAGTCTTCAGTGATTTAATTATTGACTCAATCTCTCGCTCGTCAGTATCATTATATTCAGAAAAGAGTCTTGGTAAGGCATTATCTAAGATAGTTATATGGTTCCTTGGAGGAACTAAGCTTTTATTTAGTTCACCTGCTATATTCAGAAAGTGGTTATTAAATACTGTACATATATCCGACTTACCAGTAACTGAAACATTTCTACTATGCACTAACTTTAGACCCTCAACGTGGTGCTGCTGACCCCACACATCCTTCGCGAGTGACCATAGGGTTTTAATTTTATCCTGAAAATTAGCTACGCTATTTGCGTACCACATACTTTTTACCTTCCTAATAACATTTTTAAGCTCATTACAATACTATTTTTAATAATACTGCTTCAGCTCCATGGTGACTGCTTCTAAGATTTTGATATAATTCCCACTTTGTTCTACACGATATTCTTATCTCCCTGGTTAGCCACCCAGGATTCCTGTTAGCGCCAATAGCCTGTTCTAATGGAAAGCCACTTTCGAAGGGCACTAGAAATGTGTCGAGGAAAGCATTATATTTATCGTCTAGGTTTTTAGCACTGCAAACATCCTGCCACTCGTCTTCTTAATTTGGAATAAGAAGGTCTCTTTTGCAACTGGATTAGCTTTTCTAAATACTTTATAATTATACTTAACATATGATTGAGCACAAAAACGTTTTAGTGTTAAAATTTTTGCATTATGGTCTGAAAGGCGATAGACATTTTTGCTAGCAAAATACCCCTCTAGTAATGAAGAATGAAAAAAATATTGTCTATGGTTGTGTTACTGTTCCCCTACACTCTCGTTGGAAAGAATACAGTTTGCACCAGATGACATGAATTAAGGAGGTGTACCAGCATAGTATTTCTTAGACACTCACTTACACAACTGATATTGAAATCAGCACATACAACGAATTTCCAGCACTTTCTATGAAGTGAAGCAAGATCCCTCTCTAGCTCGAAAAGGAGTGTTCCGAAATCAGAGGCAGGCGACCTATAAAGAACAATTATAAGTTTATTTCCACTAAATTAAACCACAAGTGCACAACAGTTTGATGGGAGGGACATCCTTGTCGTTTCCGTGAAACAAGATCTGCGTTAAGGTACAAATTCTTCTCAAGCAGAGGCCTCGGATATCTCGCTGAGGGCACACCCGGAAGCGCCGTGGCGGCTGCTGTTAAGTGAGAGTCGAGTAGCCCCACCAGGCGGCTGCCGATCGTTAAAAAAGTGCGCACGCACGCGCAACCCTTTAGCGCGTGGCCCCATATTAACCTCATTAGTCACCGGCGGGATCGAAGCTAATTGTGACTCCAGGCGTCGACAGTTGGTGTGGGACGTGGTGGCTCGGGTGGAGATGCATGCAGGGAGAGGGGGTGGAGGGTGGGGGGGAAAACACTGCGTATGGGACGATGTTATCGTCCAGTTATGGCGTTTATGCCTCATCTCAGCCCACATTTTATCATACTCTCTACGACAAAAAGAATGGCTCACCTCTAAGTACGAGGGGCGTTTGAAACGTCCGTGCAAAAATAAATACTACTTACGTGTTTGGGGTAAACCTTTTTTGTTTTTCGACATAATCTCCTTTTAGACTTATACACTGCGTCCAGCGCTGTTCTAATTTGTTGATATCTTTCGAATAACAGGAATTGTCCAATTCTACAAAATACCTATTAGTTGCTGCACTCGCCGGCCGGAGTGGCCGAGCAGTTAAAGGCGCTACAGTCTGGAACCGCACGACCGCTACGGTCGCAGGTTCGAATCCTGCCTCGGGCATGGATGTGTGTGATGTCCTTAGGTTAGTTAGGTTTAAGTAGTTCTAAGTTCTAGGGGACTTATGACCATAGCAGTTGAGTCCCATAGTGCTCAGAGCCATTTGAACCATTAGTTGCTGCAATCACCTCTTTGTTTGAATAAAATCTTTGTCCTGTCAGCCATTTCTTCAAATTGGAGAACAAATAGTAGTCCGAGGGAGCCAAGTCTGGAGAATAGGGGAGATGTGAAACGAGTTGGAATCCTATTTCCATTAATTTTGCAACCACAACTGCTGAGGTGTGTGCTAGTGCATTGTCGTGTTGGAAAAGGACTTTTTAGCGTTTCAATCGCCTGCATTTTTCTTGCATCACGGTTTTCGAACGGCGCAGTAACGATGAATAATATGCACATGTAATAGTTTTGCCCTTTTCCAGATAGTTGATGAGGATTATCCCTTGCGAATCCCAAAAGACAGTCGCCATAACCTTTCTGGCCGAAGGAATGGTCTTCGCCTTTTTTGGCGCAGATTCCCCCTTGGTAACCCATTGTTTAGATCGTTCTTTGGTCTCAGGAGTATCCATGTTTCATCCACAGTGGCGAAACGACGCTTAAAGTCCTGCCGATTCTTCCTGAACAGCTGCAAACCATCCTTGGAACACTCCGCACGATTCCGTTTTTGTTCAAGTGTGTGCAATCGCAGAACCCATCTTGCAGATAGCATTCTCATGTCCAAATGTTTATGCAAAATATTATGTGCCCGTTTATTCGAGATGCCCACGGCACTAGCAAGCTCACGCACCTTAACTCTTCTGTCATCCATTACCATGTCAGGGATTTTATCAATGATTTCTGGAGTCCTAACCTCCACAGGGCGTCCAGAACGTTCAGAATCACTTGTGCCAATATGGTCTCTCCGAAAATTTTGAAACCACTTATAAACTGTTCCAATCGAAGGTGCAGAGTCACCTTAATGTTTATCAAGGTTCTCTTTAGTCTCCTGAGGCGTTTTGCCTTTCATAAAGTAATGTTTAATCACCACACGAAATTCTTTTTCGCCCATTTTTGGACAGTCACTCGACTTCCTTGATTCATACGAATGCCAGACACAATAAAATAGACGAATAAGGCTGCAGCTTGGTGTGCGTTCTTTCCAAAGATGCTAATAACTAAACATGACCTCGATATCGCGCCAGTGGTGCCATCTCTCGGACTTTGCATGGACTTTTCAAACGCCCCTCGTAGTTATGCACATTAGTTACACATGGATATTCATGCAAGAATCGACGGAAAATCCAAAATAGTAAACTTTGGCGCCCGATGGATAGCAGTCTGACTCTGCAGCGCAGTTTCACCGCGAATCTGGCAACGACAGTAAACAGCGGACATGTCGACACTAGGACATCAAGTCTTTGCGAATTTCATTCCGTTTACTCAGTTGGTCAGTGACTGTGTCTCCCAGACAGGCGCGTGAACAATGTCAGCGTTTGGGAGAACACGTGTAATGAGGTTCAAAGAAGCCTGTTGGAGTAATGGGCGACTCGCTCGACATTTCAGTAGTAGTGATGCCATTATTCGACGATGTTGGCAGGAATGGCTCAACCATGGCTGAAGACAGCGACAAGGGATCCGTCGACCTAGAGAGGCGACAGAACGTGAGCAATCGTAAGAGAGGCACTCAGAGTCCCGGAGTTATCATTGTCATCGATCCGAAGTGAAACTGGTCCTTCAGTGACCACAAAGACCATTAACAGGCGGCTTACAGAAAGGGGGCTGAGCTCAAGACGCCGACTACCATTGACCTCTGTATACCAACAAACATGTCTGCAGTGCTCTCAGGCACATTCAGCCTGGATTCTCATTGGCAGGAGTAGAATTGTCTCTAGTGATTAGTTCCGCTTCGAGCTGAGCTCCAGTGACCAGAGAAGACGTGTCTGGAGGTAACCCCGACAGCGGTGGGACACAAACCTGACTTCCGCCAGCCATATGGCCCGACAACGACGAGTGATGGGTCTGGGGTGCCATTTCTTTTCATACCAGGGACACCTTTGGTGGTCATCAGCGATAACCTTACAGCACAGCAGTATGTTGACGGTATACCACGCCACGTATTGTTTCCCTTCGTGGCAAGCCATCCTGGGCTTGCATTTGCGGACTTTCTAATAACTACACACCCCCCGACTCAGAACTGCAATATTAAAAGTTTTGGCTGGTTTCGTTGTCTAGGGGCTGGGATATGTAGTTGCCGCATTACAGGGCAAATACTGCTGTGTCTACAGTATACGATAAGAATACACATATGAATCGAATGGTCGAAGGTTTCTATCACTTGGCAATTGCGAATTATGAATGTAACATATAAATTTATAAAAGAATGGTTGCAATTAAATAAAATCTGCCGGTGCAATCTTAACGGCATTAAATGGTGAGTACGATAGTAGAAGTACTTTTGAGAATGCGGTATATTTCTGCAAAACACTTGTTGGTGTCGATGGTCCAGCAATTAAATACAATATAACTCAAATAACAGGACAACAAAATACCGGGTGATCAAAAAGTCAGCATAAATTTGAAAACTGAATAAATCACGGAATAATGTAGATAGAGAGGTACAAATTGACACACATGCTTGGAATGACATCGGGTTTTATTAGAATAAAAAAAATAGAAACGTTCAAAAACTGTCCGACAGATGGCGCTTCATCTGATCAGCATAGCAATAATTGGTATAACAAAGTAAGACAAAGCAAAGATGATGTTCTTTACAGGAAATGCTCAATACGTCCACCATCATTCGTCAACAATAGCTGTAGTCGAGGAATAATGTTGTGAACAGCACTGTAAAGCATGTCCGGAGTTATGGTGAGACATTGGCGTCGGATATTGTCTTTCAGCATCCCTAGAGATGTCGGTCGATCACGATACACTTGCGACTTCAGGTAACCCCAAAGCCAATAATCGCACGGACTGAGGTCTGGGGACATGGTAGGCCGAGCATGACGAAAGTGGCGGCTGAGCATACGATCATCATCAAACGACGCGCGCAAGAGATCTTTCACGAGTCTAGCAATATGGGGTGGAGCGCCATCGTGCATAAACTTCGTACGTTCCGGCAGGTGTTTATCAACCAGGCTGGGGATGATACGATTCTGTAACATATCGGCGAACCTCTCACCCGTCACGGTAGCAGTTTTGCTGTCCTGCGCCATCTGTCTGACATTTTGTGAACTTTGTTTTTTTTTTTTTTGTTCTAATAAAACCCCATGTCATTCCAAGCATGTGTGTCAGTTTTACCTGTCTATCTACATTATTCCGTGGTTTATTACGTTTTCAAATTTATACTGACTTTCTGATCACCCTGTATTCCTACTGCACTTAATTAGCTGTGAACGACAATATAGTTCGCGAGATATTCACTTCTAAATGCACACTACATCTTCACTGTAGGAGCCACGGAAATCTCACAAGTGCACAAGTCGGCACTCCGAAGTATTTCTATCTGCCGCGACCACGAGCAAACCGCTGAACACTCTCCAAGTCTTTCCGTGCGTCCGACGCGCTTTCGCGTCCAGCACCACTCCTGTCCAGTCCCGTACTCCCCGTGTCCTGTGCGACTCTCCCTCCGCCGGCCGCGGTGGTCTAGCGGTTCTGGCGCTGCAGTCCGGAACCGCGGGACTGCTACGGTCGCAGGTTCGAATCCTGCCTCGGGCATGGGTGTGTGTGATGTCTTTAGGTTGGTTAGGTTTATGTAGTTCTAAGTTCTAGGGGACTTATGACCTAAGATGTTGAGTCCCATAGTGCTCAGAGCCATTTGAACCATTTGACTCTCCCTCCCGCCGCACTCCCCCTAACTACTCAGGACTCTGGAATCGATGCTCCTGCCCACTTCCATACAGTCTCTCCACGTGTCCTTTTTGCAACGATTGCTGTGGTTGGACGACGGTTCAATCCCGCGTCCGGCCATCCTGATTTAGGTTTTCCGTGGTTTTCCTAAATCGCTCCAGGCAAATGGCGGGATGGTTCCATTGAAAGGGCACGGCCGACTTCCTTCACCGTCCGTCCCTAATCCGATGAGACCGATGACGTCGCTGTCTGGTCTCCTCCCCCCCAACAACCGAACCCAACCCAACCCGCTATTATTGGCTAGAGAGCTCCCGCCCTGTCTTCAAACCAACGCACTCTCACAAACATAATGACACATATTCGAAATACTGGAGCCTTATTTAAATACTTGAAATTAACTAAATATTCCTACGGCTAGACCATAAACATGCTCTAACAAACATTATTAAATACATAAAAAATTAAATAAACATTTATCAAAGGAAAAGAAGCAAGAAGGAGGCCAGTAGCCTAATGTCTCTGTGCTTTCTAAAGCACAGTAAATATTTAACCAATTTCTTCATGTATAGTATATATCTGATATAAACAAAGATATAGATGAATAAATATATTTATAAGCATGCTGCTACCGTTTTTTCGTGTAACTGTGGAGTGCTTATGGGAGGACGCGATCAATAGTAATCAGCCACTTTCACCTCGAATAACTCATGTACTATTCAAGTTACATGCCTGTAATTCATACCAATTTAGGTTTACACTAATAGCTTTCTAAAGACATGGTGGTCGACAGAATCGGTTGAAGCGTTTGTATTTTGGAAATTCGTTGCTGCGTGTTACTTGTATAATTTATCGTCAGATACTGAACTTTAAAATAATAAATAAACTGACGATCTGATCACACCATCAGAACCGTCGTGCAAATAATAGTAATGTACTTGTTTCTTTTTGAGGTGTCATCATTCATCTGGCCACTATTAATTTCTATACGAACTGTGAAATGTCTGCTATTATGGTTTCACAAAGTCCGCCATCTTTGTCACTCGCGGCATAGACGTCCCCTTCACCGACACAAAACACCGTCCTCGTCAGAGCGGAATTCCCAGTCACGCGGCTGGACCATGCGCTGGGGCTGCCCCTCTCGTCCGGCTGACGTTCGCCACCACGTGTTTGCTGCCGGGCACCGGCTGGCCGATCGGTCTGTGCAGCCACGCCAACTTAGAATATTTTCCGGGTGCCACAGTCCGCCCGTTACCTCACACATTTCAGCAAGATAACGCGCTGTCGCACATGGTGAGAGTTTCTACTGCTTGTCTTCGTGTTTGTTAGACCATACCTTGTCCAGCAAGGTCACAGAATCTCACCTCAACTAAGAACGTCTGAAGCATTATGCATAGCACCCTCCAACCAGCTCGTGATTTTGACGATCTAACGCGCCACGTGGAGAGAATTTGGCACGATAGGACATTCATCCATTTTATCAATCAATATCAAGCCAAATAACTGCTTGCATAATAGAGGTGAACCAAAGCGTTATCGACTTGCTCAACTTCTGAATCTCTTTCTCTTGAATAAATCATCAATTCTTTCTGAAATTTTAATCATTTGTTTGTCTACACATATACCCCCTATCAACTGATCTCCATCAGAGTCAGATACCTCCTTCGTGGTGCGCCGTTTTTTTTTTTTTTTCGCAGTGTGTGAAAGCTCACGCTGCTGCAGGTTAGCAAGCAGGCAACACCAAGAGAACACACCGCCCCACAAACGACAGATAGCCGAAGAGCGAGAGAACGAAGCCGAAGCCTAGTCGTGCTGAATTAAGCATAGAAATTTGTAATTCACCTTCTAGCAATGGCGCCTAGCGCATGACTTTAATTATTTGTATTTACTGTTCGTACGTTTTTGCAGAGTTCCAGCTGTATTGATGTTGTTATCCAAATTGATGCCTTTCTAATTATGATGTTAATAACTCTAATTTGACACTCTAACTTTCGTTTAACGTTATACGTCGTTGGCGCAGAACCAGTCACGAATGTACCCTGGGCGGGTAGGAGCGGAACAGTCAGGCTACCTCATCATCGCAGTCTAAATGAAACTTTCCATTCTGCAGCTGATGATTGTTCATATTCGCAATTGCAAATATATTTAATGTATTTCATAATGACTATAGCCGCCGCAGTGTCTGTTCCTTTGAACATCGCCGGCCGTTGTGGCCGAGCGGTTCTAGGCGCTTCAGTCCGGAACCGCGCTGCAGCTACGGTCGCAGGTTCGAATCCTGCCTCGGGCATGGATGTGTGTGATGTCCTTAGGTTAGTTAGGTTTAAGTAGTTCTAAGTTCTAGGGGACTGACGACCTCAGATGTTAAGTCCCATAGTGCTCAGAGCCATTTGAACTATTTGAACCTTTGAACATCCACACATCTCCACAGAAACTTAGCAACATCATTCGATATAACACGGGCACTGCAGTACAGTTAGTCTGAAACTAGTTTTCCAAGACGCAGTATGTGTGCACGGAGGATGTTACGTTGTTTAGCGTAAAAATTAATTTTTCATTCAAAATGATTCGCGAAAATTTACATGTCATTTACGTGTGATGACAGTTGTTAAATATTATTGTGGCGTTACATAAGTGATAATCACATTCCGGGATCTTTTATGCAAACTTTAATACTGGGATGGCTCTCAAAAATTTACCCTGATTTTGACACTGAAGTAACAAGAAGTCAAGTGGCATTCGCGTATTCTGAACTTTGAGTGTTGCCATAAGCTGCTCCAAATATTCCCTGTTTTATGCGTGCATGATGGGATCTGCGGCCGACGGAGAAGGAATCCAGTGGGAACAACGGGACAGCTACGCGAGATACGGGGTAAGCAAACAAGTGAAGTCAGCAGACGATCTGGGGAGAGTGCTGGAGTGTTTTCTTGGGAAGTACGCAGCACAGTCCCCCAAGTGCAACAGTTCGCAACTTCTGCTGTTAGCAGGTTCCACGCAATAGTGTGTCACGCCGAAAACATGCCATTTTTTCTTTTTTTGTCATCAGTCCTCTGACTGGTTTGATGCAGCTCACCAAGAATTGATCCCCACGTCAGAGTTTTCATCTCAGAGCAGCACTGGCACCATATGTCCTCCAGTTATTTGCTGGATGTATTCCAATCTCTTTCTTCCTCTACAGTTTTTACAGTCTACAGCTGCCTCCAGTACCATGGAAGTCATTTCATGAGGTTTTAACACGTGTCCTACTACTCTGTCCATTCTTTTTATCAGTGTTTACCATGTATTCCATTCCTCGCCAATTCTGCAGAGAACCTGCTCATTCCTTACGTTATCAGTTCACCTAATTTTCAACATCCTTCTGTTGGACCCACGTCTCAAATGCTTCGATTCTCTTCTGTTCTGGTTTTCCCACAGCCCATGTTTCACTACCATACGATGCTGCGTTCTACACCCACATTCCCAGAAACGTTTTCCTCAAATTGAGGCCTTTGTTTGACACTAGAAGACTTCTCTTGGCTAGGAATGCCTATTATGCCATTGCTAGTTGGCTTTTTATGTCTTCCACAGTCCGTCATCTTGGGCTATTTTGCTGCCCAGACAGAATTTCTTAGCTTCGTCTACTTGGTCATCCTCAATTCTGATATTATGCTTCTCGATGTTCTCATTTCTACTACTTCTCATATCTTTCGTCTTTCTTCGATTTACTCTCAATCCAGTCCTGTACTCATTAGATGGCTCATTCCATTTAAAACATCCTGCAATCCTTCTTCACTTTCACTGTGGATAACAATTTCATCAGAGAATCTCATCGCTAACATCCATTCATCTTCAGTTTTAATTCAACTCTTGAACCTTTCATTTTCGCATTGCTTCTTCGATGAACAGACAGAATAACAGAGGTGAAAGACGACATCCCTGTCTTACACCCTTTTTAATCTGAGTACTTCGTTTTTGGTCGTCCACTCTTATTATCCCTTCTTGGTTCTTGTACATATTATACATATAACCTGCCTTTCCTTGTAGCTTACCCCTATTTTTCTCTGAATTTAGAACATCTTACACCATTTTACATTGCCAAAAGCTTTTTCCAGATCGATAAATCCTGTGAACGTGTCTTAATTTTTCTTCAGTGTTGCTTTCATAATAAACCTCAATGTCAGAACTACCTGTCTGGTAACTTTACCTTCCCTAAAGTCAATCTGATCCTCGTCTTTCCACATATCTTCTTAACATTACTGTCTTTGTTTATAATTTCACATAAGTCTGTTCTGACTCTTCTATATGCTGAGTCAGTCCGTGCGGCAATCATTGCTTTTTCGATTTCTTCACATTTTTATGTAGCCATTTTGCCTTCGGTTACCTGCATTTCATATTTATTTCGCTCCTAATTGACTTGTATTTCTGTATTCCTGAATTTCAGTGAACATTTTAGTACTTACTTCTTTCGTTCATCAGCTGAAGTATTTCTTATGCTTACTGTAGTTTCTTCGCAGTTACCTTCCTAGTAACTATGTTTTTGTTTCCAGCTTCTGTGATTGCCCTTTTTAGAGATATTGATTCCTCTTCAATGAAACTGTCTACTACACTATTCGTTATCATTTTATCTATAGCCTCAGAGAATTTCAACTGTTTCTACTCATTCCTTAGTACTTACGTATCTCACTAATATTCTTGACTAGTCTTTTAAACTTCAGCCTACGCTTCATCATTACTAATTTGCGATCTGAGTCTATATCTGCTCCTGGGTAAACCTTGCAATTCAATATCTGATTTTGGACTCTCTACCTGACCATGATGTAATGTAACTGGAATCTTTCCGTATCTCCCGCCATTTTCCAAGTATACCTCCTATTCTCTCTCTTGAAAAGAATATTCTCTATGACTAACTGAAATTTATTGCAGAACTCAGTTAGTCTTTATCCTATCTCACTCCTACTGCCAAGCCCGTATTCCCCCGTAGCACTTTTCCCATTCCTTCTCCCACAACCGAATTCGAGTCTCCCAGTCCGCAGCCTCCCATTACTATCAGATTTTCATCTCCCTTTCACACTGAATTACCGTTTTCTCTGTTTTCTCTTATTCTGTTTGCGAGGTTGGCTTGTCTACCGGAACCGTTATTGTTAGTGTTGGTTTGCTATTGAGTTACAGAAACTCACTCTCTGCCCCACCATCCTATTCAATACGAATCCTACTTCTGTTATACCATTCTCTGCTGCTGTTGCCGGCCGGAGTGGTCGTGCGGTTCTGGGCGCTACAGTCTGGAACCGAGCGACCGCTACGGTCGCAGGTTCGAATCCTGCCTCTGGCATGGATGTGTGTGATGTCCTTAGGTTAGTTACGTTTAATTAGTTCTAAATTCTAGGCGACTGATGACCTCAAAAGTCGCATAGTGCTCAGAGCCATCTGCTGCTGTTGATATTAACCTATGCTCGTCTCACTGGAAATCCTTTCTTCTTTCCATTTCACTTCACTGAGCCCCACTACATCTAGACAGTGCCTTAGTAGTTCTCTTTTCATATTTACTAGTTTCCCTACCTCGTTCACACTTCTGACATGTCACGTCCTAACTCGTAGAACGTTGTCCTCTCGTTGGTTATTCAATATTTTTCTCATAGTCACCTCCCCCTTGGCACTCCTCTTCCCGAAATCCGAATGGGAGACTACTCCGCAATCTTTTGTCAGTGGGGGGATCATCATAGCACTTTTTCAGTTACAGACCACATCTGCTGTGGATACACATTATGTGTCTTTAACGCAGTGGTTTTCATTGCCTTCTGCATCCTCATGCCTTTTAGGAGCAGTTTCCAATCCCAAGTGCAAGAGAGGTCTCCTAGATAAATACGAGCCTCCGACTCGACCAGGCAATCCTTGATGAGATTCCCAGCCGCAAAGGGTTTCCCTGCCTTCGCAACTCTCAGTGAGCATTTGTAACTTGCGCGAAATCTTTGCCCTCCTGTTTCATGCTCCTACTACGGCAAAAAACCTTACAATTAATTCTGTACAATCCTGTTTTTAAAACACTTTTATAATTTTAACAATTAACTGTTTCATTCATTGAAACCCAAATAAAAAACTAACAAAAAAAGATTGGTTTTAGGTGCGTTTTCCCCTAGTTCCTCTGAAAAGCGGTCATAGACGCTAGATAAGACAGCGAAACGTGATCGGAAAATAAATTTTTATCTATGGGAATATTTGCGCTTTAATTAATTGAAAACATACCTCAAACTACAACATATGTTTTCCCATCCATCAAAACACATCCATCAAATACATAGAAAGAAAGAATGACTCTTAATGACACTTTGCTGTCCGAGAGAGCGTTTGTGACGGCTTTTCAGAAAGTGGCGAAAAATAACGTACCTGAAACTACTTTTATGTCAGTACGGCGCGATGTAATGCAACGCAAATACACTCCTGGAAACTGAAATAAGAACACCGTGAATTCATTGTCCCAGGAAGGGGAAACTTTATTGACACATTCCTGGGGTCAGATACATCACATGATCACACTGACAGAACCACAGGCATATAGACACAGGCAACAGAGCATGCACAATGTCGGCACTAGTACAGTGTATATCCACCTTTCGCAGCAATGCAGGCTGCTATTCTCCCATGGAGACGATCGTAGAGATGCTGGATGTAGTCCTGTGGAACGGCTTGCCATGCCATTTCCGCCTGGCGCCTCAGTTGGACCAGCGTTCGTGCTGGACGTGCAGACCGCGTGAGACGACGCTTCATCCAGTCCCAAACATGCTCAATGGGGGACAGATCCGGAGATCTTGCTGGCCAGGGTAGTTGACTTACACCTTCTAGAGCACGTTGGGTGGCACGGGATACATGCGGACGTGCATTGTCCTGTTGGAACAGCAAGTTCCCTTGCCGGTCTAGGAATGGTAGAACGATGGGTTCGATGACGGTTTGGATGCACCGTGCACTATTCAGTGTCCCCTCGACGATCACCAGTGGTGTACGGCCAGTGTAGGAGATCGCTCCCAACACCATGATGCCGGGTGTTGGCCCTGTGTGCCTCGGTCGTATGCAGTCCTGATTGTGGCGCTCACCTGCATGGCGCCAAACACGCATACGACCATCATTGGCACCAAGACAGAAGCGACTCTCATCGCTGAAGACGACACGTCTCCATTCGTCCCTCCATTCACGCCTGTCGCGACACCACTGGAGGCGGGCTGCACGATGTTGGGGCGTGAGCGGAAGACGGCCTAACGGTGTGCGGGACCGTAGCCCAGCTTCATGGAGACGGTTGCGAATGGTCCTCGCCGATACCCCAGGAGCAACAGTGTCCCTAATTTGCTGGGAAGTGGCGGTGCGGTCCCCTACGGCACTGCGTAGGATCCTACGGTCTTGGCGTGCATCCGTGCGTCGCTGCGGTCCGGTCCCAGGTCGACGGGCACGTGCACCTTCCGCCGACCACTGGCGACAACATCGATGTACTGTGGAGGCCTCACGGCCCACGTGTTGAGCAATTCGGCGGTACGTCCACCCGGCCTCCCGCATGCCCACTATACGCCCTCGCTCAAAGTCCGTCAACTGCACATACGGTTCACGTCCACGCTGTCGCGGCATGCTACCAGTGTTAAAGACTGCGATGGAGCTCCGTATGCCACGGCAAACTGGCTGACACTGACGGCGGCGGTGCACAAAGGCTGTGCAGCTAGCGCCATTCGACGGCCAACACCGCGGTTCCTGGTGTGTCCGCTGTGCCGTGCGTGTGATCATTGCTTGTACAGCCCTCTCGCAGTGTCCGGAGCAAGTATGGTGGGTCTGACACACCGGTGTCAATGTGTTCTTTTTTCCATTTCCAGGAGTGTACAAAATTTAGCCGAAAAGAAATGTTCGTGTTGTTGACAATCTGATATTCTATAAATGGCACATTGCTAAAGGACATATCAGATTGTAAATTATAATTTCATTTATTATCTTTATAAACAATGAAGAGTCATATGCTGCTTGAACTTATTTTTCAGTTCTTCAGACTTTGGACTGGCGTTCCTAATGCGACAAATTTTCGAACTGATATTTGTGACAGGTATTAAAGCGCCGTTCAATCGAGTACTTTCTAAATACATGAGGTTCCAATGACATGCTAAACATTTGGCATGATTTTCGACAGCCGCACAAAAGAAATTAATTTCCCACCCGGGTTTAAATAGTGCGGACGCGCCACTCCTTTTCTTTGTCCGCTGCTGTTGCCCTTCCGTCTACATCTACATCTACATCTACATGACTACTCTGCAATTCACATTTAAGTGCTTGGCAGAAGGTTCATCGAACCACAATCATACTATATCTCTACCATTCCACTCCCGAACACCGCGCGGGAAAAACGAACACCTAAACCTTTCTGTTCGAACTCTGATTTCTCCTATTTTATTTTGATGATCATTCCTACCTATGTAGGTTGGGCTCAACAAAATATTTTCGCATTCGGAAGAGAAAGTTGGTGACTGAAATTTCGTAAATAGATCTCGCCGCGACGAAAAATGTCTTTGCTTTAATGACTTCCATCCCAATTCGCGTATCATATCTGCCACACTCTCTCCCCTATTACGTGATAATACAAAACGAGCTGCCCTTT
This sequence comes from Schistocerca serialis cubense, assembly GCF_023864345.2. Taxonomy (NCBI): domain Eukaryota; kingdom Metazoa; phylum Arthropoda; class Insecta; order Orthoptera; family Acrididae; genus Schistocerca; species Schistocerca serialis. The sequence goes on from NC_064642.1 coordinate 48,447,405, forward strand.
TTGCACCCTTTCGATGTCCTCCGTCAATCCCACCTGGTAAGGATCCCACACCGCGCAGCAATATTCCAACAGAGGACGAACGAGTGTAGTGTAAGCTGTCTCTTTAGTGGACTTGTTGCATCTTCTAAGTGTCCTGCTTTGGCTCGCCTTCCCCACAATATTATCTATGTGGTCTTTCCAACTGAAGTTGTTCGTAATTTTAACACCCAGGTACTTAGTTGAATTTACAGCCTTGAGAATTGTACTACTTATCGAGTAATCGAACTCCAACGGATTTCTTTTGGAACTCATGTGGATCACCTCACACTTTTCGTTATTTAGCGTCAACTGCCACCTGCCACACCACACAGCAATCTTTTCTAAATCGCTTTGCAACTGATACTGGTCTTCGGATGACCTTACTAGACGGTAAATTACAGCATCATCTGTGAACAACCTAAGAGAATTGCTCAGATTGTTACCCAGGTCATTTATTTAGATCAGGAACCGCAGAGGTCCCAGGACGCTTCCCTGGGGAACACCTGATATCACTTCAATTTTACTCGATGATTTTCCGTCAATTACTACGAACTGCGATCTTCCTGACAGGAAATCACGAATCCAGTCGCACAACTGAGACGATACCCCATAGGCCCGCAGCTTCATTAGAAGTCACTTGTGAGGAACGGTGTCAAAAATTTCCGGAAATCCAGAAATACGGAATCAACCTGAGATCCCCTGTCGATAGCGGCCATTACTTCGTGCGAATAAAGAGCTAGCTGTGTTGCACAAGAACGATGTTTTCTGAAACCATGCTGATTACGTATCAATACATCGTTCCCTTTGAGGTGATTCATAATGTTTGAATACAGTATATGCTCCGAAACGCTACTGCAAATCGACGTCAATGATATAGGTCTGTAGTTCGATGGATTACTCCTACTACCCTTCTTAAACACTGGTGCGGCCTGGGCAATTTTCCAATCTGTAGGTACAGATCTATCGGTGAGCGAGCGGTTGTATATGATTGCTAAGTAGGGAGCTATTGTATCAGCGTAATCTGAAAGGAACCTAATCGGTATACAATCTGGACCTGAAGACTTGCCCGTATCAAGCGATTTGAGTTGCTTCGCAACCCCTACGGTATCTACTTCTAAGAAACTCGTACTAGCAGCTGTTCGTGTTTCAGATTCTGGAATATTCCATTCGTCTTCCCTGGTCTCTGTTGACTAACGGCTTAGTGTCGTATCAACGTTTTTGACCGCTGCTGGCGCGGCGGTATGTCTTCCGTATGGAGCACGCTTACAGCGTGGTGGCAAGGCGCGGCTGGCGGACCCCACAGTCAGCTAAGCGACAAGGCTCGACCACTGCAACAACATACGTATTCGCCCGGCGCGCTGGCCTCGGGCGATCGCGGCCGCTAGCGACCCAGGGGCAGAGTTTGGACGAGCCCGCACTAAGATATGACACGCGAGGCGACGTGGAGATCTTTCACATTTGCCTATCGATCCTCGAGGCACGTTAGCTTCGCAAACAAGTGACTTGCGCGGGGCACAACTGTGCTGAATTTATGAATTATGAAGCAGATCGGATCGTTTGGCGCCGACGTGCTTCGGTGTTGACCGAATGCTACCTAAACTGATACTCCATTCTGACGGCACATATTCATTAAAATATCGGGTGGTTATAATGAAAATGCAGCTATACAGATACACTGCTGGCCATTAAATATCCTACATCACGAAGATGACGTGTTGCAGACGCGAAATTTAACCGAAAAGAAGAAGATGCTGTCATATGCAAATGATTAGCTTTTCAGATCATTCACACAAAATTGGCGCCGGTGGCGACACCTACAACGTGCTGACATGAGGAAAGTTTCCAACAGCAGGCCGCGGTGGCCGAGCGGTTCTAGGCTCTTCAGTCCGGAACCGCGGGACTTCTACGGCCTCAGGTTCGAATCCTGCCTCGGGAATGGATGTGTGTGATGTCTTTAGGTTAGTTAGGTTTAAGTAGTTCTAAGTTCTAGGGGACTGACGACCTCAGATGTTAAGTCGCGTAGTGCTCAGAGTCATTCGAACCATTTTTGGGAAACTTCCTTGACTCTCTTAAACCACTCATATATTGTTCCATTTACACCAGAGTATTGTAATTTCTGTAAATAATGTCATGGTTCACACAATCAAATTCTCTGCATAAATCACAGAGAATTCCTGTTGATGACATTTTACTATTTAAAGACTCTATTATGTTGGCAGCAAAATTGTACATTACTTTCTCAGTGAAACAGCATTTTGAAATTCAAAGACGTTTACTTTCGCACCAACTTCCTGCCGGCCACCGGCATTCCCGAACTGACAAAACATTTTCATGACGGTAAGAAATTCTTCCAGACGAGATTCGCACGCTGCCTGCTTCCATTCCACAACGAATACAAAAATGTACACCCTCCCGTACATCAGTTCCGAATGGAATGAAAGTTCAACAATTTATTGCCTAACATGTGAAGAACACTTCCATAAAGTTTGCTAAGTATTGTTCTAGTACTACAGGGTGTAACACTTTCCATTTTCGTCAGTCTTGGCGGCGCTGTTTCGGGCATGATGTCTCAGACAAAGCAGTAATGTTACGAAGCGTTTTGAACGTGTGACGCGTCTGTTACGGTATTGCAAGCATTTTTGAAAATTTATTTTACATGTTTATACACAGATATCGATATGAGGAGAAGCATTTCTTGTTTTAGGATTCAATAACTCGGTAAACCTGGAACCCAAATGGGCTCTGTCTGTCTGTCCGTCCGACTGTTAAGAAAGCTTTCTCTCAGGAAAGACGCATCAAGTTGAAATTCATGTCACATATTAAGGGTTATAGTCCCCTATCGATGTAAAAAAGTAGGACGTCTAAGTCAAACCAATCAAAACGTATAAACATAAAATTAGGCAAGAAGAAAGATTTCACAGTACAAGTAAAAGGAAAATATCAGAAAATTAATTTGTAATCATATCGCAAGTAAAAATATTACTTTTGTCAATTGTTATTTGACTTCAAAATTCTCGCAAGGCTTGGAATCCGTGGGACCGATATCTCGCAAGTATCAATATCGATAAGGCAAAAATCGTCGAGATTATCGATTTCCGGAAGGGATGGATTATCTACATACATAATAATCGTAGGGGGAGACCAAGAGATGAATACACTAAGCAGATTCAGAAGGATGTTGCAGTAGGTACTGGGAGATGAAGAAGCTTGCACAGGATAGAGTAGCATGGAGAGCTGCATCAAACCAGTCTCGGGACTGAAGACCACAACAACAATAAAGTTTCTACGGAAACCTCCGTGAGACAGTCCTACTCTCATCTGACCATTTTTTTGTTTTTACTGCAGATTCTGGAAGAAAGTTTACTTTTCGGGTACTTAATGTAAGCTACACACTTAGCAGCGTAAACTTGAGCATAAAATACGGTATATTACACGGCACTGTCACGTTAATCTGAACACCGCCTCTGTTCGACGTCAACGTGAAATACCTACTCACAGACAGCAGGTGGCAGCACTAGCAGTGGAGGGTATGTAAAACATGTCTCGGGGCAGCGGGAAACAAAGCAGTCGTTGCCGTAATGCGGAAACGGTGATACTCATCTGACGTCCAGAAGGGCATGTTAGTTGACTTTTGGACCAAGATTGGAAGTATTTCCGAAACAGCTAAGTTTGTAAACCGTTCGTGTGCCACCGTGATTACAGCGTACCGTGCGTTGCAAAACGGCGCTATCCAAACCTCACGTCGAAGGAACTGCAGTGCACCACGGGTCATACACTACTGGTCATTAAAATTGCTACACCAAGAAGAAATGCAGATTATAAACGAGTATTCACTGGACAAATATATTATACTAGAACTTACATATGATTACATTTTCAAGCAATTTGGGTGCATAGATCCTGAGAAATCAGTACCCAGAACAACCAGCTCTGGCCGTAACAACGGCCTTGATACGCCTCGGTTATTGAGTCAAACAGAGCTTGGATGGCGTGTACAGGTACAGCTGCCCATGCAGCTTCAACACGGTACCACAGATCATCAAGAGTAGTGACTGGCGTATTGTGACGAGCCAATTGCTCCGCCACCATTGACCAGACGTTTTCAATTGGTGAGAGATCTGGAGAATGTGCTGGCCAGGGCAGCAGTCGAACATTTTCTGTATCCAGAAAGGCCAGTATAGGACCTGCAACATGCGGTCGTGGATTATCCTGCTGAAATATAGGGATTCGCAGGGATAGAATGAAGGGTAGAGCCACGAGTCGTAACACATCTGAAATGTAACGTCCACTGTTCAAAGTGCCGTCAATGCGAACAAGAGGTGACCGAGACGTGTAACCAGTGGCACCCCATACAATCACGCCGGGTGATACGCCATTATGGCGATGACAAATACACGCTTCCAATGTGAGTTCACCGCGATGTCGCCAAAGACGCGTCTGACTATCATGACGCTGTAAACAGAACCTGGATTCATCCGAAAAAATGACGTTTTGCCATTCGTGCACCCTGCTTCGTCGTTGAGTACACCATCGCAAGCGCTCCTGTCTGTGATGCAGCGTCAAGTGTAACCGCAGCCATGGTCTCTGAGCTGATAGTCCATGCTGCTGCAAACGTCGTCGAACTGTTCGTACAGATGGTTGTTGTCTTGCAAACGTCCCCATCTGTTGACTCAGGGATCGAGACGTGGCTGCACGATCCTTTACAGCCATGCGGATAAGATTCCTGTCATCTCGACTGCTAGTGATACGAGGCCGTTGGGATCCAGCACGAAGTTTCATATTACCTTCCTGAACCCATATTATGCTAACAGTCATTGGATCTCGAACAACGCGAGCAGCAATGTCGCGATACGATAAACCGCAATCGTGATAGGCTACAATCCGACCTATATCAAAGTCGGAAACGTGCTGGTACGCATTTCTCCTCCTTACACGAGGCAACAACGTTTCACCGGGCAACACCGGTCAACTGCTGTTTGTGTATGAGAAATCGGTTGGAAACTTTCCTCATGTCAGCACGTTGTAGGTGTCGCCACCGGCGCCAAGCTTGTGTGAATGCTTTGAAACGGTAATCATTTGGATATCACAGCATCTTCTTCCTGTTGGTTAAATTTCGCGTCTACAGCACGTCATCTTCGTGGTGTTGCAATGTTAATGGCCAGTAGTGTAGATGACAACGGTGAAAGGCGGCTGCGAAGATATGTGCTGGAGAACAGACGTGCAACTGTTGAGCAACTGACCACCCACATGAACCAAGGGGCGACCAACAGAGTCTTCTCAACAACCATTCAGCCAACGTTCCTGCGTATGGGCCTCCGGAGAAGGTGACTGGCTTGTGAATCCATGTGGACCGCTGTTCATCCACGACGCAGACTTAATTTTCGCGGTAGCACTGCAACTGGACGTCCAATGAATAGTGACATGTGGCCTTTTCAGATGATTCACGTTTTATGCTCTATCGGCTACATGACATTGGCTTGTACGGGCCTTAAGTATCGTCGTAAGGGTCCAGGACGGAGGGAAGAAGCGTTATAGTTTTGGGAATGTTTCCGTGCCATTCCCTGGGTGATGTCGTCATTCTGGATGCCACAATGGATCAACACAAGTGCGTATGTATCCTTAGGGACAATGTCCACTGCTACATGCAGTTTCTTTTTTCATCGGAGGAGGAAGAGGACGGGGAGATTAGTGTTTAACGTCCCATCGACAACGAGGTCATTAGAGACGGAGCACAAGCTCGGGTTAGGAAAGGATGGAGAAGGAAATCGGCCGTACCCTGTCAAACTAACCATCCCGGAATTTGGCTGAAGTGGTTTAGGGAAATCACGGAAAACATAAATCGGGATGGCTGGACGCGGGTTTGAAACGTTGTCCTTCCGAATGCGAGTCCAGTCTGCTAACCACTGGGCCACCTCGTTCGGTTTTTTCCACGGCATGGTGGTTTCTACCAGCAGGACAATGCAACATGTCACACAGCTCGCAGTATTCGTGCGTGGTTCGAAGGGCTCCATGATGAGACTCTTGTACTCCTCTAGCCACCGTACTCTCCTGATTTAAACTCATTCGAGAATCTGTGGGACCACATCGGTCGGGCTGTCCGCCCCACGGATCCTGGACACGGTACTGCAGTCAGCACGACTCAACATCCCTGTCGGTGCCTTCCAGAACCTCGCTGACTCGCTTCCTGAACGTTCGCACTGCAAAACGTGGTTTTTTCAGGCTTTCGACAGGTTGATCACACTAATGTGACTGGACACTGTAGTAGTGAACTCATCCACAAACAACATTTACTTTCACTTTAAACAATAATTACGCACCCGATTGCAGAGTTCGACCGGACCTCCAGCAGGGGTCCTAGCGGGATAGCGGACGGACATTCATAACGGACGCCAATTCGTAGCCCGGCTGTGTCAACATGCCCAACCTAACCGGATGGCCAGCTTTTATTCAAGGCAAGTCAGATACCGTTGTGGTTGAGATCATATACGTTCCTCACCAACGGCCGTCGAGGAATCTCGAAACGCCGGTTACTGCCCCAGCACCCGGGTCGTGATTTAGGAGCTGGTGGCGCGGCATAAGTGCAGGTGTCAGCACGCTTTCTGATTTCCGTATCGGGCACTGGCTTGTGCTTGAGCTGCTGCGTATGCAACGCCTTCATTGTAGAAGAGAGGAGTGACCGCTTACGACAATTGTAATGTCTCATCCAAGAGATCTGACACGTCAAAACATTGTATAGGCGAAATATTTGAAAGTCGTGGAGTGGAGTTTGAATTTTCAAGGAAAATTCGTTATAGACGTCTGCATATCCACCAGGCCAGACTACGTTTTCCTCTCCCCATTAGACGCTGTACTGGACTCGGTTCTCAAGAAAGACATGAGGCTGATTTTCTGTGGGGATTCCGGTATAAGCTTTCTGACTGCTTCTCCAGAGAAAAGAATGTACAGGTGCAAAAATTTGTTTTCCAACTAAGGTTTAGGCAAAGAAAGGCACGATCACAGACAATAGCTTCGTAGGGTCTCTAGCTGGTGGGCAGAATGCGAGAAATATTAGTAACACCTACACCTACATCTACAGCCATACTCCGCAAGCCACCTGAGGGTGTGTGGTGGATAACGATGTCAGATAACGATGCACAAATGGTAATACTGAAGGGAATCAAAACAGTGTCATATCCCAAAGTAGTAAAGATTCAGATATACAAGTCCACTTGCACTGCAGCCTATCTCCAAGAGCTGACTTGGCAAGAAGTTTATAGTACAGACGATCTGAACGACGAGTATTGTACATTTTCTCAACCGTCATCAGTTTCTTTAGCCGCACCGTTCGCTCGGCGCCCCCCGTCGGAGGTCTGAGTCCTCCCTCGGGCATGGGAGTATATGTCGTTCATCGCGTAAGCTAGATTATCTAGTGTCCAAGGCTAGGAACCGATTACCTCAACAGTTTGGTCCCATAGGAAGTTACAACAAGTTTCCAAATTTACACTTTCTTTAATAGCTCTTTTCAATAAAGAAATTGTAGGTAGACTTTCAGTATTAAAAACAAACCGATTTCGATAACTAATGACACTAGAATATCATGTGGAACGAAACAGATATGAAAGACAGTCAGAGTCCAGTATCAGAATTTTAGTACAGACAATGCTGCAAAGTGTAGAGAAATGCCATCAGATAGGCTAAGACAATTAATTACACCAACAGAACAGAAAGCTCACAGAACAAAATTACAACTATATGGTGAATTACTGTGAAAAACGTATCAGGGCAGAAAGTGGGTGTCCAGCACAATACGCCTCTCTTGTGTGTGAATGAAACTGTTAGTCATAGACGAAAGTAGTGCAAAGTATTTAAAAATCACTTCTTTTCAATAGTCTCCAAGTTACCTCCGACTTTCATTAGTACAGGTAAATATGCAGGGCTCTTGCAAGCAATGTATAGGAGCTAGTGGCACATGTCAGTGTACACAGTTTGGTGTCAGACTCTCAATTTTGGCTTTAGGGAGGGAGTGCCCACAGATACTACTATTTATTCTTTTGTGTGTGAGGCGCCAGCCGAGTTAAACGGTGACGACAGTAGACATTTTCTTTGATTTAACATAGTACATGTTTTCTTTTACATATGTTGGAAAGTTATGGGATTAGGAGAAAATCTCTGCAGTGCTTCTTCTCATATGTGGATTGAAGGAAGCAGAAGATTGTTCTCCGGTGTCAGCGAACAGGGAAGATGTTTGAATCTGACTGAGTTCGCTTACAGTGGTGGGTAGAGAGTAACTTAGGCTTCTATTCTGGTCCCATTGCTGTCCTTGATGTACATCAATGATCTGCAGCTAAACATGACAGACGACACAAAAACTGTCCTCGTTGCAGATGAAGCAAGTGTCACAGTGAAAGATTTGGAACGTAGTATAAATGATGTAGACAATAAGGTAGTCAGTAAAATCACCAAGTGGTTTCTACAGAATAGTTCACGCTTAACAGTGGCAAAAAGTAATGTATATAGTTGTGCGACTGGATTCGTGATTTCCTGTCAGGAAGGTCGCAGTTCGTAGTAATAGACGGCAAATCATCGAGTAAAACTGAAGTGATATCAGGTGTTCCCCAGGGAAGCGTCCTGGGACCTCTGCTGTTCCTGATCTATATAAATGACCTGGGTGACAATCTGAGCAGTTCTCTTAGGTTGTTCGCAGATGATGCTGTAATTTACCGTCTAGTAAGGTCATCCGAAGACCAGTATCAGTTGCAAAGCGATTTAGAAAAGATTGCTGTATGGTGTGGCAGGTGGCAGTTGACGCTAAATAACGAAAAGTGTGAGGTGATCCACATGAGTTCCAAAAGAAATCCGTTGGAGTTCGATTACTCGATAAGTAGTACAATTCTCAAGGCTGTAAATTCAACTAAGTACCTGGGTGTTAAAATTACGAACAAATTCAGTTGGAAAGACCACATAGATAATATTGTGGAGAAGGCGAGCCAAAGCAGGACACTTAGAAGATGCAACAAGTCCACTAAAGAGACAGCTTACACTACACTCGTTCGTTCTCTGTTGGAATATTGCTGCGCGGTGTGGGATCCTTACCAGGTGGGATTGACGGAGGACATCGAAAGGGTGCAAAAAGGGCAGCTCGTTTTGTATTATCACGTAGTAGGGGAGAGAGTGTGGCAGATATGATACGCGAATTGGGATGGAAGTCATTACAGCAAAGACGTTTTTCGTCGCGGCGAGATCTACTTACGAAATTTCAGTCACCAACTTTCTCTTCCGAATGCGAAAATATTTTGTTGAGCCCAACCTACATAGGTAGGAATGATCATCAAAATAAAATAAGAGAAATCAGAGCTCGAACATAAAGGTTTAGGTGTTCGTTTTTCTTGCGCGCTGTTCGGGAGTGGAATGGTAGAGAGATAGTATGATTGTGGTTCGACGAACCCTCTGCCAAGCACTTAAATGTGAATTGCAGAGTAGTCATGTAGATGTAGATGTTCTGATACGAAACTATACCGTCTCAAGGTGGTCAAACATTCAATGAAGTCGACCGTTTTAAATTCTTAGTACTGAGGATGGATAGAAGGCTTTCTTGGAGATTATGACGTTTAACATCTTGTACACGAAATGAATACCGTTATTTTCACTAGAAGAATGGTCTCCGCTATTTCTGACACTGAAACACCCAAGTTTATTTACTTCTCTCAGTTCCACTCTACTATCTCGTATGGTGCCAATTTGTGAGAAACTCTGTGGGCATTCTCAGCCCAGGAACGGGCTGAGAATGCCCACAGAGTCTGCTGCGTCAGTTCACGAATTTCGTGAAGGCCGTTCCTCAGGTGTCTCGGAATACTAACTCTGCCTTCTCTGTACCACATTGCTGACAGTACTGACTCGTTCAGTGAACACCAGACGGAAAAACAATATATCCTTGGATAACACTTCCTTAAGCACTGTATAGGAAGGTGTGCGCAACTAAGGTGGTTACATCTTCAATAGGCTTTCAGCCGAAGTAATAAACCGCAAATATTCAAATCCAAGGCCGCGCGGGATTAGCCGAGCGATCTTAGGCGCTGCAGTCATGGACTGTGCGGCTGGTCCCGGCGGAGGTTCGAGTCCTCCCTCGGGCATGGGTGTGTGTGTTTGTCCATAGGATAATTAAGGTTAAGTAGTGTCTAAGCTTAGGGACTGATGACCTTAGCAGTTAAGTCCCATAAGATTTCACACACATTTGAAAATTTTTTTTTCAAATCCAAGTTGAAAGGTTTCCTTGTATTGCACTCCATTCATTCTATACAGGAGTTCCCCGCAGTAGTTCCGAACTTTTCTTTGTAACCTGTTGTTTGTTAGAAGGCAGAGTCTCACGGCGATAGCATTGAATAAAATATTCTCAGGCTACCAGCCGTTTCAAGTGATCAAAATTACACGAGCTTTACGGTGAAGCACATCTTGGCATTTCCAAGCAATATGACTACCAGTAGACTGCTGGTACGCCCTTACATACACAAACTACCGGCTGTGACGTCACTGGTGCCCGTGGAATCGCCACTAGCGCTTTAATCGCATGAAGTGTTGAGTGTTATTGACAAGGGATTTCAGATCGATTCCGTATTTCTGGATTTCCCGAAAGCTTTTGACACTGTACCAAACAAATGGCTTGTAGTGAAATTGCGTGCTTATGGAATATTGTTACAGTTATGTGACTGGATTCGTGATTTCCCGTCAGAGAGGTCAGAGTTCGTACTAATTGACGGAAAGCCATCCAGTAAAACAGAAGTGATTTCTGGCGTTCCCCAAGGTAGTGTTAAGGGACCTTTGCTGTTCCTTATCTATATAAACTATTTGGGAGACATTCTGAGCATCCGGCTTAGGTTGTTTGCAGATGCCGCTGTCGTTTATCGACTAATAAAGTCATCAGAAGATCAAAACAAATTTCAAAACGATTTAGAAAACAAATCTGAATGGTGCGAAAATTGGCAGTTGACCCTAAATAACGAAAAGTGTGAGATCATCCGAATGAGTGCTAAAAGAAATTCGTTAAACTTCGGTTAATCAGTCAAATATAAAGGCCGTAAATTCAACTAAATACCTAGGTATTACAATTACGAACAACTTAAATCAAAAGTTGTTGTTGTCGTGGTCTTCAGTCCTGAGACTGGTTTGATGCAGCTCTCCATGCTACTCTATCCTGCGCAAGCTTCTTCATCTCCCAGTACCTACTGCAACCTACATCCTTCTGAATCTGCTTAGTGTATTCATCTCTTGGTCTCCCTCTACGATTTTTACCCTCCACGCTGCCCTCCAATGCTAAATTTGTGATCCCTTGATGCCTCAAAACATGTCCTATCAACCGATCCCTTCTTCTGGTCAAGTTGTGCCACAAACTTCTCTTCTCCCCAATCCTATTCAATACCTCCTCATTAGATACGTGATCTATCCACCTTATCTTCAGCATTCTTCTGTAGCACCAAATTTCGAAAGCTTCTATTCTCTTCTTGTCCAAACTAGTTATCGTCCATGTTTCACTTCCATACATGGCTACACTCCATACATATACTTTCAGAAACGAATTCCTGGCACTTAAATCGATACTCGATGTTAACAAATTTCTCTTCTTCAGAAATGATTTCCTTGCCATTGCCAGTATACATTTTATATCCTCTCTACTTCGACCATCATCAGTTATTTTACTCCCTAAATAGCAAAATCCTTTACTACTTTAAGTGTCTCATTTCCTAATCTAATTCCCTCAGCATCAGCCGATTTAATTTGACTACATTCCATTATCCTTGTTTTGCTTTTGTTGATGTTCATCTTATATCCTCCTTTCAAGACACTATCCATTCCATTCAACTGCTCTTCCAAGTCCTTTGCTGTCTCTGACAGAATTACAATGTCATCGGCGAACCTCAAAGTTTTTACTTCTTCTCCATGAATTTTAATACCTACTCCGAATTTTTCTTTTGTTTCCTTTACTGCTTGCTCAGTATACAGATTGAATAACATCGGGGACAGGCTACAACCCTGTCTCACTCCTTTCCCAACCACAGCTTCCCTCTCATGTCCCTCGACTCTTATAATTGCCATCTGGTTTCTGTACAAATTGTAAATAGCCTTTCGCTCCCTGTATTTCACCCCTGCCACCTTCAGAATTTGAAAGAGAGTATTCCAGTTAACATTGTCAAAAGCTTTCTCTAAGTCTACAAATGCTAGAAACGTAGGTTTGCCTTTTCTTAATCTTTCTTCTAAGATAAGTCGTAAGGTTAGTATTGCCTCACGTGTTCCAACATTTTTACGGAATCCAAACTGATCTTCCCCGAGGTCCGCTTCTACCAGTTTTTCCATTCGTCTGTAAAGAATTCGCATTAGTATTTTGCAGCTGTGACTTATTAAACTGATAGTTCGGTAATTTTCACATCTGTCAACACCTGCTTTCTTTGGGATTGGAATTATTATATTCTTCTTGAAGTCTGAGGGTATTTCGCCTGTGTCATACATCTTGCTCACCAGATGGTAGAGTTTTGTCATGACTGGCTCTCCCAAGGCCATCAGTAGTTCTAATGGAATGTTGTCTACTCCCGGGGCCTTGTTTCGACTCAGGTCTTTCAGTGCTCTGTCAAACTCTTCACGCAGTATCTTATCTCCAATTTCGTCTTTATCTACATCCTCTTCCTTTTCCGTAATATTGTCCTCAAGTACATCGCCCTTGTATAAACCCTCTATATACTCCTTCCACCTTTCTGCCTTCCCTTCTTTGCTTAGAACTGGGTTGCCTTCTGAGCTCTTGATATTCATACAAGTGGTTCTTTTCTCTCCAAAGGTCTCTTTAATTTTCCTGTAGGCAGTATCTATCTTACCCCTAGTGAGACAAGCCTCTACATCCTTACATTTGTCCTCTAGCCATCCCTGCTTAGCCATTTTGCACTTCCTGTCGATCTCATTTTTGAGACGTTTGTATTCCTTCTTGCCTGCTTCATTTACTGCATTTTTATATTTTCTCCTTTCATCAATTAAATTCAATATTTCTTCTGTTACCAAAGGATTTCTATTAGCCCTCGTCTTTTTACCTACTTGATCGTCTGCCGCCTTCACTACTTCATCCCTCAGAGCTACCCATTCTTCTTCTACTGTATTTCTTTCCCCCATTCCTGTCAATTGTTCCCTTATGCTCTCCCTCAAACTCTCTACAACCTCTGGTTCTTTCAGTTTATCAAGATCCCATCTCCTTAAATTCCCAGCTTTTTGCAGTTTCTTCAGTTTCAATCTGCAGTTCATAACCAATAGAATGTGATCAGAATCCACATCTGTCCCTGGAAATGTCTTACAATTTAAAACCTGGTTCCTAAATCTCTGTCTTACCATTATATAATCTATCTGATACCTTTTAGTATCTCCAGGATTCTTCCGTGTATACAACCTTCTTTTATGATTCTTGAACCAAGTGTTAGCTATGATTAAGTTATGCTCTGTGCAAAATTCTACAAGGCGGCTTCCTCTTTCATTTCTTCCCTCAATCCATGTTCATCTACTATGTTTCCTTCTCTCCCATTTCCTACTGACGAATTCCAGTCATCCATGACTATTAAATTTTCGTCTCCCTTCACTACCTGAATAATTTCTTTTATCTCGTCATACATTTCATCAATTTCTTCATCATCTGCAGAGCTGGTTGGCATATAAACTTGTACTACTGTAGTAGGCATGGGCTTTGTGTCTATCTTGGCCACAATAATGCGTTCACTATGCTGTTTGTAGTAGCTTACCCGCACACCTATTTTTTTATTCGTTATTAAACCTACTCCTGCATTACCCCTATTTGATTTTGTATTTATAACCCTGTAATCACCTGACCAAAAGTCTTGTTCCTCCTGCCACCGAACTTCACTAATTCCCACTATATCTAACTTTAACCTATCCATTTCCCTTTTTAAATTTTCTAACCTACCTGCCCGATTAAGGGATCTGACATTCCACGCTCCGATCCGTAGAACGCCAGTTCTCTTTCTCCTGATAGCGACGTCCTCTTGAGTAGTCCCCGCCCGGAGATCCGAATGGGGGGACTATTTTACCTCCGGAATATTTTACCCAAGAGGACGCCATCATCATTTAATCATACAGTAAAGCTGTAGTAGCACATTGGAAGTAACACACAGAAAACGTTGTGGGGAAGGCTAACCAAAGACTGCGTTTTAATGGCAGTGTAACGCCGGAAATGCATATCCTCCTATTTCCATCTATTATACTATAAATTTTTTCCTTATTTTGTCACCTGAAGATATGACATTTCTGTCTCTTTATATATTGCAATTGTTTTACTATTTGTATATATATATATTTATGCATTTATGTCGATGTATTATTGGTTTGTTTTGTAAATATTATTTGTAATTTTACGCTGAGTCTGGCCTAGGGAAAACTATGCTATCGAACGAATACATCGATAGGTCGTGTGGAGAACCAAAGTGTTTAGGATCTTTGGTAGTGTTAACTCTAACACTTTCGTTCTTCACACGACCTATCGATGTGTTCGTTCGATAGCATAGTTTTTCCTAGGCAAGACCCAGCGTAAAATACAAATAATATATACAAAACAAACCAATTATACATCGACATAAATGCATATATATATATATATATATATATATATATATATATATATATATATATATATATATATATATCAACAACACCATGGATTAGCCAAGTAAAATTAGATTTACAAAAAGCAAATATTGAACTTAAAGATGTCAAAGATAGAAAAACTTTTAGAAATAAGGTGGAAAAGTGGATTGTATTGTCGGAGAAGGAAGCACTAAAGAGACCAGGAACAAAATGGACAGAAGAAAGAAAAAGAAAACATGGAGAACGAATGAAAGAAGTATGGAAGAAACGACGTCAGAAAGCTTTGCGTGATCCTTCTGGGTCCATTCGCGATAAGTAAGTAAGTATATATATATATATATATATATATATACAAATAGTAAAACAATTACGATATATAAAGACACAGAAATGTCATATCTTGAGGTAACAAAACAAGGAAAAAAATTATAGTACAATAGATGGAAATAGGAGGATATGCATTTCCGGCGTTACAAGGTGATGAAATATGGGTTCACCAATTTGAGGCCGAAACAAAACGACAGTCCTTGGAATGGCACCATTCCCACTCTCCACAGAAGAAAAAAATTCAAAGCGGCTGCTTCCGCCGGTAAGGCCGTGATCACCGTATTCTGGGACTGTGAAGGTGTGATTATCATTGATGTGACGCCAAGAGGCGGTACCATTAATTCAGAAGCATATGAGTATATCAACACAAAAAACAAAAGTCAAGACGCGCTTCCGGCGACCCCGGCGCCACGGCAACCCAGCAGATGTTTCGCTGCAACACGATAACGCTCGGCCCACACAAGTCTAAGGACAGATGAACACTACGCAAAACAGCGTTCGACAGTGTTACCCCATCCACTCTACAGCCCTGACCTCGCCACCTCGGACTTCCACTTCTTTGGGCCACTAGAGGATGCCATTCGTGGAAGAGATTTTGAGGACGATGATGAGGTGATTCACACACTGAAGCACTGGCTCCGCCATCAGGACAAGGATTGGTACAGACAGGGCATACACACCCTTGTTTCGCACTGGAGGAAGGCCACAGAACAGGATGGAGATTACGTGGAAAAGCCGGCTGTGTAGATAAAACACCATTCTTTTGTGCGTGTAATACTGATTATGTTCAATAAAGAACTGCTGGGAAAAAATGCGGTGCATTACTCTGAGCAACCCTCGTATAGGGGCGTACCAGCAGCTCTCTGGTGGACATACCACTTGACAACGGCTGAAGACTGCTTGGCTGAAAACTTTTTAATCTCTTGACGCGGCTGGAAACGCGAGAACTTTTTATTCTATGTACTGTTTATTCGTATACCGCACTCTGTTTTGTTGTTCAAAAAATGGTTCAAATGGCTCTGAGCACTATGGGACTTAACATCTGAGATAGAACTTACAACTAGAGCTGCGATGACCACTGTGTCCGGATGGCGCAGTGGTCAGCGCATCTGCCTAGTAAGCAGTCTGCCGCCGGCAGTGCTGCGAGGCGGTCACGCGCCAGAGCGCTGCGGGCGAGGCGCGCACGGTGTGTTTGTGTTTACTTCGGTCGCTGTAAGTGCCGTTTTCCTTCTAGACCACCATGGCGCACAACTATCGGAAGAAGACATTACGTTTCAACTTTTGTTCCGACTTCGCCCGACCCAAGGCCCTGGAGGTAGAACGATTTATACGCGATGAAGTTAAAATACCACCAACGGATCTAATTGGTATCCACTTGTCCATAGTTAGCAGTACCGTCTACGTCAAAATGATCAACGATGCGGCGTGCGACAAGGTGCTTCAAGACGCAAAACGTGGACTGCGCTTCTGTCAATCCGACGGCAACGTCGGACCCATTACCATCGATCACGCAGGTCTCGGCACACGTACGATAAGGATCTTCGAACTGCCATTCGAACTACCTGCAGACGTCGTCATCGAGGCGCTCCGTCCCTATGGCAACGTTCTGGAACATGTTGCCGAACGATGGGTCCAATTTCAGACCTATCCAGTTTTAAACGGTGTTAGACAGGTCCGCATCGAGTTGCAGAAACACGTGCCTTCCTATCTACGTATCGGAGGCTGCCGTGCCATTATAATGTACGACGGCCAACCTCGGACCTGTTCCGGTTGTGGGAAAGAAGGTCACCTACGGTCTGAATGCATTCAACGACGTGTCGCGCAGCTCCCGTTGTCGAAAGCGTCCGTCACACCTACGATGACCGCCCTACCGGTCACTTACGCAGCGGCTCTTGCCACGTCTACAGTTTCGTCCAGTCCGTCGCCCGGTCCTTCCGATCGGCACGTCCCACCGTCCCAGTCACCAACGGACGGTACAGACGTCCCACCTGACAACCTTGCCTCCGAACAGGCTCCCGCACCGGACGCTGAGGAGACCAGTACATCTTCACAACACCTGTTTGACAATTTCATTGTACCCACCGACGCCTTCGAACCAGGTCGACGCTCCTCCTTGCCGTCGTCCGACACTGAGGAACACGTGCGCAAACAACGATCGCCACGTAGGCGCAAACGCCGTCGCCGTTCACCCACGGGCTCTCAGAGCGTTGCCACCCGCGACGACGAAGACGACACCCAAGCAGCCGACATTTCCACGCAGAGGTCGGCGGACAACTTTCACGATGAACAAGACGTTTCGCAGGACGGGACCACTATGGAGGTCGCCACGCACAATGTAACGATCGGTGCGCCGGTTGAGACGCCTGTCTCCCCGCCGACAACTCCAGATCTCTCTCACCACGACGCAATTCCCATGGACATTGGACAGACCCACGGCACAGGAGCATGGGCCGACGACATTGAGGAAGGTACGCCCCCTCCTCCGGATGAGTTACCTCCGCCGGACGAGGCTGCCTGTTAACATCCAAAGCGAGGCATTGCAGCTGATGGGACGGGACTTCCTGTCGGTGCCCTCCTCTTACTTCCCTTGGTGATGGTAGATGCGCGTCCTCCACCACTGAAACAAACATACCGGTTTGCCACACTGAACATCAACATGATCGGCACTGCACCCAAGCTGCAACTCCTATGTGACATGCTTCGGGCCTCCGACGTCGACGTCGCCCTTCTTCAGGAAGTACGCGTTGCCACACTACCACCAGTCTACGGCTACGACTCATACACGTCCACATGTGATCAATCAGGGCGTGGAGTGGCTTTCTACATACGCGAAGGAATCCCACTCAAGGACACGACAATCCTTCCCTGTGGAAGAGGCATGGCTGTTACCATCTTCGACACGCGCGTCATCAATATCTACGCTCCGTCTGGCTCCACGAACCGTCGGCAGCGGTCCACTTTCTTCGGACATGACGTGGCGCCCCTGTTTTCTGGACGCTATGATCGCCTTATCATGGGAGGCGATTTCAACTGTGTCCTCCATCCGCAGGACCAAGTACCTGGTTATTCGCCATGCCCGGCGCTGCTCACCTTAATCGAAGATTTTCATCTAGTGGACGTTTGGGAGAAAATTCATGGCAATACCCCCGGTTTTACCCACTATACAGCACATTCTGCGAGCAGACTGGACCGGTTTTATGTCTCTGCTCACCTCGGCAATGAAGTCGCCCAAGCCGAACGATGGCCCCTTGCATTTTCGGACCATTGCGCCGTCATTTGCTCCCTGGCTCTGCCACCTCAGTCAGTGTGGCGCAGCAGAGGTTACTGGAAGCTTAATACCTCCCTCCTTAATGATCCACACTGCCGACAATGTATTGCCACTACATGGGCGTCTTGCGAAAGACGCCTTCCGCAGTACACATCCACGTTCCATTGGTGGCTCAAATGTGCCAAACCTGCGATCAGAAAGGCCTTCATACAATGTGGCAAGGAAGCAGCAGCATGGCATCGAGACACCACAAATTTTCACTACGCCGTCCTCCGTGAGCTCGATGCGCTCCCTCCATCACCTGACACCCACAGGGAACGACAACGTACTAAAGCTCGTCTCCTCTCTCTTCAACGTGCACGACTGCATGGTGTCGTGGTGCGTTCCCGACGACAAGACCTCCTCCACGACGAAACCCCATCCACAATCCATGCCGCATCCGACCATAGTCGTCGACGTCGGCTTTTCGTCCCCAACATCACGACCTCCGATGGTGTTCACCACACAACACAGGCGGCGGTCGTGTCCGCCTTTGCTGAACATTATCGCCAATTTTATGATGATAAACCGATGGCGACGCCCATTCCTGACGATCTCCGTCCTTCCCCTGATCGGACCCTCACCGTAGCGGAGTCAACGTCCATGATGTCTGCAATCACCGCAGAAGAGGTGGTAGATGCGATCAACAAAGGGGCCAAGAACAAATCACCCGGACCAGATGGTCTCCCAGTGGAGTTTTACCGGGCGTTCACCACGTTAATGCTTCCTCGCTGGACGGAAATGATTCAGGAACTCTTTACTCCGTCCTTCCCAATTCCACCTGAATTCGTCACTGGCATTCTTCTACCTGTGCCTAAACCGAAGGGAGGGTCTCATGTCTCTGCATATCGCCCCCTTACACTACTGAATGCAGACTATAAAATCTATGCACGCCTCTTAGCAGCGCGCATACGCACCGTCTTACCTACGGTCCTTTCACCTGAGCAGACTGCACGTGGTTGTGGGGCCACCTTACAAACAGCCCTAGGAGAATGCCGTGACCTCATTGCACTGGCGTCGGTTTGTCGCCTTCGTGCAGCACTGGTATCCGTCGATTTCACGAGTGCCTTTGATCGCGTTCGACACCCATTCCTCCTCACGGTGGCGACACGTATGGGGTTCCCATTGCTTTTTGTCGATGCCATTCGCCGGTTACTCCTTCCCGCGGTCTCGATGGTACAAGTCAATGGGAGGCTTGTGGGGCCGATTCCTATACGCCGCTCTGTGCGTCAAGGATGCCCTATGTCTACTTTACTATATGCCATTGCACTTGAGCCCCTCATCACTGGACTTACCTCTAGACTGCAGGGCCTCACTTTGCGTGACCACACCTTTCACTGTAGGGCTTATGCGGACGATCTCCTCTTTCTCACCTGCTCCTCCACGGAACTCAATGACGCCATCCAATGGATCCACCAGTATGGACGTCTTTCTGGTAGCATTCTTAATGTCCATAAATCGACTATGATGCACATTGGGCGCGGCCTCCCGGCTATGGTGCCGACCCCACTCCCAGTTAGTGCCACCCTTCGTTACTTGGGTATCGAATTTACGAGCTCCACACACCGCACAGTGGCCCTGGCTTATCGGCGGCTTTTGCAGTCGATTCGGCACCATGTCCGCGGTCAAGTGCACCGTAACTTAAACCAACTCCAACGTGTGTCCTATGTCAACATCTATGTCGCCCCTAAACTGGTACACGTCGCCCAGATCCTCCCAATGCCGTTACTCCTTGGCCGCCGCATCCAATCAGCCTTTGGATATTCCGTGTCAGCAGGGGCACTTTTCAAAGTCCGCTACAACACTCTAACACTGCCTCCTGCAAAAGGTGGCATCGGACTCATCAACGTGCGGGCACGCTCTTCTGCACTCTTTGTCCACACTCTGTTGCGGCACTGGCAGTGGCCGGTCCCGTCTTTAACACGCAGTCTCTTAGATATCCTCCGACCAGCTTCTCTCGATCCACCGATCAATGTGGCACCTATTTCTCCATTATTGTACTACGTCGCCAATTGTTTCATAGAACTCAGCTACGTTCGGGCCGATCTTCCAGTCACCCGTCCTCCCCGTACAAAAGATTATTATCGTTTGTTTATGCTGTCCAACCCTTGCGACCCCATGGTGCTACAGCATCCTGACATTAACTGGCGCACGGTTTGGGGGTGTGTGCATGCACCCTTTTTACCGTCGTCTGTGTCTGCACTCTGGTATGTTTTAGTCTATGGAAAATTCCCGACTAATAGTCGACTTTATCGCATAGGACTGGCCACCTCCCCACTCTGCCCTGACTGTCAGCTCGAAGACACCGACGAGCACCGTCTTACGTGCCCCCTGAAACAAAACGTATGGCTCCTCATCCAACGAATCGTGGGCTTTTACCTCCGTGCCCCGCCAACGACGGTAACCCCGGATTTCCTGTTGTTGCCCCAGACATTTCACTACCCTCTTGCTAAGCACCATACCCTAATCTGGTTTCGAGGACAGGCTTTAGAATATCTCTTTCGGAGTGGTCCGCATACAGTCCTTGACTTCTGGTACAAAGTTGTGGCCGCACATAGCACCCTCACCCGAAAACCATCTTACCGACAAACTTTTGCCGGTTATCTCCGCAGCGTCTTCCTTGACCCCCCTCAAAGTTGGGGTGTACCATGCCTACCTGTCACATGATGCAACACGTTCTCATGCATCGACCAAAAACAAACACAATTTTTTTTTTTTTTTTAAAAGGAAGTGGACAGATTATGTTATATTTTGTTGTATTTAATGTTTTTCTTTTTTAATATTTTTTTGTTTAACTAACAGTCATTTGTATATTTTTAAATGGTACCTTGAAGAACTCTTGCATAGTGAATATATATATATTTTTAGTTTGTTCAATACAAATTTTTAAACAAAAACAAAAACGGAAAAAAAAAAAAAAAAAAAAAAAGGAAAACAGGATATGTTCTAATTTGTTGCATTTCATGTTATTCTAATAATTTGTTTACCTAACACTCATTTGTATATGTTTAACTGGTACCTTGAAGAATTTTTGCTTTGTGTATATATATATTAAAAAAAAAAAAAAAAAAAAAAAAAAAAAAGGAAGCAGGAGATTCGGTTTCGAAACCCGGTCTACACAAATTTTCAACATTTAACCAATGTCTGTTAGCAGCTCTGAGTCAGTCATTTCTTTGTGTCTTGAGGAGATGCAGAGGTCGGCGACCACGGACTACCAGGCTGCACATCACTCTTTATTTATTTTATTTGTTAGGTTCTGTCTAACACACGAGCCAGAGCTACTTGATCAAAGAATGAATCAGTACACAGTTGACACAACGCCGAATTAAAGAATTTATAAACAAAGATTTAAAAAATTAGCAAAACACCACAGAACAGCCGGCCGCTGTGACCAAGCGGTTCTAGGCGCTTCAGTCCGGAATCGCGCTGCTGCTACGGTCGCAGGTTCGAATCCTGCCTCGGGCATGGATGTGTGTGATGTCCTTAGGTTAGTTAGGTTTAAGTACTTCTAAGTCTAGGGGACTGAGACCTCAGAGCTTAGAGCCATTTTTGACTGGGGATAAACAGCGCCGTAACCGGTTTCGAATCGACAGATTCACTATCGGAGGGCTGTTCACATTTATAGTTACTTTTTCTGTACACCTGACGTTAGCTTACTATCGAGGAAATTCCTTGAACTGGGTGCCCTACAGCAAGTAAAACGATATAAGAAAAAATGAATGTTTTGTTATAGATTGACCTAACAATGAATTATGATAGCGTTAACAATTTTCTAAAATTACAAAAATGCCTCTGAGCGCTATGGGACTTAACATCTGAGGTCATCAGTCCCCTAGAACTTAGAACTACTTAAACCTAACTAATCTAAGGACATCACACACATCCATGCCCGAGGCAGGATTCGAACCTGCGACCGTAGCGGTGGCGCAGTTCCAGACTGAAGTGCCTAGAACCGCTCGGCCACACCGGCCGGCCTCTAAAATTACTACATTAGTTTTGTGTTACTTACATCGAAAATCCTGCGTTTTATTGCGTTATTGACTGCTTCCGAAGAAGAACAATTTCGCCGAATGTCAGGCAAGATTTAAAATTTTCTGAACGTCGAAAACACAGGTGGGGTAGAACACCGCACACAGTTAAGTATTTCAGCCACCTGGTTGTTGACCATATATGCAAAGACAATGAATTACAGACAAAAACGTGCCAAAGACTGCGTCTGTCAGGGAAGACACAATCTATACGTAGATGTTACAACAGGAAATTCATGGAGCGTAGTTGTTGCAGTAAATGCAATATATAATGGAATGAGCGTTGTTTGGAACCGTACATAAATAAGAAAAATCTAATGGAAGTATATGCTCTGTTAAATTACTGAAAGACACAGAACATTAGAAACCTGCCTGCACTAAATACGTTACAGAGGTAGTAACTTGCAGCATGATAATTTCATGATTAACTGTGGAATGTTGCCGTTTTTACTCTGTCGTAACAAGTAACATGTATTTTCATGCAGCCACAGCTTCATCATGTCAATTTTCGACAAAATTGCAATAAGTATATAACATTTTTAAAAAATATAGCAAAATAGGATGTCTCCATATGACCGCAATGTCGTCCTCCGTAAAATTATCTGCTTAGTTGTATATTTCCACTGCTTTGCGAGACGAGATGGACTTAGTAATACGCTGGACTGATGACAGAAGCTCCCATGAACCGGGTAACGTGACTGTGTATTGACTTTTGTGTTTGTCTAAGCCACTGTTGACATACTTCCTGTTACGTACAGTGTAGAACTGTCGATAGTTTTACAGACGCCTGCGTTGTCCACTGACTTCTGTTTATCTTTCTCGGAGGTTGGTAGCTGTTTAGCTTTCGCTGCGGTTTGCACACAGCTGTTATTAAGTGTTTATTCAGAAGTTTCCCAGTGCGGCCCTTCACTGTGTTTGTATATGGCAGAAAAACTGTAGCACTCTGCGGTTCTTATTCACGCCGCCCTTCAAACTATAACGCAGAGTAATTATTCGACGATATTTTTTTTTTTTTTTGGAATCGCGTCCATTAACTTTAATAAAACGTTGTGGATTTCTGTTTGTCGTTTATTAGACAGGGAAGACAGATATTGTTCTCTTATTCTCCAAGGTATAAGACTAATAACTCAGGATATGATTAAAGCTTTTTACATTGATCCGTAGTTACCACTTTTCTACATGCTGGATATTCAGGTTTCATACTGATGGATGTATCTTTTCTATGAGGGTTGATTAATGGTCATAATAAAACAGATCAAAGAATAATTCCTTCGCAAAAAATCGTTATGTGCAAAACTTTTTTAATTGTCTTTGGTTTGAAACTACTTTTAAATACATGTGATGCATACCTGTGTAACTGTAAATTCTCTTAGTGTAGTTCAAATTCAAATGGCTCTGAGTGCTATGGGACTTAACATCTTAGGTCATCAGTCCCCTAGAACTTAGAACTACTTAAACCTAACTAACCTAAGGACATCACCCAACACCCAGCCATCACGAGGCAGAGAAAATCCCTGACCCCGCCGGGAATCGAACCCGGTAACCCGGGCGTGGGAAGCGAGAACGCTACCGCACGACCACGAGATGCGGGCTCTTAGTGTAGTTGACAACATTCTCGAGATCTTGAACACTTTCACTGATGACGCAGTGGATTAACGTTACAGTAAATCATCTTCAAAACGCTTTGTGTTTTTGGGGCACAAGATCTCTCTACTGGCTTTAAAAATCCTTTTATCTGTATATAACTTGAGTCTTTCTATTTCCAACAGTAATTTCAGTGAGTGTTGACTGACGCATCGATTCATATTTGACGCAAACACATTACCGTCCCAAACTCTCTTTGATTGTACATTTACGTTTGATTCGATTTTTAAAGTAAGGAGTTCGTTACGTTTGCGGATAGTTCTTGGCGCTGCAATTCCTTTCCATCTTGTTCACTTTGAATTGGCAGAAGCATTCCTTTAATACACAACAATAACGTTTGTGTCATTTGTTCAAATGTGTGTGAAATCTTATAGGACTTAACTGCTAAGGTCTTCAGTCCCTAAGCTTCCACACTACATAACCTAAATTATCCTAAGGACAAACACACACACGCATGCCCGAGGGAGGACTCGAACCTCCGCCGGGACCAGCCTGACAGTCCATGACTGCAGCTTTTGTGGCATTTCAAACGTTTTGTATTCACGGTATCCTGCTGCCAGTATGAAGTTGAAGAACGACATTGTATCTATAGGGATAGGCGAGGCTGCTTGTTCTATTTTTTAATTTTATTTTGGCCGGGTCGCTATGGGGCTACATACCCCTCTTTAGCAGTCGTATAATTTATTATTGCGCTCTCATAGCACTTCTGCTAGTATATTTTTTGAAATTTTACTTTAACTTCTATTTAGTTTTTGGCGGCTCGCGTTATAACTCGACGAGGACATGCTAAATTCCAAATAAAAGCTAAAGTAACATTTCCAAACAAAGATTTTACGGGAGTTCTTTGAGGGCAGGAAACTACATTACTCAGTTACATTAGTGTTAAAAACCATTGAGCTTCTGGAAGGTAGCGCCATGCCTACCCCAGTGCCGTGGCGAGCTACGCTAGGTTTCTCGGTTGCCGATCCATGGCGCCAACAGCCGTATCGTGGCGGTCCCAGAGATTCTACGAGGATTGCTCATAAAGCAATGCTCAGCACTTTTTTCGCAGCCGAAAACAATGCTACAAATTCGAAACGTTACGTATGTATTATTTGAAGTTTCCTGAGTGAGCGCGCCAAGTTTCAGTCACTTCCGACAGATAGCGTAGCTCCAGGACAGTTTCGAAATGGCGTCTCTAGATGATGTACATTACAAGCAACGTGCCACTATTCAATGTCTCACTGCAGAGAAAGAAACTGTGGGGAATATTCACAAACGCTTGAGCAACGTCTTTGGAGCATCTGCTGTCGACAGAAGTACAGTTATTCGCTGTGCACGGAGGGTATATCATCAGAAGGCGGATCGGCGGAGCTCTACGATTTGCAGCGGTCGGGGAGACCATCCACGGCTGTCACACCTGACACAGCCCCCGCGGACTTCCACGGACCATTAAAGGATGCCATTCGTGGAAGACACTTTGAGGACGATGAAGAGGTGATTCACACAGTGAAGCACTGGCTCCGCCAGCGGGACAAGGATTGGTACAGACAGGACATACACGACGTTGCTTCGCGCTGGGTTAAGGACATAGAACTGGATGCAGATTACGTGGAAAAACAGGGTATGTAGATAAAGCACCATTCTTTCGTGTGTGTAATTCTCATTATGTTCAATAAAGAACTGTTGAAGAAAAAAAATGCGGTACATTACTTTATGGGCAACCCTAGTGGACTGAGTTTAAATCTGGGGTGACAGGTGGCCAGGGGATTACCGTAAACCTACCCATGTGCTCTTCGAACTACGTACGCACACTGTGAGGTGTTTGACATATTGCTTACCCTTGCTGACAAATACCATCAAGCAGTGGAAAAACAAACCGCACTTAGGATTGCGCACTGTTTCCAAGGATAGATCGACTGTGCTTCCTAGAATCTTGAGATCATACAGGTGATGCCACGAAAACATTCCTCACACCATAACGCTGCCCCCTCCCGTCTGGACCTTTCTGGCTAATGTTGCAGGGTGTTTACTTTCAGACGTTTCACGCCGTACGCACCAACAGCCATCTGTTCGATGGAGCATAAAACGTGTTTCATCTGAAAAGACCACCTGTGGCCAATCAGTGGCCATTCAGTTACGGTGCTGGCGTCAAAATTCCAGGCTTTGTGGCTGATGAAAAGCAGTCAGCAGTGGGGTATGAACCAGGAGGCGCCTGCTGCGGAGGTCCATATGCAGCAACGTTCGCTGAACGGTCATTGAGGTCTCGGTAGCCTCTTGGTTCATCTGGCTCACCTACTCAACAGCTGTACGTCTATTCACTCGTACACATATCCGCAGCCGCCGTTCACCACTGCTATCTATGTCCCATAGTGTACCCCAGTTGTGTTGGTGGCAGTTTAGGATAGCGTCATTTTTCCGTGCGCGGCATAATTCAACCACAGCGGCACACAAATAGCTTACGTAAGTCGTTTAGGATATGTTTCCAGCCATGCCCGAAAAGTAATACTCATTCAATTTCTGCCATCTAATAAATCGCTCCGTTTCCGCATTACGACAATGGCTGCACTGTTTTTGCCCCTTTCGGCCTATCCGTCACTGGAGTGCTGCACCTTACGTCTGTGAGTGGTTACTGCACATAGACGTCGAACTTAATGTGACTGTACTGAAGACTGAAGACTGGCATGTAGCCAAGTAGTGGTCATGTCAAAATAAAAAGAAAGAATAAAACTAACTGACTTGACTGTGTATTTAGTGTAGCGGCACCACAGTTTAAGATAGGACAGTTATATTCGGTGCAACATTTATGAGCGCACAAGTTACAGCCAGGTGCATGCCTGTTGACAGAAAGTTTGCTGGCCAGCGGTTGCGAAGTAGAATGGTGACCACAGGGCCATCGAACCACTGAAAAGCATAAACACAGCGGTTTTCATGGCGCAAGTTACAGGCAGAATGGGCCCAATGGCGCAACATAAGTGTTGTGAGTACGTGACCCGGAGCGACGTGTTAGCAAAACAGGGACGCACAGCCGAGTGTAAATAGGTGCCGCTTTCTAACGAGATTCATTCAAGTGTGGCGGCTCTACTGGACAGCGGGCTGTGTTACACCACCAGCTACATGCAGCAGTAGATGGGGTGCCAGCATCCCAGTACACGTGGGTCGCTAGTTGGACCCTCTGAGGCCGACACGGGGTCTGCCACCCGCCAGTGGTGGGCTGTAACGCCGGAAATGCATATCCTCCTATTTCCATCTATTGTACTATAATTTGTTTTCCTTATTTTTGTTACCTGAATATATGACATTTCTGTGTCTTTACATATTGTAATTGTTTTACTATTTGTATATATATATTTATGCACTTATGTCGATGTATAATTGGTTTGTTTCGTAAATATTATTTGTATTTTTACGCTGGGTCTTGCCTAGGGAAAACTGCTATCGAACGATTACATCGATAGGTCGTGTGAAGACTCAAAGTGTGTAGGATCTTTGGTAGTGTTAACTCTGCCGCGTGGAGCGCGGGCAGAGCTGTTGGAGTCTGGCTGGAGTAGCGAGTGGAGCAGGTGTGTTGTGTGACGCTCCCGCGAGTTGCCGCGCTTTCGGGGTTTGGCAGCATGTAATTGCGCTCGACTCGCGATGATAGTTTCTGACATGGTGTCGCGGACGGGAAGCATTAGCTGGCGCACATCAAGAGCCCGTTTCGCCTGGTGACCGTGTCGAGAAGAAGGCGCGCCAACATCCAGCTTCTGCAACAGCGACGGCCGACAATGAGTGACTGTCGCCACCTCCTCGATCGACGGCTTCAAACCTTCAATCAACCAACAAGGAAGACTAAAAGCACGTAAAGTTTCAGAACTGTATGGCAGACCTCAGCTTTTCAAATTGTTGCATCACAAAATTACAGCAACTTAGCATGAACCTTTGTTGCTCATTGTCCGAATTGCATTGCCAAGCAGGGTCCCTTCCTTTTCCGAAATGAACCCGAGTGTCGTTGAAATTCAAACGCCAGCATAATTCCATGTCACTGCTTTAATTTCAAAGTTCAATTTTAGTATTCATAGCTGGCTACAATATTTAGATTACACAAGCACAAATTAAGAGTGCGAGTTTTGTTACCGTATTTTAGCTTACCTGTGACTGCAGCTCAGCTTGGTACGTACTAAATTTTACTATTGTTAATTGTTCAGAATCGTTTAAGTCAAGTTCAAAGTTAAATCTCTTCTTTCTAAATTGCGTAGATTCAAGTAGCTTTAGAAATGATTGTTGAGGTAGTCCAAGACTAACTGTATTTCGATGTGCTTCAGAAAGAAAGCTCACTATTAACTTCAGTCACTAAATTAACTTTCGATTTTCCGGTTTCATTAATTCTTTTGCTAAATTAAGTGTAGCGAAATTTATTACTTCTGACAAACTTTCAGTTTTCTCACTACACGTGTCAACCTTCAGTTGCCACGCTTCTAGTGCTAATTATATGTGTAATAACCTTTCTTTTTCAGTTATTATAGTAATTGTCCATAGGACTGGCGACCGTAATTTCCCCCAAATCTCAAATATCTAATTACCGCTAGTTGATTGTTAACGTAACGGCCGCACATTTACTTTCTTTATTAACTTTATCCCTATTTCAAAATTAATTTCCACCAGTTTCACTTGCATTTTTCGTTTCATTTAGATGTAACCCTTTCCTCCCTCTTTACCGACAGGTTAACTTCGGTGACGATTGCTTTTCCAAAATTCCCATTAGGTACACGCGTTTTCATTTTTCACTGTCATTAAGGTCGATAAGTGAGAGGGAGGTTACAGGGCCGCTCCATGGCTCACTACCAAGGGCAGTCGTCCTGGCTTCCAACACAAGCTGGAGGCATCCCGAGCGGAGGGCTGCAGATTTTGACTCCGGATCACGGACGCTAGTTGTCACCACGTCCTAAGCTATGCCGGCGAGGGAACACGGCGCAGACCATCTTGCAGTTGTCACTTGGCCGGTCGGCGGCTCCTCAGAGTGGCGCGGAGGCAACGAGGATGTGGACAGCTGAGTCGGCAGGGATGCAGACCGCCGAGTCAACTGCCGGCATCCTGATGATGATGCAACCCCACTGGCATACGAGGCCAGCTCGACACAGCTTTGCATTGCGTGGGCCGCTGGGTGCTGGGGTGCTTCCTCAGCACTACGAGGCCCTGTCATGCAGACCGAGGTGTACGAGGGCACTGCAGTTGGAAACAGTAAATCACTTGGAAAGCTCGGATACGGCGCCTTCTACCTCTTCCTGCTACATTTGGTCATCCTGATACATTCGGTGGCAGAAGTTTCCACTAGATACAGTATCATTCTTCAGCAGATATGGTACTTTTGTATTCTCCTCGGGTTATTCTGTAACTGTACTACATATCTTTTGCTACTAGGCTGTCCAAAAGAGCCACTCGAGAGTTCTTTCTGTTCTCAATACAACGTTGAAAGTGACGGTGTACTTGTACGAAATTACTTTCTTTGCTAGCTCCAGTATGCGGACAAATGTTATACGCATACATCCATTGAGCTTTCGGTTGCAGGGCTGCTGTTTCAGAGCTTACACTGTGTTGAAGTTGAGGTTGCTCGCATGTGTGGCTTCAAATACACCCCACACACACCACGACTTTTACGCCAAATCGGGTCGTCCGTGAACTCGTAGACTTTCCTCGTTTGTAAAGCGGAAGATCGCGACCCGCCAGATCACACTGCACGGCTCCTGTGAGTCACTGGCCAGTCCTGCGCTATTTGGATCACTCAGCACATGCAGTTAATGTACCGCTCTGACCGATTGCCTTTTCCCAAGGTACCCGACTGCAGTCGTCCATTTCATGCAGTTCCCTTCGCAATGTTCGCTCGAAAACGGGTGATGGACCTACATTGACTGACAGCAATAACTGGCGTCAGGTTTGAAACTGATGGTCATTGACGAGACCTGACCCCCTGTCTCCGGCCCCGGCGGTTACACCACTGCTCCTAAGCCATACACAGTTGCGAGTAGTAAACCATTCCTTGTAGACACGGTGGATAGCCATGTTACGAAACAGAGCAGCTTTGTTCATTGGGCATCCCTAGACGCAATCAGTCTTTTCTTCCACTAACTCACGTTTCCGCGTCGACCATCTTACAGTGCTGATCCCGTACAACCTACTGGCACACACTTGCACACACACACACACACACACACACACACAAACACACAAACACACACACACACACACACACACACACATGCAAACGCACACCACTTCACTGTTATTACGAACAGCAATGATCACGTGACTGCCTGCACTAGTTCTTCTATAATTATGGCCCTCCAAAGCGACCACTGTGCTCCCTTACGGATGTAACTAATAATTTGTCCGTTGAGCTTAGTTGTTTGCATTATTCGTGAAATAAACCTTGTATGGCATTTTAGTGGCCTAGTTTTCAAGGTAGCCCCTCTGCTAAATATAACCTATCGCAGGTCCCTGTAACATCATACTGTGCCCAGCAGTTGGAAGTCAGTAAACTATCATCCAGTCTCTTCGAACATATCCTGAGCTCAAACATAATAAGGTGTATATGGATAAGGTGATGATCACCGACGATCATTTCTTTCAGAGTAGATGCACACCACGCTCAATCTCTTAACGTGGATCAGGGACTGCAAGTAAGGGGTTCAGGGATACGTGCCGCTACACGTCAGTAGTGAATAACAGGTTGAGAATTTGGTTCGGAACAGAAGCGCGCTCGGATGGCCGAGGTGCTTAATGCGACCGCTCGCCTAAAGCGAGAAATCCTGGTCCGAGTCCGGTGCGGCACAAATTTTCACCTGTTCCCGTTCATACATGTCAATGCCTAAATGCGGCTAAGGCCGTTAAATCCTTTCGGCGACTGAATAATGACGTATGTCGAACAGAAAGACGTTGTTCGTGCCAACTAGTATCGATTTCGGAAACATCAGCTGTGTCAAACCCAAATCGCACTTTTCTCACACGAATCCTGAAAACTATGGATCAAGGCAGTCGGCTAGATGCAGTATTTCTCGATTTCTGAAAAGTATTTGACTCACAACCACATATACACTTTTTATCAAAAGTATTATCATCTGCAGTAAAAGGTAAATTTGTGTGCGGATTAAGGACTCTTGGTTGGGAGGACACAGCAAGTTATCTTGCATGGAGAATCATCGACAGATGTAGAACTAACTTCGCATGCGTCCTAGGGAAATGTATTGTATCCCTTGCTGTTCGTGTTACATATTAATCATCTTTCCGACAATACTGGTGGTAACCTCAGACTTTTACCAGATTTTAGACAAATTAATTTGTCATCTTCAGAAGCTTACAAAATTAGGGATATTATAATTCAACATACCTTGACTATACGTCTGTGTACAGTGTAAGATGTATATTACACAAACTTACTTATATTACAGAAACTTACTGCTGGTTCAGCAGATGTCAATATCTTCTTCATAGAAGTATAATGCCATAACATGTCCAAAAATTGACATATTGAATGTGATTATTGTAAACACATACTGACAGTTTACGTTAACTGAATCACACCTATGTACATGTCAAGCTGCTGCGCTAGCAGCAAGGAACGTATATAAAAGCACATGAAGTCCAGCTAAGGTATATAAAGAAGTTACATATCATAAATTTTACAAAAACCATTGCGCATAGTTCTAACACTTAAAAGAAAGGGGATAATTTTCACATTTTATTAAATGCTATGCACTCAGAATAATATCTATTTTTAATGCAAGTTGATCAATCAAAGAATCTTTTGAATTTTGGGGGGAATGTTTATTTATTACAAATTCTTGTGAAAGATTCATATTGTAGCCCTTATCAACTGTCTGCAAAATTTCCATGTTAACCAAAGATAGAGGAGGAAGACTGTATTTCTTAGTTTTGAGATGTTCTGTGTTCTGCAAAGACTGACATATGAAATCTCACCATTTTTGTTGAGCATAGCGCAGATTTGAGAAATTCGACAGTTGGAGGTTTCT
Organism: Schistocerca serialis cubense; assembly: GCF_023864345.2. NCBI lineage: Eukaryota > Metazoa > Arthropoda > Insecta > Orthoptera > Acrididae > Schistocerca > Schistocerca serialis. The sequence continues at coordinate 48,479,315 of NC_064642.1, forward strand.
CATTATTTATAAAGAGCAACTTCGTGGCACTATTGGTAGTAAAGGAAACAGTGATGTCATGTTTTTAAACATATTAGCTACGTGATTTAAAATGTCACAAAAGACAGTGAGAATTCATATAAGTCAACTTTTGCAGAACATTTCAAAACTGAGAAACACACTCTTCCTCCTTCATCCTCGCTTAACTTGGAAATTATACAAACAGTTGACAAGGGCTACAAAATGAACCTTTTAAAATAATTTTAAAACCAAAGAATTATCGAACAATCAACTTGCCTTAAAAATAGATACTGTTTTGATTGCATACTATCTCCTATAAAAAGTGAAGAATAGTCCATTCCTCTTGTATATTAGAACTATGTGCCCATGTTTTTCTTTTCGAATGGCATATATATATATATATATATATATATATATATATATATATATATATATATATATATATATATTCCTTTCTAATAACACAACAATTTGACATATAAATAAATGTGATTCAGTTACTGCAAATTTTCAATCTGTGTTTACAGTCATATGCAATACCTACATTTTTGGACATATCATGGCATTATGTTCAATGAAAAAGCTGTTGATATCAGATTTACCAATACTAAGTAAGTTTCTGTGATATATTTCTTATATTTTACATAAATGTATAGCCAAAGACTAAAGACGTATAATATGCCTAGTTTTGTAGGTGTCTGAAGATGTCAAATCAATTTGGCGAAACTGGTAAAGCTAAATAAAAGTATATTTGCAACTGACGACTGAATTTTATTCTAAAAACCATACAAATACCTGGGTGTAACATTTCGTAGGGATATGAAATGGAATGATCACATAGACTCAGTCATGGGTAAAGCAAGTGGTACACTTCGGCTTGTTGGTAGAGCACTAGGGAAATGCAATCAGTCTACAAAGGACGTTGCTTACAAAGCACTTCTAACACCCATCCTACTATATTGCTCAAGTGTGTGGGACCCATACCAAATAGAACTAACAGGGGATACTGAACCTATACATAGAAAAGCAGCACAAATGGTCACAGATTTATTGGACCTGTGCAAGAGTGTCACAGAGATGTTTAAAGAACTTATAACTCTACCAGCTACCACTAATTAGCAATACACCAATGATATTATTCCTGTGAAAGTAATCAAATTAACCTTGATTGAGCATTAATTGTTAATTTATCGGACTATGTTTTGATTGTCTAAAGATATCTATTGAAAGAAGTAATAGCAGAAGGAATGGTAATCGAACCAAGGTTCTATTAGTAATAAACTGCAGATCCCAATTACGCAAAGATGTACAAAGTGCGTGCACGGTTTGTAAGGAAAGTAAACTACTAGTATTTATTTTCGGGATAAAATTCAGTCAGTTGCAAATGAATTTTATTATGCTTTAACGATTTCGACAAATTAATTTGTCATCTTCAGAAGCTTAGCATTTGTCGAAACCGGTAAGCATAATAAAATTCATTTGCCACTGATGACTGAATTTAACCCTGACAAAATAATACTACAGTTCCTGAAAATTACAGACATGAATAAAATAATATTTATATTTACTTTACTTGATACTGAAATTCTATTTTCCTCATAGGTCACAAGCAATACACCAGTGGCTTGCCACGAATAACACAGAAGTAGTGAATCGTTTTGGCAACAACTGGCTCTCTGTATAGTATGTGTATATTAAAACTGAAAGCTAATGACCATTAAAGATAAATGATTATCAATTGTAGAGCACTACTAATGTGTATATGAGGATTTCTGATCAGTTTAATTGCTGGGAAATACTGTGACTGAAATAATATTCAGATTTTTATGTTATTTGTTCCGATTACTATTTGTTTTGTCATTTAGCATTCACTTCTGTATACTCAATAGAGCACACATTAAATATGTGATGTTTGAATCTGTAGTAATTTCAGTAGTGGTAGCCACTTACTTACTGTAGCGAACAAATGTTATAAAATAGGTAGTTGCACTTAATTAGTACAGTAGCTGTGATATGGACAGCAGAGCTTGCTCAGCAAGTTGTATGTAGGGCCAGAAACCAATCTACCAGTGACCAGATCAAGACTGACTAGTTTTGGTACGACACAGTATGAAAACCACTGTGAACTGCAAACATATAAAATATTCATATTATTACAACCCTGTGCATTAATTATTCCTTGAGCTAACTTTCAAGTTTACTAGACAGTAACTACTCAGACTGATTACAGTTTTATGCAGGCAAGTTTGATACTGTGCTGATATTTCTATAAGAATGACATCTACGAAAAGCGCTTCAGATCTTTTGTTGGCAGTTACACCTTAGTGAAACGATAACTATTCTATGAAAAGCACGTGGAATGGTTCAGGAACAATACTTACAGAATGGTAAACAAATCTACTACTCCACAAAAGTTATTAAATGTTATAGAAATAAATTATTTTTAAGTACAGTGAAATAAGACACACGGAAATATCGCAGCTTTGGAATAGGACCTTCTATAGGTAAATGACTACTAATAAAATACGAGTGATCAATACAAAGTTTACAGAACACGAACTTATTACTGGATTATAAAACGCGTAACTGATCCATGCAGTTATACAGTACTCGATTGATTCTTTGAGATAAAGGTGGAGGCTGTGGCGATTTACTGCGGCTATTAAAAAACAAAAAATAATAATAAAAAGGCTGCAAAAGTGTCCATGGCTCTTACTGTGTATCAATCTCTGAAACTTCCCTTCTTAACGTCGGATGTTCGTAGTACAGAGGTAGCCAATGTATACCACCAATAATGAGCCACATTTTCTCCACGTCCGAGGCTATATTCAATAATCTTCCTGCTGTTCTTGTCTCATTCAGCACACAACATGAGAATTCTTCGCATGCTATCCACCAACCAACGCTCGTCACAAAGGAGCAGTTTGACCAGTGCAGTTTGACCGCCAAATCCAATTTTTCTATTTCGTGCCACGCGGGTTTCTTTTCAGATGAACTTCTCTGCATGTTATTACAAACCATGTTCCCTATGTATGAACTAATTTTACAAGTAAAGTTTGAACATTTATTCTTCTACAGAATATTATTTTTAAAATTACATCCACAGATTAATTATATTTACATAAATGGACATAAAAATGAATAAAATATTTACATAGGTGATAAATCAAGACATGGTTATACAGATGCCACATTAAGTAAAAGCAGACGAAGAAGTTACACTGATCAGCCAGAACTTGGTGACCACCTACGTTATAGCCTGTATGTCCAACTTTGGCACGGATAACAGCCGCAACGAGTCGTGCATGGAAGCAACGAGGCCTTGGAGGGAGTTGGCATCACATCTGCATGCACAGGTTACCTAATTCCCGTAAATTCCGAGGAGGTTGGCGATGAGTTCTGGCTCCACGTTCACTCACATTCCAGATGCGTTCCATCATGTTCAGATCTGGCGAGATGAGGGCCATCATATCAACCGGAACTCGCCACTGTGGTCCTCGAACCACTCCACCACACTCCTGGTCTTTTGACATGGCGCATTATCATGTTGAAAATTGCAACTGCCGTCGGGAAACATGATACCATGAAGGTGTGAACATGGTCTGCAACCAGTGTACGATACTCCTTGGCCATCATGGTGGCTTGCTCGAGCTCCAATGGACCCTTGGATGACCACGTGAATGTTTCCCAGAGCATAATGGAGCCCCTCCAGCTTGTCTCCGTCCCGTGGTACAGATGTCAACGAGCTGTTGCCCTGGAAGACGACGGATTCAGCCCTCCCATCGGCATCACGAAGAAGGTGTCGGGATTCATCATACCATGAAACGCTCAGCCACTGCCCCAATATTCACTGCCGATGGTCACGTGCTCATTTTAGTCACAATTGCCAACATTGTGGTGTTAACATTGGTACGTGGCGTTAACATTGGTACGTTGGCCGTGCCCCATCTTTAGGAGTGTTCGGTGCATTGTGTGTTCAGACACACATTTACTCTGGTCAGGATTAATTCCGCCACAGTCCGCCACCTGTTCTGTTTTACCAATCTACCGAGCCTACGAGCTCATCTGTAATGAGGGGTGGCCGCCCAGTTCCACGACGTCTGGACGTGGTTTCACCTTCGTTTCGCCACGTGTTGAAGACACTCATCGGGTCAGTCCTCGAACACCAAATAAATCGTGCAGTTTCCGAAATTCTCGTGCCGAGCCTCTATGGGATCACATTCTGGCCTCGGTCGAACTCAGATATATCTTGCGCCTTCCTCATTCTACACACATCAGCGAGCCTATTTCGGTACATATGGTCATTTTTATGTACCTCAGTTAGATAAATAACACGACAGAACATAATTCACATAGTAACAATATCAAATGCGTATTAGGCCTACCTCCATGAACCATGGACCTTGCCGTTGGTGGGGAGGCTTGCGTGCCTCAGCGATACAGATGGCCGTACCGTAGGTGTAACCACAACAGAGGGGTGTCTGTTGAGAGGCCACACAAACGTGTGGTTCCTGAAGAGGGGCAGCAGCCTTTTCAGTAGTTGCAGGGGCAACAGTCTGGATGATTGACTGATCTGACCTTGCAACACTAACCAAAACGGCCTTGCTCTGCTGGTACTGCGAACGGCTGAAAGCAAGGGGAAACTACGGCCGTAATTTTTCCCCAGGGCATGCAGCTTTACTGTATGGTTAAGTGATTATGGCGTCCTCTTGGGTAAAATAGTCCACCATTCGGATCTCCGGGCAGGGACTACTCAAGAGGATGTCATTATCAGGAGAAAGAAAACTGGCGTTCTACGGATCGGAGCGTGGAATGTCAGATCCCTTAATCCTGCAGGTAGGTTAGAAAATTTAAAAAGGGAAATGGATAGGTTGAAGTTAGATATAGTGGGAATTAGTGAAGTTCGGTGGCAGGAGGAACAAGACTTCTGGTCAGGTGACCACAGGGTTATAAACACAAACTCAAATAGGGGTAATGCAGGAGTAGGTTTAATAATGAATAAAAAAATAGGAGTGCGGGTAAGCTACTACCAACAGCATAGTGAACGCATTATTGTGGCCACGATAGACACGAAGCCCATGCTTACTACAGTAGTACAACTAGCTCTCCAGATGATGAAGAGATTGATGAAATGTATGATGAGATTAAAGAAATTATTCAGGTAGTGAAGGGAGACGAAAATTTAATAGTCATGGGTGACTGGAATTCGAGAGTAGGAAAAGGGAGAGAAGGAAACATATTGGGTGAATATGGATTGGGGGAGAGAAATGAAAGACGAAGCCGTCTGGTAGAATTTTGCACAGAGCATAACTTAATCATAGCTAACACTTGGTTCAAGAATCATAAAAGAAGGTTGTATAAATGGAAGAATCCCGGAGATACTAAAAGGTATCAGATAGATTATATAATGGTAAGACAGAGATTTCGGAACCAGGTTTTAATTGTAAGACATTTCCAGGGGCGGATGTGGTCTCTGACCACAATCTATTGGTTATGAACTGCAGATTAAAATTGAAGAAACTGCAAAAAGGTGGGAATTTAAGGAGATGGGACCTGGATAAACTGACTAAACCCGAGGTTGTACAGAGTTTCAGGGAGAGCATAAGGGAATAATTGACAGAAATGGGGGAAAGAAATACAGTAGAAGAAGAATGGGTAGCTCTGAGGGATGAAGTAGTGAAGGCAGCAGACTATCAAGTAGGTAAAAAGACGAGGGCTAGTAGAAATCCTCGGGTAACAGAGGAAATATTGAATTTAATTGATGGAAGGAGAAAATATAAAAAGCAGTAAATGAAGCAGGCAAAAAGGAATACAATCGTCTCAAATATTAGATCGACAGGAAGTGCAAAATGGCTAAGCAGGGATGGCTAAAGGAAAAATGTAAGGATATAGAGGCTTATCTCACTAGGGGTAAGATAGATACTGCCTACAGGAAAATTAAAGAGACCTTTGGAGAAAAGAAAGCCACTTGTATGAATATCAAGAGCTCAGATGGAAACCCAGTTCTAACCAAAGAAGGGAAAGCAGAAAGGTGGAAGGAGTATATAGAGGGTCTATACAAGGGCGATGTACTTGAGGACAGTATTATGGAAATGGAAGAGGATGTAGATGAAGATGAAATGGGAGGTACGATACTGCGTGAAGAGTTTGACAGAGCACTGAAAGACCTGAGTCGAAACAAGGCCCCGGGAGTAGACAACATTCCATTAGAACTACTGACAGCCTTGGGAGAGCCAGTCCTGACAAAACTCTACCATCTGGTTAGCAAGATGTATGAGACAGGCGAAATACCCTCAGACTTCAAGAAGAATATAATAATTCCAATCCCAAAGAAAGCAGGTGTTGACAGAAGTGAAAATTACCGAACTATCAGTTGCAAAATACTTACGCGAATTCTTTACAGACGAATGGAAAAACTGGTAGAAGCCGACCTCGGCGAAGATCAGTTTGGATTCCGCAGAAATGTTGGAACATGTGAGGCAATACTGACCCTACGACTTATCTTAGAAAATAGATTAAGGAAAGGCGAACCTACGTTTCTAGCATTTGTAGACTTAGAGAAAGCTTTTGACAATGTTGACCGGAATACTCTCTTTCAAATTCTAAAGGTGGCAGAGGTAAAATACAGGGAGCGAAAGGCTATTTACAATTTGTACAGAAACCAGATGGCAGTTATAAGAGTCGAGGAGCATGAAAGGGAAGCAGTGGTTGGGAATGGAGTGAGGCAGGGTTGTAGCCTGTTCCCGATGCTATTCAATCTGTATATTGAGCAAGCAGTAAAGGAAACAAAAAAAATTCGGAGTGGGCATTGAAGTCCGTGGAGAAAAAATAAAAACGTTGAGGTTTGCCGATGACATTGTAATTCTGTCAGAGACAGCAAAGGACTTGGAAGAGCAGTTGAACGGAATGGACAGTGTCTTGAAAGGAGGATATAAGATGAACATCAACAAAAGCAAAACGAGGATAATGGAATGTAGTCGAATTAAGTCGGGTGATGCTGAGGGAGTTAGATTAGGAAATGAGACACTTACAGTAGTAAAGGAGTTTCGCTATTTTGGGAGCAAAGTAACTGATGATGGTCGAAGTAGAGAGGATATAAAATGTAGACTGGCAATGGCAAGGAAAGCGTTTCTGAGGAAGAGAAATTTGTTAACATCGAGTATAGATTTAAGTGTCAGGAAGTCGTTTCTGTAAGTATTTGTATGGAAGTAGCCATGTATGGAAGTGAAACATGGACGATAAATAGTTTGGACAAGAAGAGAATAGAAGCTTTCGAAATGTGGTGCTACAGAAGAATGCTGAAGATTAGATGGGTAGATCACATAACTAATGAGGAGGTATTGAATAGAATTGGGGAGAAGAGGAGTTTGTGGCACAACTTGACAAGAAGATGGGACCAGTTGGTAGGACATGTTCTGAGGCATCAAGGGATCACAAATTTAGCACTGGGGGGGCAGCGTGGAGGGTAAAAATCGTAGAGGGAGACCAAGAGATGAATACACTAAACAGATTCAGAAGGATGTTGGTTGCAGTAAGTACTGGTAGATGAAGAAGCTTGCAGAGGATAGAGTAACATGGAGAGCTGCATCAAACCAGTCTCAGGACTGAAGACAACAACAACATTAGGCCTAATACATTCAAAAAGTTTTATGTTAGGAAATAGTTTTATATTTCGTTCATTCGCTACAGTGTCTCAAGTATGAGGTCGAGAAGTTGTAATATTAAATTTTTATAGAAATTTGGGATCGTCATATTCCTCCACGTAATTTGTGTGATGTTCCCGCGTGTTCTCCTTCTTCATTCTAACAAACAATCTTTTCATCACTAATTGTGCAACTACTTCTGTCATTGTCAAAACTTATTCTCCAGTTAACTTCACTAACGCTGCCAGAATCACCGGTTCAGTTACACCGCGTTTATTCTCCGTTTAGGCATTATTATGTGTGTGTACAACGCGCTATTCCGAGAATAGAACGTAAAGAGGCTGCTGACCGGGGACTGTACAACTGGCCCATAGTATTGTAGAGTTCTGGCAAAAATTTTATGTCAAAATCCTTCTCTGGTATTGTTACATTACATCCTGGATTTTCCATTGTTTGATTTTTGCCTGACGGCTTTTCTTCGATCCTAACCCTGTGCTGTTTTCCTTTGTGACTACTTTCTATTGCATCGCTACGCTCAATGTCCATCCTTCTTTAGATTCTTTCCTGTGTTTCTCTTGTTGCCTTACGAACTGCACTGCACGCTCTACTTATGACCCACACTGTATCTCCCTCTCTGGTATTGTTACATTCCATCCAGGGTTTTCCATTGTTTGATTTATGTCAAAATTTCATTTTCTTGGATACATCGAGAAGATAATATGTGACCTTTCTTACATGTTATTCCCGTTAGTCGTTTATTTCCACTGTGGGAGTTTGAGTTTATGAATTTCGCTAACAATTACAACAACGCTGATCATTCTGTTCAGCTCGTAGAGCCCCGAACAGTTTTGTCTAGGGGAAAGCTTTTTGTTTCTAGATGGGACGGGGATTTGCCTAGTAGAAACGTCACGCACACAATGCACGCATTCAAAAATCGACTTGTGATTCGTTCGGAAATCACCTTAGAATGTGTTCGGAAACGTTCAAAAACAAACTGGGATGTGTTTCAAACATGAATAATCGGTAGACCAACGTCCGCTGAATGCTAGGCGCTTTGTGAAACAAGGTTTTCTTCTTCAAGAATATGAATGAGGCGTCCCCCGAAATTGCCGTTCTGGGCCGACGATACCACGGGTTGTCCCCCCCCCCCCCCCCCCCAAGCCGTCGGCACACGGACCGTGCTGTCGAACGTTAACGTTGAGCGTGCCGAGTTCAACGTGCTGCTGAACGCATAGGAGCGATGCGACTTGTGCATACGGTACGTGGACCCCAACGAGGTATACGCGATCGCAACGCACTGCAGCGGCAGTTGAGGGATGTTTCTAGTTCGTAAATCACACTGTTTACTCAACGGGCGAACGTAAAATTCCCACATTTGCTCTATTAAAACGCACATTTCCTGTATCGTCCACGAAAAGGAAAGTACCATGTCCAATCAATTAGGACACAGGCTTATAAAAGTTCCATTACAAATAGTTCTGTACAAATTTGGAATACTTCTCCGCATAAGGTAAACATTATTTCATCATTCCCACATTTTAGTAAAACCCCAAGGTCAGTCTTACTTGATCACTGTTCCTACCCAGTAGCAGAAACTTTGCAACATGTGAATTACGAAGCGTAAAAGAAAAAGGGGCAAAATATCTTGTAACGGAACTGAAATGATGGTGGGCTGACAGTAATTTGGAGCCCGCGCGTCGGAAACGGGCGCGCTGGTGTGAGACTGCCAGGGAGTGCACCCTGATGCCATCTATTGGCGAAACTGGGAATTAGCGCTGTCTCAGACAATGCAATAAGATATCGGAGTCAAATGTATTCTTTTTCTTGGTATTTATAAGCTATTACTGTATGATTTAATGTTATAAAGCGCTAGTAGTAAATTATTATGACTGGTATGAACTCCAGGGTAATAAATATAAATATTCTTAAATACTAAATGATTTCGGTGAAAAGGTGGTAGGGGAACGCCCCCACTCTGGGTGATACGAGCGTAGCTAGAGGTAGCTGGAGACACAGGGACTGAACAATGGATTGGCCTGGGGAGTGTTGACGTGACAGGACGTGCGTAACTGTGCTCACGCAAAAGTGATTGTGCAACAGCGAAGAGGCGAATACCGTCGCCGTTTGTGGAGTGGAACGCGACGAATGGTTGTCGAAGCCGTCTCTATGCCACTGGGGCTGATTGTAAGAGTTCCTGCGCCCAGATTTTATGGCGGACGTGCAGTAGCTTATACGAGTGCTACAGCTCGTAGTTCCAGCCACCATTAAGGGCATGAGGCGTGAAGAGCTGCGTTAGCCACCTGCATCTCACCACCAGCACCGACACGTCTACCCAAGGCAAGACTGCTTGCAATTGTTAAGTCGAACTTTGTATACATGTAAAAGGAGAATACCAGTTTTCTTTTATGCAAGTGCAGAGGACAGAATATAGTAATGAGTAAAATTACGACGCATGTTGTTCATTGTAAAGTGTAGTAACCTGAAACATAGTGTAGTGAAATCAGACTGAGGCCACCATCGCCTCTTTCATTTACAATTCTTTTGGGTGTAGAATACTTTAGCGTAAAAGAATATTGAATAGAGCAACGGTCATACCAGAATGAGTCGCCTATTTATAGTTACTTAAATTTTTCTGAGTAACCTTTCAAGTAAAGTCACTTAACTAATTCTATAGCAATTGTCCAAAGAGTAATATCCCAAAATCATTAAATAAGTTGAAGGGTAGAAGTTTGTTAACCTAAGTTGCTTAAATTGTCTTGGTAGTAATTACCAAGCCAACTCACAGAAATTGAGAGAGTATTTGCTTTGTAGAATCACCTAGAATGATCAGAAATAGTAATATTCAGAATTAAGTTTAAAATTCAACTCAAGCCGTTTCACTTTGAAACGAGCCAAAAAATTGATTTATTCTTTTGCTCCTTCAGAGCTGGCGACCGTAGTTATAAGTATTTTCAGGAGGATTCGACGGTAAGTCTGCTGCTCTCGTCGTGCTGATAGGATTATCCACTGCTGCTAGCAGTGGTGATTGGATACATAAGCTCACTACCAAGTTAAGTGGGTCAGGTAGGCAGTGTTACCGTGTGAACTGTAGGGCACTGTAGGCCGTGGATCGAACCCGTTCAATCATCACAGCTCTTTGGGAAATAGTCCGGTTAGGAGTGTACTAATCCAATAGGTAAATACTGGCGAGTAACGGTCAAAAATGTATACGCAAGTGAATTTAGCAAGGTCCATGTAGCTCCTAGTTAATGTGGTGTAATGGCGAGGGTAGGAGTGGAGTAAAAGTGAGCTGAGCTTGTGGCAGCTGTGCCGTCTTCAAAGATTAATAACGCCAGAATTCACTACTAACTCTTACCATTAGGGCTGAGCTATTTACGGTTAAAATACGTAGCAGTAAGCGCAAAGGCGTGACAGCTACAAGTCCGTATCGGCTTTATACATACGGAAGTAGGAAGCGGGTCATTCTGTCAGTGGAGGGGGTTAAAACACCGGAGTCAGTTGAGAACATACCCCATTTACTGATGGAAAGATTCGGCGGTTCGGTCGCAATCTTTATACAAGTAGAGCAAGCTGTCCTGTAGATTAAGCCAATCAGTCACCTCTCAAAAAAAGGTGAACTCATATTTACATAACATCAAATATTACAGTATATACCTATATATTAAACTAATAATAAAGTATCAGAACCTAATAAAAACGCGAATGTTAGGAAATAAAATTTGGAAATGTCAAGACGCAACCACTGCCCAACAAACAACTCGTTACAGGATATTGACGCTACTCATTACGCTAATCCAACAACCGAAGCCTCACATCTAATCATATTATGTTACCCCTTGCTGAAAACCTTAATCGTAGATATTACTAATTGAAATTTAATTATAACAAACTGTACCAGGAAAAATGCGTTTTGGGTGGATCTTCAGTGTGTCGCTGCCATCAAATAGCCCACTCTCATAATCCGCAAGTTACAATAATTCTTTTGCTGCGAATACGATGTTTTTAATTATTTTATTGGAACGAATCACACAGTTAACAACGGGGTTTCCAGTGATTCTCAATTTGCTGGTGCTCAGAAACGGCATATATACATATAGACTTGAATTGAATGCCAATATGGCGCCTCACAACTCTGTACTGAAGGGAGACGGCGTGCGTGTGACGTAGGTGGCGTTGTGCCATCTCATTGATCAACGCTCCGACGCACGCTCAGAATATCTGACATGCCAGATATTGCTCTGCACGTTCGGAAAGACTCCCGAACGTGCTATTCCACGCTGTGACGTCAGAAACTCGGCACGCCCAAAGCTCAACGTTCGGACGCACGGTCCGTGTGCCAACGGCTTTGGGATCCGAGCTTGAGAGCAGTTGGCCGACCTGGGCGGCGAGCATGGCTGTTGGGCTGTTGCCAGTTCGCGACGCCGCTATTTGCGTCTCCCCACTCGCTCTTACGGCCAGCCGATGGGTGCCTCAACAGGTCACTTCTCAGTCCTCGAGCGCCCTTGTTTACGTCCGGCAGTTCTCGAAGACTACGGGTAACACAAGCGTGCGAAGTTTTAGAGAAACTCCTGCCTGCCGTAACGATGTTATCAGAGTGCCTGTTTAGGTTTACTTTCGAGCGGAAATGAACCACAATAAATGAGTACAAGAAAGAGATCGCGGATCCTTACGTGTTCACACGAGGTGCCAACAGCAGTCAACGCAGCCATCAGCAATGTCCAAGGAGCTTATTCAATCCGCCGAGCAAGTGTTTCCACATGAAGCAACGGACCTGGAAGCTTGTCGCCAGCCCCGGCGTCATTCTTACGTACAAGAGTCGTGCAGCGCCGAGTGCCAATATCAACAGCAGCGGCTGCATCATCCACAAAAGTCACAAGCATTCGAATTACCACCGAATCAAGAAGGGCCACTATCTTCCCACGATGTTCCCCAAGAATGTCCACCTCATCAGCAAATACAGAAATCTAAACCATCATCGCGAGGTACGCAACATATGTATTACTAATGACAGTGCGGTTCAGTTCATATATTTTTTTAGGTTAGTATTATTACGCAATATTTCACAGTTGTTAAGATACATTTGTTACACCTTTTAAAGAGCACATAGTACTAACCATTGCTTAGCTTAAGCGTTCTTTTTCTTATAAACTTTCATAAACCTCTTCATCCTCCCACTATTTGTCTCTTCGTCTTTCTGTCAGTTCCTTGTACGTGAACGTGTTAGAGTCGACCCTCTGTTTGTAAGAAGTCTCTGTACAGGCAACTCCACCGAGAAGTAAAGCCTTCGCACATACGTCTGATTGTGAGAGATCTGTGACGTCACTTTTCTGCGGCTGAGCAATACGATCTCTGATTAGGCTACGGTTGCAGTGGCACCGACATCGGCAGATCTCGCCGACGACCGACGTCGTCCGAAGATGGCCGATCTTTTCAAATCAATACGTCACAACGTATGCGGTCACAATGTGGCGGATCTCATCGCTCGAACGTACAGATTTCCGGCGACAGTCGTTGAAATTGAAATCAGTTTGTTTTTATCGATCATAATGGCTGACAACACACGAAACATGGACTGTGAGAAACTGGTAAGTTTAGCCAGAGGTGAAGTTTGTGGCATCCTGAGAATAAAAATATCATAATCCGTTTATAGATCCGAAACTATGGATTTAAATCGCAGGTTTATTGGAAACCATAAGTAGGCAAACTCCTTATCAGAAATTTTAGGCGTGGATTATAAACTCTAAAAATAATTTGTTCAAGAGACAAGGATGGTGTCTCTTATGATTAAAAGTAATGCACTGGGTATTTTTGAGTTATGATAAGTGGCCATTAGCTGTCTACACACTATTTTTACTACTTACTGGCGTTTGTATGCCAGCAGTCTGGTTATTCTGTTACATGAAGTGGTTTGTAAATGTGATGTATGTATTTGTTTTCACTTTACAGTGCTTTAGGTGTTCAGGTTATCTTACTCCAGGCTTTGTGTTCGTTTTTTACACATATGCTGAATGACAGTCATTCAAGATTAACTGACGTAGTTCTACGCAACTGTCAAACAAATTCAGCAAAACAGATTTGGAATGCTTGTCTAGAGGTGTGATTTGAGCTCTGTTAAAAAATCCGATACTCATATTAAGGATGGAGTTCTGGCTCGAGTAAAACGAGAAGTGACAGTTTGATATTTGACATGTGACGATTACATCTTTCCCATGATTACACCTATTCCGCGTTCTGAAAAGTACGGTTGCAAAATTTTGAGTGATATGTTGGATGGTATTTACCATGTCCTAAATACTAATTTTAAAGCTAATATTTTCGCTCTTTCACCCCAAATACTACGAAATTTTTACCTTATTCTATACTGAATTTTGGAGCTATGCTACTTGCAAGTGCTCTACAAGACACTGCAATATGATTGATTTTCTTTATTAAAAGCTAAACTGAATTTTAAATAATACTGTCACCAGTCATCTCCGTACGTCCTTCCTCAAATCTAATGGCCAAGCCTTCAAAAGAGCAGCGAAGTTTTCAGTACTAGAATTTGATTATCTGAACATATCTACCGCCAGTATTGCATTAATATTCACCTGTGTCAGAATAAAGTGAGCTGCTGTAGCGGGACTTTGAATTTCGCCGCGCTACACTCGTTCCCTCAGATAAAAAATATCCCGTCGCAGCGGTATGAGCGCTCGACGGCAGAGAAACTACTAAAATTGTAACTCTTTTTTTGTTTTCTATCCGTTTCAATTGTCTCTTGATAGCCGAAGCTTAAGGCAGGCGTGATCTGATGAAGACGTTAAAAAAACTTATTAGCTAGTCTTGATATGATTTTAATGTGTAGACATATTGTGGAAGTTGTTCAGAAATTCGGAGGATGAAAGTAGCGAAGTAAATTAAATTGCATACAGTATCAAGATGATTTTAATTGGTATAAATTAGTGATTCCTGGACGATTGCAAGATTTTGGAGCAGACTTTTCACGCAGAATTGAAGGAGATTTTTGAAGACCTGGACGCCGCACGAAAGAAGACATGTTAACCTGGTAAAGAATGAACTCAAAGCTACGCCATTTCCCCCTGTCAGTTACACTTTGTTGTTGTCTGTTCTTTTTCAAAAATTTTTGTAGTGAAAATTGGTTTAACTTTTGCTCAGAAACGCCACAAGGACCACCCCAACAATAGCTTTTCCGAATAACGAAGTCCGGTAGCTTTTCTGTAATACAAAGTCAGATTTGCTTTTCATTTTTCCCCTTTTTCACGGTCATTAACGATTTTAAAAACCCATTTCCGCTTACGATTTCTTCCCACATTTTAAAACTTTTTCCTTTCTTCTCTAATACTTTTCTTTTTTTTATTAACCACTACACTGCTCTGAAACCACAAATCTGCTTTTTATTAATTAAATAGTACTTATTTACTCACACACAAATTTCAACCATTCACAATATAATAGAAACATCCACTTTCACTACGTAAATTAACCAATATGTGCTCTTCATCTCACTGGCAAAACCTTTGTGCACCGACGTTGCCACTGTAGCATCATAAACCGTATTCTGAACAACGTATTTTGGAGAGATCCTTAGTGCAGTGCGTCATTGAAACTACATATTTTGGTAGTACATGGGTACTTCGTAAAACGTGTCTGGTAACTCCAGTAATTGAACACGGAGTGTACTGAACTGGAAACGTTCTTTTCGAAACAGGTATAGCTCATCCATCAATATTTTTGATAGCAAATACCGCACTGCAGCCCTAGCGTCTAAGCACAGAGGCGTCGTGATGTCCATTCCATCACTAGAAGCTAAAATCTAACATTTATCATACATAGACTTGATTCTAACCTAATCTGCTAGACCCCGCCAAAAACTGACGAATGAGATCGAGCGCATCGCGACCAAGCCGTCGTCCGATGTTATCGGGCGACCTCTGGCGCCGGCGTCTGACGACCGCTGTCGATGCCGCTGCCAGCGCTGCCTAGGGCTGTCCTTGAACAAGACTCAACCTGTTCAAACAGTTTGCGTCACAGTTCGCGCTCTGTTCGATCTTTTGACTGGCCTGCGATCTACTGACTTTTGTTGGAACTATCAAAACGATCTGTCTTAGCGCTTACAGTGCACTATCGGTTTATGGACAGCCGGTCAAAAACTGAACACGGATCAAGCATGAAAACAGAAAGAACGTGTACTGGACAGCGCGCGCGCAAAAAAAAAAAAAAAAAAAAAAAAAAAGCGAACGGTTCCAAGGACAAAAAGTGAAATATACAGGGTGTTACAAAAGGTACGGCCAAATTTTCAGGAAACATTCCTCACACACAAAGAAAGAAAATATGTTATGTGCACATGTGTCCGGAAACGCTTACTTTCCATGTTAGAGCTCATTTTATTACTTCTCTTCAAATCACATTAATCATGGAATGGAAACACACAGCAACAGAACGTACCAGCGTGACTTCAAACACTTTGTTACAGGAAATGTTCAAAATGTCCTCCGTTAGCGAGGATACATGCATCCACCCTCCGTCGCACGGAATCCCTGATGCGCTGATGCAGCCCTGGAGAATGGCGTATTGTATCACAGCCGTCCACAATACGAGCACGAGGAGTCTCCACATTTGGTACCGGGGTTGCGTAGACAAGAGCTTTCAAATGCCCCCATAAATGAAAGTCAAGAGGGTTGAGGTCAGGAGAGCGTGGAGGCCATGGAATTGGTCCGCCTCTACCAATCCATCGGTCACCGAATCTGTTGTTGAGAAGCGTACGAACACTTCGACTGAAATGTGCAGGAGCTCCATCGTGCATGAACCACATGTTGTGTCGTACTTGTAAAGGCACATGTTCTAGCAGCACAGGTAGAGTATCCCGTATGAAATCATGATAACGTGCTCCATTGCGCGTAGGTGGAAGAACGAACTAAAATGAGCTCTAACATGGAAATTAAGCGTTTCCGGACACATGTCCACATAACATCTTTTCTTTATTTGTGTGTGAGGAATGTTTCCTGAGAGTTTGGCCGTACCTTTTTGTAACACCCTGTATAGCTGACGGGTAAAGGAATGGCGTGGTGGTTAAGTGGATACCGTGCTGGACTGTCACACGTGTTCTACTCTCCCTCATACCAGTTTTTCTTATTTTTGCTCTGTTCCCTTTATTCAGATTTGTTCTATGTCGTGCTGTAACATCCGTTTGCAACAGCGCGGTGTAAGGTAGGGACCTGTAATGAAAGTTGATACTGCCGAACTGTTCTATTAGCAAGTGGTTTTCGAGAGGGAACTGCAAACGTTTGATGACAAGGCGACAAGTCAACCGAATCCCCCACCGGTAAACACGTCTGGTGTGTCACACACATTATTGGTGACAGAGCGTGTGTTATATGATAGGAATCCCTTATCGACGCACCTAATTTGTACGTCTGGTTAGTCAGCGACAAATGCCTCCTCGCCCGATATCCTACGGATGTGGAAGTGAATGTGATCACTCTCAAGGAAATAATAAAAAAAAAATAGATTGTCACATAAGCTGCAACAAATGAACGCAACAATTTCACGACCACACAGTTTCTCTGTGCTCTGTCAAAACATATGTTTTTAACGTTTTTCAAGTTCCGTTACGTTTTGGAAGTTTTTACTCTTTGAATTCCTTTGTTGTAACATAGTTTACATCCGTTTATTTGTTGTCTTCATTTCTGTGAGACGGCTATGTGGTATCTGGCATACTCTCATTATTCATCACATTTACTTGCGACGCTAACGTATTCTTACCACATGACCTGTATTCTGTAACCAATGTATAGTATAACAACTGTCAAGACTACAGAAAGAGAACAAACATTTGAGTGACCGGACGGACTAAACATAATGTTGTGAAAAAAAAAACTAATAACAAATGGCACGAGGGAGTTTAGAATACTGCTCGTCCGCGTGGCTGTCCAACATCATGACACCATGACTACTTATTTACGACGCCGATGGTGTTTCAGGCTGCTCTCTATTGCACTGTTTGTTCTTGGACCGTTCACTGTTCCTATTTTGCTTTTTTTTCACAGTTCAGTATGCTTTCTTCCTGTTTTCATGCTTGATCCGTGTTCAGTTGTTATCGGGCTCTCCAATAGGCCATCTAATTATTAAATCTGATAAAGGTGCGATGGGGATTTGTCCATGATAGTCTACCGCTGTAATTCATTCACGCTATAAAAATTACAGTTACTTACGATACATTTTGTTTGTTCCGCATTTAATCCTCGATAAACTGTCATGATTCTTTCACCAAAATTTTTCCGCCTTATTTTCAAACCGATTAAAATCGTAACGATTTCATCTGTTATTCTAAAAGAGATTGGTACCTACTTGGTAAAACATTATCGCCTCTCATAATCATATAAAATATTGTACTGTGTTCAGTCAAGTAATATTTTTTGAAGGACGTTTTTGTCTTTGTTACCTTGACTTAAAAATCAACGTAAATGCTTATATAGCCTTACATACCGGTATGAGAACTCGTTTTGTGAATTTGTTCGAACACGATAGAAGTTACTGTACTGGTAGCATTTAATGGTATTTCCTCCAGCGTTTCACGAAATTTTCAAATTTTAAGCAGAGCCATAGCATTTTGTTGATGTTGGGATTCGAACGCGCAAACGCTAAGATGCCGTTGGTCGAGGGTAGGCAATTTCAAATCTTCTATTAATGACTTCACTATGAAGGATGGTTGGCTTCCATGTCTAGCACACTTCTAGCAAGTTTACGTAGTCCTGTTCGTCCTACGATGCGCACCTGAGAAGTCTGCAAGAAGGTAAAGGTGGGCGTGACGTTGCTCTGTGCTGCTTTATTACACTTCGTACCTTCGACGCATATCGACTTATGATGTGGTTTCTTAGAGTTAGCGCAAAATGTCCTACCCTGCTCCCGCAATCTGACATTTTATGTCCTCTGTGTAGGTATAGGAAACATCGGTTAGTACTTTTTAATTTATGTTTTCTTTCAATGTCAGTAACTGTATTACATTCTTGGGCCCAATGGCAACGTTCTACGCAAAATACGCAAAATGGATCGTAGTTTTTATCGCCCTTTGGTAATGTTTGTTTGTGATTAGCGTAGACATGACGGGCTGCAGATGTGGGAGTGTAAGTCAACGTTCTATTGTCACGGAGGATCTTCTGCGAACAGTCCGGAGCCGCGCGACTGCTACGGTCGCAGGTTCGAATCCTGCCTCGGGCACGGATGTGTGTCATGTCCTTAGGTTGGTTAGGTTTAAGTAGTTCTAAGTTCTAGGGGACTGATGACCATAGATGTTAAGTCCCATAGTGCTCAGAGCCATTTTTTTTTTATCTTCTGCGAAGCAAGCGCTGCGTTTATTTCTGTTCCTATAAATCCCACCAAGTGAAATATGTCCACTTTTGAAGGACCGGTTTGCTTGAAGTGAATGAGCCAGCGTCGGCAGATATCATCGGGAAAAGTTCTGAGAATTTTTGGTGTTAGTACGCGACCATAACCATTTACATATTCACCGAGCGCGCGCAAAGCTTGGCTGCAGCGGTTGCACTCCATAAATGTAGAAATAAGGGATTCTGGATTCGGAAATTGAATGGGATTAATATATTCTAAATAATTCAGGTGAGCTTGTATAATTCTGTTTTTATCGTCATAGCATGCAATGAGCATTCTCTTGGTTTCTTTATATGCGGCTAAATACTTTGGTTCCGCTTCTAATCAGAAATATTTGTTTATGAATGGTTGATATCGTGAAGTCTTAAGCAAATGATTGCTGGAATTGTTCTAAAAAATGAGCCCAGTTCTCAACATTTCCGGAAGACGTCTCAAGTTTTGCAGTGGGCAATCTGATAATAGATGGTGGAACAGTTTAAGTGACGGTCGTAGCAGTTTGTTTATCACTGATCGTAGTGTGAGCCATGAAATTCTAAGTTCCCCTCTCTTCTGTGTGACGTGCGCACAATAGCGCGCTTGGCTGCGTCTATATATTCTTCGCATTTGAATTCATCAGCAGCATAACCAGCGTCATCGAAAAGATCGTGTACTTTGTTATCAAAATCTGTTTGTGTACTAAGTAGTTCCTGCAATCTATCTTTGGAATATTCATAATTTTCGGTGGCAATTGTGTCATTTAAGTTGTGTATCTCGTTCAAAATACGTGTAATATTAGCTCTTGCTCTCGCCCATACACCTTTCAAGCGTTATAAAAGATAGATTGCTTTTCCGAGTAAGACGCCATGAAGTTCCTGCAATTGTCTAACAACGGGAGGCCACGACGTTTGGGACGCGGATTTACTGCAAACTTCGTACAGTCGTAGTACTCCATTAGGACAACAAAATGTGTAAGCAGTAGCGCGTACTTCTCAAGCGTTATTGAGAAAATCGTAAGATAATTTCGGTCGTCAAATATATACAAGTGCGTGGCCCTTTTTACCATGGAGTGGCGGGAGCCGATTGGTGCCGGCACGGTAGCTCAGCGTGTTCGGTCAGAGGGTTTAGCTACCCTCTGTAATAAAAGAAACTGAATGAACGGATCAACTAACAACCTGAACGGGTGTCATCGGATGGCCGCCACGAACAAATTCAACGAAAAATATAGAACCAAATGATATTACAAAAAAAAAAAATGGTTAGAGTTCAGGCCCCGTAATCGCGGGGTCGCTGAATCGAGTCCCGTTCGTCAGTTTTCTTTATTTTCATCACAGAAATTTTCTTTACTATTTATATTACAACTGATAGAATGGGAAAAATACGTGAAATCGGATGAACTTTTATTACATTTACAATGTTATTTGGCAGCCTACAAATTTTTATTATCACAAATAATATAATATTCATAACTACCAACTAGTAAACGATCAAACGCATAAAATGATACTGAAAAAGTATGCTTGTCCGTGATTTGAGAAATCTCTTATACCTGGAAGGAGCCTGAAACGACTTCTTACCTGCTAATTTTGACCGGCACAGACGGCTTTCGAAAGATGTACAATTAATCGTCGCTTTCGATATTACGAGTACAAGTTGCAGGATGTTATTCTTCGTAAACACATGGAAAACATAAGGTTAAACAGCACCAGCTGCATTGAATAAATGCTATGTTTCCGCATACGCAAGGTCTTTTGAGGTTTTCCGTGGAAAAACAAACCTCGTTAACATTTTCAAAAACGTCTCTTTCAGCCGATAATTTGGAAGCAAACCATGCATAACGCAGTGTTTCCTTAAATATCGGCGCTGATAATTGGTCATGCAGGATCGAGTGTATTTTAATAGCGTCTTCGCGAGAAGCAATTTCTGGTTCTCTTTCGATTAAATACGAATAATTCTCAAGACACGGGCAAGCATACATTTTCAGTATCACTATAAGCGTTTGTTCGTTTACTATTCGTTAGTTATGAATATTATATTATTTTTGATAATAAAAATTTGTAGATTGCCAAATAACAATGTAAAATGAATAAACGTTCACCCGATTACACGTATTTTTCCCATTATGTCAATTGCAATATAAATAGTAAAGAAAATGACTGTGTTGAAAATAAAAAAAAATAAAAAACTGACGAATGGGATTTGATCGAGCGATTACGGGGCTTGAATGGTAACCACTTTTTTGTTAGTTTTTTTTATTTCTTAAATTTTTTGTTTTTTTATTTTTTTAAATTGCTGACCACTTTTTTCCATAGTCAGACTTAGCACCTTTGCTGACATACATTTTGTTGTACTACCGCATAAATAGTGTCTACAATGTCCATATGTTGACAAATAGTGGCTAATTAGAAAATTAATTAATTAAGGAAATGAATAAAACTGAAAATGCCCAAATGAAAGACATGAAGACATTGCGGATAGTACAAGAAACATGCTCCTGTAGCAATGGAATGAAATTCGTGTCGGGGTCGACACCTGCTCACGACCCGACGTTCGATAGAGCAAGAGAGTCATCTATCGACTCGTTCTCCAGACGTTGGTGTAAGACTGGGTCGGCTTCTCGGAATTAACTAAGGGTCCGTAAGTGTGATCGATGTCTATCTCGGCTTCTTCGTCTATCTCATCTCTCACCCGTCACACCCCATCTGGCCGGCGGGTCGGTAAATGTAAGTCGCAAGTAATTAGCGAGGTCTTGTCCATATTTCTTATGCTGTTGCAGCTTCGTGTGTCCATCCAGGAGAAAATGCCAAAAATCAATGTTGTCCTTTCCGATTCGTTATACACGTAGCCCACCATTCCCCGTACCCATGTCACTGCATTGGTTTTTTGGACCGGAAAATAAGATCCTTGGGGGAAAAAAAGTGTGTCTGATGAAACTGTGTGAGGGGCGGAGAGTAACAGGAACGGCAATATCTGTTGTGCCAAATGCCACACTGGAGCCGTCCCACTACATCCTAAACGATGTTCATCAGTGTCCACTGTTGCGCAGCCTAAACATAGTGGAGTGTCTGCCAAATGAATCGCGTGCCGCAGTTGATTCGTTGCGAACTTCCTATTTACCACCACATACCATGTTGAGCGTACCGACGTTGGGAGGTAACCGTTCCGTATAACGCGCCATATCTGTCGCCAGTTCTTGTCTGGGTACTTCTTTTCCAGGGTATTCCTGGGGCACCGGCGCAGTAAGAGTTGGTATACATCTCGCGTCGTCGGTAGTCGTGTTGTTGGGAAGGAATCTCTGACATAGCTAAGCTAAAAAAAAAAAAAAAAAAAAAAAATGGCCACACACAAGTATATATTTCACGAGCGAAATTATCTTTTCTCAGTAACACTTGAGAAGTACGCGCTGCTGCTTACACATTTTGTTGTCCTCATGGAGTGCTTCGAGTGTACGAAGTTTACAGTAAATCCGCTTTCCAGACGTTGTGGCCTCCCCGTGTAAGTGGATCAAGATAGTACGTGGTTTGGCAAACAACTAACAGATGACAGCACCAGCGTAGCGCAAAACATGAAAATCCGTTAAAGCGCCAGTCGATCAGCTAAAATAGCAATACAGAGGGGCAATAATGTAATGAGTTGTCGTTACAAATGGCACTACAAAATATGTGGCGTGATAATTCAGTTGAACTTAACTGTGTGTGCAAGCGGTTGTCGTCGGAAACTTTGTTGCTTGCCTGACAAATTGCTGTAGTAAACTCCCTCGTGGTATTGCCACGTCACGTGCGTACAAAATTCGTGGTTCACAAAAAGAAATCGCGGAAATCACTTCCCAGGTCTCGGCACCATTTCTTATGACGTTAATCACAGTAGTAAGTAGCGATTTTTATTCTAACACAACACTTTATGTAACAGTCACAGAACATACATATAACGAAAGAGTTTACAACATGTTGTGTCTTACAAAGAGTATTATTAATCAGAGATATAAATGTTCCGACGATTTCAGTTCCCAACAGTTCTGGCTAGTTTGTAGTTCCTTGCGTATCCCTTGCATTCACTTCGCGAGCCAAATGTCACCTGATCGTTCGACTACGCCCTATACTGTATCGAATGTGTGTCGTATCAGAAAGTTTCGAGCCTGTTCGAACGAGAGTATTGTTTGACCAGTCCTGTCTCTGATAGACAAGGCAGTTTCAAAGCAACGTGGAAATTTTGTGCTTTAATGTTGAATTAATTGTTTCTGAGTGTAACTTAGTGTCTTTTCAAAAGGACGCCAGATTGTAGTGAAAATTATGATAACGGACCGTGGCGGCTCGCAAGTATACAATCTGAGGGTTCATAAATTTGTAGATTTAGATAAATCTGAGAGTGTGAAATTAATCGTTGTATAACACCTATGATTACGAACAAATTTATACAACTACAGTAGTAGTATCACTGCGTCTTCAGGCCACAAGCGGCCCATCGGGACCATCCAACCGCCGTGTCGTCCTCAGATGAGGATGCGGATATGGAGGGGCGTGTGGTCAGCACCCCGCTCTCCCGGTCGTTATGATGGTTTTCTTTGACCGAAGCCTCTACCATTCGGTCGAGAAGTCCTCAATTGGCATCACCAGGCTGAGTGCACTCCGAAAAATGGCAACAGTGCATGGTGGCCCGGATGGTCACCCATCCAAGTGCCGGCCACGCCCGACAGCGCTTAACTTCGGTGATCTCACGGAAATCGGTGTGTCCACTGCGGCAAGGCCGTTGCCCATACAACTTTACCCACTGCCAATACTAACAGTAACAGTATAATAATATGCATCACTTGTTTGACAGAAGAAAGAATTGTTTTTGTGGAATTTTGTTGTTTTGCACATAATTAAACACAGTTTAGGGCAAGAACGAAATAATCTGTATGTTTTCGCTACTCACCGTTTCGCATTTTTTTGTAAGTGGGAGTTTTCGTGCTTTTTTGCTTTTTCAGACCAATATACAAGATCCCTAACACCTGTATTAGCCCACAACTTAACTTCCGGGCTGAAAATCGGACATTCTTACGTTTCACCCACACAACAACTTACGCCTATTGAATACTTCTTGGTTAAATTTTCGCTTATTTGATTACGTCACTTTTTCAATCAACGGATCTGCACCGAGTGGCCTTAGCTCCTTTGCTACTATGGTTTCCTGGTAATTTTCTTTCCTTTAGGACTTAAAATAGATTCAACAGAGTTCATGTTGACATCGCACATGAAAGCCGATTCCCAACAATAAACTACCGTTGTGGAAATGATTTAATTCAAGTAGTTTTGGCTGTCAATATGGTCACTTGACTAGACTACAACGTAACCCACAAAATAGGCTTTGCTATCAGTATAACTATAACGTATGCTGACTTCCAATCTAATTTTACTACATAGTGAATGAATTGGCATATGTGAGGAATGTACTGCCGCCAAGCGGGATTTATGCTAAGCGCATGAGGATGAAAGTTTGCTGTCGTGTGCTACCACCTGTCGACATTGAGCTCCACTTGTGCTGGAGTGGTAAGGGCTAGCTGTAGACGCCACGAACTATGCACGTTGCTTATCAAATCCGTGTGTATTTTATCCATAAAGCAATTACGTCACGCTAGTTACGCATCCATGAAAGCTCCTTAAAATGTGGACAGCTGAAGTTGGGTTCAAGTCCCTGATGCTACGGTAGCAGTGTAGCATAGCGCGGTAGATTTAGTGCCGCATATTTCAGATTACCGTTACGTTACGTTACGTTTAACAGCATTAAAAAACATAACCAATAAATCCGTAAGGTATCAAAAAATAGTGTGTTTATGTGCTCTTACGCTGCAGCCGCCGCTGATAATGGACCTAAATTTAGTGTGTTCACATTCCCGTCTGCAAAGACGTAAGACAGAAATGGGTCTCAGCAGTTCAGAGGACCTGCACATTTATCTTGATTAATAATGTATGGTTACTAAGTTTAATAGTTTAATGCTACAAAACTGAAAACTCTAACCAATATGCTAACAATAACGAAACATTACGTCACCTCAATTTTTGCCCTCTTGAGTCAGTTTTCCTTTATCTGCTCGCATCCTATGTCTACGTTAACAATGAGATGTGTGCTTCTTTTGAGGTGTGAAATTGCATTTGAATGCGGACGACATTTGAAGAAGTACCAGAACTTATGGCCAAAGAATTAGCGAACTCCTTACGATATCTTTGGACTGTCCACATTTAAAGAAAGGTGTGTGAGAATTTATGTAGTACTTAGCAGAAAATTCTTGTAATCACTTTTAAAAAAAATCTAAATTGAAGTACCAGTTCCTTAAGTTATTTCCATGTTGATTCTAGTCAACCACATACAAGTACACAATAACTAATTGCTTTTTTAATGTTGTGTTTATGTGTTTATATCCTGATGCTCTCCCGTTATACACTCCTGGAAATTGAAATAAGAACACCGTGAATTCATTGTCCCAGGAAGGGGAAACTTTATTGACACATTCCTGGGGTCAGATACATCACATGATCACACTGACAGAACCACAGGCACATAGACACAGGCAACAGAGCATGCACAATGTCGGCACTAGTACAGTGTATATCCACCTTTCGCAGCAATGTAGGCTACTATTCTCCCATGGAGACGATCGTAGAGATGCTGGATGTAGTCCTGTGGAACGGCTTGCCATGCCATTTCCACCTGGCGCCTCAGTTGGACCAGCGTTCGTGCTGGACGTGCAGACCGCCTGAGACGACGCTTCATCCAGTCCCAAACATGCTCAAGGGGGGACAGATCCGGAGATCTTGCTGGCCAGGGTAGTTGACTTACACCTTCTAGAGCATGTTGGGTGGCACGAGATACATGCGGACGAGCATTGTCCTGTTGGAACAGCAAGTTCCCTTGCCGGTCTAGGAATGGTAGAACGATGGGTTCGATGACGGTTTGGATGTACCGTGCACTATTCAGTGTCCCCTCGACGATCACCAGTGGTGTACGGCCAGTGTAGGAGATCGCTCCCCACACCATGATGTCGGGTGTTGGCCCTGTGTGCCTCGGTCGTATGCAGTCCTGATTGTGGCGCTCACCTGCACGGCGCCAAACACGCATACGACCATCATTGGCACCAAGACAGAAGCGACTCTCATCGCTGAAGACGACACGTCTCCATTCGTCCCTCCATTCACGCCTGTCGCGACACCACTGGAGGCGGGCTGCACGATGTTGGGGCGTGAGCGGAAGACGGCCTAACGGTGTGCGGGACCGTAGCCCAGCTTCATGGAGACGGTTGCGAATGGTCCTCGCCGATACCCCAGGAACAACAGTGTCCCTAATTTGCTGGGAAGTGGCGGTGCGGCCCCGTACGGCACTGCGTAGGATCCTACGGTCTTGGCGTGCATCCGTGCGTCGCTGCGGTCCGGTCCCAGGTCGACGGGCACGTGCACCTTCCGCCGACCACTGGCGACAACATCGATGTACTGTGGAGACCTCACGCCCCACGTGTTGAGCAATTCGGCGGTAAGTCCACCCGGCCTCCCGCATGCCCACTATACGCCCTCGCTCAAAGTCCGTCAACTGCACATACGGTTCACGTCCACGCTGTCGCGGCATGCTACCAGGGTTAAAGACTGCGATGGAGCTCCGTATGCCACGGCAAACTGGCTGACACTGACGGCGGCGGTGCACAAATGCTGCGCAGCTAGCGCCATTCGACGGCCAACACCGCGGTTCCTGGTGTGTCCGCTGTGCCGTGCGTGTGATCATTGCTTGTACAGCCCTCTCGCAGTGTCCGGAGCAAGTATGGTGGGTCTGACACACCGGTGTCAATGTGTTCTTTTTTCCATTTCCAGGAGTGTAGTTGTCATGGTGTCCCAATTGTATGTCAGCTGCTGAAAATTCTTCCGGGTTGTATAGACGTTTCGTCCAAGGCTACGTTGGACATTTTCGGCGGTGCTCCTGGTTGTGCTGAGTCTTGCCGACTGACTCAGCAAAACCAAGAGCACCTCCGAATATGTCCAACGTAGCCTTGGACGAAATGTCAGGGAATGAAGAGTTCCATGGACCAACCCCGAAGAATTCTCAGCAGCTGAAACATCTGGTCGTGAAAGCCTTCGTTGTATGACTAATTGTATGTCATTGAATCAGGCATTTGCTCGAGAAGATTCAGATAGAGGTCGAAAACGTTTGGAAGACAGCACACTCGAGATAGCCATACAGCAGAGTGTAGAATCGCATGAAAAATCAATTGAGACGGCTTTTAGCAATTTAGATGAATTTTAAGCTAAATTGTGAAAACTAATTGTGAAAAGACATGATAAACAAACCAAACAGTTTGTGTCTTGTGTCAGTTAAGAATAAGCCTTATCTAATGGTTATGTGTTACGTTTTTATACTCGTAAATAATGATTTATTTCTGACTTTATTAATGATGCTGAGTTAAATCATGCTGGAAAGCGGAAGATACTCAAGAAAGTAAGTGAAATTCATGCAGCTAGTAACGTTCTGAAAGAAATTTATGTGTTTTTTAATGTAACTGAGGCTCCGTTTTAGGCGAGTTTGTCCTGCACTGAAAACATTTTGGAAGCTTTAGGAAAGTTACCTGGAATTGAAGATAATATTAAATTTTCGAAGGAACAAATTTCATTTATAAGATTAAAAAGTTCAACACTGTTTAGGTACTGATGTGATTTAATGATTTTGTGGTCATTAATGTACTTATGACTCCACATGCATACACGTTTATGAGAAGTGCTTGCATTTTTTCTATTCCAAGACAAATACCTTATCAATACTTTGTAGTAAGCTTTCAACAAACCCACTCATTGAGCAGCGAACAGACCAATTTCTTAATAATATAACAAACAAGGCTGGAGTTTATCTGTAAACGAAAAAACTCTACTATTGATTGAAGAGATCCATTTGAAGTCCCAACTTGGTTATAAAGGTCGAAATGATGTCTGTAGTGCATTTAACACTGACAAGCTTTTGTGTGCAACTAGTGCCTATGTTTTCATGATCCAGTTTTCAAAGATGTGGTGCATATTCTCTCACTTCACACAATTCAAGCTGACGGCTTTTTTTCCGCTCATTAAAAATATTATTACGAAACTAGAAGCAGCTGGCATTCAGGTGATGCGAGTAGTAGCTGATAATAGCGCAATTAATAAAAAAAGTTATTACATATTTATCTGGCCCACCTAGTGTTAAGATAAAACATATTAATCCCATGCAGTCTTCTGCAGGCTACTCAGTTTACTATTTTGTGGATACTGTTCACATTTTAAAAAAGCATCCGCAACAACTGGTATAACCAAAAGGACCAAACTCTGCGCTTTCCCGTCTCTAGTGATAGCCTGAAGGAAGGTGTTACTTCCTTCACACCACTGAAGGAACTACATTTAATAGAAAAATATGGCAGTATTTGAACATATATATCCTTATACCCAAATTCAGTTGAACAGCAAAGCGTGAAGTTAGAATTGCGTGTTTTTAACAACCTGTTAATTGTTGCTTTGCACCAGTTAGACTCAAGGAAAAGAAATGAAAACTGGGAAAGTGCTGCCACATTTATAGAAATAGTAGGTCAATAGTTGGATGTTGTAAATGTTAAACTATTGCTTAAAGTTCAGTGGCTAAGAAATGTTTTCCAGGAACATGTAACCGTCAATTTAAAACATATTCATGATTTTTTGAGAACATTTCTGCCATTGTTGTGTGTATGAGAAGATTTCACTGATGTAAGGAAATCGAATACAGAAACGCATTTTCCTCCTAAGCCCACTACTGCAGTCTTGCTTGAATTTAGTAATTACTGGTTGTGTGAGAAAAAAATGAATTTGCTTTTTGGGAAAATATAGACAGACAGTTTAGACGACACGTTTGGGAAATATCTCCACCTAAAGGCGGAAATTATCATCTCTCTTTAAGGATAGTATTTGAATGAGAGGGAATATTAAGGGCACGGAGCTTGGTTTCTCTTGTACTAAATCCAAAGCGCTTGGTGATGTCATAAAGCCTCCTCATGTTGATCTGCTAGTTGTGGAATCCCAGATTTAAAAGATTCAGCTGCAGCCACATTTCTATTTAGTAGTAGATGATAATGATGTAGATGAAATAGAGGGAAATACTTGGCCGTTACTCCATTGTGTGTCAGGTTATTGTTCACGCCAGCCACTTAAGAAATTCAATGTACGTATTGCAAAGATTTCCCCAGTCTCAAGAAATGAAACAAGCAGACGATTTATATACTGATAACAGATGGGGAGCTCTAACACATCCAAGCGATGACCCTTAAGGAAAATGAAACGTTGTTTCTACAGCAAGCAAGTCAAAGGGGTGTGCTTGTGAAAGTTGCCCAGACATTAGTTCCTTGGTTTTGTTTGTACAAACAGCCACAAACTTGAATCCATAACAAGTGATATAATGATTAGATGCGCAAATGTTTCGTTGACTACTGAGGTTGGGACTTTAATAGTGGCAACTATTTATTTACAGCTCGTACAAAATAGATACGTTTTCCTAAGTTTTACTGGCCTTCAAAGTCGTCACCAGCGTTGTGTATAACCCGTTGCCAGCGATGTGGAAGTCGTAGTATACTTTTAGCAGTACCAGTTGTGTTGACAGTTTGAGCGGCGCGGTCTATTGCCAGATGAATTTGTAGCAGTTCTGAAGCCTACGCCATGAAGTATTTTCTTCAGTTTAGAAATCGAGTTGAACTCACGAAGGCTTAAGTCAGGGGAGCGCAGTAGGTGGTATAGCACTTAGTAGCCCCATCAGTCAAACAAATCAGTAACAGCTTGCACTGTACGTGCTTGAGCCTTATCCTGCAAAATGATTGTCAGGTCCTGCAGAAAGTGTCATCACTTCTGTCTCTAAGCTGGCCGTAGGTTGTGTTCCAAAAATGAACATCATAGACACAGAAGTGATGACACTTTCTGCAGGACTTGACCATAATTTTGCAGGACAATGCTGAAGCACGTACAGCGCAAGATATTACTGATTCGTTTGACTGATGGGGCTGCTAAGTGCTATACCACCTACTGCACTCCCCTGATTTCGTCCTTGTGAGTTCAACTCCATTTCTAAACTGAAGGAAACACTTCACGGCATTCGCTTCAGAACTGCTACACCTTCGTCAGGCAATAGACCGAGCCGCTCGAAGTGTCAACACAACTGGCACTGCTAAGAGTATCCTACGACTTCCTCATCGCTGGCAACGGGTTATACACAATTCCGGTGACTACTTTGGAGGTCATTAAAACTTTGAAACACTTATCTATTTGGTACGAGCTGTAAATAAATAGTTGCCACTATTAAAGTTCCAACCCTCTTAATTTTGCAAACCGAAAAAAATAATATAAATGTCACCAAAAATATAACTATTTACTCGTATAAAAGGGTGAATAACTGATTTGTAACTGCGTCTTGTCACACATGAAATTACTAGCAAATAAACATTTCGTGCGCGCGCGTGTGTGTATGTGTGCGTGTGTGTGTGTGTGTGTGTGTGTGTGTGTGTGTGTGTGTGTGCGTGCGCGCGCGCGCGTGTGTGTGTCTGTGTCTGTGTTTTTATTGGTTATGTTAATTACACTGAATATATTTTTACAATCAGACTGGAGAATTTGTTTATGTTCTCACTAAAATGGAACATTCTCAGTACCATATTTGCCGTTTTATTGCGCGCTTCAATGAAAAAAAGTCTATAAAAGCTTTACTTCATCAGTTGTGTACGAATTTGGAAGTGCTGTGTGGTCCGAACAAGACATAGCCAAGGCAAAAGCACCACAGTCGCAAAGATGCGAGTTGGTGCCAGTGACATAGAGACTCGCCACTTGAGCGAGGTACACCAGCGCTACATGCGGCGCAGAGGATGAAGATATCGACTTCGCCTCTGCCAATTGCCGGCCGAATACAATCGGCCAATGACCGGAAGACAACGGACAGAAGCCTACTCGGAAGATAGCAGCTCTCGCCCACTTGGTTATAGATAATCGTCCAGGGCCGACTTAGACGTGGAACGTCGTTCAGTGAACTCTTAGGAGTGAACAGACAGTTGTTGTAAATTGCATTTACTTTGTGCTGTGAAGTTTACCTGCGATTATTTGCACTGAGCCATTGAGGGCCTTAATTTTTGTGTTGTATTACAAGCAACGTGCCAAACTTTCTTATTCAACTAGCCACAAAGACAAGTAAACCTTATAACTCATTTGTGTGACTTCGTTACTAATTTGTTGCAGTGTTGTATAACCTTAGTTCTCCTATACTGTTACCTGATCCTGCGGCATAGCTGTGTAATAGCGCCACGGAGAAATTGTCTTAGCGGTGTACTGCACCAGAAGCCGTTTCACGAACTCACAAACTCGGCTTACCGTAACAGTGGCAACTCGGACCCCACAGCAGTAGCGACGAGTCCTTTACAAGACTGGCGATGAGGCTTTACAAAAGGAAGGAAATGTATTGTAATGTCTAATTAAGAGTTGAGTGTTACCTAATTGTGAATTAGAATTTGCGACAAGAAGATGTCAGTGTTCAACATCAGGCGCTAGATACATTGCCTTTAAATACACAGGCCACTACATTTCTATAGCTCTTTTCACTTTAATTTGTTATGAGACCTTTCATCATTCACAAAGTAGTGCAACAGAGTACGCAGTACTCGCATACTTGTAGGAGGTTTTCTCGTTTCCGTTCATGTCTGTCTTGGTTTAAACAGTGAGTGAAACAGCGTCTCCTCGCCTTTGTGCGTGGGGTTGCCTCAGCCGTAGAGCATGACGTCACAGCACTTGCGATCATGCTTTGCTCGTAGGTGGCGTTGGTACAAGCGTTCGACAAAAATGTGGAGACACCAAAATCACAACACATTACTAAGCGTATCTTGGTGTGGGAAACCAGTTGCCATTCAGAACAGCTCCCAGTTGTCTCGGAATGGAAAAATAGAGCTCGTGAATGCTTTTGAAGAGAAGGTTCTACCATTCTTCTTACAAAATAGTGGCAAGTCTATGGAACGATGGTGAAAATGAATAGCGCTTACACATCTACATCTACATTTATACTCCGCAAGCCACCCAACGGTGTGTGACGGAGGGCACTTTACGTGCCACTGTCATTACCTCCCTTTTCTGTTCCAGTCGCGTACGGTTCGCGGGAAGAAAGACTGCCGGAAAGCCTCCGTGCGCGCTCGAATCTCTCTAATTTTACATTCGTGATCTCCTCGGGAGGTGTATGTAGGGGGAAGCAATATATTCGATACCTCATCCAGAAATGCACCCTCTCCAAACCTGGACAGCAAGCTACACCGAGATGCAGAGCGCCTCTCTTGCAGAGTCTGCCACTTGAGTTTGCTAAACATCTCCGTAACGCTATCATGCGTATCAAATAACGCTGTGACGAAACGCGCCGCTCTTCTTTGGATCTTCTCTATCTCCTCCGTCAACCCGACCTGGTACGGATCCCACACTGATGAGCAACACTTAAGTATAGGTCGAACGAGTGTTTTGTAAGACACCACCTTTGTTGATGGACTACATTTTCTAAGGACTCTCCCAATGAATCTCAACCTGGTAACCGCCTTACCAACAATTAATTTTATATGATCATTCCACTTCAAATCGTTCCGCACGCATACTCTCAGATATTTTACAGAAGTAACTGCTACCAGTGTTGGTTCCGCTATCATATAATCATACAATAAAGGATCCTTCTTTCTATGTATTCGCAAGACATTACATTTGTCTATGTTAACGGTCAGTTACCACTCCCTGCACCAAGTGCCTATCCTTCTCTTCAAAAAGCAGAACACAGAGGATCAGAAGTACTGAGATATGGTGACAGCGGTGGCCAGGGCAGATGCGACACTGTGATAACTATTGACAATTATGAGAGTGAAAAAATGGTTCAAATGCCTCTGAGCACTATGGGACTTTACATCTGAGGTCATCAGTCCCCTAGACTTAGAACTACTCAAATCTAACTAACCTAAGAGCATCACACACATCCATGCCCGAGGCAGGATTCGAACCTGCGACCGTAGCAGCAGCGCGGCTCCGGACTGAAGCGCCTAGAACCACTCGGTCGCAGCGGCCGGCTCTAGACGTTTATCGCAGGAGAAAATTAAAACAAGAGGTCTACAAGCAAACATGGACAATTCCCTATGGCATGAAATGCTTCATAACACTGATCTACGCAGCGATATGTCCAGGTGAAATTCGGTAAGGATATGATTTTGTAAACGTCTTGGTCGTAAGTTAATTTGTTCACCGTTAGGCGTTCTGATACATCACGATCAGAGTAAAGCTATGGCGAGACAAAAAAATACAATGTAAGAAATGTTAATGAATATTATTTCATGCATTAAAGAGCAATACGTACTCGCACTTAACAATAAAATATAAAGCAAAGTTCACTAATGTGAGCATGCAACTAACTGTAAATAGAAGGGTGAAAGCGTTGGTATCAGGTGCTAAACTGTCTAAGCACCGATAACGTACCGATCAAAAACCCGGATGGCGTTAACAGCCATTACACAGGATAAACTGAATACCAAAGAATACGATCGCAATGAAAAAACCTAAGCGACTTATCGATTGACTCTTGCAAATGTATGTGATTACGTTAAAATGCACAGTAATAGACAGTTACAAAAGAATTTGCAACATGTAGATGTTAACAGTATACAGTTTGGTACTAAACTACACTCCTGGAAACTGAAATAAGAACACCGTGAATTCATTGTCCTAGGAAGGGGAAACTTTATTGACACATTCCTGGGGTCAGATACATCACATGATCACACTGACAGAACCACAGGCACATAGACACAGGCAACAGAGCATGCACAATGTCGGCACTAGTACAGTGTATATCCACCTTTCGCAGCAATGCAGGCTGCTATTCTCCCACGGAGACGATCGTAGAGATGCTGGATGTAGTCCTGTGGAACGGCTTGCCATGCCATTTCCACCTGGCGCCTCAGTTGGACCAGCGTTCGTGCTGGACGTGCAGACCGCGTGAGACGACGCTTCATCCAGTCCCAAACATGCTCAATGGGGGACAGATCCGGAGATCTTGCTGGCCAGGGTAGTTGACTTACACCTTCTAGAGCACGTTGGGTGGCGCGGGATACATGCGAACGTGCATTGTCCTGTTGGAACAGCAAGTTCCCTTGCCGGTCTAGGAATGGTAGAACGATGGGTTCGATGACGGTTTGGATGTACCGTGCACTATTCAGTGTCCCCTCGACGATCACCAGTGGTGTACGGCCAGTGTAGGAGATCGCTCCCCACACCATGATGCCGGGTGTTGGCCCTGTGTGCCTCGGTCGTATGCAGTCCTGATTGTGGCGCTCACCTGCACGGCGCCAAACACGCATACGACCATCATTGGCACCAAGGCAGAAGCGACTCTCATCGCTGAAGACGACACGTCTCCATTCGTCCCTCCATTCACGCCTGTCGCGACACCACTGGAGGCGGGCTGCACGATGTTGGGGCGTGAGTGGAAGACGGCCTAACGGTGTGCGGGACCGTAGCCCAGCTTCGTGGAGACGGTTGCGAATGGTCCTCGCCGATACCCCAGGAGCAACAGTGTCCCTAATTTGCTGGGAAGTGGCGGTGCGGTCCCCTACGGCACTGCGTAGGATCCTACGGTCTTGGCGTGCATCCGTGCGTCGCTGCGGTCCGGTCCCAGGTCGACGGGCACGTGCACCTTCCGCCGACCACTGGCGACAACATCGATGTACTGTGGAGACCTCACGCCCCACGTGTTGAGCAATTCGGCGGTACGTCCACCCGGCCTCCCGCATGCCCACTATGCGCCTTGCTCAAAGTCCGTCAACTGCACATACGGTTCACGTCCACGCTGTCGCGGCATGCTACCAAGACTGCGATGGAGCTTCGTATGCCACGGCAAACTGGCTGACACTGACGGCGGCGGTGCACAAATGCTGCGCAGCTAGCGCCATTCGACGGCCAACACCGCGGTTCCTGGTGTGTCCGCTGTGCCGTGCGTGTGATCATTGCTTGTACAGCCCTCTCGCAGTGTCCGGAGCAAGTATGGTGGGTCTGACACACCGGTGTCAATGTGTTCTTTTTTCCATTTCCAGGAGTGTATATGTCAAAAACTTAATGGCAGGTAGAGGGGACCGAAATAAGCAGATGTCGTATAGGATTGCGTGTCTGGTAATGTTTGTTTAAGATGGTCAGAGCGCTGATGACTGCGGCGTATAAAAACGCTTCGCTAGCTCGATTCATCAATTCCTGCAAGGATATCGAGCAGCATGCATCGACCAATGCGGAGCTAGCCGACATGCATTTCATATGCGGGGCTGCACAAGGAATTTTTTTTTTTTTTTTAAATTTCCGACCCAGCCGGGAATCGAACCCGGGCCCATAGGATTCACATTCTGTCGCGCTGACTACTTTTTTTTCCTTTATTTTTTTTTCGAACCCGGGTTTTCCGATTCCCAGCCACGTACCTGGTCCGTTTTTTTCTTTTTTTTCCGCGGGCAAGTGCTCTACCAAACTTTTTTTTTGGGTGTGAGGTGTTGTTATTTATTTATTTTATATGAAGGAAGGTAGGAGAAACAGAAATTTATTATTCACATAATAAACATAGTACGTCCTGACACATGATAACTGTTCTGGAAAGAACCTCGCTGCCGTCCTACCATGCAGCATGAAATAACAACAAAATCAAAGTGGGGCCACCTCCGCCACCCTAAAGAAAAGTATTTTGGATATGAAAACAAAATTTGAAGTACATCCATTTACTAACTGTTCAAGCGTGAGTTTTTCGTAGGTACTCGCGTAGTGTTCTTAGTCGATCACATTACTTGGTCGGTTTCACAACGAAAGCACCGCCGCTCATCTTTGCGCACCCGGCACACCCCAAATATATGGCGCGTCCGCAAACTTGGCTACACAAAGGATGTACACGGAGTACTTCTCGTAAAGGAATCAGGCGAATCACCGTATATTCGAGCGTCTTCATAGGGAGGTACGCACGAGTGGATCGTTTTATGCATCCAGGCGTGGATCTGGCATTCGAAGATATCGCAAAACTCCTGCGGTGGAAGACAGAATACTACACACAGTTGAGGATAATTCTTCGAGAGCTGCAGGACGTCCTTGGGTGTGAGCCGTCAAAGTGTTCTGAAGACTTTACATCAAGACGGAATGCATCCGTATCATTTACAGAGAGTGACCCCTGATGATTATCTTCCACGTCTCAACTTTGCTCTTTGGTATCTACAACATACTACAGCCAATGAAACGATTACTTTCCACATCTCAACTTTGCTCGTTTATACCTACAGCAGACTGTAGCTAATGAAACCTTCCCTGCAGGTGTTTTATGTACTAATGAGGCTACCTTTACACAGACGGTTACGTTGAACATCAATAATTCTCACCTGTGGGCTCATGGTAACCCACGTGGCACAACAGCACAGGCCTACTGAGAAACGTTTTCCATTAATGTTTGGGCAGCCTATTCGTTTAACTGGCCATACAGACAACAGCTTCCTACAGGAGGTCTCATCTGAACTTGTGAGCGATATTCCTTTAGCAGTCTAGCTGCTCGCTGACGAATGCGGCTCCAGCAGAATGGAGCCCCAACTCATTTCAGTCAAATCGTCACGAATCACCTATTGCTGCCTACGGCCAGCAGTGGATAGAACGGGGCGATCCAGTTTCCTGGTCATCGCGTTCTCGCGATTTAACCTGCGCGGATTTTTTCTAGTGGGGTCAGATGAAAAGCCTGGTGTATGAGAGTCCCATCACATCTGAAGAAGATCTAGTTCCCCGCGTGTCTGTTGCTGCTGGACATATGATCGACATGCCTGATGTCTTTTCTAATCTACGCCAATACAATCGCCGTTGCTGTGAATCGTGCATCACTATTGGTGGCCGCTCTTTCGAGCACCTCCTGTAAATTATTAATAAATTTCTGATGTCCTTTGTCTTTACACGCCCTCTCAGATTCTTGTGATTCACACTGCTGCACACGCTAGCACTGTAATGTGTCGTTGACTCACACACATTCCTACAGGAAATCTGCCTATTTAAGTCCCATCTACCTGCCTTTACATTTTTGACCAACCTGTATACATGGATCGCATGACATTTCCTACATTCAGTGGTCGCTTTCGACTGGGTCCGGCAGAATCCCATTCAAAAAGTCCGACGAACAGGGGGCAGCAGCGGAAATGTTGCAGCTGTGTGAGACCAATCCAGATGACTGCTATAACGACCAAGTTGATGTCTACCTTAGCAAAGTTCTCGTGGAAAGGGGAATTGCTTCGAGTGCCGGTGAAGACAGCAGTTTTGCATCCATGCAATGGAGGAATGGGTCTAACCGACATCAAGTCTAAAGCGATGGCACTGTATGTCAAACGAACATGGAGCATAATGTGTAATGATCCAGGGTGTATTACAGCAAAACTATACGACACTGTCAGGCCAGAAAGTGTAGAGCCGCCGATAAATATACAAAAAATAAATTTTAAGCTAAAACACATTAGGGAGTATTATCTTGAACTAAGTTATCTCAGCAAAAAACTTTTAAATTCCCAAAATGTTGCAGCAACGGCGATTTTCACTGAAAGACGGAAGCATGAAAAGAAAAATAACATAGTATGTAAGTGCGCTGGAATAGCATGGAAAAACATCAGTAGCGATCTTCTTTCGTTTGACGTGAGAACAGCGTGGTGCAAGGTAGTCAATAACATCATCAGCACTAATGAGCGTCTCTTTGCCATCGGTTTAAGTGACTAACTTCTGCAGCAAATGCAACCTGTTGATAGTGTGCCTCATCGTTACACATGTGGATATCGCATTATCAACTGCAGGTGAACCAGGGAGAAAATTGCTCAAATAACAAGAACTTCAGCAAACAAAGTACCGACTAACATTTTCTTCAGATCAGAAGAAAGTTACTACCCTCAGGCAAAAAATAAGGCAGTGATTTGGTTAATGGCCAAATATACAAGTTACGTTTTTAACAATATTGGGAGCGATGAACATATTGAATACAAGACGTATATGGAAAATGAATTCGAGAAAACACAAGTATCAGAATCACAATAAGAAATATGGTAACATGCACCGAACTGCCTTCAACAGAACGGGTATAGGTTAGGAACTGGATTCCTCGTAGAGATGGGATGGATTGGGTCACGTTCCCGACCCTAACCTCACCTGCAAGTTACACATGAAAAATAAATCAGTAGTACAGCAGATACAAGAATATGGCGACAAGCATCTGGTGTCTGATATAAAGGAAAATCTTGAACTCCCTAAGGATGCGTTTAGAAGGCTGGAACTGACAAAAATTACAAGGCAGTGAAGGACTTTACGATGTCGCTGTTCGGGACTTCTCTTCTGTCCATGTAATTTAACCTGGAAGGAAGACATATGAAGGATTTACTGAATGATTAATTTGGCTCTGGGAAATGATGATGAGGAACCTCAGGCTACAGAAGAAGAAAATGTGCGTGCTGAACTGCCACTAGTTGAAGGTGACAGTAAAGGTGCTAAATGTATGCTACTGCTAAAGACTGAATATGATTCCTCATTCTTTGAATGCTGTAATTTATGACTGCAATTATCTGTCACTTTATTTATGTCATTTTATTGTAGCCATTTTTGTTACTGTTTTTGTGGTATAAAAAAAAAAGTTGATGAGCCACTGTGGTGAATAGTGGTCGAGGGAGATCGTGGTCAGGTTGAAGGGTGGGTTACAGTTCGGTGGTGAGTGGGTGCCTATTATACGCCCGATCAAACGTCACAGAGATAGCACTGGAAAACCAATCATTTATTGCTCAAAATATGTTTGTCGTGTCGTTGCCTCAGGATGGCAGCACCAACGGCACATAAACAGCGTACGTCCAGTTGAGGAAGGCGCTGCAGTCTGCACTCGGAGGTCTGCAGACACTAT
The DNA here is from genome assembly GCF_023864345.2 of Schistocerca serialis cubense. Lineage (NCBI taxonomy): Eukaryota > Metazoa > Arthropoda > Insecta > Orthoptera > Acrididae > Schistocerca > Schistocerca serialis. The sequence goes on from NC_064642.1 coordinate 48,518,233, forward strand.
GGAATGACGAGGCAGCTGTTGGGACAGGAGAAGAGCTCCGCATCAAAAGCGCCCCTTAGCGGCCGTGTCGCAGCCCTGGGCTAGGGCAGACAATGCGGACACGATCATGCCAGTGACCCCGTGCACGTGTGATAGTTCCCAGTAGTAGAGTCTGCTTAGAGCAGAGACGGGCGGCAAGAAATTTGCCTGCACAGGCCTTAGCGGACAAGCGACTGCATGTCCCCAGATGGAAATCAGAGATCCCGTCCCCAGTCTTGAAGGCGGTAGCAGCTGAATTACGCCCTCCGGGAAGCTCGACCGTTGGAGAGCACCAAGTCCACAGCATTCGACTTGGCATCAGTACGTCTTGTATGGTTAGCAACGTCAGAGTCTTGAGTGGGTGACTGTTGTGCCATGTAGCCTCGTACCCTCAAGGGCTCCTGGACCGACGCAGGTCCCTCCCCGAGACTGGTGGCCTGCAGACTTTGATAGCTTCACTAGAAATGAGGGTTATTTATACTGGCTTGGTGTGTTCTGGTTTTGCTACTGCATCGGTTCTGATCACGTAAGTCACGATGAGTCCATGTCTCAGAAGTGAAGCAACCGGGCTGAAACGCCCAGCTTAATCCGCAGGACAGGATAGATAGTTTAAATTGTGGAAAGGGGCTAAAATAAGGGGCTGTCAGTTACACTCGAGCATACAACTTTATTATTTGATCAAACATTACAAGAGCCTAATTTTTTTTTCTTTCCTTAACACCCAGCTTTAATCTTTGGGGCTTAATTACCTGTGAAAACCACTTTAATTTAAAAACGGCTGAAGGCCAATAACTTAAAACGCAAGCCTAATCAGAAATTTAAAAGGCAAGCCTTATCTTACAACAGTTCTTTATTTAGGCTGAAGGCCCAAAGAATCTGAGATTTTCTGAGCAAACATGGCTAAAGAACATTAATTTTTTTCAATGTTACTTATAACCTGTCTTGATTGCCAATTTTTTTTATTCATATGACCGGTTGGACGGGTTTCGGTTCATCCAGAACCATCTTCAGATCTGATATTTCGGTTACAGGAGTAACCCGTTGGACGCATGGACTACTCAGTTTATTTTACTTATTTTTTCATAGTTCCACACAACTTCTTACTGTTTTCTCGATTGATCTGTGTTCAGTTTTTCAAGGCCTATCCACTGTGCCAACTTATAATTAAATCTGAGGGGGGTGCGATGGGGAGGTTCCCTTGTAAGTTACGAACTATAAAATTTTTCAAGGAAATGACAGCAATAAATATTTATTGTTTATGGCAGCTACTGTACATAGGTTTTAGTATGACGTGTAAAAAAAAAAAAGGTTTATTTGCTCCACATAAACTATTAATAGTCCTCAGTCAGTAGAAATCGGCAAGAATCGAAAGAATTCTATAAAATAACTTGTTTTCTTCAGCACCGACCTATGAGATCTTACAACACCGTAGCGAAGTAACAACAAGAAATTCGTTATTCAGCATGATGGAGCTGTGTGAATCAATTTCACTATTACCACGTACTCTGAGGCGACAAAAGTTGTGGGACACCTCCTAATATCGTGTCGGACCTCCTTTTGCATGGAGTCGTACGTAAAATCTATGAACGCTACAAATAATTCAATGCCTTCTCTTGCTGACAGTACGGGTAATGTAACTGATGATGAAAAACAGAAGGCCGAAATTCCAAACCTACCTTTCAAAAACTCGTTTACCGTAGAGGACAGGAGCACCATTCCCCCTTCCAATTACCGAACAAACGAAAGGATGGCTGACATAGCGTTTAGTGTATCTGGTATTGTAAAACAGTTAAGATCCTTAGACGCCAGGACGGCATCTGGCCCAGACGGTATCCCCGTAAGATTTTATGTTGACCATGCTAAAAATATAGCACCATTCTTATCCGTTATCTATCAGACATAATTGTAACAGGGGAAAGTACCACGGGACTGCAAGAAGGCCCAGGTCATACCAATCTATAAATAGGGGAGAAAATCGCATGCACATAATTACCGGCCAATTTAACTGGCATCAATTTGTTGTAGAATCATGGAACATATTTTGTGTTCAGTCACAATTACCTCTGACAAGCTCATCTGCAGAAACCAACACGGATTTAGGAAACAGCGGTCATGCGAGACACAGCTGGCCCACTTTTTGCATGATATACAACAGGCTCTAGATGCCGGCTCTCAGGTTGATGCCATGTTTCTCGACTTTCGGAGGGCGTTCGACTCAGTTCCGCAGTGTCGCTTGCTACGGAATGTGCGCGCTTACGGTCTGTCCAATGACATATGCGGTTGGATAGAAAGTTTTCTAACGGACAGGGAGGAGTATGTCGTCCTGAACGGGGTGACTTCAACGGAAACAAGCGTAACTTCAGGTGTGCCCCAGGGCATCGTAATAGGCCCTCTGCTTGTTGCGATTTACATAAACGATCTGGTTGATGGTATTGACAGCGGCCTTAGACTGTTTGCCGATGATGCTGTACTCTACAGGAAAGTAGTATCACACGGAAGTTGTGAACAAATCAACAAGGATACGCAGAAAATAAATGCGTGGTGTAATGACTGGCAGTTATCTCTCAATATTAGTAAGTGTAACCTACTGCGTATAACAAGGCGAACATCCCCATAAACGTACGAGTGCAAAATAAATGCCCAGTCGTTGGAAGCGGTAACGTCCGTCATGTATCTGGGTGTGATTATTCGAAGTGATCTCAAATGGAATGATCAGATTACACAAGTAACGGGTTTATTGCAGTTTATTGGTAGAATCCTGAAGGGATGCAGTCCTTCAAAGGAAATAGCTTACAATACGTTAGTTCGTCCAGTCTTGGAGTATTGTTCGTCTGTATGGGACCCTTACCAGTTGGGTATGATTCAAGAGATCGAGAAGGTCCAAAGAAGAGCGGCAAGATTCGTGACTGGTACATTTAGCCATCGCGAAAGCGTTACAAATCTCATAGAAAGTTTGAAGTGGGACACACTTGCAGATAGACGGCGCGCTAAACAGAAGGGGCTGCTCACTAAATTCCGAATTCCCATCTCCACCGAGGACGTAGAGCGTATATTATTACCACCAAGTTTCAAATCACGCAATGATCACCATTCAAAGATGAGGGAAATAAGAGCTCGTACGGAGGTGTTCAGACAGTCGTTTTTCCCCCTCGCGATCCGCGAGTGGAACAGTGGGCGGGGGGGAAGGAATATGACTTTGGCGCAAATTGTGCCCTCCGCCACACACCACTGGTCGCTCGCGGAGTATATATGTAGATGTAGATGTAGGTGAGTGGTGCAGAAATAAGAGCCATGCCGCCGGTGCAGGATGTTGTGCACCAACTGTCCTCTCGATTATGTCCCATAAATGTTCGATGGGAGTCATTTCGGTTGATGTGGGTGGTGAAATCATTCGCTCGAACTGTCCAGAATGTTCTTCAAGCCAGTCGCGAACAACAGTGTGTCAGTGACGTGACATCGTTGTTTGGGAATACGAAGTCTATGAGTGGCTGCAAATGGTCTCCAAGTAGCCAAACATAACGATTTCCAGTCCGTGATCGGTTCATTCCATGTAAACACAGCCCACACCATTGTGGAGCCACCACCAGTTCGCACAGTGTCAACCTGCATCCATGGCTTTGTGGTCTCAGCGCCACATTCGAACCCTACCATTAGTTCTTACCAACTGGAATCGGAACTCATCTGACCAGGTCACAGTTTCCCAGTCGTCTTGGGCGCAACCGATAAGGTCACCAACCGAGGAGAGGTGATGGAGGCGATGTCGTTCTGTTAGCAAAGGCACTCGCGTTGGTAATCTGCTGCTATAGCCCATTTACACCAAACTTCGCCGCACTGTCGTAACGGATATCTTGGTCGTACATCGCACATTGTTTACTGTGGTTATTTCGCAGTGTTGCTTTTCTGCTAGCACTGACAACTGTACGCAAATACCGCTGCTCTCGGTTATTAAGAAAAGCCTTTGGCCACTGCGTTGTCCGTGGTAGTGCTTGTAATGTGGTACTCTCGGCACACTTTTGACACTGCAGATCTGGGAATATTGTATTTTCCAACGATTTCTGAAATGGAATGTAACATGTGTCTGGATCTAACTACCATTCCGCGTTCAAAGTCTGTGAGTTCCCGTTGTGCGGTCATAATCAGGTCGGAAACCTCGTCACATGAATTGCCTGAGTACAAATGACAGCTCCGTCAATGCATTGCCTTTTATACCTTGAGAGCGCGATAGTACCGCCATCTTTATATAAGCATACCACTATACCATGACTTTTATCAGCTCTGTCTATAAACATTCGTCTTGGAGGGCGAGCAGCTTGAGGAAAGAGAGAGTTCCTTAAAACAGAACAGAACAGAACAGATTCTGCGCCTCTGTTACAACTCCTAGTGTTGTGGCCCCCCTATGCTCATCCCCTCCTGTAAAACTACCTTTCTGCAATTTTTTCTACACTTATTTCGCGTATTTTCAATCTTGTTCAAATGGCTCTGAGCACTATGGGACTTAACACGTGAGGTCATCAGTCCCCTAGAACTTACAACTACTTAAACCTAACTAACCTGAGGAGGTCACACACATCCATGCCAGGGCAGGATTCGAACCTTCGACCGTAGCGGTCGCGCGGTTCCAGACTGAAGCGCCTAGTACCGCTCGGTCACACCGGCCGGCTTCAGTCTTGTAAATATGAGTAACAAAAATGAAACATCACTGAAAAACTTTGGTTAAATGCACTCCATTGATATTAAAGTAAGCCGCGCGGTCTAGGGCGCCTTGTCACAGCTCGCGCGGCTCCCCCGTCGGAGGTTCGAGTCCTCCCTCGGGCATGGGTGTGTGTGTTGTCCGTAACGTAAGTTAGTTTAAGTTAGTTAATTAGTGTGTAACCTTACGGACCGATAACCTCAGCAGTTTGGTCCCATAGAACTTACCACAAATTTCCAAATATTAAAGTAACATTTTAGCAAATAAACTACAAAATTTCCCAAAAAATTACAAGTTAAAAATCTTATTGTTTATAGTAGCTACTGTAGGTCGGCTTTAGTACGATGTGTTATAAAAAATGAAGTTTATTTGCTCCTCCTAAATTATCAATGGCCCTCAGCAGCAGAAATCGGCAAATATGGTCCGTGGAAGCTGATCGGTACGACAACCTGCAACAGGCGACTCATCTAGCCGTTTAGTAATATTCAATGAAGCACCAAAGAAACTGGTAAAGGCATGTGTATTCAAATACAGAGATATGTAAACAAGCATAATACGGCGCTGCATTCGCCATCGGTTATATAAGACATTAAGTACTGGCGCAGTTGTTAGATCGGTTGCTGCTGCTGCAATAACAAGCCATCAAGACTTTAGTGAGTTTGAACGTGATTTTATAGTCGGCGCACGAGCGATGGGGCGCAGCATCTCCGAGGTAGCGCTGAAGTAGGGATTTTCCCGTACGAGCATTTCACAAGTGGATCAAAATGGTTCAAATGGCTCTGAGCACTATGGGACTTAACTGCAGAGGTCATCAGTCCCCTAGAACTTAGAACTACTTAAACCTAACTAACCTAAGGACGTCACACACATCCATGCCCGAGGCAGGATTCGAACCTGCGACCGTAGCGGTCGCGCGGTTCCATACTGTAGCGCCTAGAACCGCTCGGCCACCCCGGCCGGCTTTCACAAGTGTACCGTGAATACCACGAATCCGGTAAAACATAAAATCTACGACATCGCTGCAGCCGGACGTCCTGCAAGAACAGGGCCAACAACAATTGAAGACAATCGTTCAACGTGACGGAAGTGCAACCGTTCCTCAACAGATTTCAATGCTGGGCCATCAACAAGTGTCAGCGTGCGAACCATTCAATGAAACATCTTCGATATGGGCTTTCGGAGCGGAAGGCCCACTCGTGTACCCTTAATGACTGCACGACACAAAGCTTTACGCTTCGCCTGGGCCTTCAACACAGACACTGGACTGTTGATGACTGGAAACATGTTGCCTGATCGGACGAGTCTCGTTTCAAATTGTATCGAGCGGATGGGCGTGTACGGGTATGGAGACAACCTCATGAATCCAACGACGCTGCATATCAGCAGGAGACTGTTCAAGCTGGTGGAGGTTCTGTAATGGTGTGGGATCATTGCAGTTGTAGTGATACGGGACCAAATGGTTCAAATGGCTCTGAGCACTATAAGAGATAACATCTGAAGTCATTAGCCCCCTAGACTTAGAAATACTTAAACCTAACTAACCTAAGGACAACACACACATGCATGCCCAAGGCAGGATTCGAACCTGCGACCGTACAGCAGCGCGGTTCCGCATTGAAGCGCCTAGAACCGATCGGTCACAGCGGCCGGCGATACGGGATCCCCGATAGATCTAGATACGACTCTGACAGGTGAAACGTATGTAAGCATCCTGTCTGATCACCTTCATTCATTCATGTCGATTGTGCATCCCGACCGATTTGGGCAATTCCAGTAGAACAGTGCGACATCCCTCACGTCCAGAATTGCTACAGAGTGGCTCCAGGAACACTCTTCTGACTTTAAACACTTCCGCTGGGCACCAGACTCCCCAGACCTGAACATTATTGAGCATATCTGGGATGCCTTGCAAAGTGCTGTTAAAAAGAGATTTGTACTCGATTCATGTTGCAGTTCCTTCCAGCACTACTTCAGACACTCTTGGAGTCCATACCACGTCGTGTTGCGACACTTCTTCGTGTTTGCGGCGACCCTACACGATATTAGGCAGGTGTACCAGTTTCTTTGGGTATTCAATGTACTGGGTGATCAAAAAGTCAGTATAAATTTGAAAACCGAATAAACTACCGAATAATGTAGATAGAGAGGTACAAATTGACACACATGCTTGGAATGATATGGGGTTTTATTAGAACCAAAAAAATACAAAAGTTCAAAAAATATCCGACAGATGGCGCTTCATCTGATCAGAATAGCAATAATTGGCATAACAAAGTAAGACAAAGCAAAGATGATGTTCTTTACAGGAAATGCTCAATATGTCCACCATCATTCCTCAACAATAGCTGTAGTCGAGGAATAATGTAGTGAACAGCACTGTAGAGCATGTCCGGAGTTACGAGGAGACATTGGCGGCACGTGTTGTCTTTCAGCATCCCTAGAGATGTTGGTCGATCACCATACACTTGCGACTTCAGGTAGCCCCAAAGCCAGTAATCGCGCGGACTGCGGTCTGGGGACCTGGAAGGCTAAGCATGACGGAAGTGGCGACTGAGCACACGATCATCAACAAACGACGCGCGCAAGAGATCTTTCACGCGTCTAGCAATATGGGGTGGAGCGCCATCCTGCATAAACATCGTACGTTCCAGCAGGTGTTTATCAGCCAGGCTGGGGATGATGCGATTCTGTAACATATCGGTGTACCTCTCACCCGTATCGGTAGCAGTTACAAAACCAGAATCACGCATTTCCTCGAAGAAAAAAGGCCCGATAACGGTAGATGTTGTAAATCCAACCCATACCGTGACTTTCTCGTCGTGCAATGGAGTTTCCACAACATTTCTAGGATTTTTGGTAGCCCATTTCTGCAGTTGTGCGCGTTGACAGACCCTCGGAGCGCGAAATGAGCTTCGTCGGTCCACAACAAGTTACTCAACCAATCGTCATCTTCGGTCATCGTTCGACTCCCCTACCTATGGCGATAGGATCGTAACGCTGAACTAGCGCATTCCCCATTCCGATAATACAGCTTCACTAAAAGCGCCTTTTCAGGTAACGTCAACATGCTGCGTCTGCTGGCGCATCTGATTCTCCCTCTTTTTTTTTTTCTTTATTGTATTTCAATTCCACATCGTGGCAGGCTGGCAGCAGCATATGCGCTGCTCTTCAGCCGAAAGACATAGAACAAACAACAGAAGACAGTTAAAAATATACAAAGGAGAAAATATGGTGAACATAGATATAAAAAAAGGGGGAACATCGTGGAAGGCAAAAGGCAAAAACAAAGGGGCGACTGTAAAATGGAGATAAAAACCGTAAAAAAGTAGCACACACAAAAAACTACACACTGCGACAATTAAAAGAACGCAAGGAACAGTATGATCGGAGCATAAAAGTATCGACGGATGGCGTAGCACATAACAAACACTGACAGCGAACCACAAGGCAGTACACAATTAAAATCACACCTCTTGACGCACAGGAGAAACAGCACTAAACACAACACTGATGTGGCACACTGACGATGAGCAAAACAGAGGATCTGCCAGGCGCAAGGAGATGAGGAAGACTGGAAGAAGGGAGGGAGGGGAAGAGAGGGGGGAGATGGGCTGAAGAGGGCCAGGGAGGGAGGGATGTGGAAAGGAAAGAGTCAAGGTGCAGGGTCTCAGGGGAGGGGGGCATGGAGAAAAATCCGCTCTGGGAGAAGGAGGGGAGAGGAGAAAGGGGGCCCAGGGGAGGGGGGGGGAACAAGGCCAGGTTATAGTTGGAAGGAAGGGTAGATGTCACGGCAAAGTTCATCATCCGGGAGGGGGTGGCACTGGAAATTACCCTGATGAAGGAGGATGTGCAGGTGGAGAGAGGGAGGGATACATCGATAGAGGTGCGGCAACCGGCGTGGGGTGGAGAGGAAGGAGGAAACCAGAGGGTGGGGGGGATCAAGCCTGCGGACAATGTAAAGGATGCGGAGATGTTGGAGGAACAGGGGGAAGGGGATCAGGTCACACAGGAGCTTTGTGGGGGAAGGAAGGCGGATACGGAAGGCAACGCGGAGCGCATGGCGTTCGAGGATTTGGAGGGCCTTGTAAAAGCGGAGATCCAGGCAACACTGGCATAACAGAGGATAGGACGGATGAGGGATTTGTAGGTGTGAAGTATGGTAGAAGGATGCAATCCCCATGTCCGGCCAGACAGGAGTTTCAGAAGGTGGAGGCAGGAATGGGCTTTCTGCTGGAGGGTCTGGAGATGAGGGGTCTAGATGAGGTGTCGGTCGAGGGTGAGGCCAAGGTATCTCACGGTGGGAGTGAGCTGGATGGGACGACCATAAAGGGTGAGGTAGAAATCATGGAGGCGAAAGGAGCGAGTGGTGTGGCCTATGATGATGCCTGGATTCTCTCTCTCATTACATCCCCTTTTATACACGATTTTCATGCATAGTCACTAACCTTTTGCTGTCCAACGCCATCTGTTGGACATTTTGTGAACTTTGTTCCTTTTTTTGTTCTAATAAAGCCCCATGTCGTTCCAAGCATGTGTGTCAATTTTTACCTCTCTATCTACATTATTCCGTGGATTATTAAGGTTTCGAATTTATTCTGACTTTTTGATCACACGATAGATGGTTATTGGACGACATAGCATCGTGACAGCTGTATGATTTTACAGTCGCGGGCCGACAGAAAAGCTTCTTCTCGTAGAGAGAAGGTAGGAAAACAATAGGCAGCAGAACTTATGTACCTCTCCTGGTTACGACTTTAACTTTGTCTTTGCTTTTGTTTTAAGTATAAAATTTTGGGGCCACTCTCCCTGCCTGCACCCTTGGCGGGGTGTAACCGCCACTCCCTCGGTACCCCCCTGTCTTTAAACTACCTTGGCGTAGGACGTGGCCTGTGTATAGGTGAGGAGGGAGAGGCCGCATTCGTATAGGAGCGGCAGGGCGCAGCACAATCGAGGTGATCGGCAGCTCTACAGAGTTCGCTCGCGGACTCGCACTCGCCGCGGCGACAGTGCGTGCTCGGCCGCACGGTGCAGGGGCGAGCCGCGGCGCGCCGGCTGCATATCGACTGGCGGGCGGCTGCGCGGGCCTGCGCGCTCGCCCCATTCGCGCGGCCGCCGACCGCTGCAGAGCAGGCCCGCCGTCGGCGGCCAGCAGTCGCCATGCCGCGCATCGGCACCAACGACGTCTTCGGCAAGATGGAGGCGGCGCCGGAGCCGCCGTCGCCGCCGCTGCCGCCGCGCGCCGAAAGCTTCTCCGTTATGTATAGCAACGGTGGGTGAGTCGCCGCGCCCGCCTAGTAGCGCTAGCCCCCGGCAGGGGGACGCGGCAGCTAATCTGCCCGTCAGCGCCGCAGCGGACGCGCCGCGTACTAAGCGCGCCGCAACACGCACTGCCGTGTCCTAGTCCTCTCTCTCTCACCCCACGATCTCGGCTGCGTTGCATTCCGTACCGTACGCGTGGGCACTTTTGCTTGGAGATAAGCGGTAACTAATAATGGGGCTTCACCCTTTATTAAATGATAAGTAATTCAAACCCTCAGCTGCCGACAGGTGTTGTTGATATACCTCGATAGGGACAGCTGAAAATGTGTGCCCCGACCGGGACTCGAACCCGGGATCTCCTGCTTACGCTCTGTCCATCTGAGCCGCCGAGGACACAGGTGAATAGCGCGACTGCAGGGACTTATCCCCTTGCACGCTCCCCGTGAGACCCACATTCCAAAAAAAATGTTCAAATGTGTGTGGAATCTTATGGGACTTACAAGGTCATCAGTCCCTAAGCTTACACGCTACTTAACGCAAAGTATTCTAAGGACAAACACTCACACCCATGCGCGAGGGAGGACTCGAACCTCCGCCGGGACCAGCCGCACAGTCCATGACTGCAGCGCCTAAGACCGCACGGCTAATCCCAACTGTCCACAATCTACATACTTAATGTACCGATATTTGCTCATCCACTCATTACTCGCGCACACTAAGGTGACGAATCCCTTTATAGGCTGAGCTATTAAAAACACATCAGTTTTCCAGATTTTGTAAGAACCATAGCATTAAATGTGAGACGGAAAGCGAAAATGGACCTCTTCTCGAAATTTTTGATTCTGAGTTATTGTAATTTTTACGTTTAGGATTAGAGTCTGAAAAATTGGAAAAAAATACAACTCTGGCTCTAAATTTGAATCATTTATGACAGGCTGAATGTGTGTGATGAGCTATTTTGAGATAAGGCGTTTTAAAGTTTCACTTTATCATAATTGTTTAATTTGACATGTTTAAGAAGCAAATTTTACAAATATATTACCCTTAAAATGACGTTCGTCAAATGGGACAGAGTTATTTTAAGTTAACATTACACTATGTGGTTAATCCCTTCAGACCTACAGCACATTATAGTGTACGTAATTTAAAACCAAGAAAATTGACCACAAAATGAGAGAAATTAGTGAATCCTGCTTCTTTTTTTTATTTTTTGGTTGGCGGGAGGCAGACTATTGGTGTTTTTATTCTGTCTTATGGCCAACTGCAAATATATAAAAAGGGATGACGCGTCTTGCTTGGCATCATTATAATCACAAATTGGTCTTCTTTTATAGAAAGCTACTCTGACCTCCTTAAAACGCCTCTGAAATTTTAGGTGGTGTTGTTTTGCGAAGCATTACATAGACAACTGGGAGATTATCAAAAGGAGACTCTTGTCGTGCCGGTGTTATTTCCCCATTACAAGTGAGTTTCAGAAGACTGAAGGCTTTCAGTGCTGTTGTTGACTCCTGTTGGATTCAAACAACTTTCAAATCGATGCGAACGTGTTCAGAATGACGTAAATTATCATAATACATACATACAAACACACACACACACACACACACACACACACACACAAACGGATATTTCAGACATTATCGAAAATTTCTGCTTGTTAAAAATTTTACTTCTCTGGTAAGAGGTCACTTTTCGCTTTCCGTCTCGCAAATAGTAAGAGAAAAATAGTGAATTCTTTTCAGGTGTCTGAACTTTTTTTACCATTTGGCAAGGGTGGTACTTTTGAGGTCTGTGTGGCGCTCCAGTTGCTTGCACACCAACGCGTCTCAGCGCAGCAGTTTCCCCTAATAACGAACCGAAATGTGTTAGAATGTGTTTGTGTTAGAAATCAGTCATTTGGAGGGTAATTAAGCACTTACTACGTGGAATTCACCAAAATATTTTTATTTTCATTGCAGCACGGAAATACTCCACACAATAAATATTTTGGATTTGGCGTACACTGATCCTTCCTTTTCCTCCATACACCTCCCCCTGTTTCTTGCAAAAGTGGCAAAATGAACACCCTTACTTCCTTATCTTTCGTCGTTCCGGACTAATTTCTTCGTTTTCTTGCCTGTATTGCTGCCTGTCAGAACTACCGTTGTAGCACTGGGACTGGTAGTTTCTGCATTCGTCTTATCCATCAGTCCCCTGAGCAACATTTCTTCAAAAGTGGAGTTTTCCCATACACCGAACATCTACAAAAACTTTTTGCATTTTTGTCCCCACCCATAAGGAGACCCAAATCTGTCGGAATGATTCACATCTCACACATTACGACTGTAGCCCTCTATTATCACGAAGAGGTGAAAGAAGAGGTTCATAACTTTCTGAACAGCTTGGCGGCGAGCTGCTGTGACAGCGGCATACAAAAACTGCCACAGCGTCTACAAAAATGCAGCGACAGAAATGGTGATTATGTGGAAAAAAGCTAAATGTTCAAGCTTTAAACCGATGTAAACCACTGTAGAAATAAACAGGTCTATGTACTTATAAAAAAATAGGAGACCTTACTTTTGGGATTACCATCCTGCTATAATAGATGCACTAATCCATACATCAAAATTAAACCAACCAATCGTTGATGAACTATCCACAAATAGGAATACCATGTTTTTAAGACTGTCTTTCCTAGGGATGACTTCAAACCAAATTGCCAACCTTTTCTACACGTACAACATCTCCAACAACAAAATACAGAACAACGTGAAACGTCCCCTTAGAAAAATTATACAAGACTGTGCTTAAACTGACACACAATATTTTTAGCGCAACGCAATCTGACTTTCAAAAATCCCTACAAAAGAATGATCCTGACTAATATTAACCTATACCTTTCACAAATCACTTACCTCACAAAAATCTTGGTTACTTGAACTACTGCAATACAGCGAGCGCCACTACTGCCAGCTAAATAAAAGATTCAAACTACGGAAGGCACTAACTACTGATAGGCATAGTTAGCAAATGAAAGATTTTAATAGAGAACAAACAATGTATTTACCTTAATAGTGTTGAAAAATCATAATATACATAGCAGTTCATGACATCCAGTCTTACAAATTTCAAAGCTCCGCCATTTCTCTCCCCACATCCACCACTGCTGGCGGCTCACCTCCAACTGCGCAACGCTACGCGCTGTTCACATCCAGCTGCCCAACACTACAATGGCAGACAACAATGCAAACTTGCCACAGACTGCACACAGCACAGCCAGTGATTTTCATACAGAGCGCTACGTGGCGTTACCAATATAAGAACCTAAACAGCCTACTTACAAACGTTATTCATAGAACCAAAACCACAACGCAACAGTATCAAAAATTAGATGTGTAGGAACTCATTTGCAACTCATGTCCTAGCTTCTGCATTGCACAAGCTGGCAGAAGCTTCACAACAAGATTTAAACAGCTTTTGGATGTCGTCCGTCTCAACAACCTGAACAACTAAATTTTCGCCATACTTCTAGTCCACACACTCATTCTACAAACAGCTCAGAAGAGAACCTCCAAATACTTCAACTTCCCGACAAAGGCATGAAACTTGATCTGCTTTAAGGAAGTGATATCTTTACCAAAACGAATACAGCATCGGACTACCTACTCAGTGAACAGACGGGACTGAGAAACAAACTGTTTCTTCTGAACTTCAAAGACTTACTAGTCCAGAACAGCTAATCAGTCAACCAACTCCCCCATACCACCCTCTCTTTACATCCAATGTGCACTGATTTCAACATAAATAACCTACTACAGAATAAATCCTGCACTATGTTATAAATATGCAAGCCTACTATTAATGAAATAAATTAATACTCACACACATATTAGCTTTAGCTGCAATAAACGTAATATGGTTTTACTAATATTTGAGACGATGGTAGTATAACAATATAAATAAGACAGCGGTTAATTTGAAGTTTTGTTCACGTTGTTTTCAAAAGTAATGTTCATATACATATAAAGCACTCCGTCTTGATGCCACGAGTGGCCTACCGGGACCATCCGACCGCCGTTTCATCCTCATTGAGGATACGGATAGGTGGGGCGTGGGTTCAGCACACCGCTCTCCCGGGCGTTATGATGGTATTCTTGACCGAAGCCGCTACTAATCGGTCGAGTAACTCCTCAGTTGGCATCACGAGGCTGAGTGCACCCCGAAAAATGGCAACAGCGCATGGCGGCCCGGATGGTCACCCATCCAAGTGCCGACCACGCCCAACAGCGCTTAACTTCGGTGATCTCACGGGAACCGGTGTATCCACTGCGGCATGGCTGTTGCCCATATACATATAAACAGCTGCAATTCTCTGCATATACTACAAATTCATTTTATTTTTGGGAAGTCATGTTAACTCCAGTTTTCATTGAAGCATTTGCCCATACTTCGACTGTGTTAAATACAGAGAAAAACAAATAATTTCTATGAGAAAAGTACGTTATATAGAATATTTCGCTTGGTTCTTTGTAACAAGCACCAGCTGCACAGCTATGTTTCTTAACCTGTGAAAAATGAGCGATGCGCTGTGAACTGTCAATCGCAATGGAAGCTGATAGAGGGACAGTAATAACAAAGCCACCCATAATGTCACAGGCCAGCATCTAGTATACGCTTTGAAATAGTCATGTAAAATCCTGTTCGTCATCCGAAGATGAGCCTGAAAAGATTCGAAAACTTGTTTAAGCAACTAACAACATTTCAAAAAAATGTGGTTCCGAATTTCCGTATTTATATAGTGCAAGAATATGCTGAACTTTGCACAGACCCGCAGCCCATATACGCTACCTCCTTGTACGAGGCGCAGCGGTTAACACACTGGACTCGCATTCGACAAGACAACGGTTGAAACCCGGGTGCGGCCATCCAGATTTAGGTTTTCCGTGATTCCCCTAAATCGCTCCAGGCAAACGCCGGGATGGTTCCTTTGAAAAGGCACGGCCGGTATATTTCTCCATCCCTGACACAATCCGAGCTTGTACTCCACCTCTAATGACCTCGATGTCGACGGGACGTTAAACTCAGTCTTCCTTCCTTTATTCCTTCGCAGTACGTGTGCCTGCTCCATTTACAGTACGACGAGGTCGGCTGTATAGAGGGCAGATTTGAAAAGAAAATGCACTGGCAAATACGAAGAGCTATGTCCACACACAGTGCAAGAAGCCGCCCCAGTCCTGCTGTCCAGGGAAGACAATCAACAGACTTCCGGACACCGAGACAACACCGGACGTCCGGTTTTAGTAGTCCCTGGGACTGCAGGCTGGTATTGTCAGCTGCGAGTCACCGTTGGGCTCCCGAGGTGCCTCTTCAAGTCTGTGTTATTCCGTTGCTTGACAACGCGCTCCCTGACTTTCAAATGACCTTCGGTATTCTCGGCAAGAGTCTGTACACGCAGTCACATTAAACGAGAGGGTAGCGTAACCAGCTCAGAATTTACGACAATGACGAAATGGTTCAAATGAAACGTCGCTTATATTGTGAATTGCAGGTCTTTTCCAAGTCTATAATCTGTTGCGAGAAATCCCAGAGTCGTCTTTTATGGTATAGACAAGATTTTTAATAAGCTCTGAATTGAAATAAAAATCCTGACCGTAAAATGTTCATAGAGATATCCATTTATTCACTTGCGGATTATCTTCTATTCACTGCGGTCATACACTTCAAAATCGATGATAATGTTAAATAAACAGTTTACTTTACAATCACGTCTGTTCATTACCACATCCAAATAGCTTCTATATTGTTGAGACGAGACTTCACATGGTGGGTGGAAACCGTCAGTATCAATTAGCTGCTTACATGTTGACATCCTTGCGCAGGCAAACTGGAAACTACGATATTTATGATAAAAAGTGATGGTGGTACTTTCTATAAAGTAACTGAATATTTATGTAATCGTCGTTTTATGTAGAAACGAAATGTATAGTTTTTGCCTTTGAAAGTAGAGGTAATCTTGGATTC
The DNA here is from genome assembly GCF_023864345.2 of Schistocerca serialis cubense. NCBI lineage: Eukaryota > Metazoa > Arthropoda > Insecta > Orthoptera > Acrididae > Schistocerca > Schistocerca serialis. Next base: position 48,534,200 of record NC_064642.1, read on the forward strand.
GGAAGTTGATATGGCAGTTCTCTAGCCAAATTTGTCTTCAAATATTTCTTTCTCTGGCAGAGGTTTTTTGAGTGTTGTGTATTACTTCACTGGAGCAAAAATCCAAAATGAATGGTGGTGTTATCAGTTTTGCAATTGTAGTGTATTTTGGAGTTAAGAATTTCGATGCAATTTAAATGTTTCCACTTCAGTATTACCTCAGTCAAGCAAGTTTGACAGAATATGATATTTATTCCGGACCATCTCCAAATCTTCCTCATGAGATATAAATCCTTAAAAAGATTATTATTTTTGTAACAGGCAACTCTGCAAATTATTAATGGTTCGTCAGTTTACTTTCTATTTCTACTATGTAGTATGGTCATTTACACATTGTCCTCATTGTTAGACTAGATTGAATGTTGTTTTATTTTAACTGCTTCGCAAATCTACCTGTTTTCTATTACTGCATATTTTCAAAGTTGGTAATAATAACGGTATAATGAAAAAACTTCGCTAACTGGGAGGATGTAAATCCACTCTTATGACATTAACTAAACGTGCCTATCACGGATAGAAGATTTTCATTTCAATTATAAATATAATTCGCAAAACTAATGCGAAAAGTCGACGGAAGTGATTGACACCGAGCAGCCTGTGTCTTGGTGCTCGACAACTGGCCAGTGTACTTAGTGATCGAACCAACACACGGGCGAGAGCGTTACAGCTTCCAGTCACCAAGACACTAGCGGCTGCCCTATCCTCCATTCCTACAGGACAGCTAGCTCAGCTTTCCAGCAGCCAGGCATCACTCACGCGTGCTCCGCTGCTGCCTGACCAGCTGATGGACTGCATGATGGATGACACAGGCCGGCCCATCTCCATGCATACTGGGCCGCTCGCCTGTGTTGCCAGGTTGTTAACTGCAGTTCGTCTCCCTAGGCATACACCTCATGACCTGGTGGCGTAATGTGTGTATTATGTATTAAACCTGGGACCTAGAAATTTACATGCCTTCATTTTAATTTCTTAAGCCCAAGCCACATCTCTAGTAGTTCGCAGTTGGTTCAGAGGTTACATTAGGCTGGCAACCTTTACTTATTTGTTGTTACATTTATGTTTTTTTGGGTTGGGCCCAGTTTGCCTAGTTTGGTATTTGTTCAATCAGAGTACCTTTTCATGCCTCACCCGGACGAGATCTCACATGCTACTTGATAAATATTTGCTGGATTTTTTTACATGACCGGTACGACTTTCTTGTACGCAATAAAGGTATGATCTGCTGTTCAGATTTGTATACGACCTTTTAATGTTAATTAACCATGAAGAATCTCTGTTGGTTTACCTTTCTTATAGAGCCTGAAAATGAGATTTACGTCCTGAAATCCGGGTCTTGTGTACGATTTCAAACAAATAAAGTGTTGGTCATGTGCAACTGGAGCGTTTTCATTCATCAAGAAAAATTTTAGCCACGGTTGTGGCATGTTTCGCGAAGAGTATATTACATCACAATTTAGTCCATAGATAAATGACGTATGTTTCTCCGTAAATCTCGAAGCTCTCTCACCTTATGACCATAACTGTATGGTCTATTAGATGAAATGAAAGTTTTACGCACCACTGTAACTGCGAAGGACCTATAATATACGTACGCTAAAACGTGACCAACATCGTTTTTCAGCTGCCTGGACTGGATTCATGGACACCAGAGTTGGACATTTTGGCAGTCCTTCGAAGAAGAATCCTCAGTGATTGTGGGATTTTCTGGCCTAGCTGGTTTTATTGTAGGATTTTCTAGCCTAACTGGTTTGCTTGATACAAAGAGAGCTGCGTTCATTAAATAGCAACTCAGGAAAGTATGATTCCGAAAATATGTGGTCTATGGTTAAATGGAAGCACCGGAAAAAATAATATTGTTGTTATCATTTTGCCCATGATTCACGCTTCTGAGTTGAGATCCATTGTCTTATTGTTACGCTGTCCACCTGTTCAGGACTTGTGTGGCAATACATTTGCTGTCAGTAGCAAACGTGTTGTAGCGAAGAGCGCAATCGCACACTGACATAGCCGCGGACGTGTACGGGGGTTCGACAAAAAATACGGAAACATCGTCAGAAACGCATGCTTGAACAAAAACGCTACTGCTAGCCGAGCCTGCAAACTGCGCTGTTGTATTTCAAGACGAACAGCACCCGTGAAATGTCGTCAATACGTTGCAAGTGTCAGTCGGAGCTAATTCTAAAGTGGCCGAATTGTTGGTACTTGTATGTTAGGTGCTTCCGTAGCCAAGGGACTCGAAGCGTCTGGTGTTTCAAGAGGCACTGAGTAGAAGTTTTTACCGTATAGAGGGAAGCGGAAAACCTCATCCGTGAAGTCGCAAGGTGGACGAAATGTGCGTTTAGTGATCGCGACAAACAATCATTAAAGAGGATTGTGACGAAGTATAAGTGCACAATAGATGCGGAAAACCCGAATGTCGCACTCCTGAACCCTGCCAGCACCAAAACAACACGAATGGAGCTCCTTAAGCAGAGAACTGTACGTAGGACGAGCTCGACTTCCGAAACACTCATTAGTGCAGCAAATGCCCGTAACAGGGAAAGGTGCTGCCGAAGCCATAAGAACTGGCCTATGGAGCAATGGAAAGATGTCATTTCGTCGCATGAGTATTCTTTCGCACTGTTTCCAAATTCTGACCTAGTTTATGTCCAATAGTAAAACATGGCGAGGGTTCGGTGATGGTTTGGGTAGCTGCATTGGGTATTCCATTGGCCACATGCTTACTCTGCAATGTCACATTACTGCAAAGCCTTACGTGAGCATTTTGAACTGATGAAGAACATTCCATTGTACAATGTTTTCCCCCAATGCTGATGCTGTGTTGAAGACGACAACGCTCCTGTTCACACGTCTTGCATTGTCCAGGACTTGGTTTGTGAACTCGAGGGTGAATTATCGCATTTCTCCTGGCGACCACAGCCTCCAGATCTCAATATTATTGGACCTCTGCGGTATACTTTGGGAACTACAGTGCGCGATCGCTATTAAGTCTATCTTATTACCTGAAATTGACAGTATTTTGCAGGAATAATGGGATAAGATCCCCCTGGAAGCCAAGCAAGACCAGTTTTCATCCATTCCGAGACGATTGTAAACTGTTCAGAATATCAGTGGGTTTCCTACACCGTACTACATAGTGATGTGTTGTATTTTTTGGTGTTTCGATACAGAAAAACAGGTGCAGCGCAGTGAGCAACTGAAATGGCACAGCAACTGGAAACATACTCCAAAGCTCTACTAAACTAAACACTACGATTATTTAAAGCAAACCATCTAAATTGAACACAGGTTCACTGCGAATCCCTGCGGTACTTGGACCAAATGCATTGTCGCACCCAGCAGTAGTAAATTGGTGCTACGAATTTGATCAAGGCCGCACATACGTGGATGATGCTTATCGGTAGGTCTAGATATTGTACCATGCATTTCCATTTTTTTGGCAAGCTGATAGAACACAGAGCATCTGCGGGGGAAGGCGGAACGTGGGGGAGGGGAGATTTTCCAAGGATGAGGACGTCCACTCAGCAGTTCTCGAATCTTGAATGGCTCGGTGAACAAGGAGAGGATTTTTATGGAACGAATTGTAGGAAGTTTCCACTGTTGTTTTCTGTTTATCACAGACATGGTGACAATGTTGAAAAACAGTGTCATATATCTGTATAACTCTGAAGTGTAGTGCAGCGTTTAATAAAAGTTACTGGGTCTGTAATAATATTGTGTACTTACTTTTTGAAGTTCCCATGTACGTACTCAAAAATGAAAATATACCGATGCAGATAGAGCATATATGGTTACAGTCTACTACAGATATCCGATAAAATAAATATACAGAAGGAAGTTTTTCACTCTGCAGCGGAGCTTGTGCTGATATGAAACTACCTGGCAGATTAAAACTCTGAGCCGGACTGAGACTCGAATTCGGGACCTTTGCCTTTCGCGTGCAAGCGCTCTATCGACTGAGCTACCCAAACGCGACTCACAATCTCTCGCCAGAGCTTTACTTCCGCCAGTACCTCATCTCCAACTTCCCAAACTTAACAGAAGTTCTCCTGCGAAACTTTCAGGACTACCACCCCTGCAAGAAACACGATACTACGAAGACGCGCCTTAGACACAGCCTGGGGGATATGTGCAAAATGAATTTTCATTCGGCGCACAGTTTTAATCAGCAGGGAAGTTTCATATCAGCGCACACTTCGCTGCAGAGTGAAAAATACCTTCTGGAAACATTCCGAAGGCTGTGGCTAAGCTATGTCTCCACAATTTCGTCTCGAGCTTAAAACGAAACTCGTGGAGTCCCTAATACTCCCAATTCTTGATTATAGTGATCCTATTCTCCAAGCACTTTCGTATGAGAGCTCACATCTGCTGTAAATGGTGATGAATGTTTGTGTTCGATACATATGATGTACGCTATTTCGACCATATCACTCCTGACTGTTTTCATGACTAAGTGCCGATAAGCGCAGAGATTACCATGCCCTGTGTTTGGTGTATCGTATTCTCAGTCATTGCATTGATTGCTACTTATTTTCAACTCTTACACTACAATCTGAACAACACAGCAGAAATACTCGTTCTCAGCAAAGTAAAATCTGCTCTGCGCCGCTCCATAGCACTGCCATGTTTTTTTGTATCAGGACCCCGACTTTGGAACTCTTTTCCTCGAAATATTAGAGAAATTAAGGGGAGTTAGAACGGAAACTTTTTTCACATTTTCGGATTTTTATCTAATTATAAAATTTGCAATTTTCCGAATAAAATGATATATATCACTTATAAACTCACATGGGAAGTATTTTATTTTATTTTTTAAATATAATCTACATCCGTTGAAAATGGTAAAATTTTTACGTGCATTACTTCAAAATCTAATAAAATCGGTATTTTTTATACAGGAGGCTGTGGATTGCTCTGTTATAAAGGTTAATAGTGTCGGTCATGTCCAGAAGAGGATGGGCAACAGGTTGAGGAAGTTGAAACAAAGTCTGAGAGACAAGAAACTTTCTGATGGTAAAACCATGAGAGGCAGGCTGACATACAAAATGACTGATGAACTGCAGCAGTATTGTCGGATGGCCATTAGAAATAATACTGAGGATTTGTTGAAAATGAAGCAGGAAGTATGGGCTACCTTCTTCCACAGACTGTCAACTGATGAAAAGCCAGTACACCACCTTTGCCCTCCTGGACCTAATTCATGGTGCAATTACTGCAATGCACAGTACTCAAACAGTTCATACAACCATAAGCATTCCATCCCAGCAGCAGTCATGGATATCATAAAACCTGTTTACAGAGACCTGGCAAATCCTGAATTACTGAAGAAGTGTCTATATGGTCAGACTCAAAATCCCAATGCGTGGTTCAGTAATCTTATATGGACTCGCTTACAAAAAATTGTTTTTTTTTTGGAATGAAGACACTAAAGTATGGAATCAGTGATGCTGTTATTTATTTTAATGATGGCAATATTGGTAGCATGAAAGTGCTACAGCATATGAGAATTAATCCTGGAGCAAACTTCATCAGAGAACTTGAACGGATGGACAAGGTTTGCATTGATAAAGCAGAGTATGGAGCACAGTTGGCCACTAAGGAGTCCTGAAAGAAGAAGAACTTGGCAAAAGATCAAAAGGATAATATAGAGTATGGTACAGGGTGCTTCTCAGTGACTAAAAATAAAAAAATAAGCATATATTAATTGAGTTACAGTCTTTTGAAACTTTAGAAGCCGTTCCTGGAAATTTACATTCTCTGTTGCAGTTTTCCCTAGATCTTCGAATAGAGTATTATAATTTACAGGGAGTAATAACACACACATTCTGAGTCTACTGACCTAAAAGGAGAAGATAACGTTATGTATAATTAAAATTATTTATGATAACGTACAAAAAAGTACACCAAATTTTAACAATTAAAAAATTGTATTTGCGAAAGCAGTGGCTGAAATTCAATAATTGTAGTTCAGTAGACTCAGAACATACACTTTAATGTCCTGTAAAAGTTTCATGTCAATGGCTACAGCGGTTCCCGAAATACAGGGAGGCCAAGTCCCTAAATTTGACATTGTTGGGATAGGGCGTTCCAACTCCCCTTAAAATCCTCCCAAACTTCAAAAGACAGATGAAGACTCACCTTCCGTCACAACAGCTATCTCATCTTGCAGCGCACTTTCATCAACCATCCCTCCCCCAACATTTTCCCTCCCCTTGTCCAAAGAATTCTCCAGTGAAATTCACTTCTGTTGAAGTAGCTATTGTCACTTTCATTTGAATCTTCTCCTTTTCATTGTCCCTTCCACATCTTGTAATGCCAAAGAAGACTTCAAAAGTGTTAAACTAATCAGTATTATACTTAACGCCTCCAAAATTTTATTATTATCTTATTATTATTGTTACTAATAATGTCATTAGTATAATAATAATAATAATTATTATTATTATATAATAATTATTAATTCTCCAAATTATTATTTTTACTAATGATGCAAATTATTATTATTGAGTTTGTTGTGATTAGATTAGATTAGATTAGATTAATACTGTAATATGATTAATACTGTAATAATATGATTATTACTGTAATATGTAATAACTAATTACTATCATTCTCAATCCCTCCATTATTTTATCATCATTATTAGTTTATTGCTAACTATTATTTTTATTAATAATGCAGATTTTTATTATTGTGATTGTTATGTAATATTTTTTTTATATATTATTCCTGGTCAGATATAAGAGAGAGCCTTAAGGCCTTAATCTCATCAGACTAAATAAGTGATTATAAATAAATAAATATCCTTTCTTCTAGGAATGCTAGTCCTACAAGTTTTGTAGGAGAACATCCGTGAAGTTTAGAAGGTAGGAGATGAGCTATTGGCGGAAGTAAAGCTGTGAGGGCGGCTCATGAGTTGTGCTCAGGTAGCTCCCTGCTAAAGATGACGGTTCGGGGCTCGAGTCTCGGTCCGGCATACAGCTTTAATCTGCCAGGAAGTTTCAGTATCGAATACATCCGTCACCTCGATAACAGGAAACAACTGTGTTGTACAATGTTGAAGATAAAATCTTCTTCATAACATAGGACTATTTATTTATTTAGCGTATGGCATCTACAGAGGAAAATTGCACACAAAGTATTAATTAATATAACAAACGAATTACAAATATATTATCAAATAATTGATTGCAAACAACAATATGCGAAAGATTAGGGAGACAGCCGCTGCAGCTATTACAAGTCCACATCTATTCAGGTCTCCCACTGAACAGCACGTTGAGTAGCATTCATGATATCCCTCCATTCTCCTTCAAACCTGCTCGCAGGACATTCGAAGATCTGGTGAGGGACTGTTTGTTCTTCTGCACCACAGTCGAATCGTGCGTCATCAGTGAGTTTCCATTTGTGGAAAATGGCCTTACACCTGCCGTGGTTAGTCCTCACACGATTAAGTCTGCACCAAGTTCTTCTGGGCGTTTGCATTCCATCCACCGGTATCGAAGGATCAAAATCGGTGATGACAGGATGGTGATTATTCAGCGACCAGTATTGCCTCTATTCCCCTGCTATGTCGTACCTTTCTGGGAATATGAGGACTTCGTCTTCCCATACAGGTTTCCTGGATTTTAGGCAGGTACTTGGTAGATGGTCCAATATGTTTCGGATAGTTGTATCTTCAGAGACAGAGGGGTCATTAATTTTCTTCCATTCTCGGATAGCTGCTTGTTGCCTTCTGAGGGAGGGAGGAGCTATATTGCAAAGGGCATGAAGCCAGAGAAGTGGAGTTGATGGCAGAGTTCCTGAGACAATCCTCATGGTGGTATTAAGCTGGGCGTCTGTTTTCTTCGTGTGTGTGCTCTTGTACCAGACTGGGGCGCAGTATTCTGCCACCGAGTAAACAAGAGATTGTGCTGCGGTGCGTAGGGTGTTAGCTTGAGCTCCCCAGGAGGTTCCAGTCAGCTTTCTTAATATGTTATTTCAATTTTTTATCTTTTGACTGGCTATTTCTAGGTGGTTTTTATCGGTCAGGGACCGGTCAAGAGTGATTCCTAGATATTTTGGATGGCTGTTGTGCGTCAATTGCTCATTGCAGAATGTTACTTGTAACTCTCGTCTTGCCTCATGATTGTTCAGGTGGAATACGCTTACCTCAGTTTTATTTGGATTTGGGCAGAGCCTCCACAATAGAACTGAAATACACATTTGTAGTGACAAAATGTAGTTCTAGGACATGTCTGTAAATCAGGTGTTACGATTTTTCTTCTGTTTTTTTTCGGTAGGGAATGTCAGGTCTTAAATGGCTACACAGGATAATGGAAATGGCGTGGGAGTCGGGACAGGTTCCATCAGGCTGGACGAAAGCAGTAATCACACAAATCTTTAAACATGGAAACAGAAAAGATTGTAACAACTACAGAGGTATCTCTTTAATCAGCGTTGTGGGTAAAATCTTTTCGGGTATTGTTGAAAGGAAAGTGCGAGTATTAGTTGAGGACAAATTGGATGAAAATCAGTGTGGGTTTAGGCCTCTTAGAGGTTGTCAGGATCAGATCTTTAGCTTACGGCAAATAATGGACAAGTGTTACGAGTGAAACAGGGAATTGTATCTATGCTTTATAGGTCTAGAAAAGGCATATGACCGGGTGCCTAGAAGGAAGTTATTGTCTGTTCTACGAGATTATGGAATAGGAGGCAAACTTTTGCAAGCAATTAAAGGTCTTTACATAGATAGTCAGGGAGCAGTTAGAGTTGACGGTAAGTTGAGTTCATGGTTCAGAGTAGTTTCAGGGGTAAGACAAGGCTGCAACCTGTCTCCACTGTTGTTCATATTATTTATGGATCATATGTTGAAAACAATAAACTGGCTGAGTGAGATTAAGATATGTGAACACAAAATAAGCAGTCTCGAATATGCGGATGACTTAGTTGTGATAGCAGATTCGATTGAAAGTTTGCAAAGTAATATTTCAGAGCTAGATTAGAAATGTAAGGACTGTGGTATGAAGATCAACATCTCCAAAACGAAAGTAATGACAGTGGGAAAGAGATATAAACGGCTTGAATGCCAAATAGGAGGAACAAAGTTAGAACAGGTGGACGGTTTCAAGTACTTAGGGTGAATATTCTCACAGGATGGCAACATAGTGAGAGAACTGGCAGCGAGGTGTAGCAAAGCTAATGCAGTGAGCGCTCAGCTACGATCTACTCTCTTCTGCAAGAAGACTAAGTTATCTGTGCACCGTTCAATCTTTCGACCAACTTTGTTGTATGGGAGCGAAAGCTGGGTGGATTCAGGTTACCTTATCAGTAAGGTTGAGGTTACGGATATGAAAGTAGCTGGGATGATTGCAGGTACTAGTAGATGGGAACAATGGCAGGAGGGTGTCCACAATGAGGAAATCAAAGAAAAACTGGGAATGAACTCTATAGATGTAGCAGTCAGGGCGAACAGGCTTAGATGGTGGAGTCATGTTACACACATGGGAGAAGCAAGGTTACCCAAGAGACTCATGGGTTCAGCAGTAGAGGGTAGGAGGAGTCGGCGTAGACCAAGGAGAAGGTACCTGGATTCGGTTAAGAATGATTCTGAAGTAATAGGCTTAACATCAGAAGAGGCATCAATGTTAGCACTGAATAGGAGATCATGGAGGGATTTTATAAGGGGACTATGCTCCAGACTGAACGCTGAAAGGCATAATCAGCCTTAAATGATGATGATGATGATGATGATTTTCGGTAGGGGGAGGCGAGAGAGAGGAAAATTACTTGGCCGCTCTAGAGTCGTCACATTTGCGTCAGGTGACCAGTATGTGTTGCCCCACGCGCGTAACGTCACGCAGCAGGGCGTTGTCCGTGTGTGCACATCGGCCTGCCCGGTAGATAATTAGGCTAACTGCGACGCCGGCCTGTCCGCCGCTCATGCGTGTCCAGCCTCGCAGGCGCAGTCGATGTCCGGTGTCACGCGCCGCACGCGATCCTCGTCCCCTGCCACGCGCGGAAGCACTCGTGTTTCCTCTGCCCCAGTTGTGTTCGGGCGAGAGGTCACACGGTAGTCTTCTGTTCCTTCCGCGTCCTGCCCCTTCCCTCTCCACGCGCTTGACCGCAACCCAAGGTCGTTATGTAACTGTAGGTAACTTCGCAACCATTGCTGTTGTCTATGTCGGCTGAAGACTGACATTAAATATCGCCCCATCGATAATGTAACGGAGGGCATTACGTTGGCTTTTACATACCAATTGGTACTGTGGTATTTCACTGGATATTCACAACTACGTCAAAGCAGTAGTGGCTCATGACTTTCGATTACTATCTGACGTCACATGAAACATACTTTTTCCCCTCTTTCTCCCTTTTCTTTCTTTAATCCTTATAGCCACAATTCTTTGACTTTAGCAATTTTCGATCATTTTATGTCATTAGAGTAGGTCGGAAATCGCTGAAGTAGAAGGAAACCAGAAGAATATGTTTTGAGACCTTTATTTCATTTTCTCGAAAAGGCGTTCGAGAGACCGCCAGGCCATAGCGGTACAGACATCAATAAGCATTTTTTACTTAATAAAAATGGTATTGTTGGAAACAATTCTTTTTCTGAGTGGCACATATATGCCTTACATGAGGGACACTTTCAACGATGTCTTGCTTCTGTATTGTAAATAGCACAGATTTCATGTCTCTCATGACAATAACATTTCGCGACGCGCCTCAACTTTGGGTTTGGAATTTCATTCTGGAGTGAAAATCTCTTCTTTCTTCTTTAGTTCTGAAAAGAATTGAAGGTGTTACTTGTTAGCACTGATATCTTCAAAACTATTTTATTCGGACTTTGTAGAAAAAGTGGACGTATTTTATTGATGACTGATACGTGTCGTGGTGTAATTTTTCTTTTATTTCTTCGCTAAATAGTTCGAATTCTCCAAGAACCACTACTTTCCTAATTTACTGTAACAATATTAGATGCAATCCTCCTGGAGTAACTTCAATATCTCGTTATAAGGGTGCTATCGCCCTCTGTCTACTTCTCAAAAAACAGTGTTCACTTTACATTCGTCTTTTCGAGAGCATGGTCACGTCTCTGAAGCAGCATGACCTTGCTAAGACCTTCTTTGTCTACCGTAGCGTCAATATGCGGACTCGCCAATATAGTCAACAAAATTAACACTCTGAACACTATGTTAGAGGATAATGCTCTCACTAACCTTGACCGCGTATTTACCTCACTGAATTTTAATTTGGCTATCGAATTCCTTGTGAAGCGTTCAGTAGACAAACTGCTGGGTAGTTACATATAGCAACAAAGTATTTGTCGCACTTCGCTTCTTACCTTGAATTATCGTTCTGATACTGTTTTCCACTAAATACTGGATACACAACTGGAACAGGAACCGTAACTACACTCACCCAGCCGGCCGCTGCGGCCGAGCGGTTCTAGGCGTTTCAGTCCGGAACCGCGCTGCTGCTACGGCCGCAGGTTGGAATCCTGCCTCGGGCATGGATGTGTGTGATGTCCTTAGGTTTGTTATGTGTAAGTAGTTCAAGGTCTATGACACTGATGACCTCAGATGTTAAGTCCCATAGTGCTCAGAGCCATTTGAACCATTTGCACACTCACCTAGAGCAGTTCCTCCGGCAAATTCAAGTCTATTCACGGTCACCACGTTCTGATGGAACGAATTTTGAAAGTTAAACCTGTTCTTTCAACTTGGAACAGTTATTTAATTTATGTTCTGATGTTAGAACACGGTACTGAAAACCAAAATGAAAGTGACAAGATATTTATCGATTTTCTTTTGTTACTGTAAGTCTTCCCAAAAAACGAAACTGTTGAACCTTCAAGAAAAAGATTTGATGTAAATTAATTTTACTCAGTTACTGAAAATTACTCATGCTGCTGTTACACTAATCATTGATAAATTTTGGTGTGCGGATTGAGAAAACTCAAACGGGTGATTCAAATTAAACAGTCACAAGCTGCAGAAACTAAATCTCTCTACATTGTGGAAAAGCACGCCCTTGGCAAAACCAACTAATAAATAGTTTGTAGCTTGTCTTGTTAGCAGCAGTGCAGTTGAGGATATGGTGTCAAAAACACTTCTGCAAATTCTTCGCGTGTATGGGTACAGTTATATGACAATGGCGTCGTAATTGCTGTCTGTATTAACACTGCTTGGAGCCAAGTTGTGCAGCGTCATGATTTAGCCTGGTAAGTCTTATAACCAGGGCTAATAACTATCAGAGACGCTTTCTTAACGCAGAAGCATTAATAAACCTTGTCTTCCAACAATACTTGGCTATGTTAGCACGCAGTAGTAATGTCTTGAAGAGTGCACCAAACCATAAAACCACTCACTATTACTGCCGAGTGGCTACTACCCACAGTGCAGTCTGTCTGTGGCAAACGTTTCTCCGCATAAAAGGTGTTCCCCAAATTCGACAAAGCCACCTGTTATCTCTGTGTCGTCAGTCACTGTTCGCAGCCGGCCGGGGTGGCCGAGCGGTTCTAGGCGCTACAGTTTGGAATCGCGCGGCCGCTACGGTCCCAGGTTCGAATCCTGCTTCGGGCATGGATGTGTGTGATGTCCTTAGGTTAGTTAGGTTTAAGTAGTTCTAAGTTCTAGGGGACTGATGCCCTCAGAAGTCCCATAGTGCTCAGAGCCTTTTGAACCATTTTTTTTCACTGTTCGCCAGGCGTGCCTTCTTCGCCTTTTCCCTTGAAGAAAAGACGTACACCTAAAAGGAACGGTATTGGGAACAGCTTGGTATCCCTCATGGCTAATGACTCCCTTATTTCTTATGCACCAATTATACTTTCCGTAATAATAATTAATACCAAGTTAAGGAGGAGCTCCGGTAACATAGAAATTACTTTTTTATGTTGTTAATTCAAAAACAACAATACAGCAGTGAATTTTCCATTCTAATTAAACTTTTAAAAAATTATTAAATGAACACTTCAGATCTCTGCTTACACTGACTTCAACACTGTTGTGTTATGTCCTTATCTTTGAAATTTCCTGCATGGTCCGTCATGCGAAATCATTAAGACTGACGGGAATTACAAGTACAAAATATCTTACAAGAAAATTTTCTAAATCTATTGTGCTTCTAAGCGACTATGAGCACAAATAAACTTACCATGTGACCAGGAAAAGATATGAAGACATAATTTTCACAGTAAACACTCAAAGTCAAACTCACAGTGACCTAGTTCCCACTACTCGTGACACTGCGACTACTGAGACTCAAACTGCTTTGGAGCTACAAATAATACACCCGCGTAGGTTGTGCTATCAGGATAGTAAACTAAAAATAAATGGGGCGTCGCAGACCTGTTAGACCTCAAGCGGTACATGACATTATATGCTCAGATTTTAGGTGGAATGATTCACTTCCGTACATTATCCCATCAGCCAGCCTTTAATGCATTAGAATCGAAGGAAAAATAATGTATTACACAAAATAAATTCACATCTGAGTCCCTGGTGTGCTCACGAGTGCTACTACACACACACACACACACACACACACACACACACACAGAGAGAGAGAGAGAGAGAGAGAGAGAGAGAGAGAGAGAGAGAAAATGAGATTTTTCACTCTGCAACGGAGTGTATGCTGGTATGAAACTTCCTGGCAGATTAAAACTGTATGCCTGACTGAGACTCGAACTCAGGACCTTTGCCTTTCGTGGGAAAGTGCTCTTTCAGGAAGTTCCATATCAGACCACACTCCACTGCAGACTGGAAATCTCATTCTGGAAACATCCCCCAGGCTGTGGCTAAGCCATGTCTTCGCAGTATCCTTTCTTCCAGGAGTGCTAGTTCTGCAAGGTTCGCAGAAGAGCTTCTGTTAAGTTCGGAGGGTAGGAGACGAAGTATTGGCAGAATTGAAGTTCTGAGGGCGGGTCATGATTCGTGCTTGGGTAGCTCAGATGGTAGAGCACTTGCCCGCGAAAGGAAAAGGTTCCGATTTCGAGGCTCGGTCCGGCACACATTTTTAATCTATCAGGAAGTTCCAACAAATACCCCTCCAACATTGAAACTTTTTTTCCGAGGGCCTAAAACGCAGAATATTTGTTAGTAAATCTTATTAGTTGTCATTAAAAAACTAAAAGGGTAGGAAAATGCTAATTTAAGGTTAATTCGACCACGAGGTCATTAGAGACAGAGCAGAAGCTTGGACAGGAAGGGTAGGAAAAGAAATCGACCGTGTCATTTTGAAAAGCATAGCCTCGGCATCCGCCTATGCCATTTAGGGTCACCAAGTAAAACCTAAATTTTAGCGACCGTCCGAAAGTGCCTACAGTGTCTTATCACTGAGCAATCTCTCTTGGTGCTAGCAAATTCTGCATAATAGTGGACAACTACTGCTCACAATTTAATGTACTTCATAGTAAGTTCTAATTAACAACACAATGAATTTTTGGGAAGGATTTGATGTGGTACCGTGTAGTTAAAATTGAAGTGCAACTATTCAAAGAGGTCCACTGTGGGCTGTAATTATCATATGGCAACGAAACGTGGTACATACGCTAACGCTTTAATGTGGAACCGATTTACGCAGGAAAAAAGATAGTTCCAATTTTGGCCACAAGCTGCAACTCTGGCGCTGTACACTGTTCGTATGACAAGAAGACAGCCAGGCAGTCATTTGAGGAACTATAACGGTAATATCCCATTCCTTATCCACTGTATATGGAAACTTTTCTATGCGTCTTACTTGAACTCACAGCGCCAGATTTGCATCTGGTGGCCAAAATTGGAACTAATTTTTTTCCTGCATAAATCCGTTTCGCATTAAAGCATTAGTATATCTGCAGACTTTCGCTGCTATGTGACAATTACAGGTCAGGCCGGACCTCTGTGAATAGCTGCATTTCCTGCACCCTCGTACAACGACACTCCGCAAGCCACCGTACGGCGCGTGGCGGAGAGCACCCTGTACCATTACTGGTCATTTCCTTGTTCCACTCGCAAACAAAGCGATGGTAAAATCTATATGCCTCCATATGAGCCCTAATTTCTCTTATCCTATGTTCGTGGTTCTTGCACGCAGTTGGCAGTAGTAGAAGCATTCGGCAGTCAGCTTAAAATGCCAGTCCTCTGAAGTATCTCAGTTAGATATAACTACTCGGTATCTCTGAACTGAGATAAAGCAGTTTCATTTAAATGAGTTTGTGCAGTAAAGCTATTAATCATCACACAACTGACTTCGCTCAGTACGGTGTAAAGTTTATTGAATATGTAATTAAACTGACTACAGCGTAAAATAACAAACAATTAAAAAATTTGAGACTGATAATTGCATCTTGCGTGCTGTACCTTGATGGAAGTGGATTGCAGGTGAGAGGTGATATATTTTATGAACAATGATTTTGGAATCATCAGTCTTCCGAATTATTTGATGCGATTCGTCAGTATTCCCTCTCCTCTGCCAACCTCTTGATCTTACGTCAACACTTATAACCAACGTCCTCATTTGTTATTGGGTGTATTGCAATCTCTGTCTTCCCTTACTCTTTCTGCATTGTATGGCTCGCTCTAGTGCCGTGCAAGATGCACTAATGTGTGTCCGTCCCTTCTGCTACTCAGTGTTTGCCACATATTCTTTTCCTCGACGATTCTGCAGAGAACCTCTTCATATCTTACCTTAGCAGTCATCTTAATTTTCAGTACCCTTCTCCTCCCAGACGCTTCGACAGTCCTCTTGCCCTCTTTTCGCACTCTCCGTGATTCACTTCCATACGTGCTGTGATCCAGACGTATATTCTTCGCCTTTCCCGCTGCTAGCTTTACCCCTCCGCCTCAGGATCATGGTGTTATACTCAGCACTCATCCATAGAGATTAGGCGGCTAAAAATGTTGTCTGGACTGGCCTGACGCAGCCGGTAATAACTTCATGTGGCTGAGTGGACGGGTGTGAGTCTTTCAATTGAACGCCATTTCGGCGACTTGCGCGTTCCTAATCTACCCCAGTTACCCACACGGGAAAAGGAAACTCATGGTTTAATGTAGAATCTGAGTCAAGTGTCGTTCCTAGAGACTCCTCGCATCGTACACTTCCATTAACTCAGCGTGGATCAATGCAGCGCTTTTTCCACTTAAAGTACAGGAAGAGGATTACCGCACGATCCTCCACATTATCAGTAGCCTGCGCCATTTTGTTTTTGATTTTGTGGTGCAGTGCTGCGGTACTGAGACTAGGGGATCTGACTGTGCACCAGGACTGCGAACACATACCTGCAAACAAACGAAACGGAAAATTAATTATGTCACTTCATTTTTTCGAGGTGATAGTTAGAATTTTATGACTATTCTTGGAAAAGTTTACTTGATGCCGATTTTGTCTTTCATTATTTCAGTGTAATAAATATCACCGACGCAAATGATCCTGAGATAATTATTAATACAATTACTAGACACCATTTTCTTTCTAGATTCGGTAAGGTATTAATTGTTTCACACTACATTTAATGGAGGGTATCAGCAATCAGTTTAACCATATTCTAAAGTAGCAACGAAAACGGTTACGATGTATGTTAATAATGAATACGAATTATTTATGATTCTTTTTAATTCATTCATTATCAGGATAATAATACAAATTATATTCTACGTTTACAGCATTTGTAGACTTAGAGGAAGCTTCTGACAATGTTAACTGGAATACTGTCTTTCAAATTGTCGAGTTGGCAGGGGTAAAATACAGGAAGCGAAATGCTATTTACAATTTGTACAGTAAACAGACGGCAGTTAAGGGGTATCAAAGGGAAGCAGTGGTTGAGAAGGGAGTGAGAAATGGTTCGAGCCTATCCGTGATGTTATTGAATCTGTATACTGAGCAAGCAGTAGAGAGAACAAAAGAAAAATTTGAAGAAGGAACTGAAGCCCAGGAAGAAGAAATAAAAACTTTGATGTTTGCCTCTGACATTGTAGTTCTCTCAGAGACAGCAAAAGACTTGGAAGAGCAGTTTAACGAAAAGGACAGTGTCTTGAAAGGATATAAGATGAACATCAACAAAAGCAATACGAGGATGATGGAATGTAGTCAAAGTGAATCAGACGAGGCTGCGGGAATTAGGTTAGGAAATGCGAAGCTTAAAGCAGTAGATGAGTTTTGCTGTTTGGGCAGCAAAATAACTGATGACGGCTGAAGTAGAAAGGCAATAAAAGCGTTTCTGAAGAAGACAAATTTGTTAACCTCGAGTATGTATACAGGGTGGTCCATTGATAGTGACCGGCCAAAAATCTCACGAAATAAGCGTCAAACGGAAAAACTACAAAGAACGAGACTCGTGTAGCTTGAAGGGGGAAACCAGATGGCGCTACGGTTGGCCCGCTAGATGGCGCTGCCACAGGTCAAACGGATATCAACTGCGTTTTTTTAAATAGGAACCCCCATTTTTATTACATATTCGTGTAGTATGTAAAGAAATATGAATGTTTTAGTTGGACCACTTTTTTCGCTCTCTGATAGATGGCGCTGTAACAATCACAAACGTATAAGTACGTGGTATCACGTAACATTCCGCCAGTGCGGACGGTATTTGCTTTGTGATACATTACCCGTGTTAAAATCGACCGTTTACCAATTGCGTAAAAGGTCGATATCGTGTTGATGTATGGCTATTGTGATCAAAATGCCCAACGGGCGCGTGCTATGTATGCTGCTCGGTATCCTGGACGACATCATCCAAGTGTCCGGACCGTTCGCCGGATAGTTATGTTATTTAAGGAAACAGGAATTGTTCAGCCACATGTGAAACGTCAACCACGACCTGCAACAAATGATGATGCCCAAATAGGTGTTTTAGCTGCTGTCGCGGCTAATCCGCACATCAGTAGCAGACAAATTGGGCGAGAATCGGCTTGCTCTGAGCACTATGGAACTGAACATCTGAGGTCATCAGCCCCTAGAACTTAGAACTACTTAAACATAACTAACCTAAGAACATCACACACATCCATGTCCGAGGCAGGATTCGAACCTGCCAACGTAGCAGTCGCGCGGTCCCAGGCTGAAGCGCCTAGAACCGCTCGGCCACATCGGCCGGCGCGAGAATCGGGAATCTCAAAAACGTCGCTGTTGAGAATGCTGCATCAACATCGATTGCACCCGTACCATATTTCTATGTACCAGGAATTGCATGGCGACGACTTTGAACGTCGTGCACAGTTCTGCCACTGGGCACAAGAGAAACTACGGGACGATAACAGATTTTTTGCACGCGTTCTATTTAGCGATGAAGCGTCATTCACCAACAGCGGTAACGTAAACCGGCATAATATGCGCTATTGGGCAACGGAAAATCCACGATGGCTGCGACAAGTGGAACATCAGCGACCTTGGCGGGTTAATGTATGGTGCGGCATTATGGGAGGAACGATAATTGGCCCCCATTTTATCGATGGCAATCTAAATGGTGCCGTGTATGCTGATTTCCTACGTGATGTTCTACTGATGTTACTACAAGATGTTTCACTGCATGACAGAATGGAGATGTACTTCCAACATGATGGATATCCGGCACATAGCTCACATGCGGTTGAAGCGGTATTGTATAGCATATTTCATGGCAGGTAGATTCGTCGTCGAAGCACCATACCATGGCCCGCACGTTCACCGGATCTGACGTCCCCGGATGTCTTTCTGTGGGGAAAGTTGAAGGATATTTGCTATCGTGATCCACCGACAACGCCTGACAACATGCATCAGCGCATTGTCAATGCATGTGCAAACATTATAGAAGGCAAACTACTCGCTGTTGAGAGGAATGTCGTTACACGTATTGCCGAATGCATTGAGGTTGACGAACATCATTTTGAGCATTTATTGCATTATTTACATGTAATCAGGCTGTAACAGCATGCTTTCTCAGAAACGATAAGTTTACAAAGATACATGTATCACATTGGAACAACCGAAATAAAATGTTCAAACGTACTTACGTTCTGTATTTTAATTTAAAAAACTTATTTATTACCAACTGCTCGGCTAAAATTGTAAGCCATATGTTTGTGTCTATTACAGCGCCATCTATCAGAAAGCGAAAAAAGTGGTCCAACTAAAACATTCATATTTCTTTACGTACGACACGGATATGTAATAAAAATGGGGGTACCTATTTAAAAAGACGCAGTTGATATCCGTTTGACCTATGGCAACGCCATCTAGCGGACCAACCATAGCGCCATCTGGTTTCCCCCTTCAAGCTAGACAAGTTTCGCTCTTTGTAGTTTTTTCGTTTGGTGCTTATTTCGTGAGATATTTAGCCCGGTCATGATCAATGGACCACCCTGTATATTTTAGTGTCAGGAAGTCTTTTCGGAAAGTATTTGTAAGGAGTGTGTCCATGTATGGAAGTGAAATATGGACGACATATAGTTTAGACAGGAAGAGAACAGAGGATTTTGAAATCTGGTGCTACATAAGAATGTTGAAGATTGGTTGGGTAGATTACGTAATTAATGGAAGGTACTGAATGGAGTTGGGGAAGAAAGAAATTGTTGGCACAACCTGACTAGAAGAAGGGATCGGTTGGTAAGACACATTCTGAGACATCAAGGGATCATCAATTTAGTACTGCAGCGAAGTGTGCGGGGTAAAAATGGTAGAGGGAGACCAAGTGATGGAAACAGTAAGCAGATTCAGAAGGATGTAGGTTGCAGTAATTATCGGAGATGAAGAGGCTTGCACAGGATAGTGTAGCATGGGGAGCTGCATCAATCAGTTTTCTCACTGAAGACCACAACACCAGCACTATGTCAACAACTATTGCTTCATTGCGTCAGATCACTCCACTGGGAACTCGGCTACGGAGTTGAAAAGGGAAAAGATAGCGATTCAGAAGTGAATAGAGAAGACCACTGGGACCTGAAGAAAATCGAAACGAAAGAAGAAAATATAACAAGTAGTACACCGGCACATGTTACACTGAAAGTTGAAGAGCTAGAAACCCAGTAGTTTCAAACGTATGGTGCATTAAATGTGTAAGCTTATTCATACATTTTATTTTGATCGTGCAACTGTTTAAAATTGACCTTTAGTTATCCTCAATGTCTCCGCTACCATCAGGAGAAATTTCTTCCACTGAAGTAACAGATCTTTATCTTACACGCATTCAGACGCCCACATCGCTACAATCTAACTGCACTGAATGTTCCATAAGAGCGACGTTTCTGTACTCTGAACGCTAATGTCCGGTGCGTACACTGAAAGCGTTCACATTGATTTTGCAATAAGGGAGCTTTGCGTGTCTGAGTTCATCGCTGATTGTTCTCCAGCGTCAGAGCTTGTGACAACAGTGGACTGAGAGCTATCGATTAACAAAACAGGGTTAAAAAACGTTTCGTTTGTTTAGAAACATGTGTATTACTGAACCACGTTCCAGGCGTAGGTTTCTTATTTAAGGGTTTCCAGGGACGACAAAAATTTTATTTGCAGTGTTTCTTATACTGACGGAAAAAAATCGCAACACCAAGGAGCTGCGCGACATAAACGAAACTTGGTAGTCGTGTTAATGCAGCTGAAAGATAATGTACACACATCAAAAAAGTTTTGCATCACCCCGGTTCCCACAACTTCTGAAGATAGACTTTGACTGTGGATATTGTACCGCAGACACAGTCCCTTTGACTGTTCAGAGAGATCACTAAACCCACCAAAATATGTAAACAACTATGCATGAGCAGGGGTCCGACAGACGATCAGTTGCAGTCATTCCACCAGGAAGGAGGTACACGACTAGTGTTGTCTGTAGTTCAACCATGCCTAGACGGTCAGTACCGCAGTTCGATCACGTCCGCATTGTTACTTTGTGCCAGGAAGGGCTCTCAACAAGGGAAGTTAACGAGAGCGATGTTGTTCGGACATGGAGGAGATACAGAGAGACAGGAACTGTCGATGACATGCCTCGCTCAGGCCGCCCAACGGCTACTACGGCAGTGGATGACCGCTAGCTACGGATTATGGCTCGGAGGAAGCCTGACAGCTACGCCACCATGTTGAATAACAGTTTTCGTGCAGCCACAGGACGTCGTGTTACGACTCAAACTGTGGGTAATAGGCTGCATGATGGGCAACTTCACTCCCGACGTCCATGGTGAGGTCCATCTTTGCAACCACTGCAGCGCGGTAGAGATGGGTCCAACAACATGCCGAATGGACCACTCAGGGTAGGCAACACGTTCTCTTCACCTATGACTGTCGCATATGCTTTCAACCAAACAATCGTCGGAGACGTGTTTGGAGGCAACCCGGTCAGGCTGAACGCCTTAGACACACTGTCCAGCGAGTGCAGCAAGGTGGAGCTTCCCTGCTGTTTTGGGGTGGCATTGTGTGGGGCCGCTGGTGGTCATGGAAGGCGCCATAACGGCTGTACGATACGGGAATGCCATCCTCCGACCGATATTACAACCATATCGGCAGCATATTGGTGAGGCATTCGTCTTCATGGACGACAATTCGCTCCCCCACCGTGCACATCTTGTGAATGAGTTCCTTCAGGATAACGACATCACTCGACTAGAGTGGCCAGCATGTTCTCCAGACATGAACCCTATCGAACATGCCTGGGATAGATTGAAAAGGGCTGTTTATGGACGAAGTGACCCAGCAATCACTTATAGGCATCTACGCCGTTAAGGAGTGGGGCAATCTGGACCAACAGTGTCTTGATGAACTTGTGGATAGTACACCACGACGAATACAGGCATGCATCAATGTAAGAGGACGTGCTACTGGGTATCAGAGGGACCTGTACAGCAGTCTGGACCACCACCTCGTAAGGTCTCGCTGTATGGTGGTACAACATGCAATGTGTGGTTTTCATGAGCAATAAAAAGGGCGGAAATGATTATGTGTATTCCAATTTTCTGTACAGGTTGCGGAACTCTCGGAACCGAGCTGAGGCAACACTTTTTTTGGTGTGTGTATATTTACATTCCGCGCCAGTCGCGTAGGAGAGACGCTAGTGGCGCCACCATGAGAATGCAAATCACGTTTGCTTGGTTACCTATGAGACTGGACGTCGTTAGTTGATGTTAGTCAAGTACGCCTATAAGGCATCAAAGATGCCACCATCAGCAGCTAACTGGGACTGAACGATGTCGTGAAATAGGGGTACGAGAAGCTTCCTTCTCGGATATTGGAGAAAGACTCAGTAGGAATGAAGCCACTGCACATGATTACTCGCAGCGGTGGTCAGGAGTATGTACAGTCACAAGAAGACAGTGCTGCGGACGACCACGTGGCACTACCGAGAGGGAAGACCACCGTGTTCCACGTATGGCTCTGGCGCATCGTGCTGCATGTGCAGCAGCAATCTGAGCAGCAGCTGGCACCATGGTGACACAACGAACTGTGTCGGATCGGTTACTTCCAGGGCAGCTTCGAGTCAGGCGCCCTGTAGCGTGCATTCAACTGACCCCAACCACCGCCATTTGTGACTTTGGTAGTGTCAAGCTAGAGCTCATTCGAGGGCAGGATGGAAGTCTGTTGTTTTCTCTGGTGAAAGCTGGTTCTGCCTCTGTACCAATGATCACCATGTATTGGTTACAAGGAGGCCAGCTGAGGACCAGCAACCAACCGGTCTGCGTGCTAGACACACTGGACCTTCATCTGGAGTTATGGTCCGAGGTGCGATTTCGTATGACAGCAGGAGCACTCTTGTGGTTATACCCCCCACGCTGACTGCAAATTTGTACATCAGTCTGGTGATTTGACCTGTTGTGCTGCCATTCATAAACAGCATTCAAATTGTTCAAATGGCTCTGAGGACTATGGGACTTAACATCTGAGGTCATCAGTCCGCTAGAACTTAGAACTACTTAAGCCTAACCGACCTAAGGACATCACACATATCCATGTCAGAGGCAGGATTCGAATCTGCGACCGTAGCGGTCACGAGGGTCGAGACTTAAGCACCTAGAACCGCTCGGCCACAGCGGCCGGCTGAACAGCATTCTAGGGGGTGTTTTTCACCAGAACAACGCTCTCCCACATACCGCTGTTGTAACCCAACATTCTCTACAGAGGGTCGACATGTTGCCTTGGCCTGCTCGATCACCACATCTGCCTCCAGTCGTGCACATATGGGACATTATCAGACAAAAACTGCAGTGCCATTCACAACCAGCGTCAGCCGTCCCTGTATTGACCGACCAAGTGCAAAACGGCTGGAAATCCATCCACAAACTGACATCCGGCACCAGTACAACACAATGCATGTACGTCTGCATACTTACATTCTGAGGGCAACAGCGGTTGTTAAGGTACCAGCATTCCACATTTTCGATGGCTTATCTCGCGCTTGCATTAAGCTGCGGTCTTGAAGTATTAATCACTTACATATGTTACCTAGACAAGTATTCCAGAAATTCTATTACTGTACATTAATTATTTTTTTCTGTTGCGTTGTTTTTCCTCAGTGTATGAACATCAACCGAACTTAAAAATTTAAAATGTTGTCATAATTTACTCATTAAGGGGCATAATCGTACATCGAAGGTTTAACACAGTCATGTATTAAAATTACAGACTGTGTATATATCTCATGAGAAAGAGTAACTCAAGGAGCGCTAATTAGGCCCACTATATTCCTCTAGTATTGGAGATTGAGAGAACTTAACGGCATCCACCAGGCCATATAGGTGATATCAAAGCTTTTCGAAATTTTTCTCCTTTTCCATCTCTGTCCCTCTCCTTGCCCATCCCTTTCCCCTGCCCACCACCGTACACACACAAAATAGTGAAAGAGCAAGGTTTATGGCTATTCATGCTGTAAGACTTCAGCATCAGCTTAACATCATTTAATTTACACGTTAACTCATTTTAGAAGATATTGGGCGTTTGAAGCTGCTTCATACATACACTACTGGCCATTAAAATTGCTACACCACGAAGATGACGTGCTACAGACGCGAAATTTAACCGAAAGGAAGAAGATGCTGTGATATGCAAATGATTAGCTTTTCAGAGCATTCACACAAGGTTGGCGCCGGTGGCGACACCTACAACGTGCTGACATGAGGAAAGATTCCAACCGATTTCTCATACACAAACAGCAGTTGACCGGCGTTGCCTGCTAAAACGTTGTTGTGATGCCACGTGTAAGGAGGAGAAATGGGTACCATTACGTTTCCGACTTTGATAAAGGTCGCATTGTAGCCTATCGCGATTGCGGTTTATCGTATCGCGACATTGCTGCTCGCGTTGGTCGAGATCCAATGGCTGTTAGCAGAATATGGAATCGGTGGGTTCAGGAGGGTAATACGGAACGCCGTGCTGGATCCCAACAGCCTCGTATCACTAGCAGTCAAGATGACAGGCATCTTATCCGCATGGCTGTAACGCATCGTGCAGCCACGTCTCGATCCCTGAGTCAACAGATGAGGACGTTTGCAAGACAACAACCATCTGCACGAACAGTTCAACGACGTTTTCAGCAGCATGGACAATCAGCTCGGAGACCATGGCTGCGGTTACCCTTGACGCTGCATCACAGACAGGAGCGGCTGTGATGGTGTACTCAACGACGAACCTGGGTGCACTTATGGCAAAACGTCATTTTTTTCGGATGAATCGTGGTTCTGTTTACAGCATCATGATGGTCGCATCCGTGTTTGGCGACATCGCAGTGAACGCACATTGGAAGCGTGTATTCGCCATCGCCATACTGGCATATCACCCGGCGTGATGGTATGGGGTGCCATTGGTTACAAGTCTCGGTCACCTCTTGTTCGCATTGATGACACTTTAAACAGTGGACGTTACATTTCACATGTGTTACGACCCGTGGCTCTACCCTTCATTCGATCCCTGCGAAAGCCTACATTTCAGCAGGATAATGCACGACCGCATGTTGCAGGTCCTGTACGGGCCTTTCTGGATACAGAAAATGTTCGGCTGCTGCCCTGGCCAGCACATTCTCCAGATCTCTCACCAATTGAAAACGTCTGGTCAACGGTGGCCTAGCAACTGGCTCGTCACAATACGCCAGTCACTACTCGTGATGAACTGTGGTATCGCGTTGAAGCTGCATGGGCAGCTGTACCTGTATACGCTATCCAAACTCTGTTTGACTCAATGCCCAGGCGTATCAAGGCCGTTATTACGGCCAGAGGTGGTTGTTTTGGGTACTGATTTCGGAGGATCTATGCACCCAAATTGCGTGAAAATGTAATCACATGTCAGTTCTAGTATAATATATTTGTCCAATGAATGCCCGTTTATCATCTGCATATCTTCTTGGTGTAGCAATTTTAATGGCCAGTAGTGGATATCTGTTGAGAAAGATTAACTCGAGGAGCGCTAATCTAGTATTGGAGATTGATAGAACTTAACGGCTTCCAGCAGACCATACAGGTGATATCAAAGGTTTCCGAAATTTTTCGCGCTCCTTGCCCAATCCCTCCCCCTGCCCACCACTGTACACACACAAAATAATGAAACAGAAAAGTTTATCTCTGCTCATGCTGTAAAACTTCAGCATCAGCTTAACGTTATTTAATTTACA
The DNA here is from genome assembly GCF_023864345.2 of Schistocerca serialis cubense. Classification (NCBI taxonomy): domain Eukaryota; kingdom Metazoa; phylum Arthropoda; class Insecta; order Orthoptera; family Acrididae; genus Schistocerca; species Schistocerca serialis. Next base: position 48,559,752 of record NC_064642.1, read on the forward strand.
CGTTACCTGATTTTTGAAGTAATCAGACGTTTGAAGCTGATTCGTACATGGGAATTCGATTCTTTAAGTAATCGAGGACCGAGGAATTACCGGTTTTTAAGGCTCCGTTAGTAATTCGGCGCTAACTGAATTCTTATACGATCGTTTTGTTGCACGTCTGTCTGTTCGACTGCAAATAATCAGTTTTCTCAGGAATGCGTAGAAATATCAATCTGTCACATGCTAAGTCCTGACTGTAACACATTTACGTTTCTAAATGAATCCAGTCAAAAGACAAGGCCGTTTATGTAATAATTTTCGACATCGTGCCAGTGTCGATAGAGATAACACGCAAAAGTGTCCGCTTGCGCAGCTGAGTGGTAACGTGTTTGCCTACCACGCAGTGGGCCTGGGTTCTATTCCTGGCCGGGTTGAAAATTTTCTCCGACCGTGAACTGAGTATTGTGTTGTCTTCCTCAATCTTTCATGATAATCACCGGCACGCAAGTCGCCCATTGTGGCGTCGACTGAAATAACACTTGCAATTCGGTGGCCAAATTTCCCTGGAAGGGGCCTTCCGGTCATCAGAGACAATATATATATATATATAGGGTGAGTCACCTAACGTTACCGCTTGATATATTTCGTAAACCACATCAAATACTGACGAATCGATTCCACAGACCGAACGTGAGAAGAGGGGCTAGTGTAATTGGTTAATACAAACCATAAAAAAATGCACCGAAGTATGTTTTTTAACACAAATCTACGTTTTTTTTAAATGGAGCCCCGTTAGTTTTGTTAGCACATCTGAACATATAAACAAATACGTAATCAGTGCCGTTTGTTGCATTGTAAAATTTTAATTACATCCGGAGATATTGTAACATAAAGTTGCCGCTTGTGTACCACTTCCCCGATGTTTGATCGTGTGTATCGGAGAGCACCGAATTACGTAGGGATCCAAAGGGAATGGTGATGGACCTTAGGTACAGAAGAGATTGGAACAGCACATTACGTCCACATGCTAACACCTTTTTATGGATCTTTTTCACTGACGCACATGTACATTACCATGAGGGGTGAGGTACACGTACACACGTGGTTTCCGTTTTCAATTACGAAGTGGAATAGAGTGTGTCCCGACATGTCAGTCCAATAGATGTTCAATGTGGTGGCCATCATTTGCTGCACACAATTGCAATCTCTGGCGTAATGAATGTCGTACACGCCGCAGTACATCTGGTGTAATGTCGCCGCAGGCTGTCACAATACGTTGTTTCATATCCTCTAGGGATGTAGGCACATCACGGTACACATTCTCCTTTAACGTACCCCACAGAAAGAAGTCCAGAGGTGTAAGATCAGGAGAACGGGCTGGCCAATTTATGCGTCCTCCACGTCCTATGAAACGCCCGTCGAACATCCTGTCAAGGGTCAGCCTAGTGTTAATTGCGGAATGTGCAGGTGCACCATCATGCTGATACCACATACGTCGACGCGTTTCCAGTGGGACATTTTCGAGCAACGTTGGCAGATCATTCTGTAGTAACGCGATGTATGTTGCAGCTGTTTGGGTCCCTGCAATGAAGTGACGACCAATGAGATGGTCGCCAATGTTTCCGCACCATACATTTACAGTCCACGGTCGCTGTCGCTCTACCTGTCTGAGCCAGCGAGGATTGTCCACGGACCAGTAATGCATGTTCCGTAGATTCACTGCCCCGTGGCTTGTGAAACCCGCTTCATCGGTTAACAGAACTGCAACGCATTCTCTGTTAATGCCCATTGACAGAATTGCACTCGGTGATTAAAGTCATCACCATGTAATTGCTGATGTAGCGACACATGAAACGGGTGAAAGAGGTGACGATGCAGTATGCGCATGACACTACTTTGACTCAGTCCACCGGCTCTCGCAATGTCCCGTGTACTCATGTGTGGGTTCATGGCAACAGCCGCTAACACACCAACTGCAACCGCTTCTCCTGTGACGGGCCTGTTACGGACCCGTTTGCGTGCTACGACCATACCTGTTGCATACAGTTGGCGGTAGATGTTTTGCAATGTGCGGCACGTTGGATGCTCTCTGTCCGGGTACCGTTCTGCATACACCCTGCAGGCTTCAGCTGCATTTCGTCGACACTCGCCATAGATGAGTATCATCTCCGCCTTTTCAGAGTTCGAATACACCATGGTCACAGTTCCTAGAACACTACACTATCACAGACGTCTGGTAACACGGTGTACCGCAGTTGGTCTGCATGCGGAGACGAATGCAGAATAACAATAGCAGTAAGCGCCACATGCGGACACTGCGACAGCTAGACCAAACCACAACAATGCACTACGGCCACACTCGTAAACACGGTCGTCATCGTAAACATGTCCCTGCAGATGCTGCTCGCCGACCGTGGCCCGTGTTTGTTACAACACGCAACTTAACGTCGGAGGTTTCAAAAATGGTTCAAATGGCTCTGAGCACTATGGAACTTAACATCTATGGTCATCAGTCCCCTAGAACTTAGAACTACTTAAACCTAACTAACCTAAGGACATCACACACATCCATGCCCGAGGCAGGATTCGAACCTGCGACCGTAGCAGTCGCGCGGCTCCGGACTGAGCGCCTAGAACCGCTAGACCACCGCGGCCGGCTCGGAGGTTTCAAGCGTCAACTTTAGGTTACAATATCTCCGGATGTAATTAACATTTTACAATGCAACAAACGGCACTGATTACGTATTTGTTTATATGTTGAGATGTGCTGACAAAACTAACGTGCTTCCATTTAAAAAAACGTAGGTTTGTGTTAAAAAACATACTTCCGTGCATTTTTGTAATGTTTGTATTAAACAATTACACTATCCCCTCTCCTCACGTTCGGTCTGTGGAATCGGTTCGTCAGTATTTGATGTGGTTTACGAAATATATCCAGCGGTAACGTTAGGTGACTCACCCTGTGTGTATATATATATATATATATATATATATATATATATATATATATATATATATATATATGTATGTATGTATAGGGTGGTCCATTGATAGTGATCGGGCCAAATATCTCACGAAATAAGCATTAAACGAAGAAACTACAAAAAACGAAACTCGTCTAGCTTGAAGGGGGAAACCAGATGGCGCTATGGTTGGCCCGCTAGATGGTGCTGCCATGGGTCAAACGGATATCAGCTGCGTTTTTTTTATAGAAACCGCCATTTTCATTACATATTCGTGTAGTACGTAAAGAAATATGAATGTTTTAGTAGGACCACTTTTTCTCTTTGTGATAGATGGCGCTGTAATAGTCACAAATATATGGCTCGCAATTTTAGACGAACAGTTGGTAACGGGTGAGACAAAAGGAAGTCCGCTCGATATTAAGAGATATCTCATGACCTTTGTCACCTCAGCGTATACAGCAACCATACATTTCAATCATTTGTGCAACAATATAACACGTCGGACATGCATCAAAACAAGCCTTAAATGCAACCTAAAATCATCTCTCCAGGACGACTCCTATTCCAGGGACGAATTTTTATTTAAACGTCTCTAGTCGGTAAAAAAATTTAAAATAAACTGGTTTGTAAATGTAGCTGCATCAGTGCTCTAATAACTGTACCATCCATCTTTCGGCGCATGAGTTGCAGCAGGTAGGCTTTGACACGGTTGATTTCTACAACACTGTGACACAGACCACGGAGGATACTAAAGTAAAATTCCACCGTGTTGTTGTACCATCGCATTCTGTATCGCCAGTAGTTCATCAGTGTCCACCTCAAAGCCGGTTTGGCGCATTGCATTCGCCACAGAAGTACCGGCTGAAATGCATGTTTGCGTCGTAAACATTTCGTCGGCGACTACTGCACGGCAACCTTTTCTTCAGAACGGCTACATTCCGTTTCCACATCTCCCTGCCCCCATAAGTTGCCTGTCGCGCCAGGATAACGGTGCAGATATATGCCAAATGGTTTGAAAAGACCGTCGGCCAGTATTTCGACTGCTGGAATCTGGTACGTAGCTCGCGTGACGTGTATATGCGGCCCGGACGACTCGCTGACATATCCGTAGATAAACGGGAACTCCGGCGCGTTCCCGTGTAGGCAGGCCCATGTGTCTAATAAGGCCATGTCAAACACGGTGGTGCTTACTTCTGAACACATGTGGTAACTCGTACTGACAGTAGGCAATTGAAATGACCTCCAAGGACTATATGATTGTACCCACCCACGGAGAGGGGCAATATCACAGTCCGCAAAAATTCCGATCGGGCTCATCTGTAACCGGTGCCAGAAGGGCGTACACATTGATGATCCGGACGTCGACGAGCGTAAGCGCTGCTCCTCTCTCCGAAGCTAAAAAGTTCGATATCCTCTTTAGCTAGGATTGCAGGGCCAGCTCTTCGACGGTACTTGGGTTGCTAAGAGCGTGATAAGCGCGCAACGAGCGGAGGTACGCCTCGCTTATATCCTGTCACAAGGCGATATTGGCATTTGTTGCCCGTAACATGCCACTCATAAGCTACAGTTAACGCCAATTGCTGCTTTTAGTGATGTTTACGATCGCTATTCGACACACTTGTTGGGGGTTCGTTCAGCACAACTCCGCTAAATATTCTGCTGCTGAACTCGCCGTTCTCTCTAGGAGTCGGTGGCTGTTTCACTTGCATCTTCCTGTATCATACTGTCCATGGCATCTTTGCTCTCGTCCGCATCACGTGTTGCCGTCGGTATGTCCGTCGTTCCTGCATCCTATTTGTCACAGTCAACATCATCTATCCAATTCACCGGGTTGTGGCCAAGGGTGGCTCGGTGCAGGGTCAGAACTTGTTGGTTAGGGTTGTCGCGCTGTACCCACGTCCATGGGCGTTGCACCACTGCCTTTACCGCCATAGTGACCTCAGATCGTCTTTTCCTGCATGGGTGGCTGTTCGTTTGCATGACCCAGACCCGTCGCCAGAGTGCTGGGCTGCGTTTATGCTATTGGTCTGGCCTTTTCTCGATATGGGCGGCCTGTCATAGGCACCAGGGGGCGCGATACATTGTTTCTCGCGTTTCTTTTGTTGGTGCCGAGGCGTGCGTCCTTCCTCCATATCAGTTGTTTGAGACTGCGCCCATTTCTTAATCTCCTCCTATCTCGTGCGTGACCTCAGTGGACACATCCATTCCTTCCGTTCGTATGGGATCAACACGCACCGAGGCAGCGTGACCTTGGAGCGTCTTCCACCGTTCTCACCGGCTGGTTCGCTACCGGTCCATCCTGCAGCGCTGCTGTCTACCGTCGTTCACCGCCAGGCGCTTGTGTAGCGGGTAGCGGTGCCATAGTTCATCGCGCCGCCACGACGTTGTGGGTGGGCCATGCTTGAGATCGTTGCGATTCAAGGCTTTCTTCCATCGCCAACTGCGCATTTCGTCGTTGTAGGCACTCTGATCGCAACTGACCTTCTTTACCACAACCGAAGCATGTGCGAGGCTGCCTCTCGTACATAACGATTGCACGGCAGCCAGAAATGTATACGTAAGAGGGGCCGCGTTTGTAGACATCGATTCTGACTTGACGAACAGCACTGAGAACAGGCTGTGTCTCGATGCTCATCCATTTTTCTTCCTTGTGGGCGAGGACCGTCCTGTACTGCTGCAGTGCCGCCGACGCGACTTGTGCCGTCACCTCAGACGTTAGTTCCTTTATAAAGGATAACATTTTACATTCTTGTACTAGTGCCCACTGGCTCCATCAGAACATTCCCCACATCGTCATCGGAGTGAAGGAACTTTTAAGACCCGCCTGCCGACTGAATGAATCAGTTGCAGCAACCATCATTGATGAGTTTTAGCCGGCCGCTGTGGCCGAGCGGTTCTAGGCGCATCAGTCCGGGACGGCGCTGCTGCTACGGTCGCAAGTTCCAATCCTGCCTCGGGCATGGATGTGTGTGACGAACTTAGGTTAGGTTTAAGTAGTTCTAAGTCTAGGGGACTGATACATCAGATGTTAAATGCCATAGTGCTTAGAGCAATTTGAACCATTTTTTTAAAGATTTACGTATAGGACATTCGCTGCTATTGAAAGATGAATGCCAATCAGTTCGTGAGGATCGAGTTTGTCCACGTCTCCCAAAAACGTTCAATTTCAAGCGATTTTGGTAGGACAAATCGATTTTAAAATGTGCACTTCACAGTCGATTTTCGCAGCGAGCTAGACATGTGAAAGTCGTCTGTGTACTCTGTACTCTCCGCTGCTAAATCAATACACCGCCGCTTCTTCTACGCTGCTTCTCGCGGGAAGGACCTAAACAGCACGTCCTCGCCGCACGATCTCTTCAGCTCGATTGCTTACGAAGCGCGACTCACGACCCTTCCTTACACCTTTACTTCCACCAGTACCTCGTCTCCTACCTTCCTAACTTCACAGAAACTCTCCTGCTAAAGTTGCAAGATTAGCTCACTCTGCAGAGGACTTTGTGCTGATATGAAACTTCCTGGCAGATTAGAACGGCTGCAGAATGAAAATTTCATTCTGGAAACATTTCCGAGGCTGTAGTGTTAGTTTTCCAAGTTTCACAGGAGATCTCCTGTGAAGTTATGAATGTAGAAGACAAGGTACCGGAAGAAGTAAAATTGTGAGGACGGCTCGTGAATCTTACTTGGATACTTCAGTCGGTAGACATCTTGCCTGCGAAAGCCAAAGGTCGCGAGTTCGAGTCTCTGTCTGGCACACAGTTTTAATCTTCCAGGGAGTTACATATCAGCGCACACTCAGGTGCAGAGGAAAAATTTCATTCTGGTATCGAATTGTTGTCTGCACACAGTGTATTGGAGGTATTAGGCACTATTATGAAGTATTAGCATTATATGTTTGATAGTTAATAATATTTTTCAAACATATGGTCATTTATTTTGTAGTAAATTGTCGTTCATTGTCTTCACCCTCCCTCTTCCACGTAAGAGGACCTCCATTAATTACCTGAGGCTTCTTTTCCACATTTTTACTCCTTCTACCCTCTCAGTAAGATTTGATGAGATGTGATGGGACCCACCCACTTCCTCACCTGACGTTTTCACCGTAAGCGAATAAAAACCACAAAAAATGAGAAAGTTTTCATTTATTTTAAACATTGATAAAAACATTTTAGCCGTGCGGAATTAGCCGAGTGGTCTAAGGCGCTGTAGTCATGGACTGTGCGGCAGGTCCCGGCGGAGGTTCGAGTCCGCACTCGGGCATGGGTGCGTGTGTTTCTCCATAGGATAATCTACGTTAAGTGGTGTGTAAGCTTAGTGACTGATGACCTTAGCAGTTAAGTCCCATAAGATTTCGCACACATTTGAACATTTTTTTTGAAAACATTTTAACATGTCTTGTTTAGAAAATGTATTTAACAGTGTTTAGAACAAGTAATTAGAAACACTTTATTTTAAACATGCCAACCACGAGTAGCATTCGAACTAACGGACGGAGGCATAAAAAGGCCCCACGAAATTAGTATTAACCATTTTGCCCGATCCATAAAAATTGACCTTTTATTGATGTATTATGTGCATCTCAATGAAAATTTTATTACTTTGCAGATGAGACCCATTTTTTGGACTTTCTTTGCAACCATACGATTATACAGCTTTTCAGTCTATTGATTTACATGATCAATAAGATAATTCTTGTTGATGAACTATAGCTTGGCTTTCTTCCACAAACGGACAACTTCTTTCTCGCATGCGTGTTTCAACTTATCGGCACGCCGCGTAACATAAGCGCTTTAAAAGATTTGTTACAAATTAATACTGATAGCAATAACATCGGTTCCTTATGAATTACAGAACATCACCATTGGCTCACTCCCCGTATTATCTCTGACATTTAGGAGGAACTTGGTTCAAATCGGGGAATACTCGGCATGCGTACGTTCAGTTCAGATATGCCATAAGGACTGTTGGGCTCTCTAATGTTGTCTGTGCTCGGGATTAATGTTGTTGTTGTTGTTGTGGTCTTCAGTCCTGAGGCTGGTTTGATGCAGCTCTCCGTGCTATTCTATCCTGTGCAAGCTTCTTCATCTCCCAGTACCTAGTGCAGCCTACATCCTTCTGAGTCTGCTTAGTGTATTCATCTCTTGGTCTCCCTCTACGATTTTTACCCTCCACGCTGCCCTCCAGTACCAAATTGGTGATCCCTTGATGCCTCAGAACATGTCCTACCAACCGATCCCTTCTTCTAGTCAAGTTGTGCCACAAATTCCTCTTCTCCCCAATTCTATTCAATACCTCCTCATTAGTTATGTGATCTACCCACCTAATCTTCAGCATTCTTCTGTACAACCACTTTTCGAAAGCTTCTATTCTCAACTTGTCTAAACTATTTATCGTCCATGTTTCACTTCGATACATGGCTACACTCCATACAAATACTTTCAGAAATGACTTCCTGACACTTAAATCTATACTCCATGTCAACAAATTTCTCTTCTTCAGAAACGCTTTCCTTGCCATTCCCAGTCTACATTTTATATCCTCTCTACTTCGACTATCATCAGTTATTTTGCTCCCCAAATAGCAAAACTCCTTTACTACTTTAAGTGTCTCATTTCCTAATCGAATTCCCTCAGCATCATCCGATTTAATTCGACTACATTCTATTATCCTCGTTTTGCTTTTGTTGATGTTCATCTTATACCCTCCTTTCAAAACACTGTCCATTCCGTTCAACTGCTCTTCCAAGTCCTCTGCTGTCTCTGACAGAATTACAATGTCATCGGCAACCCTCAAAGTTATTATTTCTTCTCCATGGATTTTAATACCTACTCCAAACTTTTCTTTTGTTTCCTTTACTGCTTGCTCAACATACAGATTGAATAGCATCGGGGAGAGGCTACAACCCTGTCTCACTCCCTTCCCAACCACTGCTTCCCTTTCATGTCCCTCGACTCTTATAACTGCCATCTGGTTTCTGTACAAATTGTAAATAGCCTTTCGCTCCCTGTGTTTTACCACTGCCACCTTCAGAATTTGAAAGAGAGTATTCCAGTCAATATTGTCAAAAGCTTTCTCTAAGTCTACAAATGCTAGAAACGTAGCTTTGCCTTTCCTTAATCCAGTTTCTAAGATACGTCGTAGGGTCAGTATTGCCTCACGTGTTTCAACATTTCTGAAGAATCCAAACTGATCTTCCCCGAGGTTGGCTTCTACCAGTTTTTCCATTCCTCTGTAAAGAATTCGCGTTAGTATTTTGCAGCTGTGACTTATTAAACTGATAGTTCGGTAATTTTCACATCTGTCAACACCTGCTTTCTTTGGGATTGGAATTATCGTATTCTTCTTGAAGTCTGAGGGTATTTCGCCTGTCTCATACATCTTGCTCACCAGATGGTAGAGGTTTGTCAGGCCTGGCTCTCCCAAGGCTGTGAGTAGTTCTAGTTGAATGTTGTCTACTCCCGGAGCCTTGTTTCGACTCAGGTCTTTCAGTGTTCTGTCAAACTCTTCACGCAGTATCGTATCTCCCGTTTCATCTTCATCTACATCCTCTTCCATTTCCATAAAATTGTCCTCAAGTACATCGCCCTTGTATAGACCCTCTATATACTCCGTCCGCATTTCTGCTTTCCCTTCTTTGTTTAGTACTGGGTTTCCATCTGAGCTCTTGATATTCATACAAGTTGTTCTCTTTTCTCCAAAGGTCTCTTTAATTTTCCTGTAGGCAGTATCTATCTTATCCCTGCTGAGATAAGCCTCTACATCCTTACATTTGTCCTCTAGCCATGCCTGCTTAGCCATTTTGCCCTTCCTGTCAATCTCATTTTTGAGACGCGTGTATTCCTTTTTGCATGCTTCACTTACTGCCTTTTTGTATTTTCTCCTTTCATCAATTAAATTCAGTATCTCTTCTGTTACCCAAGGATTTCTACTAGCCCTCGTCTACTAGCCTTCACTATTTCATTCCTCAAAGCTACCCATTCTTCTTCTACTGTATTTCTTTCCCCCATTCCTGTCAATTGTTCCCTTATGCTCTCCCTGAAACTCTGTGCAACCTCTGGATCTTTCAGTTTATCCTGGTCCCATCTCCTGAAATTCCCACCTTTGTTAATGTTACAAAGTAAAATGTAGTGTATATTGCCTTTCGTATTTAAGCATGAAATCTCTTTCGTGCTGTTACCGAGACTCCTGTTCTTTGACGTTTTTATATCACGAGGGTGCGCCCGAGGCTGCGACACGCGTTGACAGGATGCGGGCAGCAGACCCGAGGGTGTAACAGCGCGTATCGATCCAGCGGCTTCGGGGCTCCGGGAGGCCGGGGCCACGAACACCCTGTGGGACAGGGGAGGCCCCTGGAGGCGAGCCGTATCCCCCCGTGAAGCTGAGGCGCTGTAGCGTAGTCGCCACAAAACCACGAATTCGGCACGGACTTGTCATACGGCTAATACGCTATATACAATACAGAATAGTACACTTTTGGTCATTAAATTTGCTACACCAAGAGGAAATGCAGATGATAAACGGGTATTCATTGGACAAATATATTATACTACAACTGACATGCGATTACATTTTCACGCAATTTGGGTGCATAGATCCTGAGACAGCAGTACCCAGAACAACCACCTCTGGCCGTAATAACAGCCTTGATACGCCTGGGCATTGAGTCAAACAGAGCTTTGGTGGCGTGTACAGGTACTGCCCATGCAGCTTCAACACGATACCACAGTTCATTAAGAGTAGTGACTGGCGTATTGTGACGAGCCAGTTGCTCGGCCACCATTGACCAGACATTTTCAATTGGTGAGAGATCTGGAGAATGTGCTGGCCAGGGCAGCAGTCGAACGTTTTCTGTATCCAGATACGCCCATACAGGACCTGCAACATGCGGTCGTGCATTATCCTGCTGGAATGTAGGGTTTCGCTGGGATCGAATGAAGGGTAGAGCCACGGGTCATAACACATCTGAAATGTAACGTCCACTGTTCAAAGTGCCGTCAATGCGAACAAGAGGTGACCGAGACGTGTAACCAATGGCACCACATACCGTCACGCCGGGTGATACGCCAATATGGCGATGACGAATACACGCTTCCAATGTGCGTTCACCGTGATGTCGCCAAACACGGATGCGACCATCAAGATGCTGTAAACAGAACCTGGGTTCATCCGAAAAAGTGACGTTTTACCATTCGTGCACCCAAGTTTGTCGTTGAGTACAACATCGCAGACGCTCCTGTCTCTGATGCAGCATCAAGGGTAACCGCAGCCATGGTCTCCGAGCTGATAGTCCATGCTGCTGCAAACGTCGTTGAACTGTTCGTGCAGACGGTTGTTGTCTTGCAAACGTCCCCATCTGTTGACTCAGGGATCGAGACGTGGCTGCACGATCCGTTACTGCCATTCGGATAAGATGCCTGTCATCTCGACTGCTAGTGATACGAGGCCGTTGGGATCCAGTACGGCGTTCCGTATTACCCTCCTCAACCAAACCGATTCCATATTCTGCTAACAGTCATTGGATCTCGACCAACGCGAGCAGCAGTGTCGCGATATGATAAACCGCAATCGCGATAGGCTACAATCCGACCCTTATCAATCTCGGAAACGTGATGGCACGCATTTCTCCTCCTTACACGATGCATCACAACAAAGTTTCACGAGGCAACGCTGCTCAACTGATGTTTCTGTATGAGAAATCGGTCGGAAACTTCCTCACGTCAGCACGTTGTAGGTGTCGCCCCCGTCATCAACCTTTCGTGAATGCTCTGAAAAGCTAATCATTTGCATATCACAGCATCTTCTTCCTGTCGGTTAAATTTCGCGTCTGTACCACGTCATCCTCGCGGTGTAGCAATTTTAATGGCCAGTAGTGTATATTAGAGTTGTTGGTAGTCAATCAGCGTACAGTGAAGCTGCTAGGTCGGTCCAGTGGTGAGAGCCAGCGTATAGTTTGGTGCTCACACAGACAGCAACACACACTCACGGAAAAAGCCGCAACAACAAGAAGGAGTTATGCGATCAAACTAAAGTTGGCAGGCGTATTTCTACATCTGAAAGATGATGTCTATTCAAATTTCGCGCCAGTCACATACGACTGGCGCTAGTAGCGCCACTATAAGGATGGAAATCAAATTTGTTTGAAATACTTGCCGTAAAGAATGGGAAGGCCTCTCAGCCCAGCCGTTGCAAATTTATTTATGGAGATCTTCGAACAGCGAGCGCTACAGACTGCCAATAAAAAGCCTGCTTAACGGTACCGCTATGTTGATGACAAATTTGTAGTGTGGACTCATGGTGAAGAAGTGTTGGATGTCTTCTTGGTGCATCTGAACAGTATTAACCCGAAGATACAGTTTACGATGGAAAAAGAGAGCAACGGTCAACTCAGTTTCCAGGATGTATCGGTAATTAAACGGGTGGATGGGACACTGGGCCACAAGCTATATAGAAAGAACACTCACACGGATCGATACCTCCACAAGGAATCTAACCATCATCCAAGGCAAAAAAGAGGTGTCATGAAAACTTTGGTGGACAGAGGCAACAAAATCCGCAAGCCGGTTTACTTACACAATGAACTAAATCACTTACGGTCAGCCTTAATGGAAAACCAGCAAGGAAATTGACCGAGCCCTCCATCAAAGAAGAAAAGAAGCCAGAAGTCCATATCAACAACGGTCACCTACTGGAAAAGTTTTCCTACCGTTCATTAATAAAGTCACGGACCGTATCGGGAAAGTTCTGGCCAAGTATGGGATCGAAACAATCTTCAGGCCCACTAAGAAGGTTAAGGAATATTTAAGATCTGCAAAAGACGCCCGACACCCCCTAGCAACACCTGGGGTATACACTATTCGATGTAGTTGTGGACGAGTATATATTGGAACAACGAAAAGAAGTGTAAACACCCGCTTAGCCGAACATAAAAGAAAATGTCGCTTAGGACACATCGAAAAATCGGCCGTAGCTGAGCATGTTTTTCGAGATGGGAATCACGAAATTAAATTTAATGAGACAAGCGTTCTGGCACGAACATCCCATTATCATGCGCGCATGTATAGAGGAGCAATAGAGACTCACAAACACCATAACAATTTTAACAGAAAAGAGGAAGTTTTAAAGTTAGACAAAATATGGATGTCGACGTTGCGCCAGCAGAATGACAGTCGATTACTCTTAATCGAGATTGAGGACGCCTTCCAAAGATAGGCATACCGTCGGCATCACGTGACGAACGGTGGTGCTCTCTATGCTCTCTATAAATGCGAGAGTACCTGGAGCCTCAGTGGCAGTAACTGGACGACCACAGAAGATGTCTCCCGCAGCTGGAGAAGAAACGTCAGGTAGAAATTTTATACATCGACCACGGCCTCTCAGCCCGGAAGTTTCAACTGAAGACTTGCTGTAACGGTTGTATTTGTTCCCCTTGAGACCGGACGTGGTGAGTTAATGTCAGTCAATAATGCCTTTAGGACGACAAACATGCCACTATCAACATCTTACCGAGTCTGAACGAGGTCGTGTAACAGGGCTAAGACAAGCTGGATATTCCTTCTGCGATACTGCAAAAAGACTTGGTAAGAATGTAGCCACTGTGCACGAGTGCTGGCAGCGGTGATGAGGAGAATGTACGGTCGCAAGAAGACCGGGCTCTGGATGGCCACGTGGCACTGGCGAGGGAGGAGACCAAATTGTTCGACGTCTGGCTGTGACGCGTCGCATTGCACCTCCAGCAGCAGTTGTCACTACAGTGACACAACGAACTGTGACAAATCGATTACTTCAAGGACAGCTCCGAGCCAGACGCACTGTTGCGTGCTTTCCATTGACCACAAACCGCCACTATTTGCGACTTCAGTGGCGGGCAGGGTGGAGGTTTGTTGTATTTTCTGATGAAAGGTGTGATGGTTAGTAGGTAAGTAGAGGACCTGCAACCAACCTGTCCACGTGCAAGAGACACTGGATCTATACCTGGAAATGTGGTTCGGTATGCGAACTCATATGGCACTAGGAGCACTCTTATGGTTATCCCACGCACAGTAACTGCAAAATTGTACATCAGTCTGGTGATTGGACCTGTTGTGCTGCCATTCATGAACAGCGTTCAAGGAGCTGTTTTCCCACAGGATAACGCTCGCCCACATACCGCTGTGGCAACCGATCATGGTCTACAGAATGTCGACATGTCGTCTTGGCTTGCTTGATCACCAGATCTGTCTCCAACTGAGCACATGCGAGATATCATCGGACGACAGCTCCAGCGTCATCCACAAACAGCTTTAACCGTCACTGTATTAACCGACGAAGTGCTACAGGCATGGAACTCCAGCCCACAAACTGGCATCCGACACTTGTACAACACAATGCATGCACGCCTGCATCTTGCATACAACATTCTGCGGTTTACACTGGCTATTAGTATACCAGCATTTCACATTTGCGATGCCTTACCTCGCGCTTACATTAACTTGTGATCTAGCATTGTTAATCACTTACATATGTTACCTAGCGAAATGTATGCCCGAAATTTCATTACTCTACATTAATTATTTTTTGGTGTTACGATTTCTTTTTCCGTCAGTGTAGTTGGCCACGTACTACTTATTAAACCATCCATGTCTAAAATCGTTCAGACTTCATAGACAGAGGCAATATCGTTTTCCTTCGTGAAAATTTGCTACCGTGAAAGTGAACATTTTTGAAAACTTTCCTGTTGCTCTAGCGTTGTCGGTATTAATAACTTACTCCTGGAGCGTATGTGACACAGTCATGAGGTGGTGGTAGTGGTAAGTTCCTATAACATCAAGCTGCTGATGCCATCGGTCCCTAGGCTGACACAGGTAGGACTCGAACCTCCGACGGCGGGAGCCGAGCGAACCGTGGCAAGGCGCTGTAGACCACGCGGATACTCCGCGCGGCGACTCATTCATGAGACTGAATTTCAGTTTTCACATCAAAATGTTTAAGCTGATATGGTTTCCTGCTCAATGAACAGACTGAGTTAGCCAATTCTGCGTTTTTACAAATTTTCAGTCATCTACTTTCCAGTACGATAAACGGATAGATACGACTCCCTTTGGCAACAACAACATCCAGACGCTAACTCAACATGAAATACCAAACTAAAATGCAGTAGTCTGGTTAGTCATACATTAATACTAAAGTTAAATTAATTTAAAATTTGACCTCGCTATCACATATTAATATAATGCCCACTGTCATAATATTTATTTATGTAGAACTGTTTCTTATCGTATATTCTGTTCCTCTTCTATACCACAATATTTACGTAATATCTATTTCAGGCATATATACATATGTATATGTATATTGACTATTTGCTACAATTAAGATAAACAAATAAAGAAAACAATTTTGTTGCGGAGATAGATGTTACATATATATTGCTACAATTATATATTGTTACAATTAAGATAAACAAATGAAGAAAACAGTTTGTTACAAAACAAACTGTTGTAACCTCCCCACAATAAATATATATATAGTGTAACCTCCCAACAGAAAAATTATATAACAACCTCCCAACAGTAAAAGATATATTTATATAATTCACATTCAGCGTAACCTACCAATAATACAATGTGACTAACCTCCTAATAAAAAATCTGACCCATATACAACCTTTCAATAACAGACTGACTGTGAATCTAAACTGGTAAATTTGGATGTCAGCAGTGCTGCTTCATGGCCCTGAAAGATCATACTGAATAAATTGAAAATTTTTACCTGAATTAAGTCGCCGGATAACGCGTATATATCTGCTCCTATAAGAATTTTTTCTGGCACAGGCCAGAGCAATGCTGGCCGATAGATTTGTCATGTATAAAAAGAACAACTGATTTTTCTTTGCAATAATCGGGATGACCATGGATTGGAGAAATTAGTAAATTCTTTAAATTGAGATGATTGATTGTCAAAAACTAATTTTTTGTAAAAAAGATTATTATTAAGAGATTTTTTAAAACATTTACATGGGACTTAATATAACAATGGTACATATGAGCCAGGCTGCTTTTACCTTATACTACACCGATCAGGCACCCTCATCGCTCCCCACGACAGGCCCAGCCAACTCCATACACACGACTGCTAACTGCTACTTACTGCTACTGCTACACATTTCGTACTGCATACAACACTGCTGTTTGGTCTGAGATTATCTTATAGCTTACATATCGCAGGCAGCGCGTGAGCAATCCATCCAAATTACATCTGCTCGAGTGCGCTAGCAACAAATTCCTTAGTCATGGACCTCTTACACTGTTTTCTTTATTTGTTTACTTTAATTATAATAAATACTCAGTGTAATAGAACATTTATACATTGCAAATTTACTGCTGTCACATCAATGTATACATCGTAACTTCTCTGAGGGAGAAACTCTTTGGCATTGTTTTGTATCTGGTTTCGCCGTCATTCCATATAATCTCCCATGTGTCAAAAACAATTTGAATTTGATTTCTATGCAGTGTTCCTAATTATGTGTATATTTATACAGATCGCTCAGAAACAGTCTTAAAAGCTTTTAAGGATGTTGCAGAGTAAGCTGTACTGAGAAATAACTGCTAAGAAAAAGAATTCAATACGTGCCACCATTTGCGAGTCAAAATGGTTCAAATGGTTCTAAGCACTATGGGACGTAACATCTGAGGTCATCATTTCCTTAGACTTAGAACTACTTAAACCTAACTAACCTAAGGACATCACACACATCCATGCTCGAGGCAGTATTCGAACTTGCGACCGCAGCAGCAGCGTAGTTCCGAACTGAAGCGCCTAGAACCGCTCGGCCACAGAGGCCGGCCATTTGCGAGTCAATTAGAACTGAAGTTACGTCACTAAGGCAGGTGAGTGCGGTAATTCAAGCGGCCTACCAGAGACAGTGTCCCAAAGGTGTGCTTCGTTTTTTTTTTATTTTTATTTTTTTTTAAAGCCGCATAAAAGAGGGATACAAAAGTTGGACGTCGAACGGCAGTAAGGATCGAAGCCGACCCAAAGGCTGAGCAGTCTTATCTGCCATAATGTACGCTATGGGGACTGCAGACACCGTGTCTGGCGGGCCGCTTGAATTTACGCGCACAACGGCCTCATTGGCTCAATGCTAATTAACTCGGAAACGTATCGAATTTTTTTTAAGAGTTATTTCCCAGCACTACCTTCTGTGCAACACCCTTACAAGCTTTCCAGATAGTTTCTGATCACCGTCTGTATAAAGATAGTGTATTATACTTTTTTTAAACTGAAGTGCGTTTAAAATTAGTTGCGACTGTTCACGTATGGCTGACCGGAAGGGGACGTGACGCCGTTGTCCGGTTAACACCAATGAGGAGCCGACTTTCCCTACCACACCTCCAGCAGTTCTGCTGGTAAAGCGCCCCTGTTGCCACATCATGAATAAACAATAACACGTGACGTCACACATTAGGTGCATCTGTGTTCGTCAGCTGTGGTAAAAAGTCGTATTTTCTATTCTGTAGTCGTCAGGTATTTTGAACAAGTCTTGTGTTGGCGTTGCATTAATAACAAAATTGCAGTACGTTTGCATACACGATTTGCAATAAAAGTTTCGTCCAAGAACACGTTCACAAGCTGGGAAGATAACGAACGTTCTGCTGCAAAACATTCCTCAGTATTTGACAATACTAATGGACGAAACGCCCTACCACTCTGTTGTGATGCCTAAAGCTCCAGCAATGCAATGGAGGAAAACGGATATTTTCCTCTGGGGACAAAGAAATGTTTCACGAGATAAAGCTGAACCTAGCATGTATAAAATGAAGTTAATGGAACTTGTGCTATTATACAAGCCGGAACTTCACGCTGCCGGGTCGATGAACAGGCTAACGGTAAAGGTCATAGTTTAAGCAGGCTTCCTCCGTATCATGCTTGTTTAAATCCGGCTGAGAATATATGGACCTAGGTGAAAAGTAATGTGGCAAAAAAACAGCAAAAAATTTACGATCACTGAGGTTGGAATGCCGTCTTAAGCATCCACTGCAAATTTTACACTACAGGACTGGTTTTTAATTGTCACTCATACCAAGAACATAGCTGAAGAGACACTGATTCATGAAGGAATGTGACGAGTTTTGAGGAATATGCAGCATCTTTTGTTGCCATGTTAAAATCGGCTTCTTTTGTTGAAACACAGCAGAATTTAGAAAACTTCGTCTCACTAACATTGTAATCCAGTTGAAATTGCGACAGAATTCTGAAATCGTGTACTATTAAACTAGCAACTGACTGCGAGTCAAGTCAATTGTTTATGGAATGGCCCATTCTCAGTACAAAAACAAACGTGTAACTTCTTCACTTACATCGTTACAAAACCCACAGCTGTTCTCGTTTCACCAGCTATCGATTGTCCTCAACAATTACATTATTCCATTCAAAAAATCTGTACATGCTTGAATATCTCAGTAAATACGGATGTTTCGCGTATTGATCATATGGCAAAACACTCTCGTATTTGCTTGCTATCATTTGCCAAAATCATGTTTCGATATCTTACACCATTTATGAGATACGAGAGGAATGTACGAATATACATCTCATGCTTTTCTTTCTTTTTTTTTCTTTTTTCTCCACTGATCACGAGTTCGTGACGGAGCACTTTACATACCCTCCACTCCCTCGAGATTGGAAACCGACGGTGATATCACTCCAAGTTTAAAGAGTGATTCAATATATACGCAGCAACATGTAACCTAACACGCACCTCCGGCCGGTGTGGCCGTGCGGTTCTAAGCGCGTCAGTTTGGAACCGCGTGACCGCTACGGTCGCAGGTTCGAATCCTGCCTCGGGCATGGATGTGTGTGATGTCCTTAGGTTAGTTAGGTTTAAGTAGTTCTAAGTTCTACGGGACTGATGACCTCAGAAGTTAAGTCCCATAGTGCTCAGAGCCTAACACACACACCAAAGACAAATTCATAGCGACACCTATTTTTCACTGCAAAGTATTTCTAGCAGTAGTTACCTACTAACGAAATATCACAATAACTGTGGCCATTAACGAAATGATAGGCTTTTCATCGTGAAGCTGACTGTTATTAAACTTTAAGATGTGCGAGGATGAGAGTTTATTGCCCATTGGTTTCTTTAAAAAGCGTTTGAGAAAGATCGTGGCGCGCACTCAAGCGAGCCTGCCATTATACTGTGGTCACATGCTGACGCACCAAGCACACGCTGGCAGCTACCCTTCTCTCCACTCGCTCCGCGCTGAACTGTCAAAAGTCGCAAGTAATTTTAAACGCACTGTAGTTCGTGAACACAAGCAGTAAACAGTGGAACATAATGACTCAGGAATTTTGATGCAAGTAACGTAAAGCTAAGCCAGTTCTAAGTTAAAGCTTTGTCTTCGTCGGTTACTAGGTCTGTCAAGTAAGTCCTTTCTCACATACCTTTTTTTTGCTGCAAGACACCATCACCGCAAAGGACTTACGTCTCAAGCAGGAAAAACAGTCGACAACCAGTGTAAACAACAAATATGATTTAAACTTGAACAGCCGCCAGATGATGAACCTGTCGGTTCGAAATCGGTAACTCCGCTACTTGTGTAAATTACTAGTTGTGACTGACTCTCGCTTCTGTGCAAGAAACAGTTAGTATTTTGTATGCACCACGGTTTCAAGATATCAGCTTTCGAAAACATGTTTTACTGGCCCCTCAGATCTCGACCTAACAGGGCCATTAAACGTAGAAACTGACAAAGGTTTACACTGGCATAATCGGGCACTCAAAAAATTTTGTTCGACCATAAATGCAACGATAAAAACGTAGAAACATGCTGAGATTGTACCCCAGACAACATGACTGCAAATGCGAAAGGAGTGCTGTGATGCACCAAACCAGTCAGCTACATAGTCTTGTTTGTTTGAACACTTATTGTCGCTTCCCATCATGTTTTTCTAGCAGATACTAAGAGGATCGGTTCAGAAAACATATAAAACTGGTGCGGAGGTGTGGAGACCCTGTAATGTCTGTGGGGAGCATAATGAGAGAAAGCTAATTATGTTAGGAGAAGGCAAATAAAAATGATTCGGGGACAAAAAGTGTCACTGAGTCAGGTGGTGTTGTGAAAACTCACTGTCCTCGTATTCTGGAGGTAGCGATTCAAATCCCTACACGTCCATTCTGAGCTAGGTTTTCCGTGATTTCTGTAAATCGCTTAAGCAGAATGCCGGGATGGCTGCTTTAAAAAGCACCCCGCCGAGTTCCTTTGCCTTTCTTCCCCAGTACGGGCTTGTGCCTCGACTCCAATGATCGATAGTTTGTTAAACCCTAACATTTCTTCCTCCTTTCTTCAACAAATGGTGCAGGTGGTTTATTGTGACAACTGTTCCTCCCCAAAAATTCCGTGGCATTCATTGATTGTGAGAAAAGGAAATAAATCCGACTCATTGAGTACACCGTTACTAGAAGAAAGATTTTGGGCGTTAAGGGAAAGGAGACTTGCTCCAGCACCGATTTCCAGGGATGAATGTTTAACAAATTTAGAAGGTGTAATCTGATATTAGAATGAAGTAGGATATGTCTCTTGACATTATTCCAAACAATTTCATATCCGTATATGGTCTACGTATCGTGTGATACTAAAGGGTTTCAATTTACAAAAGAAATAAAACCTTCACCGATGAAGCAAAACAAAAAATTGCCACTGGCAGGTTTCGACAACTGAACAGTTTTCATTTGTCCACTGTTAATACAGTGCTTAACCTGCAAAGGGCTGCTTTTTTGAGGAATCACGCATGAAACTGAACATCAAAGATCTCTGCGCGTAACTGAGACAATGTGAAGACGAAATGGTGAAACTGCGTTGCTCGAAACTGGATCTGCTTCAGTAGTTTTATTTCGTCAGTCACACAGTTACAACCAGACGTAGCACCTCAAATAACTCGTGTACGCAAAGGTACAGGGGTTCGACAATATGGAAACACCGCTAGAAATGCACGTTTAAACATAAACACAGACGCTAGCTAAGCCTGCAGGTTGTGTTATTGTACTTCAACACGAACGTCAGCTTTGCAATGACCTCAGTACGTTGGAAGTGTCAGTCAAGACCAGAACAATGTTCTGTGTAGTTTTGAGGGCATTACGTCGGAGTCAAGTGAATTCGAACGTGGGCAATTGTTGGTGCTCGTGTTCTGGGCGCTTCCCTAACTAAGATTGCCGAACTGTTTGGTGTTTCAAGAGGAGCCGTATCGAACATTTTTACTGTATACAGCTTAAGCGGAAAAACATCATCCGCTAAGTTACATCGTGGTCTAAGTGTGTGTTGAGTGATCGTGATGGACGGTCACTGAAGAGGACTGTGACGAAAAACTAGAGGACAGTAGCTGCAAACGTCACTGCAGAGCCGAACGCTGCACTGCAGAACCCTGCCAGCAGCAAAATAAAACGAAGAGTGCTCCAGAAGCAACGAATTACAGGGCCAGCTTTAATTCCAAAACCACTCATCCGTGATTCAAATGCCCGTAACTGGAAAACGGATTACAGAAGCCATTAAACCTGGAATACGGAACAAAGGAAAAAAGGCATTTTGTTAGTGAGTCTTTTTTCAAACTTTTTCCAACTTCGAGTCCATGGCCCAAGACTCGCGAAATCTAAATCTATCACAATACTCGAAATATTCACCAGCTCAGGCTGTTTCGCAAAGTGACACACGGGATACTAAGAATAGTAACTTACACTCTATCTATCCTCAGCTTCGCTATACAAGCGGAACAAGTTAGTCCTAGACTGGAGCACCTTCAGACCTCTCGAAACATAAAGTCCCTTCAGAAGTTAAAGTATCGTAGCGGCCGTTCACTGCCCAGACTCAAACATCTCCACGATCGAACACCACTGCCTTCTCCCAGAACTGGCGTAAAGGTTTCCCGCATCGCTCCCTTGACCTCCTCACTCGAAACATTCCAGTCTCCACTTGACTCCAATAGTGTTCCGCCACCTTCATTGGCTGAAGGCCATCCCCACCAAAAATACATCGTTCTCAAGCTCTGCATTCGTGATTTGACTCACCTGACCACTTCTCAGACTATACAAATATATTACAACACTATTTAAATAAAAGAAATGTACAACTTTGAACATGGCTGACGTTGGCAGCAAGCGTGTACACAAATTTGAAAAATAAGTAAAAATCTGCCGATGTTACTTATGTTTTAATGTTTCACTTTTTGAAGAACATTATGTCTTATATTTTAATGTATGACTTGAGCAACTCAGCTCTTAAATAACTGTACATCTTTGACAATATGTGCTTCATGTAATTACCTTACCTTCTGATGAAGTCACCCTTAGAGGTGACGGAACCTGGTCAAGGTATATAGAAAAATCTATGCAACCGGTTGGCAGATTTTTACATATTTTTCAACTAAAAGAAGTGTTATAAACATTCCGTTACATTAAGACCACTTACAATAAATGTAGTAATAGTTGGTTCATACGTAAATATGCCATTATGCACTGCGCAAGCGTGCTCACGTTAAATGACAACAAATTGTCATTAAATATAGTTTAAAGAGTTATTTAAGCCTGCTTGTCAGAAGTGTCTTTTGGCATTCTTTTATAAATGTGTTGTCCGCTAACACACGCGATTGGCCATTTTAAGTTGGCACAGTTTTTAACAGAATTTGCAGTCAGCATTTAAATGAAGTTACTGGCAAAACAATGAACCATTCATTAAATAAAAACGCAAGTATTACAAAATATGAGGTACATCTACATCTACATCTACCTCCATACTCCGCAAACCACCTGACGGTGTGTAGCGGAGGGTACCCTCTATTGGTTCTCCCTTCTATTCCAGTCTCGTATTGTTCGTGGAAAGAAGGATTGTCGGTATGCTTCTGTGTGGGCTCTAATCTCTCTGATTTTATCCTCATGGTCTCTTCGCGAGATATACGTAGGATGGAGCAATATACTGCTTGACTCTTCGGTGAAGGTATGTTCTCGAAACTTTAACAAAAGCCCGTACCGAGCTACTGAGCGTCTCTCCTGCAGAGTCTTCCACTGGAGTTTATCTATCATCTCCGTAACGCTTTCGCGATTACTAAATGATCCGTAAGCGTACTGTAACCTACTTCCTTTGTTTTCGGATTGCATTTCCTTAGTATTCTTCCAATGAATCTCAGTCTGGCATCTGCTTTACCGACGATCAACTTTATATGATCATTCCATTTTAAATCACTCCTAATGCGTACTCCCAGATAATTTATGGAATTAACTGCTTCCAGTTGCTGACCTGCTATTTTGTAGCTAAATGATAAGGGGTCTATCTTTCTATGTATTCGCAGCATATTACACTTGTCTACATTGAGATTCAACTGCCATTCCCTGCACCATGCGTCAATTCGCTGCAGATCCTCCTGCATTTCAGTACAATTTTCCATTGTTACAACCTCTCGATATACCACAGCATCATCTGCAAAAAGCCTCAGTGAACTTCCGATGTCATCCACAAGGTCATTTATGTATATTGTGAATAGCAACGGTCCCATGACACTCCCCTGCGGCACACCTGAAATCACTCTTACTTCGGAAGACGTCTCTCGATTGAGAATGACATGCTGCGTTCTGTTATCTAGGAACTCTTCAATCCAATCACACAGTTGGCCTGATAGTTCATATGCTCTTACTTTGTTCATTAAACGACTGTGGGGAACTGTATCGAACGCCTTGCGGAAGTCAAGAAACACGGCATCTACCTGTGAACCCGTGTCTATGGCCCTCTGAGTCTCGTGGACGAATAGGTATTCATGATGCACTCAGTTGCTGTGTAAATGTGGAGGATACGATGTTATGACAGACGTCTGCATAAGAAAGAAACGTATAAGACGTCGTAAATCAATAAATAAAATAGATTCAGATCCATAGCTTTCGGGGATGATAGCTATAGTGCAATGCTACTGGAAATTTGTGGTAAGGTCTTATGGGACCAAACTGCTGAGGTCATAGGCTTCTAAGCTTACTCACTACGTAATCTAACTTAAACTAACTTACGCTAAGGACAACACACACACCCATGCCCGAGGGAGGATTCGAACCTCCGACGGAGGGAGCCGCGCGAACCGTGACAAGACGCCTCAGACCGCGAGGCTACCCCGCGCAATGTTATTATCTGAGATAATGTTTGTTGAAATCTCATGAAGCGATTAAAAGTTGTTAATTCAGAGGGTCATTGTGAAAATGTTTAATCGGTGTGAGACATTACCTTCTGTAGTTTTAAAGATACTGACTGATACATTACTGTGTCACTGGATGGGCCTCATTTTTCTGAGATCACCAATGTGTTCAGACTTGCATTAACGTTTGGTGTGAGTTACTGTAGAATCTCAAAGAGCTGTAACTTGGTCATCTTTAAGAATGTGTGATACCCCGCCATTTCCTGGAGCATATTCTGTACAGAGCCAATGCGAGTATCATCCGTCCAATTTCCCAGCTCTGGGCTCTACATGTTTCCGACAACATGCTCTTTGTCTCTGCACCTGGCTGGCCGGAAATGTTCCACATACACGGACTCGCAGCTGGTGGTGTAGCGGCTAGCGTTGCTGCCTCGGGATTACGGGGTCCCGGGCTCGATTCCCGGCCGGGTTGGGGATTTTCTCTGCCCGGCGACTGGGTGTTTGTGTTGTCCTCGTCATTTCATCATCATCATTTGTGACAGTTGCTGGATTGAATTGGGTAGAAACACTTGTACTGTGTAAAAACTGGGACTTTGTACAGGCGCTGATGACAGTGCAGTTGAGAGCCCCACAAACCAAACATCATCAAACCCGAGCTCGCTGCGGCACTCCCTGAACCCCGGGCCCACTATCGTTCAGCCGTGGATCAGCTTCACCTTGCCTCGTAGAGGTTCTAGGCGGCCGATTAGCTTACCTATGTATACGTAACGTTACATTTTGTAGAGTTGTTGTTGTTGTTGTTGTCTTCAGTCCTGAGACTGGTTTGATGCAGCTCTCCATGCTACTCTATCCTGTGCAAGCTTCTTCATCTCCCAGTACCTACTGCAACCTACATCCTTCTGAATCTGGTTAGTGTATTCATCTCTTGGTCTCCCTCTACGATTTTTACCCTCCACGCTCCCCTCCAATACTAAATTGGTGATCCCTTGATGCCTCAGAACATGTCCTACCAACCTATCCCTTCTTCTGGTCAAGTTGTGCCACAAACTTCTCTTCTCCCCAATCCTATTCAAAACTTTCTCATTAGTTATGTCATCTACCCATCTAATCTTCAGCATTCTTCTGTAGCACCACATTTCGAAAGCTTCTATGCTCATCCTGTCCGAACTATTTATCGTCCATGTTTCACTTCCATACAAGGCCACACTCCATACAAATACTTTCAGAAACGACTTCCTGACATTTAAATCTATACTGGATATTAACAAATTTCTCTTCATCAGAAATGCTTTCCTTGCCATTGCCAGTCTACATTTTATATCCTCTCTACTTCGACCATCATCAGTTATTTTGCTCCCCAAATAGCAAAACTCATTTACTACTTTAAGTGTCTCATTTCCTAATCTAATTCCCTCAGCATCACCCGACTTAATTCGACTACATTCCATTATCCTTGTTTTGCTTTTGTTGATGTTCATCTTATATTCTCCTTTCAAGACGCTATCCATTCCATTCAACTGCTCTTCCAAGTCCTTTGCTGTCTCTGACAGAATTACAATGTCATCGGCGAACCTCAAAGTTTTTATTTCTTCTCCATGGATTTTAATACCTACTCCGAATTTCTCTTTTGTTTCCTTTACTGCTTGCTCAATATACAGATTGAATAACATCGGGGAGAGGCTACAACCCTGTCTTACTCCCTTCCCAACAACTGCTTCCCTTTCATGTCCCTCGACTCTTATAACTGCCATCTCGTTTCTGTACAAATTATAAATAGCCTTTCGCTCCCTGTATTTTACCCCTGCCACCTTTAGAGTTTGAAAGAGAGTATTCCAGTCAACATTGTCAAAAGATTTCTCTAAGTCTACAAATGCTAGAAACGTAGGTTTGCCTTTCCTTAATCTTTCTTCTAAGATAAGTCGTAAGGTCAGTATTGCCTAACGTGTTCCAGTATTTCTACGGAATCCAAACTGATCTTCCCCGAGGTCGGCTTCTACTAGTTTTTCCATTCGTCTGTAAAGAATTCGTGTTAGTATTTTGCAGCTGTGGCTTATTAAACTGATTGTTCGGTAATTTTCACATCTGTCAACACCTGCTTTCTTTGGGATTGGAATTATTATATTCTTCTTGAAGTCTGAGGGTATTTCACCTATCTCATACATCTTGCTCACCAGATGGTAGAGTTTTGTCAGGACTGGCTCTCCCAAGGCCGTCAGTAGTTCCAATGGAATGTTGTCTACTCCTGGGGCCTTGTTTCGACTCAGGTCTTCCAGTGCTCTGTCAAACTCTTCATGCAGTATCGTATCTCCCATTTCATCTTCATCTACATCCTCTTCCATTTCCATAATATTGTCCTCAAGTACATCGCCCTTGTATAGACCCTCTATATACTCCTTCCACCTTTCTGCTTTCCCTTCTTTGCTTAGAACTGGGTTTCCATCTGAGCAATTGATGTTCATACAAGTGGTTCTCTTTATCTCCAAAGGTCTCTTTAATTTTCCTGTAGGCAGTATCTATCTTACCCCTAGTGAGATAAGCCTCTACATCCTTACATTTGTCCTCTAGCCATCCCTGCTTAGCCATTTTGCACTTCCTGTCGATCTCATTTTTGAGACGTTTCTATTCCTTTTTGCCTACTTCATTTACTGCATTTTTATGTTTTTGTAGAGTAGTTCTTACAATTATAACAGTAACAATAAGTCAACACACCTTCACGCCTTAGGTTTTCCTGAGACTGGGACTTTGTATGGGTGCTATTGACCGTGCAGTTGAACGCCCCATAAACCAAACATCATCATACCCGAGTTCGCTGCGGCGCTCCCCTTTTTTAGCAACAAGGAGTTGTTAGTAAATGGTAGAATAGAAGACCGTTCACGGAAATATGCCGTATACCTGAATAATACTATTGAGTTTTGTTTGTTACACACTGAGCCGAACCAAATTATGAATTTGGAAAATACACAAAAACGCGTGTGTAATGCACTACGACCCGTTGAAACTCTCTTTTAACTTTACTTTTACTTCAGCCTTATACACTACTAGCCATTAAAACTGCTACACCACGAAGATGACGTGCTACAGACGCGAAATTTAACCAACACGAAGAAGATGCTGTGATACAAATGATTAGCGTTTAAGAGAATTCACACAAGGTTGGCGCTGGTGGCGACACATACAACGTGCTGACATGAGGAAAGTTTCCAACCGATTTTTCGTACACAAACAGCAATTGACCGGCGATGCCTGGTGAAACGTTGTTGTGCTGCCTCGTGTAAGGAAGAAGAGAAATGCGTACCATCACGTTTCCGACTTTGATAAAGGTCGGATTGGAACCTATCGCTATTGCGGTTTATCGTATCGCGACATCCAATGACTGTTAGTAGAATATGGAATCGGTGGGTTCTGGAGCGTAATACGGAACTCCGAGCTGGATTTCAACTGCCTCGTATCACTAGCAGTCGAGATGACAGGCATCATATCCGCATGGCTGTAACGGATCGTGCAGCCACGTCTCGATCCCTGAGTCAACAGATGAGGACGTTTGCAAGACAACCACCATCTGCACGAACAGTTCGACGACGTTTGCAGTAGCACGGACTATCAGCTCGGAGACCGTGGCTGCGGTTACCCTTGACGCTGCACCACAGACAGGAGCACCTGCGATGGTACACTCGACGACGAACGTGGGTGCACGAATGGCAAAACGTCAATTTTTCGGATGAATCCAGGTTCTGTTTACAGCATCATGATGGTCGCCTTTCTCGATACAGAAAATGTTCGACTGCTGCCCTGGCCAGCACATTCTCCAGATCTCTCACCAATTGAAAACGTCTGGTCAATGGTGGCTGAGCAACTGGCTCGTCATAATACGCCAGTCACTACTCTTGATGAACTGTGGTATCGTGTCGAAACTGCATGGGCAGCTGTACCTGTACGCGCCATCCAAGCTCTGTTTGACTCAATGCTGAGGCATCTCAAGTCCGATATTATGGCCAGAGGTGGTTGTTCTGGGTACTGATTTCTCAGGATCTATGCACCCAAATTGCGTGAAAATGTAATCACATGTCAGTTCTAGTATAATATATTTGTCTAATGAATACCCGTTTATCATCTGCATTTCTTCTTGGTGTAGCAATTTTAATGGCCAGTAGTGTAATTTCACGGCAAGACATCATTGTAGGATGGTGAACCATTTAACCACGAAACAGACATCAGTGTCTGACAAGAGCAGAAGTCGACAGAATCATTGTTCGGAGACATATGACCGAATCATACGCACATCTGTTGCACACAATGAACGCAAAATACATTAAAATGATTGGCCTTTAATCTCAGGCACCCTCATTGCTATGAGAAAGTACAAATTAATGACTGACCGCAATATCCCTTCGGTCATTGGGTCTCTACACAACGATCGACTGACTTCACTGGAACCTGTCTAACAGTTTTAAACAGATATCAAATTTGATTGCTCTAAGCCAGGCAAATATATAATTTCGAAGCAAATTGCACTGCATGTCTGTTCGCTACGACAGACAACCGGAGAAAGACAAAGAGAGTAAATGAGCTCCCGTTCTTATACAAAAACAGGAGGAAAATCTTTCCCTACTCTGTTTTGTTTAAGCATCAGGCCACTTCAGTATCGTTGATCATCGATAAATTTCCACTACACCCTCACCACAGACCTCTGTGGGTGTCACAAATACAATTATTACTACACATAGAGACAATTGACGAAGAAGAATATGTGTATGCGAGTCTGGCTCTTTACAAATATTAACTAAAATACGTACATTGTGAAACGTCCCGTTAGAAAAATAATGAATTACTGTGCTGATAAACCTCTTACGTTATTTGATTTTCAAACAGCTGAGCAGAACTGAACGTTCTCAGACATTTCTCTCTTTACTTATTCTGATCAACACTAAACTGACACACAATATTTTTAGCGCAACGCAATCTGACTTTCAAAAATCCCTAAAAAAGAATGGCCCTGACTAACAATAACCTATACCTTTCATGAATCACTTACCTCACAAAAATCTTCGTTACTCGAACTACTGCAATACAGCGAGCGCCAGTACTGCCAGCTAAGTAAAAGATTCTAACTACTGAAGGCACTAACTACTGATAGGCATAGTTAGGAAATGACAGATTTTGATACAGAACAAACAATGTATTTACCTTAATAATGTTCAAATTCATCATATATATGTATCAGTCCATGACATCCAATAATACAAATTTACTCTTTCTGATGGACACACGTCCAGATCGTCCGCTCTCAAAATTCTGCCATCTCTCTCCCCACATCTGCCACTGTTGGCGGCTCACCTCCAACTGCACAACGCTACGCGCTATTCACATCCAACTGCCCAACACTACAATAGAGAATATTTCAACGATGCCAACCAGCCACAGA
The DNA here is from genome assembly GCF_023864345.2 of Schistocerca serialis cubense. NCBI lineage: Eukaryota > Metazoa > Arthropoda > Insecta > Orthoptera > Acrididae > Schistocerca > Schistocerca serialis. The sequence continues at coordinate 48,589,260 of NC_064642.1, forward strand.
CTGCGCACAGCACAGCCAGTGATTTTCATACAGAGCGCTACGTGGCGTTACCAATATAAAAACCTAAACAGCCTACTTACATAGCCCCCATGCTCCCCACAAAAAATTTTACAAATTGTTTTGGGCAGTGGCCAATACAGATCTGAAAAAAAAATTCATAATTACAATAACAAGGATATCAAATGCACACAACATACACTGTTGGTCAAAAGCAAATATTGTTCTCATTAAGACAGCCCTGATCATTTATCACAATAGTAATTACAGTTTTTTTTCACAAAGTCTCATTAGTAGAAGGAAATGCACACGGAAGTATTAGATTTCCATGCAGTCTTGAAGGAGTAGTGTTGTCCTTCCAACCGAAAAACGGTGCTGACTCTTGACAAGCAGACAGGTAATGGGCCACAACAGAGCAAACCCACAGCAGAGTCAGTCGAAGTTTTGAAGAATATTGGTAGGTAGGTCCTCACAGAGTAGACCCACTGCAGTCCTTGTAGAAATAATGGTATTGTTGGGCCATCGAAGGTGCAGATCCACTGAAGTCCTTGTAGAAATAATGGTATTGGTGGGCCACGGAAGGTGTAGACTCACTGTAGTCCTTGTAGAAATAGCCAGCAGCCATCTGTTGCGATTGAGCAGGTGCACAATCACCATCGAAGAGTCTTGCGGATAATATAGCAAGTCCATGAACCACCACTTGTGCACTCACAAAATTTTTTTTGAAATGTCCTTAGAACCAGCAATGCTGTTAACTAGTCCCTTGCTGAATTATTAACACACGTGCAAACACTAACAGTCCCAACTTCTCACATATTGTGCATATACTATGACCAACAGAAACGTGTGCAGTGAAATGTAACTTAATTATTACAATTATAAATTTACAACATAAGAATACAATTACAAAGGTAAAAAATACATCATGAAAGAACATGATAGTACAGATGACATTTGTAGTAATACAGGCTTTACAATAGTATCGAAATAAACATATACATCAGTGTTACAGGAATTATGACATAAGTAAATACATAAAAGATCAGAATAGCTTTCGAAAATAATGTCTAAACATCTTAACAAAGTAAATAACATATTATTAATGCAAATTATATTTGAGGATAACAGTATTCCTCATCATAGTGAATGTAGCTTGGTATTAGAAAAATTCTACAACATAATCCTTATTAGCTAAACATATAAAGACAGGAAAAACACAAATACACATAGCGGAATAACACAAAAGGAAAGGACAGGGTTAGTTTTCAGTGTAACATTTGGTACTGCAGTCCAACCGAAAACTTCATTCCATAGATCTTTCCTCTTACTTCAACATTTGCTCCTGCAAAAAAAATCCTATGTAACACTGTTGTCCCTAAACCCCACTGTTTTGTTCGTATCCTCTTTCAAAATAAATATTTTCGGTTGCACAATACTCATTTTTGCCTAAATCTTTTTCATATAACTTCTCAATGCATTCTTTCCCTATTCTTCATAATTACTTATGTAGTCTACCCCCCCCCCCCCCCCCTCTTAAGCTAACTTAAATCTAGAGCTCAGATATATATACTAAGGGACGAGTCAATGCAGCAACACATAACAAATTAACACAAACAGCAATGACAAAAAATGCAAATTGGCAAAGTAAGCAGCAGTAAATCTAAATTAGCAAAGCAAATGCAATATTACAGCTAATATGAGTCGATGTGCAGCAACAAGAAAAATGGATCAGTAGTAAAACCGGCTAAACAGAGTAATACAAAGTGAAATTCAGTTGCACTATGCCTGGCAAACAGCAGCAGCAAATGCTAAACTTACACCTAAACATGACAAAGCTCAAGCAGAAAAAATATTACAGTAAAGATGGCCATGTCTAATACCTATGTCACATCTTAACACTAGAGTGATGGATCATGATAACTTACTCTAGCAGACAAGTTACCAAATCGTTAAAAAATTATTTATGCCATTCCTGTGAAGGGAAATGTCTATTTGTGTTCCCTTTTTTTGGGAAGGTAGATCATAAAATTATTGTTTAACGCATCCATAGACAGAAAATATTTACATTAGTACACCTATTAAATTTTATTTTAATCAATGCTGCAGTGGAGCTGGAAACTAGATATTAAACAAAATAGGCAAATATATATACAAACCAAAGCATGAAACATCATTCACTAGCCATATGGCATTTCATAAGGCAGTAAAAAAATCTCTCAACTAGAAAGACAGTAGTCATAATCAGGTGTATAGACATAGCTTCTGGAATACTTAACTTTAATCCATAATTGGTGAACATCGGTCTGACGGTACATGCATCACAAGATAAATAGCAAATGATAATGGCGCCTTGCTAGGTCGTAGCAAATGACGTAGCTGAAGGCTATGCTAACTATCGTCTCTGCAAATAAGAGCGTAATTTGTCAGTGAACCATCGCTAGCAAAGTCGGCTGTACAACTGGGGCGAGTGCTAGGAAGTCTCTCTAGACCTGCCGTGTGGCGGCGCTCGGTCTGCAATCACTGATAGTGGCGGCACGCGGGTCCGACGTATACTAACGGACCGCGGCCGATTTAAAAGCTACCACCTAGCAAGTGTGGTGTCTGGCGGTGACACCACACTGTGTCTTCTGTTCACTATAACAATGCATTTGTAATTACTGTCTAAATATGTTCCCTAGGTTGTAGACTGGATAGTTAACTTCAAAACATTGTTGCATGTTAACGGTTTCTAAGTGTGACAAAGCGTACTAGTAGCGTGAAGTGAAGAATTTTATAGGAAAGACTAAGTTAAAAAGCAGATTATCTCTCAATAAACGGTTTTACATGTGAAATGTGGTACAATCCTTTACTCTTCGTAGTATGCAGAGTTTCAGTTTCAACGCAATTATCATGTGGCATACGTCGGTAGGGTATACTGGAATTTTTCTGAAGGTTAGCTTATGTTATTTTTCTCAATCCCAGCCGGCACACGTGGCTGCCTGCAGTGCGAGTCATTGTCTGTTTCTTTGTTGGCGCACGTCATTATTCGGATTTGAAGACCTGACTTCAACAAATTCACCTTGTCGAGAGGGCCCTGCCCTCTTTGAATCCCGCCAGTTCTGATGAAATTCAGGTCTGTCATTTTGTCGGTAGTTTACATAGTTTCCTGTTTGTCGGTCATGTGGTGGAGAATTTCTCCTGCGCGGTGGACCGTTGCGTCTGAAGTTATCCTGTCTCCCTTGATAAAAATTGTTTTGGTTTCCATAGTGTCTGTTTCTCTGATTGTCTCTGTCATAGTCATTACTGGGGAGAGGTAATCTTTCCCTGTAATTATTACAACTCTGCCAACTATTGTCATACGGGTGGTGTCTGTTGTGGTCACAATTTGCGTTGTAAGAATAGCCTTGTCGTGTCTAGTTATTATTTCTGTCATCGCGAAATTGTGACGGATGTGACCTGTAATTGTTGTGTTCCTGTTTTCGCTTTCCCTGAAAAGCTTCAATGTCGTCTTTGCGACGTCCTGCCAAAATAATATGTCGTAAACGTTCAGGCAATTTGATTAAGCAAATGCGGAAGAGTTCTAAGGGGCTGTATGGGTTTGACAGGTACTGATTCATGTGCATCATGTCTTCAAAATATTTTACAAGACTGGAAAATTCAGATTGTTCGAAATGTTTCATCATTATGATGCTATGTTTTACTCGGTCTTGTGTAGCTTGAGACCAATATGCTGAGAGGAAGGCATGATAAAATTCTCCTTCACTGTGACAATCGTGAATGACCGATCGTATTCTTACACCTGGTTCATTCTCTAAGTAGCCACACACAAATTCTAATCCGTGCTCCAATGATCAGTTGTGAGGAAAACAATGAGAGAATTGATGAATCCATGCTTGTGGATGAATGTCGTTGCCAGAATTCTTAAATGTTTTGAATTTACGTGTAGTAATGAACAGCTTATAGTCAAATTCATCGTGTCGACGAGTAGCATATCGGTCATTGTTACGTCGTGTCGGCGGTTCAATCTCAAAATTCGGTGCACCTTGCCAATTTCTTTCATAATTTCCGAAAAGCCCTGTGTTATTATTTTGTGGCTTTTCCGCATTTCTAAGTCCCTCTTCCCATGTTGGAGCGCGAGTCTCCTCTGAAATATGTAATTCTTGTATTACTTGTGCCAACTAATCTTGTACTTCCCGGATTTCTCTTTTGTGTTGCTTATTAATTTGATTCTGATTTTGTTTGGATTTCCTAACTTGTTCGCATTCTTCTGTGTCATTAAAGACTACCGGTCTTGTGTCATTCAGATTATCATCTACCCTTGTAGATAAATTATTTAGCTGATCCGAAAGTTCGACTTCTTTCTCAGATAATGAACTAATGTCCTCCATGTGTCTTTCTGAACCAATTTTCAGAGTATCTACTGTGTCCTGTAAGTTTTCCTGAGTTTTTGAAAGTTGCGTAACCGAATCGGTAGATGCAACTGAGTCAATTTTAGCCCTCAAGGTCTCGTCATTTTCATGAACAATAGTTTGCTGTTCTTGTATGGCTGCTTCGTGATTCTACAATGCATTTTCATGACGCGAAAAAACAGGTTGAAAATGCTCGCAAACTTGTGTTTTTACGTCATTAGAGACTTTTTGACATTTCGATTCGATTTTAAGTAACTCAGCAGTTAAGCCTTCACGTGTTTGTTCAAGCGGTTGTTCCACTGAGTCTAAATTATGTAGCTGTTGCTGTGTTTGTTTTTGATTTTGTTCCATTGCGTCTAACTGTTGCTGTGTTTGTCTCTGGTGTTGTTCCATTCTGTCTAACTTTTGAAGATTTTGTTCTGTTGTGTCTAAGTGTTGCTGTGTTTGTCTCTGATTTTGTTTCATATGTTGCATTAATTGCAATAATAATGTATTAGTGTCTGGAATCTGTTCCTTAGCAGTGAATTTGCACCGGCAACATTCACATTTTGGCAAGCAGAAAATGTGTCTTGACTTATTTGAGAAAATGGTGAGGACCCAAAACCTGAATCTACAGTAATTGCAAGATTGTGTCCTGTCATTTCGGATTCCTGAGGCGAGCTGTTGCCGACCGATCGATCGATAATGCTTCCCTGTTCACTAATTGTTTCACTGTCTACACCATTATCTGCCGCCCGCTCCATTTCCCTATGCACAATTACCAAATTACTACGTTGAAGCCGGCCGGTGTGGCCGTGTGGTCTGGGCGCTTCAGTCTGGAACCGCGTGACCGCTCCGGTCGCAGGTTCGAATCCTGCCTCAGGCATGGATGTGTGTGATGTCCTTAGGTTAGTTAGGTTTAAGTAGTTCTAAGTTCTAAGGGACTGATGACCACAGATGTTAAGTCCCGTAGTGCTCAGAGCCACTACGTTGAATGTCTGTTAATTAATTACACGGTGGTGCTGATAAGCTACAATCGTTGTCACTATCGTTTCTCATTTTACTTTGGAGCATAGTGTTACGTTTTTCACACGCCATAATTATCACGTATTTCACACTATGACAAGAAAAGCACAATTTGAAGAGCAAAAATAAGAAAACACATTAACATAGCACTGAAAATAATATCTAGTTAATTGCAAGCGCAGCTGCGAAATACTTGGTGCAAATCTACATGCATTCCACAACTGTTTTACTGTACAACAATGAAAAACTACAACTACAAAGGAAATTCTCTCTATAATTCAAATGGTTCAAATGGCTCTGAGCACTATGGGACTTAACATCTATGGTCATCAGTCCCCTAGAGCTTAGAACTACCTAAACCTAACTAACCTAAGGACATCACACAACACCCAGCCATCACGAGGCAGAGAAAATGCCTGACCCCGCCGGGAATCGAACTCTCTATAATTACTCGCTAGCAATAAACAATAGCTACAATAATTACACAAACTACAAGAAAAAATCAGAAGATTCCAGTGAGGTATCCTCGGCTAAGGGTCGACATATGGAACGTCCCCTTAGAAAAATTAATGAATTACTGTGCTGATAAACCTCTTACGTTATTTAATTTTCAAACAGCTGAGCAGAACTGAATGTACTCAGACATTTCTCTCTTTACTTATTCTGATCAACACTAAACTGACACACAATATTTTTAGCGCAACGCAACGCAACGCAATCCCTACAAAAGAATGGCCCTGACTAACAATAACCTATACCTTTCATGAATCACTTACCTCACAAAAATCTTCGTTACTCGAACTACTGCAATACAGTAAGCGCCACTGCTGCCAGCTAAGTAAAAGATTCTAACTACTGAAGGCACTAACTACTGATAGGCGTAGTTAGCAAATGAAAGATTTTGATCAAGAACAAACAATGTATTTACCTTAATAATGTTGAAATTCATCATATATATGTACCAGTCCATGACATCCAATAATACAAATTTACTCTTTCTGATGGACACACGTTCAGATCGCCCACTCTCAAAATTCTGCCATCTCTCTTCCCACATCCACCACTGCTGGCGGCTCACCTCCAACTGCGCAACGCTACGCGCTGTTCACATCCAACTGCCCAAAACTACAATAGAGAATATTTCAACAATGCCAACCAGCCACAGACTGCACACAGCACAGCCAGTGATTTTCATACAGAGCGCTACGTGGGGTTACCAATATAAAAACCTAAACAGCCTACTTACAATTGTTCTTCCAAAAAGTAATACTTTAAATGTGTATATTATTTAACATTCCAGATAAACCACTATAGTCGTCGTCCGGGGCTCGTGGTCTTCTGGTAGCGTTCTCGTTCCCAGCGCACGGGGTCCCGGGTTCGATTCCCTGAGGATTTTCTCTGCGTCTAGATGACTGGGTGTTGTGTGTCTTTCATCATCATTTCATCCTCATTCACTCGCAAGTCGCCGTAGTGGCGTTAAAAGAACTTGTGGAGCGGCGGCCGAACCGCCCCGCGAGGGGTCTCCCGGCCACCAATGCCATACGCACATTATTATTATCATAGTTGTCGGTGAAGAGAAAACTGCCACATAGGCGTGACAACAAAATGCCAAGACCCATAAAATGGCCTCCCGACAGAGAAGAAACAAATTCCAGAATTGCTTATACTTCAGAACTTTAAACAGCGCCATAAACTTCAGTACGTACAACATAGTAAATAAAAATATTTTTGTGCGTCTTAAAATCGAGTGAAATGTAAAATTATCACACGACAAATGGAAAATTATTAGATGACAAGGATATTGTCTATCATAATAAGAATAGGAAGCAACAAACTTTAGATAAGTCAAATGAAGAAAGACAACCTTTCTTTCAACAAAAATGAGATCCAGCTACTTAAACAGAGCTGAAGCTTTATTTATTTGGTACGTATTTTATTTTTGTTTCTAGCTTCTTTCTTGCTTGACAGATTATTCGAGCCACTTGTGTTTCTGGTGACTGAGAACGCTATAAAGACATAGAATGATTAATATAATACGTACATTAATATTAACCGCCATGTAAGTTATGTATTATAACAAAACGCATATTATAAAAAAAATTTAAATCATACTTCTACCCTTAACCGGAAGAACCTTATAGCCCACAGAATAATGAGACGGAAGTTGACTTTTTGGCAACGGGCTTGTTAATAACCACAAAATAGAACAAAACGTAAAATCGTGTGTTATTCCTCTTTACTCGTGGAAGTACATAGATATGTTTCTTAGGCGTGAAATATTGTGTTTATATTATTTTTTTTTTACCAGATGTGATGCAGTTAGCTTAAATGATTTTATTCAAAAGCTTTTGCTCTGTTTACATTTTTTCTTTACAATCATTCATGTTTCTTGATGTTTTACTACTGCTTGCTACTCAAAAGTATACCATCTATAACGTCAGTTACGTGGAAAAACACTTGAAAAAAAGAAAACACATTTCTTAACGGTGCATATGACTTTAATAGACAGTAGGCTTTCTTTCCGCTACCTGCTCTAGTATCGCCCCAAATTTCAGACAGTAACAACTTTCAGAGCAGTGAGAATCTCGGCTTTATACGACAATTAGTGTGTCCAGGTCTTAGGAAAATGGTACTGTTAGTTATCTGAGGCATTGGTGTTACTTTTTAAGGCCATGATATGACCCAGTGAACACCATCAAACATTTACCAACAGGAATAATGTTTAAATGAGATTTCCGAAGTGTGCAGCATGAAACGTCCTTGGCTTTCTTATAGCGGCAGTTCATCGTGCGTCCGCGCATTTTCAGATAGAATAATTCTCTTCCCATTTTGTCCGTCAATTCGCAGATTTATTGTACACAAGAGACGCGGTGGAGTTTATGTTCTCCGTCGATGTACAGAAGTCCCTGATCGAAAAGAAGTTCTCCGGAGGATTCGAGAAGTTAGCTACTGAGTCAGCATGAAAGCGACATCTATCTGGCTTAGCTAAAAGTGTTCTTAATGTACAATTATCGTCAGTCATTTGACATCCACTACACCTAGGATTTTCCATCCATTATGGTCCTCAGCAATAAGCATCCATGTTGTTCTTACTTTTTTTTATGACGTCATCTAAAAATCCTTCATTAGGTCTGTGTGTTTTTTTTTATCGCTCCGAATCCTGGAAAGGATTTCTGTGGCGCATCTTCCAGTTAGGTCCCATTCAACTCTGTCGCTTTTGCAATATAGTCTTAACTTTCTAGCTCATTAAAACTGTGTGTCTGACGGGGACTCGAACTCATGAGCTTTACCTTCCGCGGAGAAATGCTCTACCGACTGGGCTACCAAAGCAGCACTCACGACACCTCACCAAAGCTTCATTTCCGCCACTACCTCATCTGGTGCCATCACAGAAGTTCTCCCGCGAAACTTGAAGGACTAGAACTCCCGGAAGAGCGGATATTGCAGATACACGGTTTAGTCGTAGCCTGGGAGATGTTTTCCAGAATGAAGTTTCATATCAGCACACAATCCCCTTCAGAGTGGAAAATTTCATTATTGTCATAATTTCTTCCTCCATTATGATATGCTCCATGATTCACATTTTTGTTTTCTTCATTCTTCTAGTAATTCCCAACCTACATCACTCAGTTATTTCGCGGTGCAATTTGTGAATGCTTTTCGAACTATAATTCATGTCAAGCTGGTAGTGCACAACAGTCGTAAACTTTCCGTTACAGACGCTATGGATGCTTCGGTTTGAAACCTTTATAAGCTGGACCTCCCAAAATTACGAGTTAACTGAGGGCGTTAGTTGAGCAACACCCGAAATTCCACCAGGATATACATCATAACCAATGATATTTTGATCAAAATGTAGGAAGATTGGAACAACATGCCCTTCAATGCGCGTCTACAAATAAGCGTTATTTCACCAAGAATTGAGCGGGGAAGTAAGTTCAGCAAGTCATCGATACGCCGACGTCGTGTTATTACATCGATCAGACAATTTTCCAGCTGCGCACTACCGTAATCAAGCAAATCTTTCCGAGCTGCGAGGGTAGTAGTATTATAAAATGTCAAGGAAGATGGCGTGACTGTAAGTGCAACTACGGATCGATGTTATTACGCGCTTCGCAGAAAAACTATTTTCTTTTTGCTTCTTCCGCTACAATTCTCTAATTCGGCGGCTAAACTGAACTTCCAGCGCACATACACTCAGACTCTCATTCAAAAACACAGCACTAACACTGGTAAATAATAGGAATCTGAATATTTGCGCTGTGTGTTAAGGTGATGGTCGTTATTTGGTCGTATGGTAACAAAGCTTATGGATTGAGTGATCACAATCAGCTGCTGCGAATGAAGGTATGAATTCCACGCGCGGCTAATGAACAGATTGTTACTTACTGAAAATAAATCGTTAGCTGACGGAATATAATAACTTCATAGTTTTAGATATTATTGCCCTGTAAACACACAAGTTCTAGAACGACTACGTAGATCATCCCGTGTACGACAGTACACAGTACTAAAATGCTCCACAGACCTGCGCTCGAAATGCAATTTTTCAAGGGACTGTATCTCGGTTTCTGTTGATCACAGAGATAAGGGGTCAAGTGTTTTGGGCCGGCCGGAGTGACCGAGCGGTTCTAGGCGCTTCAGTCTGGAACCGCATGACCTCAGATGTTAAGTCCCATAGTACTCAGAGCCATTTCAACCATTTCGAATTCTGCCTCGGGCATGGATGTGTGTGATGTCCTTAGGTTAGTTAGGTTTAAGTAGTTCTAGGGGACTGATGACCACAGCAGTTAAGTCCCATAGTGCTCAGAGCCATTTGGACCAAGTGTTTTGGAGAGTCCCTGGTCTAGCGACCATTTGTATACCTAACGGAATAACGCACATACTTCAGCTATCTTAGGCTTAAGGGTCAAAATTTAAACATTACTCACATCCTCCAGCCCACACAAATTGAGAAATAACTTGGTTCTTTTGCACTGGCTGTGGTCTATGGTGGACCTTAGGCGACTTATAAAAGCACCATTTGTGCATGGTCGGTTCCTGAGAAAACCCCGGAAAACCATGATTGTTAAGTACCTAAAGGAGCAGTTGTGGGAATTACCTATACTTTCTACTCGTGACCAAATTTTTACCGTAAGTTCTTAAGATTATGTTGTCGGGGAACTTTGAAACTTCTTGCGATATTATTATCCTTTACCTAAATCCAAAGTTACCGTACCTATATACTTAAAATATACACGCAGTATCCGGTCTTAGGCGCAAATGTAGTGACTTAGTGGAGGCAAGGAAAAGTGTTCTACCGTCATGGAAACGGTTCTGAGGACGCCGAACTATATTTATAGCCGGCATTTTTCACGAATAAAACTTTATGACGAGCTGTCTCTGTATAATGGGCTCTTTGGCCTGTAGAACTATGCCCAAAGTGGCACAGTAGTGACCAAAAATGGTCTAAGAAGGTTCTTAACATGCTTGAAATAACTTAAAATTACTGCCAACATTTATTTAAAATTGTAAAGACTGCAAATTCAATAAAACATTTATAATAACACTTTAAAGATACAAATCATAAGCCAGGCGTTTTCGATAAATTGTGAACTATGAGCAAGTCCATAAAAAATTTAAAGCAAACGATTCTATGTTGACCTCTTTTTCTGCGTACTTATTTGTTGTTTGTATGTGTCAAGATACATAAATGTGTCGAAGTATACAAATAAACTGTCAAAATTATACTAACACACACACACACACACACACACACACACATATATATATATATATATATATATATATATATATATATATATATATATATATGTATATGGACCTTGCGTTGGTGGGGAGGCTTGCGTGCCTCAACAATACAGATAGCCGTAACGTAGGTGCAACCACAGCGGAGGGGTATCTGTTGAGAAGCCAGACAAACGTGTGGTTCCTGAAGAGGGGCAGCAGCCTTTTCAATAGTTGCAAGGGCAACAGTCTGGATGATTGACTGATCTGGCCTTGTAACACTAACTTAAACGGCCTTGCAGTGCTGGTACTGCGAACGGCTGAAAGCAAGGGGAAACAGCTGTAATTTTTCCCGAAGGCATGCAGCTTTACTGTATGGTTAAATGATGATGGCGTCCTCTTGTGTAAAATATTCCGGAGGTAAAATAGCCTCCCATTCGGATCTCCGGGCGGGGACTACTCAAGAGGAAGTCGTTATCAGGAGAAAGAAAACTGGCGTTCTACAGATCGGGGCGTGGAATGTCAGATCCCTTAATCGGGCAGGTAGGTTAGAAAATTTAAAAATGGAAATGGATAGGTTAAAGTTAGATATAGTGGGAATTAGTGAAGTTCGGTGGCAGGAGGAACAAGACTTTTGGTCAGGTGAATACAGGGTTGTAAATACAAAATCAAATAGGGTAATGCAGGAGTAGGTTTAATAATGAATGAAAAAATAGGAGTGCGGGTAAGCTACTACAAACAACATAGTGAACGCATTATTGTGGCCAAGATAGACACAAAGCCCATGACTACTACAGTAGAGCAAGTTTATATGCCAACTAGCTCTGCAGATGATGAAGAAATTGATGAAATGTATGATGAGATAAAAGAAATTATTCAGGTAGTGAAGGGAGACGAAAATTTAATAGTCATGGGTGACTGGAGTTCGAGTGTAGGAAAAGGGAGAGAAGGAAACATAGTAGGTGAATATGGATTGGGGGTAAGAAATGAAAGAGGAAGCCGTCTGGTAGAATTTTGCACAGAGCATAACTTAATCATAGCTAACACTTGGTTCAAGAATCATGAAAGAAGGTTGTATACATGGAAGAATCCTGGAGATACTAAAAGGTATCAGATAGATTATATAATGGTAAGACAGAGGTTTAGGAACCAGGTTTTAAATTGTAAGATATTTCCAGGGGCAGATGTGGACTCTGACCACAATCTATTGGTTATGAACTTAGATTAAAACTGAAATACCTGCAAAAAGGTGGGAATTTAAGGAGATGGGACCTGGATAAACTGACTAAACCAGAGGTTGTACAGAGTTTCAGGGAGAACATAAGGGAACGATTGACAGGAATGGGGGAAAGAAATACAGTAGAAGAAGAATGGGTAGCTCTGAGGGATGAAGTAGTGAAGGCAGCAGAGGACCAAGTTGGTAAAAAGACGAGGGCTAGTGGAAATCCTTGGGTAACAGAGGAAACTTTAAATTTAATTGATGAAAGGAGAAAATATAAAAATGGAGTAAATGAAGCAGGCAAAAAAGAATTCAAACGTTTCAAAAATGAGATCGACAGGAATGGCAAAGCAGGGATGGCTAGAGGACAAATGTAAGGATATAGAGGCTTATCTCACTAGGGGCAAGATAGATACTGCCTACAGGAAAATTAAAGAGACCTTTGGAGAAAAGAGAGCCACTTGTACGAATATCAAGAGCTCAGATGGAAACCCAGTTCTAAGTAAAGAAGGGAAAGCAGAAAGGCGGAAGGAGAATATAGACGGTCTATACAAGGGTGATGTACTTGAGGACAATAGTATGGAAATGGAAGAGGATGTAGATGAAGATGAAATGGAAGATACGATACTGCGTGAAGAGTTTGACATAGCACTGGAAGAACTAAGTCGAAACAAGGCCCCGGGAGTAGACAACATTCCATTAGAACTACTGACGGCCTTGGGAGAGCCAGCCCTGACAAAACTATACCATCTCGTGAGCAAGATGTATGAGACAGGCGAAATACCCTCAGGCTTCAAGACGAATGTAATAATTCCAATCCCAAAGAAAGCAGGTGTTGACAGATGTGAAAATTACCGAACTATCAGTTTAATAAGTCACAGCTGCAAAATACTAACACGAATTCTTAACAGACGAATGGAAAATCTGGTAGAAGCCGACCGCCGGGAAGATCAGTTTGGATTCCGTAGAAATGTTGGAACACGTGAGGCAATACTGACCTTACGAATTATCTTAGAACAAAGATGGAGGAAAGGCAAACCTACGCGTCTAGCATTTGTAGACTTAGAGAAAGCTTTTGACAATGTTGACTGGAATATTCTCTTTCAAATTCTAAAGGTGGCAGGGGTAAAATACAGGGAACGAAAGGCTACTTTCAATTTGTACAGAAACCACATGGTAGTTATAAGGGTCGTGGGGCATGAAACGGAAGCAGTGGTTGAGAAAGGTGTGAGACAGGGTTGTAGTCTATCCCCGACGTTATTCAATCTGTATACTGAGCAAGCAGTAAAGGAAACAAAAGAAAAATTCGGTATAGTAGTTAAAATCCATGAAAAGGAATTAAAACTTTAAGGTTCGCTGATGACATTGTAATTCTGTCAGAGACAGCAAAGGACTAGGAAGAGCAGTTGATCGGAATGGACAGTGTCTTGAAAGGAGGATATGAGATGAACATCAACAAAAGCAAAACGAGGATAATGGAATGTAGCCGAATTAAGTCGGGTGATGCTGAGGGAATTCGATTAGGAAATGAGGCACTTAATGTAGTAAAGGAGTTTTGCTATTTGGGGAGCAAAATAACTGATGATGGTCGAAGTAGAGAGGGTATAAAATGTAGACTGGCAATGGCAAGGAAAGCGTTTCTGAAGAAGAGAAATTTGTTAACATCGAGTATAGATTTAAGTGTCAGGAAGTCGTTTCTGAAAGTATTTGTATGGAGTGTAGCCATGTATGGAAGTGAAACATGGACGATAAATAGTTTTGGACAAGAAGAGAATAGAAGCTTTCGAAATGTGGTGCTACAGAAGAATGCTGAAGATTAGATGGGTAGATCACATAACTAATGAGGAAGTATTGAACAGAATTGGGGAGAAGAGGAGTTTGTGGCACAACTTGACTAGAACAAGGGATCGGTTGGTAGGACATGTTCTGAGACATCGAGGGATCACAAATTTAGCATTGGATGGCAATGTGAAGGGTAAAAATCGTAGAGGGAGATCAAGTGATGAATACACTAAGAATATTCAGAAGGATGTAGGTTGCAGTAAGTACTGGGACTGAAGACCACAACAACATATACATATATATATATATATATATATATATATATATATATATATATATATATTTTGTACCAGGGAAAAGAATGGAACCAGTTGAAAAATGCAGCTATCGGGGCACAAAGAAGGCGAGTACGTTGCTCTTTAAAAGACTGGCAGAAAAGTGGGGAACCAGCTGCCTCACTCATCCCGCTTTCCTCACGAACATTTTTGTCTTGCATTGTGCAAAAGTGAGTGGCAGAGAGACAGTGCCGGTGGGAAGGAGCTGGTGCTTGGTGCTAGGAGGAGACAAAGAGAGAGGAGACACTGATAGTAGGAAAGTGACAGTAAAAGAGAAAGAGTCGTGGATGAAGACCAGGCAGTGGCAGTGGAAGCCAAAGAGAGAGGAGATGTTGAGATCGGCGACAGAGAGTGGCAGTAAAAAACAAAGAAAAATAGATGGTGATAGAAGCAGTGGGAGCACAAGAGAAACGACACAGTGGAAATGCAAAGTACAGATAAGTGGATACCATACATAGCCTTCTGGGAGTCTGGACCCTTCCAGACCGCCGAACGTTAACATGGAGGTATACGGGAGGGCGCATTATCTACCGAAATTTGAAACATGTAGGGAAAAAATTACTTGGACCCCAAAGAATTTTTGAGTTGTAAGGTATGATGGCATTGAGAAAGAAACACAAAAAGAGACAGAGTAAATGGGAGAGGAGACATTGACATTGGAACATACTGTAAACCAGTGGGAAGTAAAGGTGAGAGTGGGAGAGAGACATATATAGACAGAGGCAATGAGAGGGAGATGCTGAGTATGAATGCTTGACTACAAGGGTAGACTGTGTAAAAGGATTGATAATCTTCTATATTCAAAGAGCGTGAATATGTTCTCATGCCAAAATTTCTGGTGGGAAAGGCAAAAATGAGCGTTCAGTCAGCTGGTTCCCCACTTCTCTGCCAGCGTCTTGTAAAGAGGAAAATATTCGCCTTTCTTGCACGCCGCTGGTGCCAGGAATGTTAGTTTAATTTCTCCAGGGATAACGCTTGTAAATAAGCAGCTTGTCTCGCCAAATCAAGGAAAGAAGTCTTTTTAATTAAATTCAACTCGAAATAGAACTGCTTACTGTACTCCGAACTGCTGTGTATCACAGAGTATTTTCTCCACAATTCAGTTTTCTGTCAGTATTTTTCTGTGAACAGAACTGTATGCATAGATAGTGCTCCCACATGGGTTACGATCCGCGATTATGACCTGGAATGGTAGCTGATACTGCAGTATCTGCTCTCGCTGAAACTTTTTCCAGTAGGGTGACGCATCTTTCTTGAGTTTCAGGAAACTTGTCGTCGTAATTATTGTCGTACACTGAATTACTACCCACCTCGTAGACATTCCCGGCAGAAGAGCACGGGACACAGCGATTTTAAACAGATTTATCCACAGAACTGCTACTGTGCAGGACCACCTGGATTCTTACGTAAAACTGAAGCGCAAGTTTTGAAAAGAAAAAAAAATATTAAAAAAAGCACGGTTGTAGAGATCGAAATATTAACGCTCCCCGAGAAACGGTAGGTGTTCAATAATCACCGCACGATCAGCCTATTACACTGCTCCCTGTATATGGGGCTGCACGTAGGAAAATAGGTAGGGTTCTCCGTGGATAAGGCAAAGGACCTGTTTTTCGACGACATAAGAAGATAAACAAGATGCTGCTCTCGGTTAAGGAGTCTCAGCCTCAGGATTCGTGAAGTGTACAAAATCCAATAATGAAAAAAAGCCAGTAATACATCAATCATATGGTGCTAGTAGGTACCGATATCTTCTTTTACATGAGGAGAAATTCATATGAAAACTATATTGATAAAAATAAATTATTTCACGTCTAAATATTTATATTCCAAGTATTTAAAACAACATGGAACCTTTAACATAAAATTTTGGGAATTCATCTTTATTGATTTTGCTGTATATTTACCAGCGTTTGTCTCTGACAAAGATGTCTTCGCTTTGTACAGAATCCGATTTTTCCTCGTTGTGATCAGATCTGGCGGGAAGAGATTCTAAATGGAAGACGAGTCGTTTTGTGATGATGCAGAAGGCAGATGTCCTACTTGTCTTGTTTGTTCAAATTATGCCATCATAATACCTGTTGCAGAATGCAGATTCTTTACTTCCTTCACTATTTCCAGAATTACCCGATTTTCACAGTCCTTTCCTCCTTACTAGTAGAAAATCCGCATATCTGCAGAAAAGATAACGAAGCAGACATGAAGACAGACAGCAGAGCATAACGTCTCTCTTTCATATGTGGACGTCTCTTTCGATGCAACTCACTTCAGAACAACAGCTACCGTCCTGCCTGAGGACAACACATTGGATACGCAGCTCTGGAGAAGCACATTACAATTATCCGTGCGAAATTAACTATATCTGTTAATCAACCTGCACAGTTTTTTCGAATATCAGCGGCCAATTAGAAATCATGATACAGAAAAATCAGTGGCTGCTGAGCACAGCGTCAAGAATAAACACAAATTTTTTTGTGATGAAACGAAAAACTTTCCCCTTGTATCAACCTAACGGGAACCTTCCAGAAAAAGGGTCTAGAGTACGGAATGTGCAACAGTAGCTTTAACGGGGGCAGCAGCTAGACTTTATACGTGGAAGCAAGCACTTGAGGTGCTTAGACTACGGGGAAATTCGCCATGCTGTACACGTCCCGACGGAGGCAACCAGCACTGTAGGACCTCTGGCAGCGCGATGAAAGTCACTTGTTCCTGACAAAGCCGGCTGAAGTTAGTGTTGAAAGATCGAGTTGTAATTCAGATTTTTGTGTCAATAATATCAAGAACATTTTACAAAACACTGCTCTTTTAACATAATACTGTCCGTATCTTATGTATAATATTCTGCTCTTTGTGGTAAATAAATTTTGATATTTTCCTCTAAAAAATGTGTAGTCAGAATAAAGATGGAATACTAATTGTTCTGAGGTGGGAAAATCATACAGCCTTCAGCAAGACTGAAAAAGATATTGTATAGTTTTTAGTTAAAACGTGATTTCAACAAACTCCCACTGCAGCTGGTTCTGAGCGTGTTATCATTGCTATTTCCGTGGTGATGACTCCAGGCGCATAAATCGCTGTAGAAGAGTGGTACGTTCTCTCATAGTTGACTGTGTTAAAATGCAGCACAATTCGATGAGATATGTCGCACTACACGGCAAGAGTAATCGGACTTCGAATAACGAACAATTGAAACTGCAGGTTCTAAGATAAAGAATGCAAATACGCGTGTGATAGCGCCTTAATGGAGCGTAATCGTCACATCACCTAAATTTCGATTCCCAGCGGAATTAGGGCGCTGAAACATATAACAAATTTGTACACACAGTTAGTGATATTTAAGGAACTATTCAGTATACAGGGTGTTACAAAAAGGTACGGCCAAACTTTCAGGAAACATTCCTCACACACAAATAAAGAAAAGATGATATGTGGACATGTGTCCGGAAACGCTTAATTTCCATGTTAGAGTTCATTTTAGTTTCGTCACCTACGCTTCCACCTACGCTCAATGGAGCACGTTATCATGATTTCATACGGGATACTCTACCTGTGCTGCTAGAACATGTGCCATTACAACAACGACACAACATGTGGTTCATGCATGATGGAGCTCCTGCACATTTCAGTCGAAGTGTTCGTACGCTTCTCAACAACAGATACGGTGACCGATGGATTGGTAGAGGCGGACCAATTCCATGGCATCCACGCTCTCCTGACCTCAACTCCATTGACTTTCATTTATGGGGGCATTTGAAAGCTCTTGTCTACGCAACCCCAGTACCAAATGTACATCTACATCTACATCTACATTGATACTCCGCAAGCCACCCAACGGTGTGTGGCGGAGGGCACTTTACGTGCCACTGTCATTACCTCCCTTTCTGTTCCAGTCGCGTATGGTTCGCGGGAAGAACGACTGTCTGAAAGCCTCCGTGCGCGCTCTAATCTCTCTAATTTTACATTCGTGATCTCCTCGGGAGGTATAAGTAGGGGGAAGCAATATATTCGATACCTCATCCAGAAACGCACCCTCTCGAAACCTGGCGAGCAAGCTACACCGCGATGCAGAGCGCCTCTCTTGCAGAGTCTGCCACTTGAGTTTATTAAACATCTCCGTAACGCTATCACGGTTACCAAATAACCCGGTGACAAAACGCGCCGCTCTTCTTTGGATCTTCTCTATCTCCTCCGTCAACCCGACCTGGTACGGATCCCACACTGATGAGCAATACTCAAGTATAGGTCGAACGAGTGTTTTGTAAGCCACCTCCTTTGTTGATGGACTACATTTTCTAAGCACTCTCCCAATGAATCTCAACCTGGTACCCGCCTTACCAACAATTAATTTTATATGATCATTCCACTTCAAATCGTTCCGTACCCACACTCCCAGATATTTTACAGAAGTAACTGCTACCAGTGTTTGTCCCGCTATCATATAATCATACAATAAAGGATCCTTCTTTCTATGTATTCGCAATACATTACATTTGTCTATGTTAAGGGTCAGTTGCCACTCCCTGCACCAAGTGCCTATCCGCTGCAGATCTTCCTGTATTTCGCTACAATTTTCTAATGCAGCAACTTCTCTGTATACTACAGCATCATCCGCGAAAAGCCGCATGGAACTTCCGACACTATCTACTAGGTCATTTATATATATTGTGAAAAGCAATGGTCCCATAACAGTCCCTGTGGCACGCCAGAGGTTACTTTAACGTCTGTAGACGTCTCTCCATTGATAACAACATGCTGTGTTCTGTTTGCTAAAAACTCTTCAATCCAGCCACACAGCTGGTCTGATATTCCGTAGGCTCTTACTTTGTTTATCAGGCGACAGTGCGGAACTGTATCGAACGCCTTCCGGAAGTCAAGAAAAATAGCATCTACCTGGGAGCCTGTATCTAATATTTTCTGGGTCTCATGAACAAATAAGGCGAGTTGGGTCTCACACGATCGCTGTTTCTGGAATCCATGTTGATTCCTACATAGTAGATTCTGGGTTTCCAGAAATGACATGATACGCGAGCAAAAAACATGTTCTAAAATTCTACAAGAGATCGACGTAAGAGATATAGGTCTATAGTTTTGCGCATCTGCTCGACGACCCTTCTTGAAGACTGGGACTATCTGTGCTCTTTTCCAATCATTTGGAACCCTCCGTTCCTCTAGAGACTGTTCGTGCTCGCATTGCGGACGGCTGTGATACAATACGCCATTCTGCAGGGCTGCATCAGCGCATCAGGAATTCCGTGCGACGGAGGGTGGATGCATGTATCCTCGGTAACGGAGGACATTTTGAACATTTCCTGTAACAAAGTGTTTGAAGTCACGCTGGTACGTTCTGTTGCTGTGTGTTTCCATTCCATGATTAATGTGATTTGAAGAGAAGTAATAAAATGAGCTCTAACATGGAAAGTAAGCGTTTCCGGACACATGTCCACATAACATATTTTCTTTCTTTGTGTGTGAGGAATGTTTCCTGAAAGTTTGGCCGTACCTTTTTGTAACACCCCGTATAGTAAGCCATTTTAACTCAACATCAAGATGGTTCTTACATGCATCTAGACAGAAGAAGTGTGTGAGCGTACAGGCTGTGGGGGGAGATTAGAGCGGCAGTTTCCCGCCACAGAGCACGTGGCTGGCGGTTGCTACGGGGCCGTGGCGAGCGGCTAGCGTTTACGCGGTGTTGGAAAAACCCGAGCGCTTGGCCGTGTTTGCAAGCTTGGAGAAATTTAAATGCCAGAGAAAAATGGATAAAAACAGAACTAATAGTGAATCGGAGGTGCTAGCTGGCACTCATGGGCAGAAAAATATGTAAAGCTAAATTATCTAGACGCCCCACAAAAATGCATAGTAGTTTAAGAGTTACTGTTGTCTTAAAAATTGTAAATTTATGAAAGTTCAAAAGCTAATATCTTGGCAATGCTTTGGCCAATTAATATCAACAAAGTGTTTACGGATGCGGCTAGTAGATTTTGCATACTGTGTACCATTTTTGAATGAGAGGTCGGAATATGAGATTCGACTGAGAGAAACTGTGATTTTGGTAATAAGAGACGAAACTAGCCGCAACATTCTAAAGTTTAAAGAGGTAGATGAGTAAATAAGTGTGAATTTTTATTTGTTTATTTATGTTTAGTATCAAAAATTCGGGAAAAACAAAATTACGCCATGAGAACATTTGTGAAAAGAAACAGTGGCATATACACAAAATTGGACTTTAAATTGTTATTGTCCAGAAAATTTCCATATTTTTCAATATGCCATTTGTGATTTTGTGTGTAGTTTTAGAATATTCGTAATTTTTGTCAAAGATTGTTTTGAGTTACGCAGTCGTTTCTAGCGGACGTGCCACGCATCCGGGGGGGGGGGGGGGGGGGTAGTAGGGTAGTAGCGGGTTGGTATCTACGTTCGAAAGCGATCAACTGGAGCGCAATGTAGTGGCTTAGTAAAACAGACAAGAGTGTATTTTGTGAATTGTGAACAGACTGTCGAGTGCTGTGATTCGCGACATATGAATTTTATAGTGAAGTGTTGTTAGAGGCCGCCCTTACGTAAAAGCCCCTCAGACTGCATTTTAAGTGTTTACTCAACATACTGAAGATTATTCGTGGAAAAATAGAAATAAACTACTTGTTCAAATTATAAGTCAACGTGAATGACTCAATATTTTTTTTTAATTTCGCCACAATACCTGCCTGTATTGTTTTTTTTATATTTTATTTTAGCTTTAAAAATTGAGTTCACGACAGGTGTGAGCTGGCACCCTATGACGAAAAACGTAGGCAAACATTGAGACCAGCCCCATCTTTCGGCCGCTCAATTAAGCTGATTGTAACACACAAACACACACACACACACACACACACACATATTCATGCCATGGCACTATTTAAGCTGCAATGTGTAGTGCTCAGTACCGTCGTAAGTGGGATGTATGTAGTGCTTCGTTTACTTCATATAAAAAGAGAAGGAAATTAATCCATCAACCCTAATACACAGAGATCAATAATATACATCTGTGCATAGTTCTTGATTAAAAGACATAAATTAATTTATTACAAAATGAAGTAGTATCGTTTACTTTGTAATTAACAGACAGTCCATTTTTAGAGAAGCACTTCCTAATTTATAGATTTCCAGTGGGATGGTTTAACTTATTTATTTCTATTTATTTATTCAAGTTGATCAGATTAGGGCCATGAGGTCCCCTCTCTAGGTTGGACCAGGGTTCCACACATGCAGCATTTTACACATCATGGTTACATAATGACAGTAGTTCGAAATGAGAAAAAATAGATTAATCTAGTGACAATATGGATAAACAGTAATGACGAAGACCTAATAAAGTTAATACTGGCAGTATTTTTACAACAGCTGCTATACATAAAATTATGATAAAAGCAATAATAATAACAGTAAAAGAAAAATGAAATAATAATGGTAAACATGAGAAAAATTGGCAGTAGTAATGAAGATTTGTGCAGATGTACATTAATATATTGGTATATAAAGCATATGTATACTAGTCTAGCGAGTTTGGGGAAGGGAGATTTAAGGAGGCAGCATCAGTTAAGAAAAAAACTGGGAACTGAGGAAGAGCTCGTATGAAAGAAGGAAGTAATGGGGTGAAGTGCACTCCTGTACAGATGAAGGCATTACTGTCGCTTTCGTAGATACGTCATTAACTGTTTTTTGAAGCCGGACATGTTTTTAAGTTCTTTTATATAACGAGGGAGGTTATTATAGAGTCGGATTCCTGCTACCATAAAGGAGTTCGAGAAGGTGACAGAGGGGATTTTATTGCGGTGGGAACGTGTGCATGTTGTTCATACATGAGCGTTAAGGACGAGGAGAGATATGAGGACAGAGTACATTTATGACAGTAGATGAGACAGAGTGTATGGATATCTCTGCGTTTGTTTGCACGCAGCCACGACTGTTGTGCATATGCTGGTGAAATGTGCTCAAAAAGTGGAACGTCACAGATATATCGGACGCAGGCATTCATGACCAGTTCCAGACGTCGCGAATTTTCCTGAGAGAGACCTTGTAGGATAATATCGCTGTAGTCAATGATTGTGATTATAAGCGTTTGTACTAATTTCTTTTTCAGGTCAAAAGCGACGAGTTTTTTATATTTTTGGATGGCATGAAGGGATGCTGATGCTTTTTTGCACACTGCAGTTACGTGCTCTGTCCAATTTAGATTTTCATCTATTATTACTCCCAAACTCTTTTCTGAGGGAGAGAAGTTGATATTTGTTCCATTTAGGATTAGAGATGGTACGGATTCCCTATGTTTTTGCGCTAATGAGCTTAGAGTGGCCAACAAGTACCGCTTGAGTCTTAGATGGGTTGTGTTTTAGTCCTATGTTCTGTGCCCATTTTGATAGTGTATCGAGGTCAGTATTGAAATTTTCAATATATTGCTTAAGATTCATTGGTTTTGCACTTAGATACAACTGAAGGTCATCAGTATACATTTGATATTTGCAGTAGGTCAGAACCGATGACACATCATTGACATGCAGAGAGAAGAGTGTAGGACCTAATACTGAGCCTTGGGGAACGCCTGACACTACCAGCTGCCATTGTGATTTTATATTCCCGGACAGCAAACGTTGCTGACGAGATGTCATGTATGAGCGAAACCATTGCACTGCACTTGGCGAGAAATTTAGACCGCTAAGCTTGGCAAGTAAGATGTCGAAGTCGATAGTATCAAATGCTTTGCTGAAATCTAGGAAGTAATTGATAGTCGCTTCTTGTCTATCCATGGCAAGTTTCAGGTCATCAGTCACTTTTATCAGTGCGGATGTTTACGGAAACCTGATCGGTATTCGTCTAATAGGTCCTTAGTTGTTAGGTAGTTGGTGAGCTGGTAATGGACTATATATTCTAAGGCTTTTGATAGTGCAGGAAGAATGCAGATGGGGCGGTAGTTAGAGGGTGCTGTGGCAATGTCCTTTTTAGGCAGTGGCTTAATTTAGCCCAGTTTCCAGGCCTCAGGGAAAACTCTTGTGGTTAAGGAATCGTTGAAAATGTCTGTTATAGAGGGCAATAGTGGATCAATAATACGTTTTACAATCTGGATAGTGATGCCATCATATCCAGTATATGCTGGTCTAATCCGCATGATGGTTTTCTTGACATTATTGCAAGTAACGTGTTGTAGATAGAATTTTTCTTTGCTACAGTCGTTAATCCCCATGAAGTAATCAATGATTCTCTTGTTTTTTTTTTGCGGTTCAATTGTGGTTAACTACACTCATCCTCATAAATTAAGGATAATGCTGATACATGGTGAAACAACGCTCTGGTGGGCGGTTTGCGGGTTTAAATCACCTCGGGGTATGACCATGCCGTGCATTTGACCTGCGGTCGTCGCACGGTGGCGCTGGCAGCAGTCCACATACGCAGAGGTGTGTTGGTGCATGTCAGAGTATGGTGCAGCGAGTAAGTGTGCAGACGTTTTCAGACATGCTAATGGTGACTGTGTGTTGAAAATGGATCAAAGAACACATATTGATGACGTTATGAGGGGTAGAATACTAAGGCGACTGGAGGCTGGTCAAACACAGCAGGTCGTAACACGGGACCTCCGTGTGCCACAAAGTGTGATCTCGAGATTATGGTGACGATTCCAGCAGACAGGAAACGTGTCCAGGAGCTACAGTACGGGACGTTCACAGTGTACAACACCGCATGAAGACTGATATCTCACCATCAGTGCCCGCAGACGGCCATGGATTACTGCAGGTAGCCTTGCCCGGGACCTTACCGCAGCCACTGGAACAGTTGTCTCCAGACACACAGTCTACAGACGACTTAACAGACATGGTTTATTCACCCGGAGACCTGCATGGTGCATTCCAGTGACCCCTGGTCACAGGAGAGCCCATAAAGCCTTGTGTCAAGAACACAGTACATGGTTTTGGAACAGTGGTCCCCGGTTACGTTCACGGACGAGTCCAGGTATAGTCTGCCGGGTTTTCACCTGGCGTGAACCAGGAACTAGATACCAACCC
This sequence comes from Schistocerca serialis cubense, assembly GCF_023864345.2. Lineage (NCBI taxonomy): Eukaryota > Metazoa > Arthropoda > Insecta > Orthoptera > Acrididae > Schistocerca > Schistocerca serialis. The sequence goes on from NC_064642.1 coordinate 48,613,744, forward strand.
CTTAATGTCCTTGAAATGGATCTGTATGGAGGTCGTGGTTTGATGGTGTGGGGTGTGGGGTGGGATTATGACTGATGCTCGTACACCCCTGCATGTCTTTGACAGAGGAACTGTAACAGGTGTATCGGGACGTCAAAAAAAAAAATGGTTCTGAGCACTATGGGACTCAACTGTTGAGGTCATTAGTCCCCTAGAACTTAGAACTAGTTAAACCTAACTAACCTAAGGACATCACAAACATCCATGCCCGAGGCAGGATTCGAACCTGCGACCGTAGCGGTCTTGCGGTTCCAGACTGTAGCGCCTTTAACCGCACGGCCACTTCGGCCGGCTATCGGGACGTCATTTTGCACCATTTTGTTGGCCTTTTCAGGGGTGCAGTGGGTCCCACCTTCCTCCTGATGGATGATAACGCACGGCCCCACCGAGCTGCCATTGTGGAGGAGTACCTTGAAAGAGAAGATATCAGGCGAATGGAGTGGCCTGCCTGTTCTCCAGACCTAAACCCCATCGAGCACGTCTGATATGCTCTCGGTCGTCGTACAGCTACACGTCTGCAAACCCCTAGGACACTCCAGGAGCTCCGTCAGGCACTGGTGCAAGAATGGGAGGCTATACCCAGCAGCTGCTAGACCACCTGATCCAGAGTATGCCAACCCGTTGTGCAGCCTGTGTACGTGTGCATGGTGATCATATCTCATATTGATATGGGGGTACATGGGCAGGAAACAGTGGCGTTTTGTAGCACATGTGTTTCGGGACGGTTTTCTCAACTTATCACCAATACCGTGGACTTACAAATCTGTATCGTGTGTGTTCCCTATGTGCCTATGCTATTAGCGCCAGTTTTGTGTAGTGCCACGTTGTGTTGCACCACATTCTGCAACTATCCTTAATTTATGGGCATAAGTGTAGTTTGATACAGAAACAACCAAAGCTGCAAGATCAGCTTTTTATTTAATTGTTGACTAGTTTCCGCTCATCTGGTCACATTTTGAAATAATTCTGCGGGACAGAAAATTAAAATTACGGTTCACCCAATAAACTGTTACAAAAATTATTGAGTGCGTATAACAAGATACGAAATGTATCGTACTAGGACATACCTATCAGACAGACAAAATAGTATTTTCAGAAATAGCATAAAAACGATGTCAAGATAACACGCATCGGCACAACAAAGTCAACTTTAATCACGAACAGTGACTGAGCTAATACATGAGTAATTGCCTACTTCCTCCACTGCCACAGAGAAATCTCAGGTAAGAGCTGCCCTATCAGGATGTAGGGAATCTCTTCGTTACAACTTCTGATCATCAAGGGTAAATGTAGTGTTGGCAGAAAAGCCAACACCGTGTTGCTAGAGGAGGCCGAAATGCACACGTTAAGCTCACGCAGACTGGCGTGAGGTCTGGAACAGTTAAAGGAGTTAAGTTTAATAAATAAAGTACGAAGCTCTTGGAATACTTAACTTTAATCCATAATTGTAGAAAATCGCTCTTGTTTAGACATTATTACAATATAAACTGGTAATGGCGCCTTGCTAGGTCGTAGCAAATGACGTAGCTGAAGGCTATGCTAACTATCGTCTCGGTAAATGAGAGCGTATTTGTCAGTGAACCGTCTCTGGCAAAATAGGCTGTACAACTGGGGCGAGTGCCAGGACGTCTCTCTAGACCTGCCGTGTGGTGGCGCTCGGTCTGCTATCACTGACAGTGGCGACACGCGGGTCCGACGTATACTAATGGACCGCGGCCGATTTAAAGGCTACCACCTAGCAAGTGTGGTGTCTGGCTGTGACACCACAGTAAAACAACTACTGCACACTGAGTTGGACTTCAGTGGGATATGTGGTGGTAATCGATGGCATTGACCCGCGCGGACATTACTGCGGACCACCTGTAATGCTTCATATTTATTCCCCATCCCCACAACGATGGCATCTTACAGCAGCAGGTTAAGTGTCCGTGTAGCAACGTCGGAATCGTGCTACAGTGGTTAGAGGAAGTGTTACAATGAAATCAAATTAATGTTTCTGATCTGTAGCCACTGGAACACACATCGGGCGCCAGTCTCGTGCCCGTAAACCAACATCCCGTAATTCGTGAGAATTGCTTTCGCTGTGCGTAGATATCAGGATCCTCATACTTCTGGAATCCTCTCAGGGACTTGTAGAATCCATGTGAAGCAGAATCTCTCTCGTACTGTGTTTGAAAAGTGGAACAGCACGCTATTAAACAATTGATTATAACGTTTTGGTTCATCGGTGTACAAACAGAAGTTGTATGCTGTAGCGACACGTAACTTCATTCATTGCGAACCACAAAATTGTATGGAAAGAAACCAAAATAGTATGACACTGAAAAATCATTAGCACCTTTCGAAATACAACGTACTCTTAAAGTACTTAACCAGAAAAAGACCAAACAGAATATATAGCTGTAAGAACCATTTTGAATGACACTTCATAAGAAAAGACCAAAATTAAAACGCTACGTTGTCTTTTATTTCATAATTCCTTGTAAAGCCCCTGCGGCCGTCTTTGAGGCAACCAGCTTGATTTTTATTTGGGCCCTTTGGCGCTAGAAGTACTTAGTAAATCCTGTAGCGTTCGATAACAAGACAAGGCCCCCCTCTCCACATGCCCCACGCAAGAAATAAGCTCCAGAACACTTTGCGAGTTTCACATATCTATGCTGTGGCGTACAAACGAGATCTTTGTGGATTCTATAACATCGTGCTTAGGTATCTCCACTCTGTTCACGCGTAAATTTGATAATATGATAATTTAAGGAGCCATTTCTACCTCTCCAAGTTCAAAAGAAGACAATTCTGTGCATATTCCAAGAGGAATGGAAACCCAAAATGTCTTTCTCTTGCCTAACTGTTCGAAAGTGGATAATGAAGTTCAAATGGTTCTGAGCACTATGCGACTTAACTTCTGAGATCATCAGTCGCCTAGAACTTAGAACTAATTAAACCTAACTAATCTAAGGACATCACGCACATCCATGCCCGAGGCAGGATTCGAACCTGCGACCGTAGCGGTCACGCGGTTCCAGACTGAAGCGCCTTTAACCGCACGGCCACACGGCCGGCCGGATAATGAAGTGTTTCTGTTCCTCTACACATCATTTAACGAGTACGATCTCTCTTTTGCCATTGTTGGTCGTTTCGCTTCATGTGATATGTACCATAACATACTGCAACTGGTTACCTAATTATCGTACAAACACTGTTACACAGACGTTCAGTTATTCCGCTTGCTAGCTGACTAATGAGTTACGATACTCAAACGTGTTCAGTGGAGCGTCAGTATTCCATCACGCATGTAATACACAATTCCAGAGTATTACTCATTCTCATTTTCTTTTTATAAATTTTTCAAATACATCTTTCTACAAGGACTGTTCGCAAATTTGATTTTGTATTTATTAAGGCTTAGTGCACTGCGTAAATTTTGGTAACATCTGTTCATCAGCGGGAATGGCGTCGTCAAGTTGACATCTGTTAAAATATGGAAACGTGATGAGTTTAAAGTTTCTGCTGTTGTGGATTCCAGGGGGACATGCGATTTTCGGTGGGTCATCAACAAAGGTGAGGGCCGATTTGACAGATATCAGTTTTAATCATCGACCGTCGAATATTGTATACCGCTTATTTCTTCTCTCCGTTATTCACAAGGGAGCAAGACGTACTCGTAGAACTGGCGAATTTCGCTGCATCTCACCAAATTACGCAACACGCAATCGAAGTACATCTTGCTTTGATTTGTCAAGCAGTGGCCATTTCTGACGTCAGCGCCGCGTGTGGGATGTGTTCTCTAGCACCGCATTCTTGTATCGCTCTCTTGTTCGGTTTTAGGAAACCAAACGAAGTAAATATGACGACATCGTCGCTGGCGAGTCGCTTTAATTTGTGTGTGCAACATCCTGATCTACTCAACGTATCGAATTTTTTATTAACTGTAATTTCCCTCCATAACCTACCCTGCAACATCCTTACAAGCTTTTCAGACTTTTTCTCACCACCCTGTATACAGACTATCTCATTAATGTCGCGACAAACTTCTAGGGGATGTGGGACACAACATAAGGATTTAGAATTGCATAATACGAGGGTAAGTCAATTATTATCCGAAATTTAGTTATATTTTTGTTTCTTTTGGTGGTACTGTCGTTTTACATTGATGACGCATGTTTTGTTTATTTGTTGTTATATCTTTGAAATTTTCAAGCTGCTAGGGTAGTTATCGCTGCCGTGCTGTTAATCATGGCTGCTCCGCTGTCTATTTCCACCAAAGAAGAGCAACGTTCAGTGATCCGTTTTTTGCGGTCGGAGGCGTATCAGGGGCCCAAATTCATCCAAGACTTTCGGTACAGTACGGAAACGGTGTTTTGCCACTACGGAGTGTCTACGAATGGACTGAAATATTCCGAAATGGTCGCACGAGTGTTACGCACGATGAAGGTGCCAAACGACCGTTTACCGACACAGATTAAGAAACCATTGAGCGTTCACGTGAAATAATTCTTAGACAGATGATTAACAATTGACGAAGTGGCACATCGTCTGTAAATTAGACACGGTTCTGTCTTCGAAACGGCCGGCCGGAGTGGCCGTGCGGTTCTAGGCGCCACTGTCTGGAACCGAGCGACCGCTACGGTCGCAGGTTCGAATCCTGCCTCGGTCATGGATGCGTGTGATGTCCTTAGGTTAGTTAGGTTTAATTAGTTCTAAGTTCTAGGCGACTGATGACCTCAGAAGTTAAGTCGCATAGTGCTCAGAGCCATTTGAACCATTTGTCTTCGAAACCATCCACAACAGACTTGGGTTTCATAAAGTTTGTGCAAGATGGATCCCGAAACAACTCACTCTGTTGCATAAACAAACGCGCTTGAACATCTGCAAAAAACATTTGGATCGCTATGCTAACGAAGGGGACAACTTCTTAGACAGGATCATTACTGGTAACGAAACATGGATCGATCATTACGAGTCGGAGAGTAAACGGCAGAGTATATAATGGAAACATCCAGATTCGCCGTGCAAGAAAAACTTCAAGACCCAACCGTCCGCAGGAGAACTGTGCTTACGGTTTTTTGGGACGCACAAGGTGAAGTGCTGGAACATTATGGGGAAAGCGGCAAAAAAAAATGGTTCAAATGGCTCTGAGCACTATAGGACTTAACATCTGAGGTCATCAGTCCCCTAGAACTTAGAACTACTTGAACCTAACTAACCTAAGGACATCACACACATCCATGCCCGAGGCAGGATTCGAACCTTCGACCGTAGCGGTCGCGTGGTTCCAGACTGTAGCGCCTAGAACCGCTCGGCCACTCCGGCCGTCGGAAAGCGGCACAACAATAAACAGTGTACGTTACAGTGAGATGCTTTCTGCCAGGCTAAAGCCGGCAATTCGAAGCAATCGCCGAAAATTGCTGTCAAAAGTTGTTGCACGACAATGCCCGTCAGCATACTGCTGCCCACACTGCTGAAAAGCTCCAGAAACTTAAATTTGCAGTACTGGAGCATCCTCCATGTAGTCCCGATTTTGCCCCTTGTGACCAGCACATGTTTGGCCCACTCAAACAGGCATTAATGGGCCGCCGATTTGCCTCGGACGAAGCAGTGAAAGAAGCGCTCCATTCCTGGCTCGCAGCTCAACCGAGAACCTTCTTTTATGAGTGCAGCAGGAAGCTTGTACAACGATGGACCAAGTGCGTTGAAACGCAAGGAGACTACGTCGAAAAATGATGTTCTTGCAAGTTCCCTATTTGATTACAATAAAATTTTATAACTACTTTGCCGATAATAATCGACTTACCCATGGAAGCAAACGTCAGGGGTGAGTGGTACTAGAGATCGATTATCGGATAGAAAATGAGAGTGATTCATTTGAAATATTTAACGGAAACAATGAGTACACATGGGGTGTGATATGAATACAGCTGAAATGTTACAACAGGTGGGCGAAGTTTGCACAATGAAACGCCATGCATGCCGAACACCGACGGCGCATTGACTGCCGGATACGCTCGAACACATCGGGAGTTTCTTTGATTGTAGGCGCTTCGCAGATGATTCTTGCGACGAGGTCAGTTTGAGACTCCGCGGGATCGCGATATACAGGGATTTCGTAGCTCCGCACAGAAAGAAATGAAGGCTCGATAAACCCGGTGAGCATGGGAGCCAGTTATACTATCCACCGCGCTCAATTCATTGATGCGGGGAGTAACTGTTCAAAAGCCTACGAACAGCCAGTTCAAATAGAGCATTTGGAGCCACGTGCTGCGCTTCGCATTTTCCGGACCATCTTCAAGCAAGCTGCGAAGAATCTGTTCCAGAGAGGTCTAATACTTCGCGCTACACACATACATTAACTGTGAAGCGATGTTGTAGCGCGTAGTGCTACACACCGTGGAACTTTTGCGGTGTCTACAGTACAAATGCTCATTGAGGTGATTGAATACGCCGTACCTAGAGAACGTCAACTCAGCAGTAAACAACACGTAAGCTGAATACACATCTCGGTTACTTTGTTTGCAAAAATCACTGTGTCAAACACACACATGTTGGATGGTCGTCGGGGTGAAAAAATTTCACCCTTATGGGATGAAATACGTGTAAACGCTTTGGCTTACAAAACACTCGTTCGACCTATACTTGAGTATTGCTCATCAGTGTGGGATCCGTACCAGGTCGGGTTGACGAAGGAGATAGAGAAGATCCAAAGAAGAGCGGCGCGTTTCGTCACTGGGTTATTTGGTAACCGTGATAGCGTTACGGAGATGTTTAATAAACTCAAGTGGCAGACTCTGCAAGAGAGGCGCTCTGCATCGCGGTGTAGCTTGCTCGCCAGGTTTCGAGAGGGTGCGTTTCTGGATGAGGTATCGAATATATTGCTTCCCCCTACTTATACTTCCCGAGGAGATCACGAATGTAAAATTAGAGAGAATAGAGAGCGCACGGAGGCTTTCAGACAGTCGTTCTTCCCGCGAACCATACGCGACTGGAACAGGAAAGGGAGGTAATGACAGTGGCACGTAAAGTGCCCTCCGCCACACACCGTTGGGTGGCTTGCGGAGTATCAATGTAGATGTAGATGTAGATGTAAACAACAGCGTCTTCACGACATATGCCGAGGAGGAAGCAATATACACTACTGCCCATTAATATTGCTACACCACGAAGATGACGTGCTACAGACGCGAAATTTAACCGACAGGAAGAAGGTGCTGTTATATGCAAATGATTAGCTTTTCAGAGCATCCACACAAGATGGCGCCGGTGGAGACACCTACAGCGTGCTGACACGAGGAAAGTTTCCAACCAATTTCTCATTTGACCGGCGTTGCCTGGTGAAACTTCGTTGTGATGCCTCGTGTAAGGAGGAGAAATGCGTACCACCACGTTTCCGACTTTGACAAAGGTCGGATTGTAGCCTATCACGATTGCGATTTATCGTATCACGGCATTGCTGCTCGCGTTGGTCGAGATCTAATGACTGTTAGCAGAATATGGAATCGGTGGGTTCAGGAGGGTAACACGGAACCCCGTGCTGGATCCCAACGGCCTCGTATCACTAGCAGTCGAGATGACAGACATCCGCATGACTACAACGAATCGTGCAGCCATGCCTCAATCCCTGAGTCAACAGATGGGGACGTTTTCAAAACAACAACTGTCTGCACGAACAGTTCGACGACGTGTGCAGCAGCATGGACTATCAGCTCGGAAACCACGGCTGCGGTTACCCTTGACGCTGCATCACAGACAGACAGGAGAGCCTGCGATGGTGTACTCAACGACGAACCTGGGTGCACGAATGACAAAACGTCATTTTTTCGGATGAATCCAGGTTCTGTTTACAGCATCATGATGGTCGCATCCGTGTTTGGCGATATCGTGGTGAACGCACATTGGAAGCGTGTATTCGTCATCGCCATACTGGCGTATCACCCGGCATGATGATATGGGGTGCCATTGGTCCATTGGTTACACGTCTCGGTCACCTCTTGTTCGCATTGACGGCACTTTGAACAGTGGACGTTACATTTCAGATGTACTACGACCCGTGGCTCTACCCTTCATTCGATCCCTGCGAAACCTTACAGTTGAGCAGGATAATCCACGACCGCATGTTGCAGGCCTGTACGGGCCTTTCTGGATACAGAAAATGTTCGACTGCTGCCCTGGTCAGCACATTCTCCAGATCTCTCACCAATTGGAAACGTCTGGTCAACTTAGGCCGAGCAACTGTCTCGTCACAATACGCCAGTCACTACTCCTAATGAACTGTGGTATCGTGTTGAAGCTGCATGGGCAGCTGTACCTGTACACACCAACCAAGCTCTGTTTGAGTCAATGCCCAGGCGTATCAAGGCTGTTATGACAGCCAGAGGTGTTTGTTCTATGTACTGATTTCTCAGGATCTATGCACTCAAATTGCATGGAAATGTAATGACTTGTCAGTTCTAGTATAATATATTTGTCCAATGAATACCCGTTTATCATCTGCATTTCTTCTTGGTGTAGCAATTTTAATGGCCAGTTGTGTACTATTTGACTCTCGTAGGAATATACGCTCTCGGATCTTTAACAATGAACCATCATTTGATGCAGAAAGCCTCTTTTGCGGCGTCTGATGTTGATTCATCATCTCACTGACGGTTTCGTGCTTACTAAATGAACCTGTAACTAAACGCGTCGCTCTTCTTTGAATTTTGTCTACTGTCTCTATCAATCCTATCTGGTACGATTCCCAGACTGACGAGCAATAATAAAGTACTGGTTGAAAGAGGGTATTGTAAGCTACCTCCTTTTTTGATCGACTATATTTCCTGAAGATTCTTCCAATGAATCTGTCTAGCATCTGGCTTTCCTGCAGTTAGTTTTATGTGGAACTACCATTTTAAATCGCTCCGTACTCCTAGATATATTTATGGAAATAACTGCTTCCAGTGACGGTGTAATCAAACAATAAGAATTCTTTCTGTCTACGAACACGCAATATGTTATACTCGTCTATGTTGACGATCGATGACGACTACCTGCACCAAGCGACTATCCTCTGCAGGTCATCCTGCATTTCGCTACAATTTTCTAGCGTTGCAACTTCTCCGTATACAGCAGCATCATCCGCGAAGAGCCTCATTCAACTTCCGATGTTGTGAACCGTGTCATTTACATATAGAGTGAAAAGTAATAGTCCTATGACACCCTCTTGGGGTATGACCGAAATGACTTTTACGCCTGAATGCTTCTGTCCACTGAGAATGACATGCTGTGTTCAGTTTGCTAGAAACTCTCCAATCCAATCACGTAGTTAGTCTGATATTCCGCACGCTCCTATTTTTTTTTTTTCGTTTGGCGGTAATGCTGAACTGTGTCGAGTCCTTAGGGAAATTAAGGAGTGTGGTAACTATCTGGGCTCTCGTGGACGAACAGAGACAGCTGGGTTTCACACTATCGTTGTTTTCGGAACCTACGTTGGTTACTACAGAGATAATTTTCGCTCTGGAGAAATGTCATAACAAGCGAGCATAAAGCACGTTTCAAAATTCTGCAGCTGACCGATGGAAGAGGTGCAGACCTACAGTTTTGTGTGTCTGTTCGACGACCCTTCATGAAAACGGGAATGTACTGTGCCTTTATCCAATCATCAGGAACACTACGCATTTCAAAAGACCTACGGTACACGGATAATGGAAGAGGAGCAAGTTCGTTGATATACTCTGTCAAATCGAGTGGCCTATCCCTTGTCGAGTGGTTTCCGTTGCTTTTCTATCCTATGGTAAGTTGTATAGATTTCTGCGAGACGATTTAAAGGTGGCACTAAAGTGTGGTCTTCCTGTGTGAAACAGTTCTGGAAAAAGATATTTATATTTCGTCCTTCCGAGCGGTTCTAGGCGGTCCAGTACGGAACTGCGCTGCTGCTACGGTCGCAGGTTCGAATCCTGCCTCGGGCATGGAGGTGTGTGATGTCCTTAGGTTAGTTAGGTTCAATTAGTTCTACGTCTAGGGGACTGATGACCTCTGATGTTAAGTCCCATAGTGCTTAGAGATATTTGAACCATATTTTGTCCTTTTCTGTGTCGTCCATTCCTCCTTTAGTGCCATTATGGTCACAGAGTGTCTGATGATGATGTTCGGTTTGTTGGGTGCCCAACTGCGCGGTCATCAGCGCCCTCACAAAGTCACAATTTTTACACAGTTCGATTTTTACGCAATCCAATGTAGCCACTGTCACGAATGATGGTGATGAGGTGATGAGTACGAAATGATGAGAGCAACACCAACACCCAGTCTCCGGGCAGAGAAAATCCCCAACCCTGCCGGAAATCGAACCCGGGATCCCGTGATCCAGAGACTAGACTCCGGGCTGCGGACTCAGAGTGTCTGGACAGATCCGTTTACTGATTTATCAAAAGACCAAAACTTCTTAGGGTTTTCTACCAAGTTGGTAGACAAAATTTCAATTTCGTTGAACGCTTCAGCCGGCTTATTCAAAATCCGGCCGGAGTGGCCGAGCGGTTCTAGGCGCTACAGTCTGGAACCGCGCGACCGCTACGGTCGCAGGTTCGAATCCTGCCTTGGGCATGGCTGTGTGTGATGTCCTTAGGTTAGTTAGGTTTAAGTAGTTCAAAGTTCTAGGGGCGTGATGACCTTAGACGTTAAGTCCCATAGTGCTCAGAGCCATTTGAACCCATTTGAACGCTTCACGCAAGACTCTCCATACAATAATTCCGACTTCGTGCAATTTTTGTTGGTTTGTGAGGCTTTGGCTACGTTTAAATCAGCAGTGAAGCTGTCGAACCACAGCGAGCCTTTTCCATCTCTCACAACTTTCCTCGGCACATAGCTGTCTAAAACGTATTGTACAATGCTCTTGTACTTTGAAATTTATTCCTGAAGATGAGTTTAGCTATAATAGTTTAATTGAGTGCCTAAGGCGACATATGAGAATTTATGCCGGACCGGGAACCGAACCTTAATTTTCCGCTTATCGCGAGGGATCGTGTTACCACTCAGGCTATCCGAGCACGATCCCCGAACCGACCCAAACATCTATATGTCACACGTCTATATTTATCTTTTTACAGATTATTTATTCATTTACCCATACTAACACATCCCGTGATTCCCGTGCATGTTTTAGAATGGAGACAACGGAAAGCCACTGACTATGGTTGTCATTTTTATCACAGGCCCTTCTTCGCCTTATACATGTTAATGTTTGCTGAGGAATTAAAGTTTCAAGAACTTAAATTCGTTCCTGAAACTCATTTTAACTGTAATAGGTGTAGATTTACTACCTACAGCAACATATGACATTTTGTACCAGACCGGGACTCGAAAGGGATTTTCCGCTTATCGCGCGCGGTCTTTTACTTTGTCCACTCGAGATGAAATTTTCGTGCTGACCGCTCAGGCAATCTGCAATCCGTTTCTTGTCGCTGTTACTAAGCAGAGAGATCTTCCTACGTTTCTTTGCATTCTTTTTTACAGCCGTACTCAGAGAAGCACAAACGACCATACCATGACTGACTCTTTATTGTAGATTAACTGCCTCAAAAAGTTCGGGTATACTTGTCATCAGCAGGACTAAGTGGTTACCTTCACGAGTCGGCTCTCTGATTAAATGCTCAAGGTAATTATCGGGTGACGCATTTAAAACAATTTCACGTGATGCATTTTCCCTGCTACCCGCCCTAATCTCTTGAGCTTCCTAGTATACAGCTGGTAGGTTGAAGTCTCACCTGATAATACAACATGATCGGGAAACTAACGTGAAATATTCTCCGTCTCTCCCCTGAAACGTGCCGCTTCTGAAGCAGGACGTCTGCGAAAGCTTCCGACGACCACGTTTGATTTACCTATAACCTTGCAGAGAAAGTACAAGGATTAGCAGTTGACCCTGAACGTACATAATTGCAAGGTACAGTGCATGAAGAGTCGAGCAGATCCACCACTGTATAACACTGTCACTGCATTTTACGTAGCTTGTGCAATCAAATACGAAATTTGGTTTATTACATACTATGCCCAAACAGAACAAATAGTCCTGTCACGGAAAAGCCACGTATAACACTACCGCCTGCCACTGTTATACCACAACCTCAGAGCTCGAGGTAGTTCGTATAAATGAAACCAATTTTATTAAAGCAATTACAGTATAAAGAAGCAGAGCAGTGTTACCCTCTGAAAGGAATTAAGTTGTGTTGACCGTGATATACCTAACGGAAGTGGCTTATCGAAAGTGAAAGTTAGAATTACGTAAATATTTAAACAGTAACAAACAATAATTTACCTATCCACAGTATCCAAATGATAATAACAACGGTCGCCAGCCTTATTAGGCATAAGAATATGTAACATTCTTGTTCAAGAAACTGAAAATGGGTAACTTCAATGGGTAAACACAGCCTATACTTTTGTCACACCAAAGTGCAATGAACTAGGTTCACGTTAAGGTTGGATCTGACAGAGCAGAACAAAGTATTTGAATAAATATAACAGATAACAATACACACTATTACCTTCAGGGCTTATTCAAACTGAATGGTGTCAATAACATTACTATTAATATTTACTGTAAAATTATAAATTGGGCATAGGTCACCTAGCAGGAGCACAATAGACAAACTGTGGATCCTGTTACACTGTTAATATGCACTTCCAATACACAAGAGAGACAAACACTTAGCGAACCTGAGTATATAATTTTCCACAAATGCCGTTCACGACTTTTGCTGCAGTGAGACACAATGTTGACAAATTTGCAAGAAACTGACTCACCTTTTAAAATTTACTACAGGCAGCACTGTGATCATTAACCAAGCAAAACTTTATAAGCCCCAGTTTTAAGAACTTTTAATTTTTAAAAGTAACAGCAAATTGTCTTTATTACCACAGTCTTCTACTTTTAAGTCAATGATTAAATAGGTAACTTTCAAAGTCCACAAAACTTTCAATTGGACTGTTTCAATTGCTGGGAGGCTTTCACAAAGCTACATTTACTACCTCCCACAATTTCACTAAATCCACAGTAAATCTGAATTCTCCCTTTTTACCAAACATCAAACAACATTATTTAATTAATTGTTTGGCTTTGAGGCTTTCATTTTTTCCACAACAAGAACTCTCTGTAATCATAGTTCAAACGGAGAGGAACCTGAGAGGTGATGTGATAAGAAAAGAATCACGGTAGGTACATAAATTCAGTTATAAGTTACCTTATATTTGAGCACACTAAAACATCAAATGAGCTGATCCTTCACTTAGCATATTTATAATTCCTTGATTCCATTTCAGTGATCGCGCAACGTGGTGGCAAGTGCATGTCGGTGGGTGGATTTGCAGGCGGAAATGCTAGACTGTCATTTCTTCGTGGCGATGATAGGTACTGATTCCAGAATAGTTCCAGCTCTTTATCCGTCCATCCGAGGCATTGGAAAGCGGCACGAGAAACCTCCCTCGGCACCAGCACAATACACAACTTTAACATGAGCAGTTGACCGTTTGGTAGCTCGTCCCCGACTGACTCTTGATTCCACCTTTTCTACCTAAGCCAACCACATTTTGCGCGCGCTACACAGTTCCGTTCCCGAGGGGAACCACACCACCTTTTACTTACAAAATAATTAATAACCCTACGTGAAGGTCAGCAGTTCACATAACAGCAAACAATCACTTTAAATAAAACAGAAAACAGAACCTTTGCACCTATTGACATTTCTACAAATAAATTATTTAAACAAAAGTATTCAACCTCAAAGATAACCAAAGAGATTATGTGAGAAAGACAAAACATATCATTTGCTCATTTTATGCATATTACAGAGATTACACTTCATTGCAGTATCGAATTAAACATACACTAATTACAGAAGTTCAACGACGGGATGTTGAACAAAACAGAAAGCTAAATGAATCGACAAAGAGTATGTAGTGTGTAAGCTATAGTGTTACAACTGGTCGATAATGGTTTTTCTTTCTTGAGTCTGTTTTGATGCGTCCCCCGCCCCCCTCCTCCCACGAATTGTTTTCTTGTGCTAACCTATTCATATCAGAGTAGCACTGCCAACTCACGTCTTCAGTTATTTGTTAGATGTATTCCAAACTTTCTCGTTTCCTGCAGTTTTTACCTTCTACAGCTTCTTCCAATGCCATAGATGTTAACTCCTTGCTGTCTTAACGCATGTCGTTTCGTCCTGTCCCCTCCTTCTGTAAGGGATTCCCGCATGTCTTTTTTTTTTTCGCCGATTCCGCGGAGAAATTCCTCGTTCCCTATGATACATTTCAATTTTCTACATCATTTTATAGCACAACATCTCGCCGGCCGCGGTTGGCCGTGCGGTTCTAGGCGCTCCAGTCCGGAACCGCGCTGCTGCTACGGTCGCAGGTTCGAATCCTGCCTCGGGCATGGGTGTGCGTGATGTCCTTACGTTAGTTAGGTTTAAGTAGTTCTAAGGTCTATGGGACTGATGACCACAGCAGTTGAGTCCCATAGGGCTCAGAGCCACAACATCTCAAACGTTTCTATTCTCTTTTTTCCCGGTGCACCCACAGTCCATATTCGCTGACAAGCAATTCTGTGTTCCAATTTTAGATTCTCAGAAAGATTTTCCTCAAATTGAGACCTATGTTTAACAGTGTAGTCTCCCCTTGACCAGGAATGCCCTCATTGGCTGTCCTAGTCTGCCTTTTATGACGTTCGTGCTTCGTTCGTCATGTACTATTTTGCTTCCAGGACAGCATAATTCCTTAACTTCGTTTACTCCTTGGTCACGAACTTTGATGATAAGTTCATAGCTAATTTTATTTCTGTTACTCATAATTACTTTCCTCGTCCTTCGGTTTACTCCCAGTCCTCATTCTGTTCTCATTAATCTGTTCATTCCATTCAGTGTGCCCCGTAATTCTTTTTCACCTTCATTGAGGATAGCAACGTCATCAGCGGATCATACTGCGGCGGCGCGGTTCCTTTTGTCCTTCACCGACCTGTAAACTCGTCGCCAGCAGTTTGCCGGTAGGAAAGCCAGCAGAAACCTGCCCTACTGCGACTCGCACCACGCTGCGTACATCGTAACTATCCTAAAAATCAGGAAAAGGTATTAATTTTGAATGAAAGGTGGAAATACTGGCAAAACTTCTATATATTCTGAAGTTCACTGCCAAGTCCGTGTTAATCCTAACACAGTCATGCACGAACCCTTTCATTCACGTTAGCAAGTTTATGGTAACGTATTTCCCGAAATCTGAACATCTACTAAGCACGGATTCTTCTTAAATGGAAATGCTCGCCATACTATTAAGTTTATCAGTATCTAAAGCACTCAAGTTTCTATTCAGCAATCTGCTCAATACGCCACGCGGAATTACCGTCTTTTCTCATTTTAAATAATCTGGTAATTACTTAAACAATCCGTAATTTCTAAAAAAAAAAAACACACCGGAATAAATATGCATTCACTTTAAAGCACTTTTGAGGCATGTAGCATAACTAAAACCGGCAAACTTCCTTCGGAGCTCATACTACACACGTCTGTACCATTGAAAGGCTGGGCTCCGACTCCTTTAGACTGCTGTAAGCATTCTCTATCTCCAAGAGAAAAGACACGTGAAGAATACTCTGTTCTGACTGATTAGTTTTCTTTAAGGCGAATAGAAAAATATTATTCTCCCGCGTTAGTCCGCGCTTTTCATGACTAACCAATCAACAAACAACACTCTTTCGAATTGTACTCTTTTCCGAAATAAATATTTAACAGTCTGATACTTTATTCATACTTTACGTTATTAACTATTTTCATTTGCACTCTAATTAGTTTTCCTTCTACCATAAACTTACTTACTATATTATGATACGAAATTCCCTGTCGTCTGCATTGACTTAAAAATTTCTCACGCTGGTTCTCATAGCCTCAGCCGCTTGGGGTCTCGCGGTAGCGTTCTCGCTTCGCGAGCACGGGGTCCTGCGTTCGATTCCCGGCGGAGTCAGGGATTTTCATTTGCTCTGAGATGACTAGGGTCGGAGGAAAGCAAAGGCAAGCTACCTCCATTAGTACCTTGCCTAGTACAGAGGTGTGGGTCTCTCGCATCGTTCCCCTACGTTCTGTCAAAAAACATATGACTTCATTCCATTTTCCAGTTCGTACAGCGTTTGTCAGTATAACAATGATACACATATTTACATTATACAACATTCACGCATCATTCACACTGCTAAAATAATTTACAAAACTGTACAAACACAAATAAACAAAAAAGCCTTCAAGAAATAAAATTCTTCTTGAAAATGGTTAATGTGGCTCTGTGCACTATGGGACTTAACATCTATGGTCATCAGTCCCATAGAACTTAGAACTACTTAAACCTAACTAACCTAAGGACATCACACAACACCCAGTCATCACGAGGCAGAGAAAATCCCTGACCCCAACGGGAATCGAACCCGGGAACCCGGGCGCGGGAAGCGAGAACGCTACCGCACGACCGCGAGCTGCGGACAATTCTTCTTGAATGTCTCTGTCTGCTGCTGTACTCTAGTGGATGAAAATTAGATCTACGTACTCGACGGAACCCGCTTCAGACCATCTGTCACTGTACACGCATGAGTCATTCTCCCGCTACACAGGCTCCAGACAGGGGCGATATAAAGGCCTCAATACCATTGATTGACTTACTGGCGACAGATAGCTGGAAACAGTAACTACCGTAAAATAGCTGGAAGTAACTAATGGAGCAATCCTAATACGAACGAGCTCAAAAAATAGATTGTAAAGAATGTGGATGTTAGGCTGAGAACCGCTACAGGAATCTTAAGAAAATTTTATTCACCCACAGAAGATTAGGTTAAGAAGCAACTGTAGGCCGTCTCTGAATATTGGTCATGAGTTTAGTTCTCTTAGCTAGTTTTATTAATGGAAGAGATAGACAAAATTCAACGAAGAGAAGCGCATATCGTCACGGGATCGTTTAGCTGGTGCGAGAGTGTTACGACTATAAAATACGGGAGAGTCGGACGCTACAGGATGGGCTTTGTGCGTTTCGGAGAGGTTTACTGTTGACTTCCACAGAACGTAAGCTACAAGAAAAATCGGGAACCGTGCTACTCAGCCTCACATACATCTCACGAAATGACCGGAATGAGAAAAATCAAATAAATTCCAGAGACTTACCGACGGTTTTTCGTCACACGCACTATCCGCGAACGGAACAGGGAAGGCTGAACGTATATTGGTACCAGAAATTCCCTCCGCCGTAAAGTACAGCGAAATGTGCTTGCAGAGTATAGTTGGAACTGTAGAAGTAACCTGAACCTCTCTATCAAAGTGTTTCTTGCAGAATTCTGTAGAGTTTTTTCCAAGTGGCATCTTCGCTTTTTATGTATGTCGGCCTGAAACAGCCGGTTGAGGTAAGCGACCATTACTATTACTGTACTCGACTGGATTTTAGAAAAGCTGCCGGCCGTGGTGGCCAAGCGGTTAAAGGCGCTACAGTCTGGCACCACGCGGCCGCTACGGTCGCAGGTTCGAATCCTGCCTCGGGCATGGATGTGTGTGATGTCCTTAGGTTAGTTAGGTTTAAGTAGTTCTAAGTTCTAGGGGACTGATGACCTTAGAAGTTAAGTCCCATAGTGCTCAGAGCCATTTAGAAAAGCTGGGTAGTCGCAAACAAACAAGTACTAGCTGTCTTTTGGTGCATTTATTCCAAACATGTTTCGGTCTCTACCCATCATCTGATTTCCATTTCATAGCAAAAATAACTTGACCGCTTGTTCCTTATTCATAGATCCACGAAGCAAAAGGTGTTACATATAAATTAAACTTGGAGAATGGAAATGTTGGTCATCAGAAGTAGTTTTTCGTAATGCTTTCCAAGACCACATTCCCATTCTCCAAGTTTAATTTACGTGTAACACCTTTTAGTTCGTTGATGTATGAGTAAGGAACAAGCTGTCAAAGCTATTTTTGCTATAAAATGAAAATCTGATGATGGGCAGAGCGCGAAACATGTTTGGAATAAATGCACCAAAAGAGAACTAGTACTTATTTGTTTGCATCTACTCAGCTTTTCTAAAATCGGGTCTATTATATCTTCGCTTTTTGACCGGAGCTTTGGAAACATTTTTCTCGGTCGGTAAACATGTATGCATGCATTACACCTTTGTAATGTGCCTGTCGTTGTCCCTGTCCTCAGCTGTTGTCCGGCACGCATTGAAGGCACCATGCCCAGTAGAACTTGTAAGAAACATCCCATCTGTCAGCAATGGTACACGAAAATGGCTCTGAGCACTATGAGACTTAACTTCTAAGGTCATCAGTTCCCTATAACTTAGAACTACTTAAACCTAACTAACCTAAGCACATCACACACATCCTTGCCCGAGGCAGGATTCGAACCTGCGACCGTAGCGGTCACGCGGTTCCAGACTGTAGCGCCTAGAACCGCTCGGCCACTCCGGCCTTCAAAAAATACACGAATTCTGCGTTTCTCCCAAATTACCTTTTCTACATAGCACATGTCCACAAAGCATAATCGAAAACTTCAGGATCACTTTACCTCCTCAATTCGCGTTTTTACTTGTTCTGTTAATACGGGTATCAGAGGATGATGTGCATGGTGAATGGGATGGATGTCCCAGGAGCTGACTCTTGAAATCTTTAAGTTCTATCACTGTCGAAGCACGTTTTTACACCTTTTATCTTGCTGAAAAATGACTGCTTTCATTTCCAAGCTAGATCTCGTCTCGTGTACATTGTCATTCAGATGATCTACAACTCTTGCGTCATGTTAATCAGCTATTATTTTACCTTATGCATCCCAGAAAACACTAGCAGGTTGTATCGACATCATCATTTTTAATCTCTGTTTTGCTTGTGATGTAAAGTAATGTATCTACACTGACATTTTTCTCAGATTAAGCTGTGCGTTATCAATGCATTTTTTGCCTCTCTGTTTTGCAGTAACATATGTGGGCAGCGGAAATGTGTACTTTGAGTGCAAGCTTCACGCCTTCCTAGCGGTGCAGGAGGGCAGCGGTACGGTCTCAGCTCTCCTTTGTCGGCAGAGAATAGTCTGTGAATCTCGTTAGCCCAAGCGCACCTCCCTGGGGTGCTAAGTAACTTTAGCAAAAGCCAGGCTGTGACGAGCTACGCTGCCATTGTGTTAACGCTGTTGGCGCCGGTCCCTGTGCTGGACTGTGAACGCTATGCCAACCGTGCCGTCCATGGAGAATATGAGCACGACATTTTCGCTTTTATGCGTTAACTTCCAAGGCCCAGACACCGTGGAGGTGCTTGGCTTGCGTTCGAGCGTCGGTTGCTTTTCACTCCAGAAATTTAGTTTATCCAGTGAGATTACATCGTGCCACCGAGCACATAGCGTGCACAAACTGATCAATCAAAGACCGCTTCAGTCCAGGGCCAATCTCATGATTGTAATATGCGGGTCTTCTACGCAAAAAGTGGGAAGTTTGTCGCCCTTTCTACAATTTTTCGTAAAGTTTACTTTGCTCCTCACCCATCACATTGGCAATAGTTTGGAATGGTCCTCCCCACGCTGAATATTTGAAAGACTCGAAATTGAGCAGGAGGGTAGCATTTTTTAAGCGATCGTGGACGAAAGCCGGAGAAGTCGGAAGCTGATGGCTACCTGGGGCTGTTCGGCACACTATGCTGATCTTGAGGTGAGAATCCGTAATTCAGTCAAGCTTGTTTGTTTCATAACTTTTGACTAACTTTTGTAGAACTGAAGAGTAAATAAAATTATGTTAAAAGCAGAATTGACTTCCATTTCAAGATTTTAAGATTCTCCTACATCTTTGCTGGTTAGTTAACCCATTAAAAAATCACTATAATGAGATATGTTACCACGTTGTCCTGTGACATGTCGGCTTTGCCCTTGCACACACTGATGACATGGCGTATACAATTTAAGTACAAACATCAAATATTTAATAATTCTGTCAATTACTGACTTGCTTTTCCGAAAAAAAACTAGCGACCGCTTGACTGACTGACGAGTGTATCAAGCGGTGGGTGATGCTGCACGTACCATTGTTCGATAAGGGTACTCACCGTGAAAAGCGTTGATTTAGTTTCGACCTTTATCACTGGTAGCAATAATGATTCGGACTTCGTTTTAAAAGAAGTCGTAGGTTCTGTTTGAAAAGAAATGCTTACACAGCTAGACGCAATGCGCAACCGGTCTGATGGCTTTTAAACAATGTACGTTACCCTTCCTAAACATCTTTTCTAGAACAGAAAATACATCATCCAATGAATCTATAGGGCCGGCCGCGGTGACCGAGTTGTTCTAGGAGCTTCAGTGCGGAACCGCGCGAATTCTACAGTCGCAGGTTCGAATCCTGCCTCGGGCATGGATGTGTGTGATGTCCTTAGATTAGTTACGTTTAAGTAGTTCTAAGTTCTAGGGGACTGATGACCTCAGATGTTAAGTCCCAAAGTGCTCAGAGCTATTTGAACCATTTGAATCTATAGGAGGCTACATTGATTGTAGACACATTTTTAAATATTTCATTGTTATTCAGAATTAACCTAATTACAAGATTAGCATACGTACCTACAACTGTTTGAGTCGGAGGAGTAGTCTAAAGTAAGTTAAACCGGATGGAGCCTCTTCCCTTGGTAATCTTTCTACAGTTTTCAACAGCTGATAATAGTTTCGTCTTAGATATCGATACAGTTATCCAAAATTGTTTTAATGATACAGGTCATCGTTGATTTTATTTATTTGTTAGAAATAAATAAAATTTCCACGGATAGACCTCACCATGACAACAACAACAAAATATTTAAAAACAAATATCGTATCCTTTTACTTCGTATGGTTTCACACTAACAGGATTTATGTACAATGGAATTAGTAACAGTGTTCTTTTGATAGTTACATTATACATCACACATGCCTAAGAAGGGGTCAGAATTTCACTTCTAAAGCCGTTGTTTTTCTCCTCATGTTAGTACTGGAGAAAATGGGAGAACTGGGTGGTTTAGGAGGTGGTGGGGAAAGGGGGAGAGGGAGTCTTGTGGCTAAGAGAAAGCTGCATGTGGTTCCTTCAGCTGCGATTGGATAGATCATTTAACAGAGCGTTTCTTGAGAATGACAGAGAACAGTTTCTTCATTATCAGGAAGAATAACAGTTGAAATGAGAAAATCGTGAATATGCTGCAGAATCGCGGACGTGATACATCGGCCACTGTGGAGCCACACAGACACTCTGTTATACAGATGAAAGAGACGACGGCGTTACAGTGTTCAACGGGGCTCTTCCTGCTGTTGTTAACCAAGCCGGGGAAAAGACGCAAAGGGGGGGAAAGCGAACAGACACAGAACTGCACAAAGGTCTTGACGGGCAAAGGACAGCATTTCTGTCAACTGCTAAAAGCCCCGTGGTGACAAACGCGCCCGCTGATCGAAGAGCGAGAGCGGCCACGCTCCGTTTTCCCGCCCCGCCCCGCCCCGCCACCCCCGCACTTCCCAGCCCCATCCCTCTCCCCGCCCCGCCCCCGCCGCCGCCACGCTACCCGCTGGCGTGACTCCGCCCCCGCGGGCTGCGCACTTGACTCGGCCAGGCCGTGCCTGCGTCAGTGTAGTGAGAGCCGCCCACCCGACCCAACGCCCCGCCGCCGCAGCCGCCGCCGCCGCCGCCGCCGCCGACCATGCCCAACGAAGGTAGGCAACCAGGCGCTACACACTCGCTTCATCCTCGGCGTAACTCCAAATCAAAACAACACAGCCAAAAAAAAGAAGATGTTTTCCATCGCGTCAAAGAGATACACATTACTTTCTCTTGACACAATCTTTACAGAATAGCTGATTAAATTGGATACTGCCACAGGAATTCCGTACGATTCCGACAGGAGTATGGCGAAAATTTCTCAGCGTTAATATCAACGAATTCAGTACGTACTAAGGTTGTACAGGTTGCGCAATAAATTAACGTCAGGTATCAATACGATACGCTGAACAGTACTTATGATCATCAGCCATCCGACATCCACTGCCAAATAAAAATGCTTTCCATGCATTTATTGACAAACACCCATGTTTAGTTTATTTGGATGTGCCGTGTTTCATATCGCATCTCGACATCTTGTAGAACGTGTCAATGGAGTCACAAGTAAGATTTATATTCTCTGTGAAAATATGACTAAATGCTGGCCTTTTACGTTAATGTCTTTTTTTAAATCTAAATCTTCAACAAAATTTGATAAAAGCAAACAAATCACAAGCATTCTATCTATTCAGAAATTTACGTATTAATTAGTAGGAGTTGTTGAGTAGCAATGATTCCAGATTGTTTTTAAAACTTTCATTATCTGCCGGCACATGTAATTCACAAATCCTGTGGACAAAAATTTTTATGGCTGCATACTTTGCTCTTTTATGTGCAAGAGCAACGTTACATTGTGGAAAGTGAAGGATACTTTTGTTCTTGATGTCATATTTATAAGTGTAACTATTAATTTCTAATAATTTCTGTTTCTTCACAACATACTTCATATCAAACTAACTGTATGGTGAAGATATTGTTGCCGACCGGGGTGGCCCAGCGGTTCTAGGCGCTACAGTCGGGAACCGCGCGACCGCTACGGTTGCAGGTTCGAATCCTGCCCCGGGCATGGATGTGTGTGAGTGAGATGTCCTTAGGTTGGTTCGCTTTAAGTAGTTCTAAAAGTTCTAGGGGACTGATAACGTCCGAAGTTGAGTCCCATAGTGCTCAGAGCCATTTTTGAAGATATTGTTAGTAAGCCTAATTTGTTACACACTCGTCTACATATCGTTCCAGGATACTGATCCCGGATGGTTTCTGTTGTCACCTGTCCACGATACAAGAGGTTGTCGTCTTGGGGTTTTCTTATCGTTTGGAATCCAGAAATGAGCTACCTTGAACCATCTGTTGCTCTTTCGCTTAAATACTCGCTCGTACAACTGCAATGTCGTTACATTTACGCCTTTCGTTCGAGACTGTTACCTAGTCTGTTTGTTTATTTTCTTTTCTGTCCCAGTAATTTCCGCTGCAAATGGCTCCGTAAATAGCTCTGTGGCTCTCTGGTTTTGGATGGCATGCACCAAAGGCCTCGTCGCACAGTGTTAAGTCAAAGCTTTGTTATGAAATCACCAGTTTACCAAAAGAATTCCAAGCCAGTTTTACTCAAATAAGGAAATTTTTGTTTATTTTCCTGTTCATCCAGTCGTGGCCTTTAACTACTCGAAATACAAATAACAGCAAACGCTGTTAGCTTTCATAACTTTCTCTTTGGTGTGTTCGTTGGACATTAATTTAGTCTTACTGTCTTCGAATTCAGGCCTACTTTCAAGCGGGCTGTATTCAGTTGTGCCATTCGATGTTCAAATTTAATTGCGCGTTAGACATATAATCAAATGGAATCATCAATACGAAGAGTGTTCAGATACGTTCCATTAACACATGTTCCTTCTTCGTGTTCCTACTTCAAGGATCTGAAAACTGTTTCTGTCAACAATGATAACTGCTTAGATGATACAGAATCTTCTTGTACAACTCCTCAGGAGTGGCTTCTAATCAGATTACACGCCTTTGGAGTATCGTCTCAGTTGTGCTACCGTATTCTAGATTCCCTGTCAAAAATGTCGCAGTTGATAATAATTGAAGGGAAGTCATTTAGTGGAACAGTACATTTGTCGTTTACCAAGGAATTTTTAAAGGTCCTTTGCAGCTCTTCATCCACTTTGGAGAAAATATATGCAGTTGTCTTAAATTATTTCCAGATGAATCTGTAGTCTACTTACTAGGATCTGCAAAATGATTTAGTCAAGATATCTGTATTGCACGAAAAGTGGCAATTATGATCGGTTTAACGTGGAACCATAAAATAGAAAATGTTGTGGGGAAGACGAACCAAACACTGCGTTTTATTGGCAGAATACATAGAAGATACAACAAGTCCACTGAACAGACTGTCAACGCTGCAGTTGCTCGTCCTGTTCTGGGGTACTATTCTGGAATGCAAAACGTTAGGACGAAAGAAACTTTCGCATAATGCGTCGCTGCCAGTAACATAGCTCGATGAAAAATGGACGACACATAGAAAGAACATCTTGTGCTTTGTAAAGAAGGTAGCCGGAGGAAATACGCGATGACATGAACAGAAGTGACACATTCGTTCAAGGACAACAACTGGACCGAAATCACTGCGATTTACGATGGTCTCCTGGACACTACAAAAGGAGGGACATGGTTCTTAATAGGGTGTCCGATCACCACTGATAGTAACGTATACTCAGCAACATACTCAAGGTTAGTAAGGTGTTCCTGTGGTGGGGTGTTTTGCCCTCCACCAGCGCTGTAGAGGAGCTGGTTGGTTGTTGCTGCATGATGTTAACATGCTGCAGAACGTCTCCCAAACGCATCCCGCACGTGCTCGATGGAATTTAAGAAGGGAGGGGGGGAGGTGCATGGACTGGCAGGGTTAGTCCGCTCGCCGAATATCCTCCCAGTCCACGAGCTCCTCGAAACGTGCAATTCAGTGCGATCGGACATTTTCATCCGCAAAAATGAAGTCAGAGCCAAATGCACTCCTCAAACAACACAAAAGTGTAAGGAGCACAGTGTCACAGTGAACTTGACCGGTGAGTGTACAGACTTAAAAGATGTGGAAATGAGTATGCCGATGCAATATTTTGTCTCCAATTTTTTCTCAGAAACTCAGTTCTTAATTACTTTCGTCCTGGTTTGCTTATTTCGGTACCAGTTTTGTAAACTACGGAAACATTTTAGTATGATTTACACAAAAAGGTAATAATCCTTATATTTATCACGATCAAATTTAATATAAATAAAAAGATTAATATTGTATAAAGTAAAATATGTTGTCAATAACACAGAGAATATTTATTTCACTCAGTTACGTATATATGACTTGTAGTCTCTTTGGAGCTGACTTTCGCGGCATTACTCCGAGTTAGTTCGCCGTTGATTCTGGAAAGTAGAAGAATGGTCGCTCTTGGACTGAAATTCAAAATGGTTCAAATGGCTCTAAGGACTATCTGACTTAACATCTGAGGTCATCAGTCCCCTAGAACTCAGAACTACTTAAACCTAACTAACCTAAGGACATTACATCCATGCCCGAGGCAGGATTCGAACCTGCGACCGTAGCAGCAGCGCGGTTCCGGACTGAAGTGCCTATAACCGATCGGCCACAACTGCCGGCTGGACTGAAATAATTAGACGCTTATTGTCACGAAACTGTGAGAGCACGAACCTGTGAGAGCACGAACCAGCACTTACGAGAAATCTACCTGAAAGAGTTATTTGTTTTTACTTGTGTCAAGTGTAAAGAGTGCACAATAAAACGGCAATTTTAGAATAGAAATAGTATTTTCAGTCATTAAGATCTGGAGAAGCGGGCCGACAGACTTCAATTTTAGGAGAAATTGTAATATCCCCTGAACCACTGTGGCCTTCAAAGAGACAAGAGCAGACATTTACATACAACAGCCACAAAATCATTTAATTTTTACATTGCAAAAATAGTGTCTGTGCACTTACAAGCAGTCAGTGATTATTGATTCAGCCTACACTGTGTGTGCGTGTTATAACACGCATTAACGGCCATCCGGCACCTGTCAACCGTGCTGGTGGTACAATGGAACCCCCTACCGTAAGAATTCCTTACCCACAATGTAGGCAGTATGGCAGCGCATTACAGAGTATGCAGTGCCGTCTGTGGTGATCACACACCCTATAAATAACCGTGACATGCCTTTTGTAATGTCCAAGGGACTGTCATGAATAGCGGAGGCTTCAGTGTAAGTACTGTCTTCTAATAAAAGTGTCACTTCTGTTCGTGACATTGTCTATTTCTTCTTTACGACACTGTAGCAGTTCTTTCTAAGTATGGCCAAAGTTTCATCTACCTATGTTACTTGGCAGTGACGCATCACGCGGAAGTTACTTTAATCCTGAATCTTCGCACACGAGTGTAAAATTGCCAAATACTTGGATACAGCGAACCCCATACTAGACGGGATTGACCCTCGCCAGGAGAAGAAACAGCGGAAGTTCATGGCAGACCAATCGTATTAAAACGTCAGTTTTTGTGACGAAAGCACGTCTTTTGCAGTATTATATGAATATTTTGAAGAAATTGGTGCCCGTTAAATACATAAACCAAAGAATTTTCTGTGCGGCTGGTCCCGGCGGAGGTTCGATCTCCCTCGGGTATGGGTGTGTGTGTGTTTGTCCTTAGGATAATTTAGGTTAAGTAGTTTGTAAGCTTAGGGACTGATGACCTTAGCAGTTCAGTCCCATAAGATTTCTCTCACACACACACACACACACACACACACACACACACACACACACACACACCAAAGATTTTTTTTTAAATTAATGTGTGTGCTTTTTAAGTTATCTCTAAACTCGCAACGGTTACTGTAAGAGTGAGCCCTCGCGCAAGTGCACGTCGTTCACCAGCTAGCTGAAATAACAGTACTTTCTCCAGTATCTACTGGAAGATACTTTTCGTCTTCAGGGCTGGAGCTTCGTTTGGGAAGTGCGAAAGTCACTCATCCCATAAACCCTCTTCGAGGAAAAGATTGCGTCCTGCGATAAGCCCTTGCAAACAGCGTGCGGCTAATTCGACACGTCAGGTGTCAGAGGCGATGGTCGTTTTCGAAAGTGGGCGATCGATGGTTTGGTTGGCGTCCCTGAAAGCCAAGTCTTTGACAATACATCACTTACCTCAGACAGGCATTCTACACAGATAGTAAAACAGCAATTGAAATTCTAAGGTATAGGCCCTACTGCACGGAGAACCATGTGTTTAATCTGTTTCCACTGATGTGTGCTGATCTGTGACTTAACGTTTCTTCGGACGCTAGACAATAAAACGACATGTTAAACTACCTTAGAAATTATTCGTTTCACATATCAATTATAGGGAGACCACTGTAAACGCAAGATAAGCCAGAATAATATAACATGAGATATATTTTACACAAAAATTAATAAGCTTAGAGTTAATGTTCACTCAGTAGATTCTTGCTAAAGTAGTGGTCAAGGAAGTGGAACAAGTAAAAAAAAAGCCTCTCATTTACAGCTTACTAAAATTTTTGTGGTAGATACGTAAATAAGTGCAAAATAAAGAACATAAAATAATATTTAGGCTTTAATGGCAAATCATCTTTGGCTTAAGAGAATATACGTATTAGCTTGTGTGGTCCATATTACTGTACATGAAATGATTGTGGTTGAGTACAAGATGTTGCCTAAAGCATCCTTTTAGACTGTATTTTTTGTAGCCAAATTTTATGGGGTGTAGAAAGTTACAGAAAAGGAGCGTTTCTTAATAATGTACATCGTTTAGTGTTACAGTAAGTGAACTTAAGTGTATACTCAAATTTATACACCTAGTAATGATTTTATGATCTAAATTACTGGCTTAAAAGTTATTTACAATAAGTATCATACAGAAATAAATACACTAGGAAGTAGTAGTTACTGAAGTTCAATCTTTGAAAGGAAGAAAGCAAAAAAGTGCCATTTACTTTGACCTCTGCATCAGTTAGGCCTTGTAAGCCACACAGCAAATAAATGTTCTATGTCATTTCCAGAAATTCTGCAGTGTTTTCCTCCTAATTGTTATTTTCTCATCACGTACTTTATGATTACGCTGCATGGAAAGTATACACACATATAGTTGAACGGCAGTGGTGATTACCTTAAATATTTAATGACAGTGATTTGGCTAAATATGTTTACATTTTCGAAAAAACTTCCTCATGAATCCAAGTGATGAAAGGTCACTAATAATTAAATAAAACGCAGTTGCCCTGAGATGGAGCCTCTAGGTACTTCTCACGTAAATACTTTCGATTCGCGTAATTGCTGACAGGTGTATTTGTAAGGTTTTCGCATTGAAAACATTCGTTTCTGTTAGAGATATAACGATTCTGTCGCATTCTCTCATTTGCTGGAAAATTTTTGTAAAGGAATATATGACTTTAGTGTTGGAGGGCAATTAGACGATCGTATTTTCTAATTAGACAAATTTTGCGTCATGTCTCTTGATAAAAACATTCAATAGACTTGTGTTATACAGGGCACTTGAACGGTTAATTTTTCGTGTTGTTATATTTATATGACTGGTGCATTTCGTTAATCCTTGAAAATAATTCTGCTTAGTCTTCCAACAATCAGCAAAATTGTGATGGGGGGATGTGTTCAACACTTTCTTATTAACATTCATACACGACTTAAACGTACTGAACCGTTTTAGGTGACCAAGTTTCTTTGTGTGAACGTTGATTACAAAATAAGAATTAATTTTCCAAGGTGATAACACACCGACTCACTTGTCTGTAAATATATAAAATCATGATCAGACGTTTTCCTTGCTGTCCACGATCACATCTGAATTGTCCGCTTGAGGGAATACGTTAGTGAAAAACCGATATCACACAGCTCAGGCTTTCATGGCTGGTATTTGCGGGTTTTTTTTATAATTTTTGTTTCATAGGCATTGCGCCGTGGTCCACGGCATATTTCTCTCAGTACCGTCTCGTCTTTCAATGCTGGAGACATCATCAGAGGCTCAGCAAACGGAACTGTTCGTACACGTTCACGCAAAGGTGGCTCATGACGTCGTCAGATTGTTGCCTAAGATCGCGGCATCACACCGACATGTGCTATGGAGGTTGTATTTAGGACGCTTTAACACTAAGGCCCACAGCTTGTCTAATTTTAGTTCTTATTTTCTTTAAAGTTGTTTGTGTGGTTCTGAGTTTATATGTGCTCTATGTACATTCTAGCAGAGAAATGATTGGAACTTGATAAAGGCGTAATATTGGAGAAACGGATTTGGTTGTCACATGGTCCCAGAGCATGATTCGCTACTGGCGATTTATGTTGTGTTAATTAAAGGGAGAGGCGGCCGGTGTGGCCGAGCGCTTCTAGGCACTTCAGTCTGGAATCGGGCGACCGCTACGATCGCAGGTTCGAATCCTGCCTCGGGCATGGATATGTGTGATGTCCTTAGGTTAGTTAGGTTTAAGTGGTTCTTAGCTCTAGGGGACTGATGACCTCAGATGTTAAGTCCCATAGTGCTCAGAGCCATTTAAACCATTTGAATTTTTGAATTAAGGCGAGTGTTAATGCTTCTTTTTCTAGTTTTTACTTTAGATGCACTTGACCGCATGTGCAATGCATTTATATAGTCCTGACGTCATAGACCGGTGGTTTGCGTGGATACGGTTAAAAAGTTCTGCTCGTTTGAGACTGCGACTGATTTGAATTATTACAGCGTCTTATGAGGTATCCACCACTGGAAGAGGAAACGTTACGTTGGTAAATATAACTTAGTCCACGACCTAATGCCCACGAAACAAAATTCACTAACGACGGAAAGAGAGATAACTGCTGTGTTGATGGGAGAGAACTTCTGTCACCAAGCGAAATCTCGGGTGTCTAGAAGTCGCTAGACAATTTGCTGTTCATCAAAGTAAACACGAGCGCAGTATGGGCAAGGCTCGTGGTCTGAGCGAACATGACTGCATCCTAGTTATAGGTACCCGATACGTGGGACACTACCTCGCAGGGAACATACGTGCTTTTCTCGTCGCAGCGTGCCAAAGTGTATCGCAATTGTTGAATCCTCGCTAGCCGCTTTTATGTCGTCTTGTTGTGTCTGTAGAGCTGACCCTGGGAAGCAAGGACAGGATGTTTTGATGGTAGCCGGTGTCCTCGTTCTTTAACACAAACTGTCCGCAATTATTGCCAGGGTTCTTTACTACATAAACAAAGAGCTACTTAGGCTTCCATGAGTTGTGGTACAAGCTCTCCTATATAGACCATTTCAGCCTCACTGCTGTTGAAATACGAAGTCCGCTGTGGGCACTATTGTGTTCACCGTGTGCTGCCTGATTCTAAGCTAGAGGCCGTGACTGCGGCTCCATCTCGGTGACACGCTGGAACTCACACTGCTTACAGACTCCAACTAATTCGGCGTAACAGGCTCGAACTAACTGGCCCTCCGGTCCTCGGCTGCGATCCTAAATACTGGCGACTGAGAGGGCGTTGGCGCAAGCTCACGCCAGCACAGCCATTACCTATATTCGAGAAAAATCGTCACCGCCAGAGACAACTGTTTTGATCAGCGACAAAGACCACCGTCCACTACGTTGGACTGTAGCAGCAATGCCGTAATTCGATCACTAGAATAAGAAGAGCTGGGGATTAACCCTGCCAGCACGCGTCGATATGAAATACAGAAGTCATTTGTGTCTCTTCTCACTCCATATCAATTTAGGATTTCGTGGTAAGGAGGAAAAAGCGAGTTTACTTTGATGGAAAGTTCATCGAAAGATATACAGATAACTTCAGGTGCCCCCAGGGACGTGTATTGCGACCGTTATTGTTCATGTTGTATATTAATGACCTGGCAGACAAGTGTCTCTCCTAAGAATCATCAGGTGCATTTTCTCTAACGTTATCTGCAATTTAGTCTCTGCGGTATGAAGCTGGAGTCAGCCCCCACCCCTCAAGAAGAAAAAAGAAAAAAAAACTGCTAATCACGTATCTAAGTGACGCTCATAGTCGACGGAAACCTTCGGTTACTTTCCCATTACTAACAAAATAACTTTAAAGCGAAATTGTACGTGCCCACTCGATATAGCGCTCCCAAATTAGGCTGGTACGATATTCCTTTGTATCGGCAGTAAAACACGAAGAATGACCGGTACTCTAGCAGCGACTGAGCAGCGCTACTGCATGGCGATAGCAGTCAGTGCAGGCCGGGGCGGTGCTGTGGAGCAGTGGGTATCCTTCGTGTTTTACAAGCCCTGTTGCTACAATGCCGATATAACAAAAATCGCACAAAGCTGATCTGAGACGGGTCAGTCGAATGGGCACGTAACATTCCGCTTTAAAAATCACAGAAAACATACCGACGCTCTCAGTTGACAACAGGCGCCGCATGAAAGGATAATGAGTAGAATGTGGTTGGGCTGACTTCAACTAAGCACTACAAAAACGAAATTCCAAAATTCTCCCGAAACATCAGAGAAAATTAGTCTGACGACCCTTAGGAAGGATATCTCGTATTATGAAGTACTACCTAAAATTGGCTGCACAAATATTCATTCAGATCGTAATAATAATAATAATAAAAGTAATCACAGCTCCCTTTAAATGTCCAGAAATGTATAATTGCACACTTCAAGAAAGGCAAATACGGAGTGTTCCATGCTACAACATCGATGGGTCATCATCAATAGTGAGGTCACACAAATAAGTCAGTTTGTGGGGATATGAAACTGACTGATTGAGCAGGGCCAGTCGTAGGTAAAGCAAATGGGGGTTCACTTATATGGCACTCGGACAATAAAATCTGGCTATAACGGAGATTGTTTACAAAACATTTGTGCGACCCATCCTAGAATGTTGCTTACATGTGTGAGACCCATGCGAAATAGGATTAACAGGAAATGTTGAATGAATACGAAAAATGTCAGCATGAATCCTTACATGTAACTTAGCCCGTGGGAGACCGTTATAGGGATGCAGAAAAACCTGAACTGGCGGAAACTTGAAGGCAGACCACCATCCAGCAAATTCTAACTTTCCAAGTTTCAACAACGGTTACTGAGTGAACAATCTAGGAATGTACGACAACAGCCAAGTATCGCTACCGCAGGTGCCGCGAAGGCAAGACTGGATTAAATAGAGTGTGCACAGAAGGATTTAAGCAATCATTCTTGCCACACTCCATACTTGAATAGTGGTGGAAAAATTGTAATACTAGTACAATGCACTTCACATCGGTTTTCAGAGAGTGGATCTAGATGTTGGATGGACACAGAGATGAGCATAGATGCAGGAGCGCCTCTATTGGGATGAAGATCATCTGGGCTCACGAGTCGCAGTGTACAAGTATACAAGCCGATGGAAAGGTACAGACAAGTACTTCGGAAACATCATAAGGTGTCGCGTCCCTTTTGCCTCCAGAATACCGTTCAACCGGCTGGCGTATGTACTGTGTCGGGACTCATAGCCTTCCAGCGTAACAGCGCAGCTTCACGGGTGGCCTATGCGAAAAGCTGTAGGGGCTACAAAGGCGAAAACCAAGCGCACGCCTCGCCGACAGGCGGCAGCCCGATCGCTCCGAGAGGGTGCAGACAGCACAGACCTACTTGCTTCAACAGAATAACGTGCTCGAAAATAGATCTCACTGTAGCCTGGAGCCTCGACAGTGTTTATGCCAACTCGCAACTACGGCGAGTCAATGCCCCGGGGGCGGCCTCTGCGGGCTTCACATAAAACGCTGCCGCTGTTTCTCAATCTGAAGCTCACCTACAATCAGCAGCGAATTTTCGTCCAACGCCAAGTCGTCTTGTATGAGATCTTCATCTCCGATGCTAAGTGGAGCCGCCATCAGTCGTCCGCGAGCTACGCCGAGATATGGCCTCTACACCGCGAAACTCCTGGACGTTGGTATTTTTCGCCAGTTAAACAGTCCCTCGCGAACCAGTACTTTGACTCTAGTAATGGTGATCCAGTTTTCCATAGCTGACAGGGCAACGGACTTAAGTATTTCACTCACTTCGAATGCAGAGACTTAAATGTGAACTATTTCTTTTCTTCTGTAATTACGCTCTAAAGAAGGAGAATTGAAATTCTATGTTCATTTCAATAAGCTTTCTTTTCATTGATTACTGCACATTAGATTATCGGCATCGAACCTGGAGCGAGCCACTTCAGGATGCACTCTTGTGTACTGGAAGCTTAGATAAGAATGAGTGAAGCACCTTTTATGTCTCACATCATGTATCACTTGGGGAAGCCGGCAAGTGTGGCCGACGGTTCTAGGCGCTTCAATCTGGAACCGCGCGACCGCTACGGTCGCAGGTTCGAATCCTGCCTCGGGCATGGATGTGTGTGATGTCCTTAGTTTGGTTAGGTTTAAGTAGTTCTAAGTTCTAGGGGATTGATGACCTCAGATGTTAAGTCCCATAGAGCTCAGAGCCATTTGAACCATCACTTGGGAAGTATAATTAAACCTCATTGTCCAATCACAGGCATTCGTTTGTTGGTCGACAGCAAACTGCAGACTGATCCAACGGTGTCACAATGTCCTGTGATATGTAACTGTGTTCTACTGCCCCCCCCCCCCTCTCACCCCACACTTCGCTGGTCGCCTCATCTCAATCCTACAGGGCACATATAGGACGCCACGATTGACATTTGGAGCCAGTTCCCCCCATTTTCTTCTATTGAGGACAGATGTATAGGGATCATGGACCAGGATAGCTTCCCAAAACTTTCGTCGTCTCCTTATGTTCGCAAGGGCAAAAGGGAATGCTAGGCTTTAATTCAATTGATCATGAGTGTATCATGCTCCCAATTTACGATGTAATTCATTTTTTCGTTAACTACAGTTTCTGTGAATATTTCAAAATATAAGTTCCCAATTGTTATCCGACTGATAATCCGAAAGTTCAACAATCACTACGTGTTGCCCAATCATTTGTACTAAACATTCTAACTGATATCGGTAGGCTTAGTCGCGAGTGTCAGACTTTTCAGTCTTTCTTTGCAGGAGACGATTTTGATTCTGCATGCCTGACAATCTATGCATAATCAGTCCTTTCCCGCGAATCTCAGTTCCACACGTCATCCTTCTCATCCACTTTCAGTCTCCAAGAAAATGCGAAAGTCTCCAAGAAAATGCGAAAATGTACTCTCCTCAGAGAATTTGATTCCGATGCCGGTCTGTTCATTCGAATTTAGGTTTCCTGTGGTTTCCCTTAAAAATCTCAGGTCGAATGCAGCAAAATGCCACACTTAGTGAAATGCTCTGCGATGTTATCCAGCGCTCGAATGAATTTCTTGCTGGTCTCCCCTTCTTCGGAGGGCATCTTCGCCTACTAGCTTCAGATTCGCTACTCACTGAAGTAAAATCTCGTTTCCACAAGCTCCAATGCAGAGATGTGAAGTTATGTGTTTTCAAGACTCGAGTGCAATTTGCCGTTGTCGTGTGCTGTCGTCCTGCTATTGCTGTCGCCCTACGGTGAAAGACTGGTGCACATCTCTTTCAGCGTCGGAAGCCGTACGATATCTGTGTCGTCACACATCTGCGCAGAAGCTATCGAAAACGAAGTTTTACTCCAGTGAATAGCGAACCATCGCCCTTGAAAATATCCTTCGCCGATGTGGGGGAAACTTTGCATTTCTCCAAGAACTTCATCCGACCACAGGATGGTAGCCAGGAATATTTTGATAGGTAAGAATGCGGCAATGATTGCTTCGAAACGGTCGTGGGTGATTCCCTCGCTCAAACCTAACTGATCTGTTACCTCGACCCTAATGGTTTTCTACCGGCAGTGACTTTCATGTCGACAAAACATAAAAATCTGTTCCTCGTTGGCTTCACTTTAAGCGTCCCGTCATTTTCTTTTAAAGTAGGAGAATGTCACAACGATTTGTTTCTCCTGAAGATGTATCTGCGGCACAGAATCTTCATCACGAGTCACAGTACTTTACACAGAGGATCCTAGACACTGGAGAAACGATACCGTTTGCGTTTAACGTGGAATAGTTGGTTGCTGAAACAGCTTACCATAAGCAGCAAGGGTTCAATCAATGTTGCGATAGGTCAGGGTCGGGCCTCTATCGAACGAGAGCGATCAAACTCTCTGGTCGACGGTCGTGAAAGTACGGTAACGATCTGCATCTATAATCAACATGAACTCCTCCGCACCTACGTCGTTACAGATGGAAAAGCCAAACGGGACAAAAAATTCTGTAGCATTAATATAAACGTGGCAAACTTTTTCACGATGTTTCCTACTTCGTGTGATTAATGCTCCAGTATTGCTTTAATTTCGTCTAAATGAACTAAGAAGGCTTTAGATGTTTTGAAAACTGTAGCATTTTAATAAGTTTTGTAAAAGACTTTGTCCTTTTCCTGACAGAATTACTCGCGTTATTAGTCGTATTGTGATAATACCCCCTTCGTTCTTTTTCAGCCTGGCAAGAAGCCATCAAGACATGGAAATTTCCGGAAACATGTCCCGGTGAATTATTATTTCGACAATAAATACTATTTCCAATAACACAATAGAGAGTTTCTTCAGCGCTATATAGTAACAGTAATGTATATTAACACCCACTTCTGATAAAAAGATACAGATAACACATTCGTTAAGTAGTATCCCGTTCTCACTGGTTGGGAATGGTTTCTTGTTGCCAAGAATTTGTGTACGGAATGTTTCTAGGTGATGAGGAAAATTTTCGGAATTCATAAAAACCTAAATAGGCCACGAATCAACAGAAAAAAAACTCTGAGCTAACAACGCCCTTTGAAAACAAATAAGAAATTTTTGACAGTAATAGGTAACACGACATCTTTCAGCAAGCAGCAGGAGGGAAAACTCTCTCGTTGAACATTCATCGGCAGGTGACAAAGTGGCTGGTGCACAATTTACTACGTTGAACAGAGATTCTTACAGTTTATTTACTTGGTGGTGCTGAGCTCATAACGTCAAAATGCAGTGCGCTTCAAAAAGATTCATTCGATTTCACAAGACTGTACGTTCTACATGAAGGAAGATTGAATTTTAGCTTAAGCATTGCACTCCATAGTTTCTTTTTTCGAAAGAACCATCCTATTTTACAAGAGTACATCATTTACACTTATGCACATATAATTAGGCTATACTTTTTATCATTTCGTTTATTATCAGATCTACATTTCACAAATATTCAACGCCGCCTCCACCGGACCCTCGATGAACGTGCAGACAGTAGTGAGATTAGTCCCATACTGTAGAGGTCACGTGTGGGGTTACTGCATTCATTGCTGTTGTTAGTCCGTGTCGCTGTTCATCCAAAGTTGTTGAAAGGGGAGGCACATAGCTGGAGTTTTTCCCAACCTCCGCGTCCCCCCCAAAAAATACATAGTGACATATCTTGAGTTATGAAGACTTTGGAGACTAATCGTGCAATTTCAGATTCGTGCATCCATTGCAGACGATCCACCACTAAGGAGGTGCAGTGTCGTACTCTGCCGCAAAATCACTTCACACATTTATAGCTGTATTACATCTTTTGAAATGGGGAACGCAAAACGTCTTTTCTTGCTGTGTTAGCAGCACTGTTTTACTCTACTCACTACACTCCTCTGCAGAACTTAGAGAGGAGCTCGGAAAAGTAACATAACATATTAACCACTTGGTGGTCAACAGTCAATGTGCGAGAGCATGTTGCCAGAGGTGTCCCAGACGTAAACGGAAAGTTGGACGTCACATGGAATGAGATCCTCGTTATTGTAACGCCAAATGGGGCTGTACTCGCAACACGAGGCACTTGAAAGAACGGGAAAATTCAGTGTTTGTCAGAGGTAATTTACGCTGCACTGTGGTGGTGTTCTTCACTACAACATGGCCCGGCGACAACGTTTTGATGACTTCACATGAGGAAGAATCATCGGGGAACTGGAAGGAGGACGAAGTATGCCGTGTGAAGCCCAGGTGTATGGTATTTCTCACAGCATTGTTGCACTTGCATGCGACCGCTCGCGGCCCTTGGGACTGGGATGGTTGACAGGGAGGACACTCGAAGTTTGCAGCGTTTCCTTCTGTTAATGTTGCCAAGCGGAGACTTCGTCGGGCACGAACGACAGAGTCTAAAGAAACAGCTGTAGAGGCACTGTCAGTGTATTTCAGCACACATAAGGAAGAAAATTGCCCACGAGAAGCCAAGAGCTCATTTTTCAGTCATCGACATGCCGGATAGTCCACGTACAGCCTCCTTCCTACGCTCTTCCTCTGATTATTGATGGCCTATTATATACGAGATTCAATAAACGTCCAGAAATATGACGTATTGACACGGATACATGCACTAAACAGGGGCAGCTCTCCGCCAGTAACATCAGTCTTGTCCAAAGAAAGACCACTGTAATGCGGCCGAAACGTCTGTTTCATAGTTTATAAATATAAAAATATTTTATTTTATACTAGCCGAGAAACCCGGCGATGCCTGGGTATTTATTTGTGGCTGTGCATGTGAGTGCGTACACATGAAATTTATTTATGACCTATAAACCTTTCTTTAATACAACGTATGAAGTATACTGAAGAGCCAAAGAAACTGATACACCTGCCTAATATCGTGTAGGGACCCGCGAGCCCTCAGACGTGCAGCTGCATGCACTCCATTCATGTCTGAAGTAGTGCTGGAGGGAACTGGCACCATGAACGCTGCAGGGCTGTCCATAAACCTGTAAGAGTACGAGGGATGGACATCTCTTCTGAACAGCTCGTTGCAAGGCATCCCAATTATGCTCAATAATGTTCATGTCTGCGGAATTTGGTGGTCTGCGGAAGTGTTTAAACTCAGAAGAGTGTTTCTGGAGCCACTCTGTATCAATTCTGAACGTGTGTGGTGTCGCACTATCCTGCTGGAATTGGCTATGTCCGTCGGAATGCACAATGGACGTGAATGGATGCAGTTGATCAGGCAGGATCCTGACGTACGTGTCAGAGTCGTATCTAGACCTGTAAATGGTCCCGTATCACTCCAACTGCACACGCCCCACACATTACAGAGCCTCCACCAGCTTCAACAGTCCCTGCTGACATGCAGGGTCCGTGGATTCATGAGCTTGTCTCCATACCCGTACACGTCCATCCGCTCGATACAATTTGAAACGAGACTCGTACGACCAGGCAACATGTTTCCGGTCATGTTTCCAGTCCAATGTCGGTGTTGACGGGTCCAGGCCAGGCGTAAAAATTTGTGTCGTGCAGTCATCAAGGGTGCACGAGTGGGCCTTCGGCTCCGGAAGCCCATACCGATGATGTTTCGTTGAATGGTTCGCACGCTGACGATTATTGATGGTCCAGCATTGAAACCTGCAGCAATTTGTTGAAGGCTTGCACTTCTGCCACGCTGAACGATTCTCTTCAGTCGTAGTTGATAGCGTTCTTGCAGGCTCTTTTTCCCGGCCGCTGCGATGTCGGAGATTTTACGATGGCGGTTCAGAAAGTAACCTCCGATTGGTCACAGTGCGGGTTGTGGGGGGAGTAGCGACGCCATCTGTGCGTTCACGCACTCAACAGGTCAGTTGGCATCAAGCCGTGGTCGAGTGAACGTCGTACCTGCGCTAGTTTAGTTTTTGTGGCAGTTTGAAATGTGTGCTGCAATAGAAAACCCCGCCAAATGTGAAGTGCGTGCTGTCATAAGGTTTTTTACAGCCAAAGGATATTCTGCAGCAGCTATTCATCGTGAGCTTTGTGCCGTGTACGGACCAAGAGTTATGACTGAAGGAGTTGTCCGTGAATGGGTACGTTTATTTAAAAGTGGACGAGAAAACATTCATGATGAAGAGAGGAGTGGTAGACCATCATTGGTGGCTGACGAACTCGTTCAGACAGTTGATGCAAAAGTTCGTGAAAATCGACGTTTCTCAATGTCGGAGTTGTCTACTGGTTTTCCACAGATTTCTAAGACTCTCTTGTACGAGATAGTGACAGCAAGATTGGGCTACCGTAAGTTCTGTGCACGATGGGTGCCCAAAATTCTTACCGACCACAACAAAACTCAAAGAATGGCCTCTGCATTAGACTTTCTGTCACGTTATGAGGACGAAGGAGAACCATTGTTAAACAGAATCGTGACCGGTGACGAAACCTGGATTAAGTACGTGAACCCTGAGACAAAAGAGCAATCAAAGATGTGGGCACATTCAAATTCGCCTACCAAACCAAGACAAGCCTCGCAAGATTTTTCTGCCAGAAAACTAATGGCAACGGTGTTTTGGGATGCCAAAGGGGTGTTGTTGGTTGAATTCATGGAACGTGGTACGACCATTAATCAAGACGTTTACTGTGAAACAATAAAAAAGTTACGACGGGCTATACAGAACAAACGCCGTGGTATGCTGACTTCCGGTATCGTTTTTTTGCACGATAACGCCCGTCCTCACTCTGCTCGCAGAACAACGGCCCTTCTTGAGTTCTTCAAGTGGGACGTTATCAACCATCCACCTTACAGCCCAGACCTGGCGCCAAGTGATTATCACCTCTTCATGCATTTGAAGAAATGGCTCGGGTCACAGCGGTTTGATGACGACGAAGAGCTCAAAGATGCGGTCACAGGCTGGCTCCAGGGACAAGCGGGTGATTTTTATGCAGAAGGAATTTCAAAGCTTGTGAAGAGATACGGTAAGTGCCTCAATCGCTATGGAGACTATGTAGAAAAATAGTGCAAAGATGTAGTTGTAAGATGTATATATTAAAATATTTTTATTTAACTTGGTGTATTTTTTAAAATCAACCGGAGGTTACTTTCTGAACGGCCGTATGTTTTACTAGATTCCTAATATTCACTGTACACTCGTGAAATGGTCATACCGGAAAATCCCCACTTCATCTCTCCTTCGGAGACTATAACACTTCACCGACTATAACACCACGTTCAAACTTACTTAAATCTAGATAATCTGCCATTGTAGCAGCAGTAACTGATCTGACAATTGCGCCAGATACTTGTTGTCTTATACAGGCGTTGCCGACCACTGGGCAGTATTCTGCCTGTTGACGTATCACTGTTTTTGAATTCGGATGCCTATACCAGTTTCTTTGTCGCTTCAGTGAAGTATTATTCGGGAAGTGAACGAAGAACTCGTTTGCTTCACTAACATGGGAGAGAGCTGGCTGTATGAAAAGCAACTGGCATCCAGTGTCTGGCCTTGTGCTTCGTTTCTGATCATGGGATAACATAAGATCACCGAGAATTGTGCACATTGAGAGCGAAATGGTAAATTGTCACGAATAAGCGGGAAATTGGTGTATACAAACTGACTCGCCTGCGCCACTTTCCGTCAAAATTTCCGCTTCTATGATGTTACGTCGGAGAGAAGTAACGTAAAGCCTCTGTGAGTGATGGGGTCTGAGGAGCGAGATAATGCACGACACTCTCGATCACAGTTATGTCACGCCTCGCTCTTCTAAGCAGGTTCGGAAGTGCAAGTTAAAGCCTGTTGTTATCGAGCGACAAAGTTTCGTCCCACGATCTTCGTTGAATTCTCAAGACTGTATAGTTCTCAGTCATTTAGCCATACTGATAGAGTCAGAAAGACTCAGTAGTTTCCTAGGCATTTTTACTCGTAAACAAAAGAAATCAAAATGTAATAAGTGGACATGCAAATCACGAAGCTAACTTAATCTTTCCCATTTCCCTATCAAATAATATAGCTAAAGCCTGTCGAATGAAGTAAAGCAATGCCGTAAAGTTTTTAATACACAAATCGAAGTCAGTACATTTTTATATTGTAGCCAAGTAAATTGGTTGTTAGTTTGTATTCATAAAAATAAGATTGTGGGGCTTAATTCTGTAATTTAGATGAAGTTTCGAAAGTTTATCTGTCACTGACGTTAAAATGGAACATCGCTATTAATTGGTTCTTCGATGTACTACGAAACTAACAGCACTATCTATTGGTTCTTTGCTGCACTGCGCTGTGGTGATTGAAGATCTGAATTACTAAGCCGAGCAGGCGTTTTTAGGCAAACTTTTAAGTTTTGATATCTTTCTTTCCGTGTTCCAATTATGATGAAATATAAGCTATACTTTCCCTCAAGCTACGGTTAAGTTATACGTGAAAACCTCATGAAAATTTATCTGGTAGAGGGACTAACGTGTTTAAACAGACTGGAAGACACGACGGTTTTCCTGTTTTATTATTATATTTGTACAATGACGTGGTATAACACCTAGAAGAATTTTAATTATCTTAATTATCAATAATACCGCTGACTGGTCCGTGCTCCGGAACGTAACAGTTACCATGGCAGCCTCGTCTCGAGATCTACATTGTCGTCGAGGACGTCTACCAGCCTTCATTCTCTATTCATGAAACTGGGCCGGGCTATTGTAGAATTTTGTTCTTTCCAGACAAATATCGCAATAGATTGGGAGTTGGGAAAAGAGATTTTCAATTTAAACAAATTACACCTTTTTTTTTAGTTTTTACGTAGCGGCCAACGAAAAAAGAAACTACGAATGAAAGAAAAATCAACCATTGAAAAGTTACTCAGCCAACGCAAGTGACCACGAGTTGCGTGCATTCCTGTGCATTAAATTTGTGGCAGCCAGTTGATGTGACACAGCTTTCCATTTTCTGCCATTTGTCACGAAACACGTAATTCACCTGACTGTTGTGTACACACACCTTGACCTTTTCTTGTGTCAAGCGCTGGTTGTTTGCTATTGCCATGAAAAATGACTCACCACGTCTGTTTGTTTTTCTGCTTTGTTCTTCATTCTCTGGCGCGTTGCGCTTGAGTTAGATATTACCAACCTTTGATTTCTTTCTCAGAGTTTACACACGTCAGTCGCGTGTGTCATTTTGTTCCAAGACTAAAGGGTGGTACCTTTTCTCTAATCTCTTGAGGCGTTAGTGCTTTCTTAGTGGCTTCTCTATCTCCTAGAGGCAAGTATTTATTTTTCATGATTTCCGTTGTTGTTCTTGCCACATATCTAGTTGATAATGTAACTTGAGAATGGCGTTTTTGCTTTCTAGGAGTTAGCATTACCATCTGTAGTTTACGTAACTACTATATCTATACAGAGAATGGTAGAAGTCCAGCCCCATCCTAACGATTACTAAGAAACTTTACACATAGATTTCTTTTTCTTTCTTGGTCAGTAGTTGAACAATATTGTGGCGTTAAGGCACTCGTGTTCCTACATCTCATCGATATGCTCTGAAATGATGCACTGCTGTCATAGTGTTTCAAACTTCTGCGCTGGATTCTACTTCATAGTAGTCGCACAATTTATTACCAGTAATATAACAGCATTTTTTTAAGGCGGCAATACCAGTCCATGTCCTCGAACTAAATTCTTGTTAGTTTATGTATGAATACATGGGAAGCAGAAGAAACTTTGCCTCCTTAATCACGCACCATTACACGTCGTGTCTCTACATTTAAAAATTTCTGGGGCATCCAGGCAATGCGGGGTGGATGGTCTGAAAACAAACAATTCTCTTGCTACAGGATCAATATGCATTACACTCAATTTCTACTGGCTGTAAAAGAAGAAAGGAAGATTAGTGTGCTTAACATCCCGTCGACATCACGGTCTTTAGAGGATTAGGGAAGATTGAGAAAGAAAATCGGCCGTGCCTTCTCAAAGGAAGTATCTCAGCATTTGCGTCAAGGAATTTAGGCAGCTCACGGAAAACCTCAGTCTGGACTTCCGGAAACGGATTTCTAGTGT
Organism: Schistocerca serialis cubense; assembly: GCF_023864345.2. Taxonomy (NCBI): domain Eukaryota; kingdom Metazoa; phylum Arthropoda; class Insecta; order Orthoptera; family Acrididae; genus Schistocerca; species Schistocerca serialis. The sequence goes on from NC_064642.1 coordinate 48,656,051, forward strand.
CATGCTTCCGAATCCGAGTCCAGTGTGCTAACCACTGGGCTACCTCGTTTGGTCGATGTAAAAGAGTTAATAATTTACTTTTACTTCGGTCTTTACTACATTTGTAACCAGTTAACAATTGTGCTAACAATGCCTGGTGCTAAGGTAAACATACTATTCGCTTCTGACCTCACGCTTTCCTTTGTTCCCCTCATGGACTACAATGCGGTTAGAAATGGAATATTGTTGCCAAGTCAGTTATTTGTTTCCAGACGTAATAATTATCAGAATGACAGTAAATTAGGGACACTGTTTCACCTTGCATACAGAGGAAAGAAAAACCAGAGTTAGAGAGAGAGAGAGAGAGAGAGAGAGAGAGAGAGAGAGAGAGAGAGATGTTACGTCCCGAGGCATAGGCTGCTATTCAGAGCCGCCTGCTGTGGCCGAGCAGTTGTAGGCGCTTCAGTCCGGAACCACGATGCTGCTACAGTCGCATGTTCGAATCCTGCCTCAGGCATGGGTGTGTGTGATGTCCTTAGGTTAGTTAGGTTTAAGTAGTTCTAAGTCTAGGTGACTGGTGACCTCAGATATTAAGTCCCATAGTGCTTAGAGCCATATTAACGATTTTGCTATTTAGACCACTGTACAATCAACGTGCTACAAACATACTTTTAGCGTGAAAATTGTTGGATGTGAGGTCCGCCAGTTATTCAAAACACCGTTTTTTCTCAATACCCAAACATGTTTCGACACCACTGTGCCATCATCAGTGGGTTTTCGTTTTATTTATTCTACAATGTGAACATTTTTGTTAAATGATTATAAAATTATGTGCATCTTTAGTTCAAACAACAGATCGTTTCTTTTTGTAAATTTTCTAGAAGATGGATTAACTCCCAGCATAAACCTCTCTCATCAACATCGTTTGGTTGCAGACGACAAGCTAGCTGTATTAATTAACAAACAAGTGATCCAGAAAATTCAAGCACACCAAATGTAAAGGTATTTACAACAAGAAACGATGTGTTGTTTGAACTAAAGATGCACATAATTTTATAATCATTTAACAAAAATGTTCGCATTGCAGAATAAATAAAAACGAAAACCCACTGATGATGGAACAGTGGTGCCGAAACATGTTTGGATACTGAGAAAAAGCGGTGTTTTGCATAACTGGCGGACCTCACATCCAACAGTTTTTAATTTAAACACGGTCAATACAAGGAGCTGCAAAACAAAATGATGAATGTTTTAGCGTGAGTTTTCATGAGCAAAAAATTGTGTCATCGAACTACGGGTCATTCCGTATACTTGGAACCTTTCCGTCTGCTTCTTTAGAGAGTCAAAGAAGTATCCTGCAGTATTTCTATTACAGTTCTTCATGGAAAATATGACAGTGCTACTACCTTATGCAGTTCATCAGCACACATTGTCCAAATAGTCAGTGACGATGACAGACTAGAGTACTGACGAGTCGTAGTGTACAACTATATAAGCCGATGAAAGGGTACAAACAAGTACTTCGAAAACGACACAAGGTGTCGGGTCCCTTTTGCCTCCAGAATACCGTTCAACCGGGTGGCGGATGTACTGTGTCGGGACTCATAGCCTTCCAGCGTAACAGCGCAGCACCACGGGTGGCCTAAGCAAAAAGCTGCAGGGGCTACAACGGCGAACACCGCCTCAGCAGTGCCGAGCGCACGCCTTGCCGACAGGCGGCAGCCCGATCGCTCCTAGAGAGTGCAGACAGCACAGACTTACTTGCTTCAACAAGATAAAGTGCTCGAAGATGGGTCTCACTGTACTCTAGAGCCTCGACAGTATTTAGGCCAGCACGCAACTACGGGGAGTCAATTCTCCGCGGACGGCCTTTGTGGGCTCTACGCCGAACGGTGCCGCTGATCCTCAATCTGAAGCTCCCATAGGATCAGCCCGCGACCTGTAGTCCGACGCCAGTCTGCTTTCCTGGGATCTTCGCACCCGATGCTACGTGGAGCCACAAGCAGTCGCCGAGATTTTGCCTCTACGGCGTGGACCTCCTGGACTTCGGTACTTTTCGCCAGTCAAACAGTTCCTCGAGAACCAGTACTTTGGCTCTAGTAACTGTGACTCAGCCGGCCGCTGTGATCGAGCGGTTCTATGCGCTTCAATTTGGCACCGCGCGACTGCTACTGTCGCAGGTTCGAATCCTGCCTCGGGCATGGATGTGTATGATGCCGATAGGTTAGTTAGGTTGAAGTATTTCTAGATTCTAGAGCACTGATGACCTCAGATATTAAGTCCCATACTGCTAAGAGCCATTTGAACCAGTTTTAACTGTGATTCAGTTTTCCATGGCTGACAGTCAACCGGACTTACCTACTCGCTCACTGTTACGGTGAGACTTATATGTGAACTATTTCTTATGTAACTACGCTCTGAAGAAGGAGAATTGAAACTATGTTGATTTCAATACACTTGCTTTTCATTGTCTAGCGACGCTTTAGATTCTCTACATCGAAACCGGCTTGTGCCACTTCAGAATGTGTTCTTGTGTAGCGGATGTTGGGATCAGAATGAGCGATGGATGCACTTTGTGGATTTCACATCGTGTATCATTTGGGAACGATAATGGACACCACTGTCCGATCACGGAGATTCGTTTGTTTGTGTACAACACATTTCAGGCTACTGCAACGGTGTCGGAATGGTCTGATAAATATGTCTGTGTTCTACCACTTCCCCTCTCTCACCCCACCCTTAGCTGGTCGCCTCATCCAAATCCTATAGGGCACATCTAGGACACCATGGATTGACATTTGGACTCAGTTTCACGGGAGTAGAGCGATCATTGACAAGGATAGCTTCCCAAAACTTTCGCCGTCTTCTAATTTCCATGTCAAATGGTTCAAATGGCTCTGAGCATTATAGGACTTAACATCTGAGGTCATCAGTCCTCTAGAACGTAGAACTACTTAAACCTAACCAACCTAAGGACATCACAAACATCCATACCTGAGGTAGGATTCGAACCTGCGACCGTAGCGGTGGCGAGGTTCCAGACTGAAGCGCCTAGAGCCGCTCGGCCACATTGGCCGGCTTTCCATTGCAACTGCCTCCCATCTGTCACAAGGGCAAAAGCGGATGCTAAGCTCTAATTCTATTGATCATGAGCGTATAATTCTCCCAACTTACGACGTAATTTATTTTTTCGTTAACTACAGTTCCTGCAGATGGATATTCGAATAAATAAGTTCCCAGTTGTTATCCAACAGACAATCCGAAAGTTCTACAACCACTACGTGTCGCACAATCATTTGTACTAAACATTCTAATTGAGATCGGCAGGCTTAGTCACGAGTGAGAAATGCTTAAGTCTTTATTTGCAGGAGACACTGTTGATTCTGCGTGCCTGACTACCTATGCGTTGTCAGAATCCTTTTCCACAAATCTCAAGTTAAGGCTGTTTCACACGTCATCCTTCTCATCTAGTTTCAAAAATGTGTTAAATCTCTTAGAAAATGTCAAAACGTATTGATTCGGGTGCCGGTCTGTTCATCCGGATTTAGGTTTCCAGTGGTTTCCCTTTAAAAGCTCAGATCGAATGCTGCACTTATTGAAGTACTCCGGGGTATTATGCAGTGCTCGAATGAATTTCTTGCAGGACTCCCAATCTTCGGAGGTTGTCTTCGCCTACTAGCTTCAAACCCGCTACTCACTTAAGTAAAATCTCGTTTCCGCAAGCTCCCATGCAGAGACTCGAGTGTGATTTGCCGTTGTCGGGTGATGTCCTGCTATTGCTGTCGCCCTACGGTGAAAGACTGGTGCACATCTCTTTCATCATCGGGAGCGATATGATATCTGTGATGCCACACTACTGCGCGGAAGCAATCGGAAACGGAGGTTTATTCCACTCAATAACGAACCATCCCCGCTTGTAAATGTCCTTAGCAGATGAGGACGAAACGTTGGGTTTCTCCAAGAAGTTGATTAAGCCCTGTGGCTTGATCAACTGGAATATTTTAACATGTATGAGTGCGGCAATGATTCCTTCGAAATGGACGTGGGTGATTGCCTTGCCCAAGTCTAACTGATCTATTAGACCGACTCTAATGATTTTCCAAAGGCAGTGACTTGTATGTCGACGAAATATAAAAATCTATCCTTCGTTGACTCCTTTCTTTACGTCACTTATATCCTCACATCATTTTCTTTTAAAGTAGGAGAATGTCACAACGATTTGTTTCTGCTGAAGATGTATCTTCGGCACAGAATCTTCATCATGAGGCACAGTACTTTACACAGAGGATCCTAAACACTGGAGAATCGATACTTTTTTGTTTAACGTGGAATAGTTGGTAGCTTAAAACAGCTTACCGTAAGCAGTCAGGGCTCAATCAGGGTTGCGATAGGTCAGGGTCGGGCCTCTATCGAACGAGTGCGATCAAACAATCTGGTTGACGGTTGTTAATGTACGGTAACGATCTACATCTATAATCGACATGAACTCCTCCGCACCTAAGTCGTTACAGATGGAAAAGCCAAACGGGACAAAAATGCTCTAGAATTAATATAGAGGTGGCAAATTTTTCGTAACGTTTCCTACTTCGTGTAATTAATGCTCCAGTATTGCTATAATTTCGTCTAAAAGAACTAAGAATGCTTTATATCTTTTGAAAACCATAAAAGTTTAGTAGGTTTATTTTTGAAAATTATTTGTCCTTTTACTGACAGAATTGCTCATGTTGTTAGTCATAGCTAGATCCTTAGTTTAATAGATTCCGACGTATTGTGGTATTGACCCCGTTCGTTGTTTTTCATCCTGACACGAGGCGAATCCCGACATAGAAACTGCCCGGAAACATGTTCACGCGAATACCTATTTCTACAATTATTTTCACTAACACGGTAGAGGTATTCTTCAGTGATTCACAGTAACAGTAATGTATATGAACACCAACTTCTGAAAAATGAAACATTGGTTAGGCGTGGTTTCTTGTTGCCACGATTTTGTGTACAGAATATTTCTTGATGATAGGGAAATCTTCCGTAAGTCGTGAAACAACAGAAAAAAGTTCTGAGCCCACAATCGCCGGTCAAAAGGAATAAGAAACTAATTTTTTGACACTAGATTGTAGGTAACAAGACACCTTTAGAAGAAGGTAGGAGAGGAAACTCTCTCGTTAACATTGGTGGGCAGGTGACAAAGTGGCTGATGCACAAGTTTCTCCATTGACCAGAGATTTGTTTACATGGGGGTCCTGATCTCAGAATATCTCAATCCATGTGCCTCAAAAGGATTCATTCAGTTTCACAACGTGGACGGAGATAGGATTTTAGCTTAAGCATAGCACTGCATCGTTTCTTTTTTCAAAAGAACCATCCTTACAGGAATATATCTTTTACATGCACGTACAGTTACTTGGTACTTTTTACGAATTCGCTTATTATCAAAGTTTTCACCTACATTTCACAAATATTCAACGCCGCCTCCACCGGATCCTCGATGAACGTCCGGGCAGTAGTGAGACTAGCCCCATTCTTTTGAGAGCACGTGTGGAGTTTCTGCATTCATTGCTGTTGTTAGTCCGTGTCGCTGTTCATCCAAAGTTGTTGAAAGGGGAGTCACAGCTGGAGTTTCCCCAACCTCCCCATCTCCGCCGAAAAATACATAGTCTCATATCTTGAGTTATGAAAACTTTGGACACTAATGGTGCAATTTCAGATTCGTACACCCAAAACGGAAGATCCACCACAGTGCCGTACTCTGCCGGAAAATCACTGCACACATTTATAGCTGTATTGCATCCCTCGAAATGGGGAACGCGAAACGCCTTTTCTTGCTGTGTTAGCGCCACTGTTTTACTCTACTCACTACAGTGCTCTGCAGAACTGAGCGGCGAGCTATAAAATGTAACATAACATATTAACTACTTGGTGGTCAGCAGTGATAGTGCGGTACTGGACCGACGTATGACATCGAGAGGGTACAAAGAAGGGCAGCTCGTTTTGTATTATCGCGAAATAGGGGAGACAGTGTCACAGACATGGTACGTGAATTGGAGTGGCAATCATTAAAACAAAGGCGTCTCTCGTTGCGACGGGATCTTCTAATGAAATTTCAATCACCAGTTTTCTCCTCTGATTGCGAAAACATTCTGTTATCACCCACCTACATACGGAAAAATGATCATCACGATAAAATAAGAGAAATCAGGTTTCTCACGGAAAAAATTATGTGCTCGTTTTTCCCGCGCGCCGTTCGAGAGTGGAACGGTAGAGAGACAGCTTGAAGGTGGTTCACTGAACACTCTGTCAGGCACTTTATTGTGAGTAGCAGAGTAACCACGTAGATGTAGATGTAACATGTTGCCAGAGGTCTCCCAGGCGTGCACGGAAATCTGACGTCACGTGGAATGAGGTCCTCGTTATTATAACGCCAAATGGGGCTGTACTCGCAGCACGAGGCAGTTGAAGGAGCGGAAAAATTCAGAGTTTGTCAGAGGTAATTTACACTGCACTGTGGTGGTGTTCTTCACTACAACATGGCCCGGCGACAACATTTTGAAGACTTCACATGGGGAAGAATCATCGGGGGACTGGAAGGAGGACGAAGTGTGACGTGTGTAGCCCAGGTGTGTGGTACTGCTCACAGCATTGTTGGACGTGCATGCGACCGCTCGCGGCCCTTCAGAGTGGAATGGTTGACAGGGAGGACACTCGAAGTTTGTAGCATTAGCTTCTGTTAATGTTGCCAAGCGGAGACTTCGTCGGGCACGAACGACAGAGTCTAAAGAAACAGCTGTAGAGGGACTGTCAGTGTATTTCAGCGCACAATAGGGAGAAAATTGCCCACGAGAAGCCAAGAGCTCATTTGCCAATCGTCGACAAGCCAGATAGTCCATGTATAGAATCCTTCTTACCGTCTTCCTCTGGTCATGGATGGCCTGTTATATTCTAGACTCAATAAACTTCCAGAAAAATGACGTATTGAGACGGATACTTTGCTCTAAACAGGGCCAGTTGCCTGCGTATTTATTTATAGCTGTTCATGAGCGTTCGTACACGGGAAATTTATTTATGACCTACAAACCTTTCTTCAATACAACGGTTGAAGTACACTGAAGTGCCAAAGAAACTGGTACACACGCCTAATATCGTGTAGGGCCCCCCGCGAGCACGCATAAGTGCCGCAACACGACATGGCATGGACTCTACTCCATCTGAAGCACTGCTTGAGGGAATTGACACCATGAATCCTGCAGGGCCGTCCATAAATTCGTAAGAGTACGAGAGGGTGGATATCTCTTCTGAACACCACGTTGCTTGGTATCCCATATATGCTCAATAACGTTCATGTCTGGAGAGTTCGTTGGGCAGCGGAAGTGATTAAACTCAAAGTAGTGTTCCTGGAGACAGTCTGTAGCAATTATGAACATGTGGGGTGTCGCATTGTCCTGCTGGAATTGCCCATGTGTGCCAGAATGCACAATGGACATGCATGGATGCAGGTGATCTGACAGGATGCTTACAAACGTGTCACCTGTCAGAGCGCCCGCATCTCGTGGTCGTGCGGTAGCGTTCTCGCTTCCCACGCCCGGGTTCCCGGGTTCGATTCCCGGCGGGGTCAGGGATTTTCTCTGCCTCGTGATGGCTGGGTGTTGTGTGCTGTCCTTAGGTTAGTTAGGTTTAAGTAGTTCTAAGTTCTAGGGGACTGATGACCATAGATGTTAAGTCCCATAGTGCTCAGAGCCATTTGAACCATTTTGAACCTGTCAGAGTTGTATGTAGCCGTATCAGGTGTCCCATGTCACTCCAACTGCAGACGCCCGCACCATTACAGAGCCTCCACCAGCTTGAACAGTCCCCTGATATGCAGGGTCAATTGGTTCATGAGGTTGTCTCCACAACCATACACGACCGTCCGCTCGATACAATTTGAAACGAGAGCCGTAATGTTTTGTGTCAGGCAGTCATCAAGGGTACACGAGTGGGCCTTCGGTTCCGAAAGCCCATATCGATGTTGTTTCATGGAATGGTTCGCACGCTGACACTTGTTGATGGTCTGGCATTGAAATCTGCAGCAATTTGCGGAAGGGTTGCACTTCCGTCACGGTGAAGGACTGTCTTCAGTCGTCGTTGGTCCCGTTCCTGCTGTATCTCTTTCCGGCTGCAGCGATGACGGAGATTTGATGTTTTACCGCATTCCTGATATTCACGGTACAGTCGTGGAATGGTCGTACAGGAAAATCGCCCCTTCATCGCTACCTCGGAGAAGCTGTGTCCCATCGCTCGTGCGCCGACTATGACACCACGTTCAGACTCACTCAAATCTTGATAAGCTGCCATGGTAGCAGCAGTAACCGATCTAACAACTACGCCAGACATTTGTTGTCTTATATAGGCGTTACCGACAGCAGCGCCGTATTGTTCCAGGTTACGTATCTCTGTATTTGAATACGCACGCCTACACCAGTTTCTTTGGCGCTTCAGCGTAGTATGATTCAGTAAGTGAACGAACAACTTGTTTGCTTCACCAACATGGTAAAGAGCACGTGGAGCTGGCCGTATGAAAAGCAACTGCCACCCAGAGTCTGGCCTTGTGCTTTGCTTCTTCTCGTGGCATATCATAAGCTCACCGGGAATTGTACAAGTTTAAAGTGAAATGGTAAATTGTCATGAATAAGCTGGATTTGGTATACACAAACTGGCTCGCCTACGCCACTTTCCGTCAAAATTTCCGCTTCTATGGTGTTACATTGGACAGAAGTAACGTAAAGCATCTGCGAGTGAAGAGATCTGAGGAGCGAGATAATGCATGACGTTCTCTATCACAGTTACGTCACTTCTCGCTCTTGGAAACAATTTCCGAAGAGCAGCTTAAAGCCTGATGTTGTCGAGCCACAGGAAGTTTCGTCTCACGATCTTCGTTGAATTCTTGAGGCGACACAGTCCTCAGTCATTTAGCCATTCTGATGGATTCGGAAAGACTCAATGGCTTCCTATGTATTTCTACTCGTAAACAAAACAAAATCAATATGTAATGAATGGGAATGGAAGTCACAAAGCAAACTCAATCAATCCGTTTTTTCTAGCAAAGAATATACCTGAAAACTATCTGAAGAAGTAAAGCAATGTCGTTACGTTTTTAATTCACAAATCGAAGTCAGTACATCTGTATGTTCATGTCACGTAAATTCGCTGCTAGTCTGTATTCATAATACGATTGTGGCCTTAATTCTGTCACTGTCATTAAATTCCAAAAATCCATCTTTCACTGACTTTAAAATGTAACTCGTTCTTTGACATACTACGAAACGATCAGTACCATCTATTGGTTATTTATTGTACTGCGCTGTGAAGATTAAAGATCCGAATTACTAAGCTGAGCAGACGATTTTAGATAAACTTTTAAAGTATGAAATCTTTCTTCCCTGTTCCGATTTTGATGAAATAAAGCTACACTTTCGTTAACCGTAGAAATAGAAATAGAACTGTTGTCATTCCATTCTACAGCTGATGGTATTCCTTATTCGCAGTTGCGGATTCATTTGACGTCTATCACCTTTCGTTCACTATTCATGAAATCTGGGCGGGCTATTGTAGAATTTTGTTATTTCCAACCAAATATCCCACTAGATTGGGAGTCGGGCAGAGGGATTCTCAGTTTAGAAAAAGATGAGAACTTTTTTCAGTTTTTGCATAGCGGCCAATGGAAGAAGAAACTACGAGTGAAAGAAAAATCAAACATTAAAAGTTACTAAGCCAACGCAAGTGACCACGAACTGCGGGTATTCTTGTGCATTAAATATATGGCAGTGAGTTGATGTGACGTGCGGCTTTCCATTTTCTGCCATTTGTCGCGAAGTACCTGATCCACCTACCGTTGTGTACTCAACTCTGACGTATTCTTGCCGTGACAAGCGCTGGTTGTTTGCTATTGTCATCAAAAATGAATCGCTACTTCAGTTTGTTTCTTTGCTTTGTCCTTCATTCTCTGGGGCGATGTGGTTGACGTAGATATTACGAACCATTGATTTCCTTTTTCAGTGTTTACACACGTCCGTCACTTGCATCATTTTTTCCTAAGAATAAACGGGCACACTTTGTGCTATTGTTTCCCTATTCTTTTGTGGCATTGGGGCTTTCTTAGTGACTCCTCTGCGCCCGAGAGTCTAGTCTTGATTTTTTCATACTTTCCGTTGTTCTTGTCACATAACTAGTTGATAACATAACTTGAGAACAGCGTGTTTGCTTTCTAGAAGTTAACTGAACAGTTTGTGATTTACGTTACCGCTAAATCTCTACAGAGAATTATGGTAGTGCAACCATCTCCCAACGGTTAGGAAACAGGTTTGACATAGATTTTTTTTCTTTCTTTGTCAGTGGTTGAAGAATATTCTGGCGTTAAGGTACGTGTTTCTACAACTCATCGATATGCTTGTGTGCCATACCGCATGCAGTACTTCACAGTAGTCTTCTAAATTTACTGTCAGTAATGTAATAGTATTTTTATGGCGGTAATACCAGTCTATGTACTCGAACTAAATTCTTGCTAGTTTATGTATAAATACAGATAAAGCAGAAGAAAAATCGCCTCCTTAATCGCTCACCATTACACGTCGTTTTTCTAAATTACGCATAAAAATTTCTCGGGTAGATGGACTGAAAAAACACGTTTCTCTTGCTTCTGAATCAATATGCATTACGATTCAACATCTACTGGATGTAAAAGAACAAAGGAAGATTAGTGTGTTTAACATACCGTCGGCATCACGGTTGTTAGAAGATTAACGAAGGGCGGGAAAGGATATCGGCCACGCCCTTTCAAAGGAAGCATATCAGCATTTTCGTCGAGAAATTTAGGTAGATCACGGAAAACCTAAATCTGAATAGCTGAAAACGGATTTCTGCTGTCGTCCTTCCTAATGCCAGTCCACAGTGCTAACCACTGGGCTACATCTCTCAATCGATGTAAGAGGGTTAATAATTTACTTTTACTCCGGTGTTTACTACATTTTCAACCAATCAACTATTGTGTTAACAATGACTAGTGCTAAGTTAGACAGGAAAGCGTGCTATTCACTTCTCACATTATACTAACGTTGGCTCTCGTTCCCTCATGGACTAAAACTGTCGTCAGCAATGGAAATTGTTACCAAATGAGTCACTTGGTTCCCAATGTAATAATTATTAGACTGACAGTAAATTAGTGACACTGTTTCACCTTGCAGCAGACACGGGAAAGGAAAACCACAGAGAGAGAGAGAGAGAGAGAGAGAGAGAGAGAGAGACTGCTTTTTTAAAGAGTCAAAGAAGTATCCGGCAGTATTTCTGTAACAATTTTTCACGGAAAATATGAGACTGATACTACTTAAGCAGTTATGCAGCACATGTTGTCTATTCAGTCTCGTCTAGTTAGTCAGTGAGGGTGACAGTCTCAGCTACTGACGACACACCAGTGTAGTCTAAGAATACACGCTACGCTAATTTTCTGCCAGCTCGAGAGGCTAATTTAGATTCATGGAGACGCTTTCACAACTCTCAGCTGTTAGAAACGGAGGAACAGCTAGCAAATGAGGAAGAGTTACAGCTTGAAGAATTCATGCCGCATGGATGCAACTGCTTTTCGTGTAGCTGCATCCTCACGAGGGGATCACAGACGCCGAGATGAACTATAATCTTTCAAGCGATTTCATTTTGAGTCTCCTCATTCCCCCGTAATGCGCTGCTGGCATTGAAGACTGCAGCACCAGAAAGGATAGAAAATACGAAATTTTACTTACTGTCTACGTAAGTGATAAAATTTGTTTGTGATTTACGCCTTTACAGTGGATGAAATTTAGTTATGAGGGCATTTTTCTTTATGTTTATACGCACGTGATGTGTGTATCCTCATTTAGATAAATGAAGCTACAATAAACAACGTTAGTATCTATAGGGTAGAATTGTTAATTGGAGATGCATTTTTTACGTGCTAAGCGTAAAGGTCACAGTGCCCTCTCCAAGTACGAGTACGTAAGCTAATTAGCTCTAATGCTTCGTTAAAGCGATTTATTTTTGGACAGCCCTCACACTGACATATAGCACGGCACGCTCACATTAATGCACGCGACACTCTTTCACAGGATGAAAAACATCTCAACGAAATGGCACTGCCACAGCCGAAAGTGGTGTCCGGACTGGCAACATAATATGCCGACGACGTTATGAATTGAAACTACACTACTGGCCATTAAAATTGCTACACCAAGAAGAAATGCAGATGATAAACGTGGATTCATTGGAAAAATATATTACACTAGAATTGACATGGGATTACGTTTTCACGGAGTTTGGGTGCATAGATCCTGAGAAATCAGTACCCAGAACATCCACCTCTGGCCGTAATAACGGCCTTGATACGCCTGGGCATTGAGTCAAACAGAGCGTGGATGGCTTGCACAGGTACAGCTGCCCATGCAGCTTCAACACGATACCACAGTTCATCAAGAGTAGTGACTGGCGTGTTGTGACGAGCCAGTTGCTCGGCCACCATAGACCAGATGTTTTCAATTGGTGAGAGATCTGGAGAACGTGTTGGCCAGGCCAGCAGTCGAACATTTTGCCTATCCAGAAAGGCCCGTGCACGATCTGCAACATGCGGTCGTGCATTATCCTGCTGAAATGTAAGGTTCCGCAGGGATCGAATGAAGGGTAGAGCCACGGGTCGTAACACATCGGAAATGTAACGTCCACTGTTCAAAGTGCCGTCAATGCGAACAAGAAGTGACCGAGACGTGTAACCAATGGCACCCCATACCATCACGCCGGGTGATACGCCAGCATGGCGATGACGAATACACGCTTCCAATGTGCGTTCACCGCGATGTCCCCAAACACAGGTACGACCATCATGATACTGTAAACAGAACCTGGATTCATCCGAAAAAATGACGTTTTGCCATTCGTGCACCCAGGTTCGTCGTTTAGTACTCCATCGCATGCGCTCCTGTATGTGATGTAGCGTCAAAGGTAACCGCAGCCATGGTCTCCGAGCTGGTAGTCCTTGCTGCTGCAAACGTCGTCGAAATGTTCGTGCAGATGGTTGTTGTCTTGCAAACGTCCCCATCTGTTGACTCAGGGATCTAGACGTGGCTGCACGATCCGTTACAGCCATGCGGATAAGATGCTTGTCATCTCGACTGCTAGTGATACGGGGCCGTTGGGATCCAGCACGGCGTTCCGTATTTCCCTCCTGAACCCACCGATTCCATATTCTGCTAACAGTCATTGGATCTCGACCACTGCGAGCAGAAATGTCGCGATACAAAAACCGCAATCGCGATAGGCTACAATCCGACGTTTATCAAAGTCGGAAACGTGATGGTACGCATTTCTCCTCCTTACACGAGGCATCACAACAACGTTTCACCAGACAACGCCGGTCAACTGCTGTTTGTGTATGTGAAATCGGCGGCAAACTTTCCTCATGTCAGCACGTTGTAGGTGTCGCCACCGGCGCCAACCTTGTGTGAATGCTCTGAAAAGCTAATCATTTGCATATCACAGCATCTTCTTCCTGTCGGTTAAATTTCGCATCTGTAGCACGTCATCTTCGTGGTGTAGCAATTTTAATGGCCAGTAGTGTAGCAATCAGATGAAATATAAAAGCTCTTGCAATCTAAAACTCATACAGATTCTACACTCTGCTGTCACATTATGTGGCCACCTGTCAGAAGGCTGAGTAACCGCATTTTTCAGCACGGGCCGCTGCGAGACGTCCAGGACGAGGGTAAGTGAGGTTCTGGAAGGTACCGACAGGGATTTGCAGCCATTCCGACTCCAGTGCTGTGGTCAGCTGCTCTAGGTTTCCCAGCTGAGAGTCCATGCTGCTAGTGGTCCCGTCCAGTCGGTCCCATAGATCGTAGACTGGGTTTAACCCGGGAGTTCTACATCTACATCTACATTTATACTCCGCAAGCCACCCAACGGTGTGTGGCGGAGGGCACTTTACGTGCCACTGTCATTACCTCCCTTCCCTGTTCCAGTCGCGTATGGTTCGCGGGAAGAACGACTGTCTGAAGGCCTCCGTGCGCGCTCGAATCTCTCTAATTTTACATTCGTGATCTCCTCGGGAGGTATAAGTAGGGGGAAGCAATATATTCGATACCTCATCCAGAAACGCACTCTCTCGAAACCTGGCGAGCAAGCTACACCGCGATGCAGAACGCCTCTCTTGCAGAGTCTGCCACTTGAGTTTGCTAAACATCTCCGTAACTCTATCACGGTTACCAAATAACCCTGTGACGAAAGGCGCCGCTCTTCTTTGGATCTTCTCTATCTCCTCCGTCAACCCGATCTGGTACGGATCCGACACTGATGAGCAATACTCAAGTATAGGTCGAACGAGTGTTTTGTAAGCCACCTCCTTTGTTGATGGACTACATTTTCTAAGCACTCTCCCAATGAATCTAAGCACTCTCCCACTCGTTGGCCAGGGGAGTAGGATAAACTCATGCTGGTGCTCTCCGAACCACGCAGTAGACTGCGAGCTGTGCAATACGTTGCACTGTTCTGCTGGTAGATGCCATCTTGCCGAGGAGAAACGAATTGCCTTTATGGATGAACGTGGTCCCCCAGGATAGATGCATTCTGGTGTTGATCCATTGTGACTTCCAAAATGACGAGATGGTTCAAATGGCTCTGAGCACTATGGGTCATCTGTCCCCTAGTCTTAAACGTAACTAACCGAAGGACATCACACACATCCATGCCCGAGGCAGGATTCGAACTTGCGACAGTAGCGTCGCGCGGTTGCAGAGTGAAGCGCCTAGAACCGCTCGGCCACAGCGGCCGGGAAAATGACGAGATCACCCAGTAATTGCCACGACAACATTCCCCAGATCATAACACTCCCTCCTCAGGTCTTGACCCTACCGACGATTTTTGCAAGGTGTTTAGTTTCTGACGTTTCACACTGTACGTGCCAACGACCATGCGACCTGGAAAGGCAAACTGTCCCCAAGCAGTCGACGTTCACTTTTGGTATTGGTCTGTAGATTCCAGCCTTCGTCGCCGATGAGCAGCAGTTTTTACTGAGCCGTGGCGGCATTGAATTAGTAGGCTGTTCTGTCTGGGGCCACTGGCTCAGGTGTAGTATCGACTATCCCTCTTGCGGCCCCATTGCCAATATCTATGAGGAAGAGTTGGTATCTGTGGGTTGTGTCCTTACAAGGTCTTTGCTTGCCGAGATATATATATATATATATATATATATATATATATATATATATATATATATATATACGGGGTTCGCTGGTCCGAGAAGGAGTTTGCGGATTGGCGGTAGCGTTGCGATAAGAGGTGGTCACGAGGTCCGAGTGGCCGAAGCCACGATCTGCCCAAGGAAAGACTATGCAGAGCAAAGATATCGGAGTACTTCGCCGGGGTCAGTGTCGACTACGAGCAGCAGGCCGGCATCCCGTCGGTTGGTCGGCAACATTCGTGCCGAACGACCGCTCGTGGCCTAGCTGCCCTCTTCTTCCTGGCTTTCATCGGCAAAACTCAGTAACCGATGCGACGCACCGTGGATCCATGGGACTGCTTGCTGATAAAGGGGAGTAACATTCTGTAATCCTCGTGGTGATTTGTGTCTTTGTCTACCTGCCCCCCTCATTATTTTGTACCCGACCCTCAGAGTTTTACTCGGTCGGCTCTTTGGTCGTACATATAGGCAGTAGTATTGTACTAAGACACTTGTTGTCGTTTGAAAATTTGTCCCGCTATTATATTGTCTTTCCTTCCTGGATTGTACCCGATCATTAATATTCTAATTAATCAGCTCTTGATCGTAAATACAGCCGGAACAGATTCACTAAGGCACAGGTTACCGTCAAACGAAGGTAGAACCTTCTGGTTAGATTTAGCTGTTAACCGGTTCAGTTCTTTGATTGTAATTGCATTTCTCAGTCAGTTATAATCTGAACAATCTGTTGTACTAAGCTGTTCGTTTCCGTATTTGAAAGACCCGGCCATTATTGCTGTACTTTAGCTGAATCTTGTGGTTCCGTCGTGTGAGTTTGTAATGGACCTGGGAGATGTGTTATTTTCTACCGGATTTGTCGATACCAAATCTAATGAGGGAGGTTGTAAATGTTTTCTTATATTTTCGTCAGAATATTTTTTGTGAACTGTAATTTGCCTTATTTTATGCTAATTTGCTTATATGTTCGAGAGTGACAGCATATTGATTAATATTAGCAGGTGTGACGAATAATATCAAAGAGACTGGTTACAAGTGGAAGCTTGTGTGTTGTGACAAATGTCTTTGACGCTGGAGTCGTCTTTGACCGTAGTCAGCCGGCAGTGAACTCTCGGTGTGTGAGGATGTAACAATGTACAGGTCCCGGTTATTTGTAAGTGACCAGAAAAAGTGAGTTTTTTATATAAACATCGAGAAGCACATTCGGAAAAATGGTATTTGAAGAACCAA